>NC_064281.1:90385531-91010531 GCF_003254725.2 Canis lupus dingo | reverse complement strand
GATTAACATCCTTTTTTTTTTCAAGATTTTATTTATTTTTTCATGAGACACAGAGAGAGAGAGGCAGAGACATAGGCAAAAGGAGAAGCAGACTCCTCACAAGGAGCCCAATGCGGGACTTGATCCCAGGACCTGGGATCAGGACCTGAGCCAAAGGCTCAACCACTGAGCCACCCAGGTGCCTCAGAGGTTAACATTCTTAAACTATACCAAATGCTCCACTATTCATCGAAATGGCAGAACCACGAGTTCAAAAGCTCAGCTCACCTTGCCTTTTCCCCCCGTTTACTTCTTTTTTTTTTTTTTTTTAAAGATTTTATTTATTGGGATCCCTGGGTGGCTCAGTGGTTTAGTGCCTACCTTCAGCCCAGGGTGTGATCCTGGAGACCCGGGATCGAGTCCCACATCAGGCTCCCCGCATGGAGCCTGTTTCTCCCTTTGCCTGTGTCTCTGCCTCTCTCTGTGTGTGTCTCTAATAGAGGGAGACTATTAAGACCTAGTCTTAATCATACTTTGACCAGAGGAATATTAACTAGAGTCCACCTACTTTGTCAACTAGGTGGTTACTGAGCACTGAATACCTTAGTGATAACAGAAGCCAGTGGGTTGAAGAATGAGTAAGAGTGACAACACAGAGATAGCACAATCTATGTTTTCAAAAAGCTTGGCTATAAATGGAAGAGGCTGCAAGAAAGTGACCCAGCATTTTTACAAGCTGAGGGGAAGGAGCCAACGGTAGAGTTAGATAAAGTTCTGGAGAAGAAAGGAAAGAGGACTATTGTGTATTAGACCAGTACACATATTTTCCATTTAATCTCTGCACAGGCTTTGAGGTAGCTAGATTATCTCCCTCCTACAAAAACAAGAATCTGAGGTAAAGGCATTAAGAATTTTGTCCAAGGTTCCACCACTAGTAAACTACAAGGTTCAAAACTGAAATCCAGATTTTTCTCAAAAATCCAGTGTTTTTTTTATATTACACCATGCTACTTTGGACAGGAAAAAAATAAGTTCTCAGACTTGAAAAAGAGGCAAAAGATGAAAACAAGTCTGCAGGTAAGGGAAGTGAGAGCAGATGAAAAGGAGTAAATTCAGGCTTCTTAGTCTTTAATGTCTATGTGTGGTAGGAAACAAGGTTATCTGCTTTTGAAAGCAAGCAGGATACTAGTGGGCACAGTGAGCATGAGGTGACTATTAAGGTCTGGAATAATCACTATGCATAATGGAAATGCTAATACCAGAAAAGGGGTTAAAATGAGCTTAAAAATCATAAGTCTTCCCCAATCCCTTATCCCTTCACTGAACTCCTATCATTCTTACCATTCACTATAGTGTGAATTATAATATAAACACAAAGTAGTATATGGGCTAGCTCTATATAAATACTTTCCCCATAACAGATAATTAGTTTTTGAAACACAAGGCCCATATTTTATCCCTCTTGTTATGCCCTCATAGCACCTACTTACAATACCTAACCCTGTATTCCCCGCCCCAACCCTCAGGTTTTAGAAGGTAGCAAACAGGGAAAGACGAAGAGAACAACGAGAATCAAGACCAACACAGAGATGAACAGGCTAAAGCAACTGTTCATTTCACATCACCTTCCTGCTTCAAAAAACTCACTGATTTTCCAGTAACTGTAAAATAGAAACCAGATGTTTTAGTATAACATAAGAGGCATTCCCATAGTTTGGGCCTAACTTTGGGCTCTAATGTCATTTGTAACCATTCTGCACATTTCTCTTTTCCATGCCTTTGGTTATGCCTTTCAACTGTCATCTTTGCCTGTCCAAATCTTAACCATTCATCAAGAACCAGCTCAGATGTTACTTCTTCCATTAAGTCTTCCCCATTCCTATCTTCAAGCAGAAAGTAAAGGCTCCCTTTCTGCCCTTATAGTTTGTAAGTTTATACAAACACATTTTACACTCAGTTTTGTGTTTAACTAATTTCTTCTACTAAAACGTAAGTTACTGGGGACAGGGATCGTCTTGTCTGGTGCACTGTATATTCCCACAGCTTTTATCATTCATATGTGATACTTAAATCAATTGAAAAGACTAGAACTTAAAAAGTGAGACCTAGTCTTAAGCTTCACTCAGCTGCTCCATAGTGTTTACTATTTTTTCAGTTTCTAAAGTCTCCTTAAAAATTACCTTTATTGGCCACTATTAGTTACCCATTTGTATCCTAAGAAAAAATTCTTGAAAAGGAAAACTAGTGGAAAAAATAGAAACATTTCAAGTTTTCAACAATAAGAATAACTAGATACATTGTAATATATTTGCTTCATAGAAAACTGAAACATCAAATGAAAACTGAGTATTGAAACTGTAGAAATACAATAAAAACTAATGATGATAAGAGGAAAAGGTAAAATATAGAATTCTATTTACACTATTATTAGACAAAACAAAACAAAGTCATGCAAATGGGTGAGAACCAGAAAGCAAAGCTGAAAAATTAAGATAGCTGTTTGTTACAGTGTGAACTATGGGCTATTCTGATTTAAAAAGAAAAAACTGGTTACTACTTTTGTTCCCTTATTTATGCTGATATACAATAATACCATTTCTCCCCAAAAAATCCTTTTGAGGGAAAAAAGTATGATCAATATTAAAATAGAGAGTTCACTGGGCACTTGGGTGGATCAGTAAGTTCAGCATCGGACTCCTGATTTTGGCTCAGATCATGATCTCAGGGTTATAGGACAGGCTCCATGATGGGCAAGGAGCCTGCTTAAGATTCTTGCTCTCTCTATGCTCCTCCTCTCTTTCTCCCTCCTTCTCTAATAAATAAAATAAAATACACTTAAAATATGGAGTCCATTAAATTTATAAATTCCGGGGCACCTGGGCAGCTCACTTGTTTAAGCATCTGCCTTTGGCTCAGATCATGATCCCAGGGTCCTGGGATCGAGCCTCGCACTGGGCTCCCTGCTGAGCGGGGAGCCTGCTTCTCTCTCCCCCACTCCCCATGCTTATGCTCTTTCTGTGTCAAATTAATAAAATCTTCTAAAAAATTATAAATTCCATAAGGTTAGAACAATGGATTCTCATCAAGGGTGATTTTGCTCAGCACTCCTCCCCAGACATTTGGTGATGTATGTAAGATATTTTTAGTTGTCATGATAGGGTGCAAGTAGGGAGGAATCTATTGATGTCTAGTGGGTAGAAGCCAGGGATGCAGCTAAATACCCTACAATGCACAGAAACGTCTCTCCTTCCCTCCAGAATGAAAAATTATTCAGCCCAAAGTGTCACTATTGAGAAACTCTAGGATAGAGAATGCGTCATTTTGCTGGTCTCTGGAAACCCACCAGCCAGAACAGAGCAAGGGGTACAGAAAATACTCACAAGTAGGAGAACTAAATGAACACATAGTATCCTTTCTCCTCCCTTTTTATCCTGATACTGTGAACTACTCATTGTCAAAATTTTTATCTTGTGTTGTTTCTTCTAGTAAACCAAACTCTGAAGCTTTAAAGAATCAAATTTTTAAAAGGTATCAAAGGCACTATTACAGTAATGACTTTGTGCAACCTCTAACTCTTAAAGGCATCAGAATTTGCTGCACTGAGCCTTTCAATACCTTTAATTCTTGGTAGTTACCTCAAGAATAGCTACAACTTAGGGATGCCTGGGTGGCTCAGCAGTTGAGCACCTGCTTTGTGCTCAGGGCATGATCCTGGGTTCTGGGGATCGAGTCCTGCTTCGGGCTCTGCCTGTGTTTCTGCCTCTCTCTCTCTCTCTGTCTCTGTCTCTCATGAATAAATAAAATCTTTTAAAAAGATAGCTAAAGCTTATTCTAATAAAAATGCAAGCATAAAAAATCAAAATACATTACAAAACAATTTTGTACTGTTTCAAGGAAAAATTATCAATTAGTGTGTTTATGAAATGACCTCTAAAAAGCATGATGTGTCTTCAATCTCAAATTCAAGATTCAAGGAACATTTAGTGAATATCCACCAAGTATACTGCACTACAAAAAATATAGAAAATTTTCCACTTTAAATATACCATATGTATATGACATCTGTTAAACCAATACTGACATTGTATCTTACCAACCTTTTTAGACACATCTTGTTTCAGTTCTTGTACAGGAGACTCATTTCCAACTTTGTGTGCAGTGTTCTCAGTTTCCTATATTAAAAAGAAAAACAGATCAAATGATGACACTTTTTCTTTAAAATTCTTTTTAAGATGGGTACAAATTAGAAAACATAACCTTAATAAAGCAGCGGTCCATGAAGAGCTTAGATGTTTGTATATGGAAAGATGCCCAGATATTTTATGCCAACAGGGATAATGTGATTTGCATAAGGTTACGAATCAGCAATTTTCTATATTTCTATAGCAATAGGTTATTGCCCCATAAATGTGCCCATCTTTTTAATATTAAAAATTGTACAGGAAGATAAAAACCGCCAACTACCTTTGTAGCTTAAAAAGATGAAGGACTTAAAGCAAAGGGTTGAATCAGGATTGCTATCTTTCCCACAGTATTGCACCATAAATACACATAAATATAAAAGTACATAATACAGAAAATCACATTCAGAGAATAGTTTTCTTAAAAATACTACATGCTTTAGATGAAAGGAATCAAGACAACCAGAAGTTAAAGTTCTGCAATAATAGATGAAAAAAATTAAACCCACCAAAAATACATATATATCTACGTATACATTCATATACACATACGTACATATATATATATATTTGGGAGGTTAGAGAAGGTAGAGAGGGATACAGATTTTCTGCTGGGAAAAAATTCTAGTAAAATAAGACAATTACACATTTGCAAATATAAACATAGTATTCATCTCCATCCTAAATTGTCATTATGTTTATATAAAAATAGCAATTTGAATGCTACTAATGATACTGAGAAAAAAACTTTTCATATTTTTTGGTACACATCACAGAGTTAGAGAAGGTTCATAATAACCATTTTTGACAGATAAGCAACCTAAGGCACATAACGATGTATCTAAGTATCAGGGTAGCACTTATACAAGTATTAGGATATGACCATGACAGGTACTGTGATAAAATTACTCCAGACCAGTATAATGCTAAAGATTTAATGTGCTAGAGAAATTTCTGTAGTACTTCTGTTATCTTCAAGCTGAAAAGCTGTTTCATGGAATTTTCAGTGTCAGGTAAAATCCAAACTCTATCACAACCCATGAGGGCCTACATCTTTGACCTCATCTATATTTCTCACTTCCCCTGTCCACCACAACCCCACATTCACACTTTGGCCAATCAGATGATTCTTTACCATCTTTAGGGTGATAACTCAAGCATTATCACATCAGAAAAGCCTTCCCTGACCACCTTAAAATAGCCTTACCTGCTTAACTTTCTATCACATTATCTATATTTTGTTTCTTCATTGTACTTATTACCACCTGAAATGACCATTTACTTGCTTATTCTTTTGTCTCTTCCCTGCCCCACTAGAATGTAAGCTTCATGAGATCAAGGCCTTTGTTCCATCTACCACTATGTACCTAATACCTAAAGATTGCTGGGCAAAAGTAATTATTTGCTAAATGAATGTTGAATAACGCATGGCTCTGGCTTTTCTTCAGTAAATACACGTATCTTAAGTTTATATATCCTTTAATCAAATCCTGGTTTTAAACTAAAAGAAAAAGAACTCTAATCAGAACCAGTTAGTAAGATAATCTTGACAAGATGGAGAGAGAATACTTGAAAGCTGATAGTCATTAAGAACAGTTAATGCATATTAGAGAAACACCTGTAATTATCTTACAAATTAAGTATATTTATCCAATTATCCTCCAATAACTGTTCATTAGTAGGAAAATCAGAAGTACTATACAACATTAATTCCATGGGTATGTTCCTTAAGTTAACCTAAGCAAAAATGCACACTACTAATTCCTCTACCTCAATATAATTTGTTTGAATTAAGTACTTAAAATCATCACGGATTAACATTCTCACATTGATCAAAACTGCCAAGCACTGATTAGACTTCATTTTATTTGGCTTCAACAAAACTCTCCTGGACTTTGAACCTTTGAAAGGTATCAAGCTCTGTAAGGTAAACTGTGGTTAAGTCACAAGTTTGATGGAGTGATATGGCACCTACCAGAGGATCTAATCTCTAGAGAAATTAATCAAGATTTCTTAGTAAAACTTGATTTAGTACATATATAGTCATCTATGATCCTCTCTCAGTGATGTCAAAGGTCCAGGTCCTTCCCCTAGCACCTTGATCAGGCTGTGGAGGTAAAGCAATGGAAGCCAAGAATATGCCTGCAGACGACACCAACTCAGACTTCAGACACTCATTTATTACCTCCTTCTGGAGATGGACTGCCCCATTACTAAAGCACGAGGCCTACCAAATCCCAGCTTCCCACCATCAGGCCATTTCTTTAACCCATTTCTATCACAACCCCAGAAATATACTTCCTTAAGTAGTATGGTGGGGGGGGGGGCGCTGGGTGGCTTAGTTGGTTAACCATTTGCCTTCAGCTCAGGTCATGACCTCAGGGCCCTGAGATAGAGGCCTGTCAGGCTTCCTGCTCAGTAGGTGTCTGCTTCTCCCTCTCCCTCTGCCCGGCCTGCCACTGCCGCCAAGTGTGTTCTCTCTCTCTCTCAAATAAATAAAATCTTTAAAACAATAGAAGTATGGTAGGATCATTCAATTTCTAGCAATTCAGACCACTGTCTCCCTCCATCTCTGTTGGATATTAGAGAACTGCCTGTACTTTCCAGAGTATTCAGTTCTACAGTTTGAGCTTTTGAATTTTAATAAGCACATCCAAAAGACTAATCATTTTCACAAATAAGTTGCACAAAAGTAATCTACACTCAGGGAAATCTTATTATCTACTAAAGAACAGTGAGCTAAAAATTTCAGTTTTTTAAAAATTCAGGTCACTTCTAGTTTTTACTAGTGAGGAAGGGGAAACTATTAACAGTGACCAAAGTGAAATTTTATGTATTTATTTATTTACTTTTTAAAGTTTATTTATTGTGTTTTTTTTTAAGTAATCTCTACCCCCAAAGTGGGGCTCGAACTCATGACTTTTAGATCAAGAGTCACATGCTCTTCTGACGAAGCAGCCAGGTGCCCCTAAAGTGACATTTTAAAAAACACTTTATAGAGATGTGATCTCTACTCTCTTTTGCTAAGAAGGGGGGGGGGGGAACCCACCACCACCAAGAAACAACTGTTAAATAATGGCCACAACAGTCCACTGATTCCTATCAACACAATCCCTTTGTTCAAGTCTTGACCTTCTAACTGCCTCTTAACCATTCTCTGTGCACTTAGTCTCTTGCCTCCAAACCATCTCCCACCCTTCCACTCACTCCATACCTTTAGTTAATTCCTCAGCAAAAAAAAAAAAAAAAAAAAAAAAAAAAAAAAAAAAAACCTCTGAAGAGCACAACTGGTAAGACAGATAAAAATTGACTTTTAAAATATCTTAAAAAGAAAGAAAGAAATAAATAATAAAATATCTTGCTTCAGGCAGCCCTGGTAGTGCAGCGGTTTAGCGCTGCCTGCAGCCTAGGGCATGATCCTGGAGACCCTGGATCAAGTCCCAGGTCAGGCTCTCTGCATGGTGCCTGCTTCTCCCTCTGCCTGTGTCTCTGCCTCTCTCTCTGTGTGTGTGTGTCTCTATGAATAAATAAGTAAATAATCTTTTAAAAAATAAATAAAATAAAATATCTTGCTTCAAAATTTTAAAGCTCAGAGTTTTTTGAAAAAGATTTTATGTATTTATTTGAAAGCGGGGGGGGGGGGGCAAGGGAGAAAGGGACAGGCAGACTTCATGCAGAGCTGGAGGTGGAACTCGATCCCATGATCCTGACATGGGCTGAAACGAAGAGTTGGATGCTCAACCAACTGAGCCACCCAGGTGCCCCAAAGCCCAGAGTTCTTTTTTTAAAATTTATTTCTTTGACAGAAAGAGAGCACAAGCAGAGGGAGCAGCAGAGAGGGAGAAGCAGACTCCCCACAGAGCAGGGAGCCTGATGTGGGGCTCGATCCCAGGACCTTGGGATCGTGACATAAGCCGAAGGCAGACGCTTAACTGACTGAGCCACCCAAGGATCCCTAAAGCCCAGAGTTCTTAAGCTGACATTCAAAGTTCATTGAAATCTGCCCCCACCTCACTTTTCCATCATTTCACTGCTGAAACATTTATATTGGTCACACCAGTCTTTCAATGCTCCCAGCAAATTCTGTACCTTTGCATATTAATGAGCTCATACTATTGCCTAACATACAATGCTTTCCCAATTTTTCTCTATCTGCCTATGCAGATCTCTTCCATTGCTCAAAGCCCAGCACAAGTTCTACCTCCTCCCTGAAACTTTTCTCTTCTATTCCAGGTACCCATGCTCTCCTATTGTTTTATCTCCCCCAAACTCCTTGGAGCACTTAGAAGTCTATTCTATTCTACAAACACCAATATCTCGTATACATCTCTCTTCTGTGAGATTGTAAAATCATCAAAATCAGGACTAAACCAAATTCTTCTTTGGATTGCTTAAAATATCAATAGATATGCTGTTATACATGATATTCACTCAAGAGTCTGAGTACATTCATGCTACAGACAAAGGAATAAACTGTTGATGCATGCAACAACTTGGATCTCAATCCTTTGAGGCAGTCTCAAAAGGTCACACACTATATGACTGCATTTATAGGATATTCTTAAATGACAACATTACAGAAATGGAAAACAGCTTAGTGGCTGTCTGGGGTTAGGGATGATGTGAGGGAGGGAGTGTGTGTGAATTTATAAAAGGGTAACACAAGAGATATCTTTGTGGTGATGAAATAGATCTGTATCTTGTGGTGGTAGTTATACAAATATACATATGTAATAAACTGAAGCAAAACCATATACTCATATTGTACCAATGTCAAATTTCTGGTTTTCATATTGTACTATAATTAAGACATAACCACTGGGTGAAATGGATGAAGGATACATAAGAGTTCTCTAAATTACATTTGCAGCTTCTTGTAATCTATAATTATTTCAGAAGTAAATAGCAATATCCAACTTTGTGTTTATTTACTAAATATGTATATTTTCTATCTAATTTTATTCAAGTTAAGCACAATCTATAATTACTGAGATAAAGTAAATTTCACAAACCTATTTCTTATAACCAATATAAATATCTTAGAGCTAAGTGGCTTTAAAAACCTACAGGCATAAACAGCAATCATCTCTGGATATGGGGATTGGGAGGTGGACAATGAGGAATGAGAGGGAAGCTACATTTTCAACCATCTACTTTTTTGTACTAAGCAAATTTTAACCATGTCCATGCATTATTTATAATTGTTTTTATCAAATAAATACAAGAGAACTTTTATAAAATACAAGGAATGAAGAATTATGATTTAATCTTAAGTACTCAGTTTAAGAAAAAAATTATCATTAGCTTTCAATCTCTTGCATATCCTCCTCCATTTTTATTATATTCTTTCTCCCTCAGACATGATTGATACCTTCAACTTTGTGTTTGTCACTCCCTTGCTGTTCTTTATACTCTGTGCTTCTATCTCTAAACAACACATTATTTCGTTCTGCATGTTTTTGATCTTAATATAAATGGAATCTTACTGAATGTATCTTACTGTGACTTGTTTTTTCCCCACCCAACACTATGGTGCTGAAATCCATCTATGTCATTGTATATAATCAATTCATTCATATCTACTGCTATAGAATATATGCCACATGAACACACCACAATGTATCAAAGAGATGAATATCCAACGTGTATAAACAGAAAGTAGGGACACTAAAAAAATACAGCACGTTTGAGATTATACATACATTATATATAGTAATACACAAACATACACATACAGTATATACTCTATTTGATGTAAATAGTTCTGTTTGATGATATTCATGGACTTAAAATGGCTTTCCCTAGCATAACATCTCAATACCAAACTCCTTTGCTTGGAGATAAGGCTGGGGTTGATTTTTATATATAGTAATGATACTAAAGCATGTGCCCATAAGAAGTATACAAGTTTTTGGTTATTCCACATTTTTGTCATGCAAATATTACTTTTTCAATTAACATACACACATATTTTATAGTATTCTTCTATTCTAAAAATTATAAAACAAAATTAGTGGAAATCTAAAAAACTTACAGTCCCTTCCTTGTAGCACAGCATTTGTTTAGAAATAACAATCACACCTAGTAAGATACAATGACAATATTACTTAGCAAAAAATAACAACAAAAGAAAACCAAGATTTACATAAAATAGAAAAATGAATGAAAAGTGTACACAATTTGTGGAGATATAACTCTCAGAAAACAAAACTTACCTTTAATGTTGAAATTCCAACCTTTCCTGGAGACCTGTACAGAAATAAAAGGAAGGAGGTGTTGAATAGTGGAGGCAAGAAGGGAAATACTTCTATACATTTATTAAAGACACTTTATTAAAGCCCATATTTTAAAAAACATTTATACATTTTGTGATTGGAAAAAGTCTTCTGTGCACATAGAAAATGTAGACAACACAAAAAGTAGAGAATAAAATACAAGTAACCCATAATCCTACCATCTAGAGATTTGAGTATGTACCTTTCATCTTCTCAGATACATAGAACATAGAATACTATAATAAGCATCCTTGTAAATAAAATTTTGTGCTCTTCCACGATAAATTTCTTGAGAATAAATATTCTAGGGACGCCTGACTCTTGATTTCTGCTTGGGTCATGATCTCAGCTTTGTGAGATCAAGAAGGGTTCTTGATGGTAGGGCTCCACAATGGGCATGGTGCTTGCTTAAACATTCTCTCCCCCCTTCTCCCTCTGCCCCTCCCCCACCCAGGTCATGTGCCCTCTCTAAAAATAAGTAACTCTTAAAACAAAAACAAAACAGTAGCTATATAAAATAGTGCCCACAATTTAATTGTAGTGCCTAGACAATATAATTCCATGTTAACAAAGGACAACTTCCAAGAATGAAAAATATATTCCCAATTATTTGGCTTCCCTGGCAAACAAACTGCTATGTAACAAAGTCCTCTTTACCCAGAGGTGATTAGACCAAGGCTATTCCGATATTTAAAAAAAGAAAAAAGAGGGTGCCTGGGTGGCTCAGAAGATTAAGCCTAGGACTCTAGATTTGATTCAGGTGATGATCTCGGGGTGGCGAGATCAAACCCTGCTGAGGGCAGAGTCTCCTTCTCTCCTTCTCCCCACCCCCCCTCACTCTAGTGCACTCTCTCTCCAATAAATAAATCTTTTTTAAAAAGAGAGAAGGAGAGAAAAGATTCCAAACAAAGGATGTCTAAAACATAAGTGCAATCAAAAGAACATAAAAACAAAAAACCTTGAAGAAGCCTGAATTTCTATGTAGCACATATTCTGAATGCCAATTAGGAAAAAAGAAATCATCTGCTTCAGAGGTGTAGCAGCAAAAGGAAATAAGATTTAAAAAATGTAGCCCCCCCCCAAAAAAAAATGTAGGCCCCATATGAGGTAGAGAAGAGAAGAAAGAGAAAATCCGTCTTCCTCATGAGCCTCACTTTGAGCAATCTGGCCAGGTTTTTTAGCTGTCAAAAAAAGGAAAAAAACACAGAATGGGGAGTCACATTTATCTGTTATGTAACAGATTTCATAAAGAGCACTTTCTAGCCATTGATTCACAGGATCTAAATTATGGGCCAATTGTTGACATATGTGGAAATATTCCAGCTTGGTTCTAACAGGACTTTACATATAGTCATGTACAAAGTATAAGGAGTAATTTATTACTTCCTTTTGAGAGCCAAGGGGACATAGTGAAAAGAGCAAGACCTTTCAAGCATATGGACCCTGCTTAAATGTTCTACCATTTACTCTACGTGCGATCTTGATCAAATCATTTAATTTTTCCAAGCTTCAATCTCCTCCTCTGTAAAAGAGGGTAAAGAGGGTAAAAGCACTCTACTTCATAGAACTTCTATAAGGATTAAGTGAGAGCACATGGGGCATGCACAGTTAAGTGGTAGTTTCTTCAGAAGCTTTAAATTAAAAAAAAAAAAAGCTTTAAATTGCTTCATTGAAACTCACAAATGAGCTTCAGCCAGTTTCTCCAAGATACTGTCAGCAGTGGGGAGCCTGAGATCAATTTCTGAAACTCAGAAAAGATAACCCACAGGCTGTCATCAAGCTCCAGCCCATTTACCAACAGGGAATATGAATAAAATCAGATTATATTGAGCTGGTGATTAAAATGGAATCTGGTTTACATTTTGAGATGCCATTGAACAAAAAACTAGTAACAAAAAAACACTCATGTTTGAAACATTTTAAATGTTACAAGGTTGTTATGGTCTTGGTTAGCAGTAAAATGTCAGGCTACTATACCTTTTTCTAGGCTTATCAAGCCTAAGATTGTCTTTAACAGGGTAGCTTGTAAGAACAGCTTGTTTGTTTGTTTGTTTATGATAGTCACACACACACAGAGAGAGAGAGAGAGAGGCAGAGACACAGGCAGAAGGAGAAGCAGGCTCCATGCACCGGGAGCCCGACGCTTGTCTTTAACAGGGTAGCTTGTAAGAACAGCTAGCTTGCTTGCTTACTTACTTACTTATTTATTTATGATAATCACACACAGAGAGAGAGAGAGAGAGAGAGAGAGGCAGAGACACAGGCAGAAGGAGAAGCTCCATGCACCGGGAGCCCGACGCGGAACTCGATCCCAGGTCTCCAGGATCGCGCCCCAGGCCAAAGGCAGGCGCCAAACCGCTGCGCCACCCAGGGATCCCTGTAAGAACAGATTTCTTTTGTGATACATTTTTGAACCATTTATAGAACACTGGCATCTAGTAAAAGTGAAAGCGCATTTGTAATTTGTGAAGTTGGCTAAAATGATGTGTATCATGTGCCAAGATGAGAAAAGAACAATTCGTTTTACCCTAAGAAACAGTAAATCATTATTTAGTATTCCCACAGGAAGTGTTCCTAATGGGGCATTGTAATAATAATAAAACAATGGCCATCATTTATTAAGCAAGTGCCCAAAATCTTGCTAAGACTTGCCTTGTTTTAGCTTCTTTTGTCCTCACAACTTTCCTATGAGGTAGTTTTATTACCTTCCTTATTTTACACAACAAAAACAACTGAGGCTTGGGTCAGATTAGGTCATTTAAATTGCACTGCTAGTAAATAGTAGGGCCAGAATTAGACCCCAGGCAGTCTGACACAAGAGTCCACTCTCTAAAATACTTTGCAGTATTGCCTCCTTTCTGGGTAAGGCCTTAAAAGATGATTATGAAAAGATTCTAATTGGTGCTAAGAATGTACGAACACTAAAGTAAAGGCAATTAGTGCTGCTTCTTGGGTTGGACTAGACTGATTAAAGTCAAAAGCTCTGAATTCTGATCTGCCTTTAACAACTACAATTAACACCTAATTGATTTGGCACTGCCAGGGAATAAAAATAATGAAATGTTCCATATATAAAATTTCAAGAGAGACGAAGCTTCTCTTTTAGTGCCAAACTTCTGAAAGTATTTTAATTATTTTTGAATTTCCATTTCAAAAGCTGCTTGTAAATAAGTACATTATAGGCTAAGCCCTGCCATTCCAGTAATCTTTCCCTTGAAAATACCTTCTTAAACAAAGGATATAAAATTTTCCCTTTCTTACTGACTCAGAGTAATTATGCTCAAATACCACACTACATTTTAATATAGTAATGCCCTTCAGGGACATTTATTTGTGGGGAATTTATTTGCCTTCACACTACAGGACCCTAGGCTATTATGCTTGGAATGTCTGTGTTTTACAGTTTTGTGTCTCTTTCCTCAATTTAAGTGGTCATTTTAATTGGTCAGTTCTTACAGTTGGCCGTGTGCCTGTCTTTAAAAGCTTCTCTCCCCATCTCCTTCTAATTTTTGCTTCTAATCTCCATTGAGCTGGGAAACCAGGTTTTTAAAAATGGAATTGTATGCTAAAGGAAGAATCCAGAGATTCTGAGTGAGGGTCTCCCCATGAGAATTTTTGTGCATGACTTTACTGTGGACTTTGTGGCACTATTTTTGATTGGTTAGAGGCTGTTTAAGTGATTATTTCTTATTTTCAGCTGTACTTCAGAATCCATTAGCAAAGTAGTAGTTGCCCAGTAAGCCAGGTATCACTAATCTTTGGTATCCCTGGACAAACACTCAACTCCTCTGTTTCTGAGTCTCTAACTTCAAAGTCGAGATAACATTATACTATTTCAAGCTGATTATGTGCCTAAAGAAAACAATTCATGTTCAAGTTTGGGGACAGAAGAAATGGGCATCTAGAGGTCAAGAAAATTGAGTTTTCCCAACAAACTAAACTGCATGACCTTTAAAAGCAGAAGTTTTTAGAGTTCCTGTAATTTTAGGAAATTTTAAGACCCCTCATTAGTTCAGGAGTGAATAGGTTAATTTGTACCACAACTAATGATCTAAATTTTATACCCTTTGATTTCCCTTAAACTTGAGATATACTGTAGGAAACACTGACATAATCCAACACACACATCCAGAAATGTCCAGTAATACTTTTTCTAGTTAACTAGAAAAATATTCCTTCAAAATGTCTGTAGATACTAAATATTGGAAATTAGATTCCTTCTTTTTACAGGTCAAGGTCAGTAATTTTTCCTAGAAAAAGTCCAAATGCCTACATAAAATAACTTTTACTGCACCACACACAAGTGAAATCTTTAAAGAATTCTGAAGTGGGGTGCCTAACTGGCTTGATCGGTAGAGCAAAGGACTCTCAATCTCAGGGTTGTGGGTCCAAGCCCCACATTGGGTATGGAGCCTACTTAAAGAAAAAACAAAACAAAACAAAAAACTCTGAAGTACCAGGTAGACATATTTAAGCATTGGTGGTATACTTCACTTAAAACCTAACAAAGCAAAATAAGGTCTTCAAAAGTTCATTTAGAAAATTTTATCATAGGATATTTTCAAATGAAATATTTTCAACGTATTAAATATCTGATTGACAAAGCTTAAATAATAAATGTGCAAAAAAATGTACTTATGAAGGTGAACAAAAATATAAAGGCTAAACTTCCTTGATTATCTAATAGCAAAAGAAAAACTTCCAACATACTAATACTAGTTACAAACACAGAAAATCTTTGATTTTGTACCAGTTTCTGAAATTGAAGACACTATCTACCAATGGCACTATTATATTTAAACATGAAAAACAAGTAATTTCTAAAGCAGCTTCACAATAAAATCTGTTGTAAAAAAGTATTGATACTCTACTTAAAAAAACCACATTAAAATTATTTCTACTGTGGCTTCCACTTAGATTTTGAATATAAAAGCCATTTTCAAATTAGTACTTCAGTAACTTTCAACACAGAATATCTTAATTCACTATATCCTGTTTTTAAAAAGGTTTTTAAAATTTATTTGAGAGAGCAAGAGCAAGAGCCATCACAGAGGGAGAGGAAGAGGGAGGAGCAGACTCCCTGTTGACCAGGGAGCACAGGTGATGTGGGGTTCCATCCCAGGCCCTGGAGATCATGACCTGAGCCTAAGGCAGACACTTAACAGACTGAGCTCCCCAGGCACTCTTCATTATATCCTGTTTTGGGTAAGAAAGTTGTTTTCATACTTGTTGAGTTTATACTAACAAAGCTCATGTTTGAATATAAAATAATGTGTGACAGATGCTTTCTCAAAGTCCCCATCCATCTAGCATTTTAATTATCGTTTTCCTTTTGCAGCTAGGGTATTTGTGTTTAGAACAATTCATCTTAATGTCTGCACAATAGAATTTTTAAAATTTACATGGCTTCCAAACATTGCTTTGGTGATTTGGCAAGACAGTATAGTAACTATTTTTCTTTTATAAACTCTGACCTGATTTGGCAATAGCCTTCATATACCTCCAGCAAAATTTCATTAGAATAATAAGGTCACTACTCCCAAAGGTAGGTGCCTAGTCACTAGACTTGGATCTGATGACAATGACCGCAACTTACCTAAAAGTTGCCCAAGTTTCCATAGGAAGCACAATGTTTAATCCTTTATAAGCTCTGACATAACAATACTGCATTCAATACAATTTCAGTGAAAGCTAACAAATATGTAAGCAACACAACGTTTTATTAACCCCTGTAAGATAGCTTGACTTTGGAACTTACTAAACCTGACTCTCTAGTAATGTTGAGAACAGTTCTCATATACTTCGGAAAAACAAAATCAATCTTATAGAAAATGCATAACAGTAGCCTACTTTTAAGAGATTTGGATGCACCACAACTGTGGGTTTTCTGTCACAGGTGTTAGACATGAGTCTATATATCTATTGATGTTACCTACTGTTAAAGGTATTTACAATAATTGTTTTTAAAATACTGAAAGGAAAACAAAACAAAACCCCAAAATCCTAAAAGGACTTTAAAAAAAAGGACTCAGAAGGGAAAAATAACAGTTATTAAAGATTTTATTTGAGGGATGCCTAGGTAGCTCAGCGGTTGAGCTGCCTTCAACTCAGGGCGTGATCCTGGAGTCCCGGGATCGAGTCCCAGACGTCGGGCTTCCTGCATAGAGCCTGCTTCTCCCTCTGCCTGTGTCTCTGCCTCTCTCTCTGTGCTCTCATGAATAAATGAATAAAATCTTTAAAAAAAGATTTTATTTGAGAGAGAACCAGGAAGCAGGGGGGAGAAGCAGAAGGAGAGGGACAAGCAGATTCCTCACGTAGCCGGGAGCCTGAAGTGGGCTCTATCTGGAAAGAAGCTTAACCACTTAGATCAATGAACTCATTTCACATGTGAGGAAAATGAGGCTAAATCATTTCCATTCATGGAAAATGCTAGGCACTGGGTGTAAGATTTTTTTAAAATTTATTTATTCATGAAACACACACACACACACACAGAGAGAGAGAGAGAGAGAGAGAGAGATATGCAGAGACACAGGCAGAGGGAGAAGCAGGCTCCATCAGGGAGCCCGATGCGGGACTTGATCCCAGGTCTCCAGGATCATGCCCTGGGCTGAAGGCAGCACTAAACTGCTGAGCCACCCAGGCTGCCCGGCACTGGGTGTAAAACAGTGAACAAAGCCAATATGATCCGGACCATCCTAGAACTTAAGATCAAAGGCCTAGTTAGGATTAGGACACAAGGCTCTTTGCTGATTTTAACAACCCATGCAGCCTGTGAACTTCCCTAATAATTCTAAAAAAAAAAAAAAAAAAAAAAAAAAAACGGGTCATGGTTTCACATGGGTAGGTAGCCAATCAAGTAAAATTGGCCACTTATTAAGGCTTTGAAAATCCAAAGCTTTAATAATCCAAATCCACCACAAATTGCCCAGGGAAGAACAGGGGACCCAGAGACTGAAAGGGCAACATGACATCAATTTGGAAGTAGAGGGGCTAGAAGTTTAGCTATATAGTAAAATAACATGAGGATTCAGGAGATATGGGGTTTAGCCCTGAATCTGCTAGTAACAATGAATGTGACCACAGAAATATATTCTGGGGGAGTTTTTCCAGCTTTGAATTACGGCCATTTCAAATGTATACAAAATTGGGAGAACGTTATGAACCCACATAGACAACATATTGACAATGTTCAATAATGGTATCAATATTCTTCCCTCCACACCCCTGCCAGGTTATATTAAAGCAAATTCCAGAAACTGTTTTATTTTTACCCATAAAAATGTTATGTATCTAAAAAAGACTTCTGGGCAGCCCGGGTGACCCAGCGGTTTAGCACCGCCTTCGGTCCAGGGCGTGATCCTGGAGACCCCGGGATTGAGTCCCACATTGGGCTCCCTAGAGACCCAGGATCAAGTCCCACATCGGGGTCCCTGGAGCCCCGGGATCAAGTCCCACATCAGGCTCCCTGGAGACCCAGGATCGAGTCCCACATCGGGCTCCCTGCATGGAGCCTGCTTCTCCCTCTGCCCATCTCTGCCCCTCTCTCCGTGTCTCTCATGAATAAATAAAATCTTTAAAAAAAATAAAAAAGACTTCTATTTAAAACATCACAGTACTACTGTCAAATTTAACAATACACTATTATACAGTCACGAATTCATATTGCCCAGATTATCTCAAATTTTTTTTTACAGCTGGTTCCTTTCAATTAATACCCAAATAAGGTCCATGTGTTACAATCAGTCGATTGGCTCTCTCAATCAATAGGTTCCCCTTCAATCTCTTATTTCTTGCAGTTTATATATTGAAGAAATAGGTTTTTCATCCTGAAGAGGATTTTTAGGGCAGTGAAACTACTCTTTATGATACTATAATGAGGGGTACATGTCATACATTTATCCAAACCTGTAGAATGTACACCAAGAGTGAACCCTCAGGTAAACTATGTACTTCGGGTGATTATGTCAGTGTAGACTCATCAACTGTAACAAGTGCACCACTCTGATGTGGATGTTGATAATGCGGGAGGCTATGCATGTGTGAGTGGGAGGAGGTAAATGGGGAATCTCTATACCTTCCTCTCAATTTTGCTGTGAACCTATAACTGCTCTAGAAAAAAATTAAGTCTTGGGGCACCTGGGTGGCTCAGTGGTTGAGCATCTGGCCTTTGGCTCAGGTCGTGATCCTAGGGTCCTGGGACTGAGTTCCACATCAGGCTCTCCACAGGAAGCCTGCTTCTCCCTCTGCCTATGTCTCTGCCTCTCTCTCTCTCATGAATAAATAAAATAAATTAAGTCTTAAAAAAACCCAACCAAACAACAAAAAGAAACTAGGTTGTTCATCCTGTAGAAATTCTCATGGTCCGAATTTTGTTCACTGCATCTCCACAATGTCATGTCATAAAAAATATTTTAAAGGAAAACATGCAGAAGAAATTGTAGGGATGGAATGGGCACATATCCAAAGAAAACTGCAAAAACCTGTAAGAACAATATCAGAAAGATTGGTGCTCAGAATGTGCTGGTATTTAAAAAAAATACCAGCTTTGATTTATATTCAGAGTAAGAACAACAAAAGGTACAGGTCTGCTTATATGTATAGGCAAATATTAGAATGGAAAAGGCTGTCTCAATTCTTTCTTTTTTCCAATTAAGATTACTGAGAGTCAAACCAGAAAAGGAAAAACAAATCATAGAATGAGGAAACTGAATCTCAAAGCATTCAAGGAGATAAAAGTACTTAGATAATCTAAATGAGTTCAGTTCTCCTGTCCTAGACAAATTATATCCCAGCATACCCTGAGAATTTACACAGCTTACTCCCTTATCTAAAACCTTTAAAGAATCAGAGTCTGGAAGAAGAAAATGAAAAAAAAAAAAAACACTCAATGGTTAACAGTGGAAAGTAGATGTAAAAACTATACACAGATTCAATTCTAAGCAAAATTCTTAAGTACATTAATGGTTTAAAGGCCCTAGGTGTGGGTAAAAGATAATCATTAAGAGTAAGTATTCACAGAAAGCCTGTCATATGAGATTAATCTAATTTCCTTTTCTGATAGGGTTACTGGCCTATGATATAAAGGGAATATTGTACACATGCAAAAAAAAATATCTGGATTTAAGCACTAAATTTTATAATACTCTCACAATATCCTTTTTTAAAAAAAATATTTTATTAAGTAATCTCTACACCCAATGTGGGGCTCCAACCCACAACCTAGAGATCAAAAGTCACATGCTCTACTGACTAAGCCAGCCACAGATAGCCTTGTAGACAACAAACAGATGTAGGCTAGAATATATTCAGGTAGGTTTATAACTGGTTGAACATTACTCAAGGTAGCTGATTAGTGGATCAATGAAAAACCATAAGGAACTATTAAATAATTTCTCCTGTGTTCTATTCTACTTTTTTTCTTAAAGATTTTTTATTTTTTCTTAAGATTTTATTAATTTATTCATGAGAGAGAGAGAGAGAGAGAGAGAGAGAGAGAGGCGGAGGGAGAAGCAGGCTCCATGCAGGGAGCCTGACGTGGGACTAAATCCCAGATCTCCAGGATCACACCCTGGGTTGAAGGCAGTGCTAACCGCTGAGCCACCTGGGCTACCCATCTTAAAGATTTTTTTTTTGTTGTTTTTTTTTTAAAGATGTTATTTATTTATTCATAGGGACACAGCTAGAGAGAGAGGCAGAGACACAGGCAGAGGGAGAAGCAGGCACCATGCAGAGAGCCCGACGTGGGACTCGATCCCAGGTCTCCAGGATCACGCCCTGGGCTGCAGGCAGCGCTAAACTGCTGCGCCACCGGGGCTGCCCTCTTAAAGATTTTTTAAAGTGATCTTTACACTCAATGTGTGGCTCCAACTTACAACCCCGAGATCAAGAGTCTCATGCTTTACTGAGTCAGCCAGGTCCCTCAATCCTACTTATTCATTTATTTTTAAAGATTTTATGTATTTATTCATGAGAGACAGAGAGAGGCAGAGACATAGGCAGAGGGAGAAGTAGGCTCCCCCTGGGGAGCCTGATATGGTATGGTACTCAATCCCAGGACCCTGGGGTCATGGCCTGAGCCAAAGGCAGATGCTCAACCACTGAGCCACCCAGATGCCCCCCTTATTCTTATTAATGTCTTGAATGTGGACACAGATGGTACATCTACCAAATTTGCAGATGACACAAAGTAGGAGGGATAAGGAATATACTAGCTGACAAGACTCATAAGTATTTTAATACATTAGAACAAGAAGCCCAATCTTAACAGAATGCAATATAGTAGGGATAAATGTAAAATGCATGATTGGAGAGATATGACTTAACAGCAAACCAGATCAAAACATTTAGACATTTTTGTTGATTGCTCACAGTAGAGGCTGTAATAGGGTGGCTGAAAAAACTAGTGTAATCTTAAACTGAGTTAACAGAACTACTATGCCCAGGGCAAGGGGAGTGGTAAATTCTGTTCTACTTCACACTGATAAGAACACCCTTAAGAATACTGTGTACCAGTGACGCCTGGATGGCTCAGTCATTTAAGTGTCCGACTCTTGATTTCAGCTCAGGTCATGATCTCAGGGCTGTGAGGTCAAGTCCCATGTCAGGCTCCATGCTGAGCAGGGAGTCTCCTAGGGATTCTCTCTCTCTCCCTCTTTAAAATAAACAAATAAATAAAACTATGTACCACTGGGATATCCACATTTTAAGAGAAATACTGATGAGATAGAATATATCTGAAAAAGAGAAACCAATTTAGTGAATGTTCCAGAAACCAAGTAGAATGATATATAGAACTAAGGATACTAACTATCCTGGAGAAGATAAGGAAGAAATGAATGCCTCTTTACTTTTTGGATTTGGGATTTATTTTGCAAAGTATAGGCAGTGAAACTTTGCATATTATCTAATTTTCTCATTGAAACATATTTTTTAACTTCTAAACTGTTATTTTATATTTGATATGTACAAAGAAGTGTATGTAGTATATGCATGTCATTATGAAACATAACAAATAAAAGGAACCGAGATTTACCAAGTCACCTGAAAATGAGTATAGCATCAAGACCAGTATGGCTACTGTGTTGCTCTACTCTATCTGCTGCCTTTCCCTTAGAGGAAACCACTAGCCCAGATTTGTTTTTTGTTCTTTCTTACTTTATCATTTAAAAGCGTAAGTTATCCCTAAACAATACATTGTTAAGTTTCGTTATTTCTGAGCTTTGTTTTCACTGATGCACTTTCACAGAAAAAAGTGTTGGACTCTAAAATAAACACTGCACTCAAAAAATTTTAGTATTCCTGTCAGAATAAAGGCTACCTTTATCATTACACAATAATTGTATTTAAATCTCACAACTATGCCCATATCCACCAGTCTCCTTCCACTTCTTCCCCACCTAGGCCTGCCAGATTTAGCAACTACAAATATAGGCTGCCCAGTTAAATTCCAATTTCAGATAACAAATACATTTTCTGTATGTTTATCTAAAATTGGAATTTCACTGGCAGTTCTGTATTTTATCTGGCAACTCCACTCCACACCCAAGTTAATTAAGTGGACAATTAACCCTATGATCTGTTAGTGTGTAATAAAGAGAAAAAGTGGGAGGAATTGCCTGGTCAATGTCATCATATAAATATTCATCTAAGTATTCAATAGTGTTCACTGATCAGGAAAAAAAATTGCACTTGTGTGAATTCAGTCAAAGCTTTCCCACAGTGCATTCAGTATATATGCCTAAATGCAAATACCACTGTATAAATGCAGTTAAGTACATTTTTCAAAAGCACTCAGTGAAGAGTAGGAAGGTATATTATTAGCTTAATTATGTTGGCTTATATTGTCCCCTCACAAAAAACAAGAACAAGATGGCTACTGTAACAAACTGACAAAATCTCTAGATATGTAAATTGACTTATAATCATTATTTAAAGATATCTATATCATTTTGAAGCTGTCCTCAGTCAACATGTTCAAAATGAGGTTAACTTATATAGGTCAACGTCAATAGCCAACTTTCTAGATCAATATCAATTAAAATTATGTTGTCATTAAAAGGGGATTCAACTAGCACCTACCTGGCTAAGTAGGTGGAGCATGTGACTCTTGATCTTGGGGTTGTGAGTTCGAGCCCCACATTGGGTACAGAGATTACTTAAAAAACTAAAACCTTTAATAATAAATAAATAGGGAGTGCCTAGGGGGCTCAGTCTGCTAAGTGTCCATTCTTGATTTTGGCACAGGTCATGATCTCAGGGTTGTGAGATCAAGCCCCTGTTGGGTTTGGCACTGAGCATGAAGCCTGCTTAAGATTCTGTCTCTCAGGATCCCTGGGTGGCTCGGTGGTTTAGCACCGCCTTCGGCCCAGGGCATGATCCTGGAGTCCCTGGATCAGGTCCCACATCAGGCTCCCTGTGTGGAGCCTGCTTCTCCCTCTGCCTGTGTCTCTGCATCTCTCTCTCGGTGTCTCTCATTAATAAATAAATAAAATCTTTTTTTAAAAAAAGGATTCTCTCCTACCTCTGCCTCCCCTGTGCCTACCCCTTTCACACACTCACGCTAAATAAATAAATAAATAGAAATTCAATTACTATATATACAAAATCTTTTTAGGGCACTCTTCATGTTATAAAAAGGATACTAGAAATATTTCAGATGTAGTATTTCTCAATCAAAATACTGCAATATGAGGTATGTGCTTCCCAAGTCTGTCATTACATAATCTCAAAATCCTTCCACAACCAGAATCACTAATAGCTCTAGATTTGGATTTAATCACTTAATTAATCATTTAATCACTAATAGCTCTAGATTTGAATGGCAATCAATACAAGTGTGTATTAAGAACCTTTATAGGGATGCCTGGGTGGCTCAGTGGTTGAGCGCCTGCCTTCGGCTCAGATCATGATCCCAGGATCCAGGATCAAGTTCCGCATTAGGCTCCCTGCAAGGAGCCTGTTTCTCCCTCTGTCTGTGTCTCTGCCTCTCTCTCTGAGTCTGTGTCTCTCATGAATAAATAAATAAATCTATAAAAAAAGAACCTTTATAAATTCCCCCAAATAGAAGCTAGTTGCATGCACTGTTTTGCCTGGCTTACTGCAAAACCCACGTTTTGAAATCAGGTATTGACATGTCTGACTATAGGTAGGATTCTTGGTTTTTCAGAGCTTCAGCAAGTGGTTTCTCTCCAGGCAATCATTGGATCACCTTTCCCAATTTTAAAATTAAATCTTCAGCACTCATATGATGAGGCTCTAGGTTAATGAGGCCTTAAAATCATGGTGCATGTGCTTAAGTCTACTTTTGAAAAGAACACTGCATTTCTGTGGTTTCAAAGAGCCAGATCCCATAAACCACCCTACCTCTAAGGTTCTCACCCTTTAGCTACAGACACATCCTTCTGCCTTTTGGGCTTGATGTTCCTTTACCTCTTACCTGAGGGTTGTTATCTGAAAAGCAAACAAACACAATCTGTAAGCCTTTTGAGAATAGGGAGGAAGGAGAGTGCAAACTAAACCTCTATTTGCCACCTGCTTCATAGTCAACTAAACAACAAGGAACTCAAAGACCCACCTCCTGCAGTACACAAATAAAATATTAAGAGCAATCTCACACTTAACATTCACATCTCTAGACTTCGTACTATACTAGGTGAAAATATACCAAGATAATTTGGCAACACACAAAAACATGGACAAAGTCTTCTTTTTCTGTCAGTAAGAGGACGCACCTTTTTCTAGGCTCCGAGAAAAAAAAAGGTGGTTGGCTCTTGAAGGAGCCTCTTGCAAAATTCCTGACAGACTCCTAAAGAGGTAAAATGGAACAATGATATGGAAGAAGGAGTATAAGTGAGTCAGCTGGAATAAAGCTGGGGAAACATTTTTTTTTTTTTATAAGAAGATGACTACCAAGGGCTTAACAGAGAATTACCCTACAGCTTGATTTTGTTTTTATCCTCTTCTTTTTGCCTTTGCCATCAGGAAACTATAAAAGTAAAATAAGCTTATGCAGTTTGTCAGAGAACTGAATTGAGCAGAACAAAAAAACAGCTTGCCTGTACAAAGAAGGTGCAGGGATTCTAAGGTTCTTGAGGTGAATAGGCTATGAGCACAGATAAGGCCTTACCAAGTCATTAAAGTAAGCAGGTAATTAAAGAGTTTTGATTTCTAAAACCCAGTAAGTTGAAATAGGAAGATCTAATGGTAAACTAAGACCAACACACAAGTGGCTAAGTCTAAGTTAGGAATCAGAAGGGTTCTGGTGATCAGAAAACCCTGGCATGAAGATTTTCTCCCCACTTAGGCCAGGCAGGAAAACAACATCAAACACAAAGCCAAAAACAAAGCCAAAAAACCACAGAGTTGAACAAAAATTGTAAACAGTTCAAATTTAGATAAGATACCGTTTTAGCTTTTAAATCTTGCTCTAAGTGCCTTGTTTTTAAAACTGGAATTGAAGTGTTATATACTGATTTTATTATATAAGATTTTATTTCTTTGAAAGATAAAGAGAATGCATGAGCACATATGAACGTCCTTGAGGAGGAGCAGAGAGAGACAAGCAGACGCCATGCTGAGTGTGAAGCCTGAGGTGGGACTCAATCTCATGACTCTAACTAAGATCAGGACCCAAGCCAAAATCAAGAGTTGGGCATCCAACTTACTTAGGTACATTTTTATGGTAAGTTTTATTAATCATATATGAAGGAGTAAAATCACTCATAGAAAGTGGTAAGTCAAATAACATCTTCAAGTAATAACAATACTCAAGTTAAAGAAATGAGATCTAAGAGAAAATCATTTGCTGGCCTTTCAAAATCAAATCATTTGTAAAAATAAACAAATTAAATAATTTGTGACAGTACCACACCTATTCTCACAACTCTAAGTTGGCTGCTACCAAAAGTGACAATCCCAACTCAACCTGAAAAGTCTAGGAATAGCAGGAAAGAAAGTGTTAGGCAATCACAAATGACTCTTATTTTCCTAGTACAGCCTTAATGTCATGTTTTAACTAAGCTGTTGAAAACGGACTCATTCATATTTCCCTAGATATATGGCAATACTAATTTATTAACAAGATTAACAAAAAGCCAAGAATATAGTTATAATTATCAAACAGGGAACTAACTGAACCCTAGAGATGTGAATTACTACTTCTATTATTCTTTGAAAGGCCATTTTTAGTTTTAAATACTATGAAAGCCATGAAGTAGAATATATCTAAAATACCTAATAACTGGGATCCTGGGGGGGTCAGTCAGTTAAGCGTCTGCCTTCAGCTTAGGTCATGATCCTGTCCTAGGATCAAGTCCTATGTCAGGGTCCCTGCTCAGTGGGGACTCTGCTTCTCCCTCTGCCCCTACCTTCTGCTCATGCACATAAACACTCTCTCTCAAATAAATAAAATATTTTTTCCCAAAGATTTATGTATTTATTCATGAGAGACAGAGAGAGAGGCAGAGACATAAGCCGAGGCAGAAGCAGGCTCCTTGCAGGGAGCCCAATGCGGGACTTGATCCCAGGATCACGCCCTGAGTCAAAGGCATACTCCCAACCGCTGAGCCACCCAGGTGTCCCACCAAATAAATAAAATCTTAAAAAACCCTAATAATGATTTTATCCATATTAATGGGAATAGGTGGTGAAAAAAATTTGGCACAATAGCTGTTTTTTTTAAAGCAGGTTTTGTGGCAACATTTATAAATAATCTTTAATAAAATCAAAGAAAACTTCATAAAGAAATATAAATCTAGTCACATATTTTTGTTTTTTTTAATCACATATAAATTACAAACTTAAAGGAGATCCTTAAGCAATGATGTGCATTCTGTCTAAAATGACAATCTGATTTTTCAAAACTGATTTATATAATTCATGCAGCTTTATGCCATATTCCTGAAAGAACATCTTGATAATCTATTTACTAACAAAAATAACAGAAAAATATATCTGTTCCCTGGGCCTACTCAAGAATTCTTTTTTTTTTCTACTCAAGAATTCTAAACTAAAAACATTCTAGTTTGCACATTTACAGACATTTAATAAATACCCACATTAAAAACAACTCCAGGAAAAGGCATCTATCTCACAATGTCCCAATTTGCCCAAGTGGGTTAGATAAAAGTCACATCTCTTAATGATTTTTTTTAAGATTTTATTTATTTATTCACAAGAAACACACACACACACACACACACACACACACACACAGAGAGAGAGGCAGAGACATAGGCAGAGGGAGGAGAAGCACGCTCCATTCAGAGAGCCTGATGTGGGACTCGATCTTGGGACTCCAGGATCATGTGCTGAGCCAAAGGCAGATGCTCAACCATTGAGCCACCCAGGCGTCTCTCTCTTAATGATTTAAAGTAATTTCTAGTAAAATCATAACAGAAACAGGTAACTAAATTTATGACTGCCTAGAGAAGTCAATACTAACACAGTCATGCTAAATCACTTTGTAACTTACTCTTTAAAAATAAACAAGAGGCTGGGTGGGCTATGGGCCATATCTGAAGCTTTAGCAAGTTAATGTGCTAATATGATTTTTGCAAGTTATCTAAAACATGCAATAGTGTATTAATCTTAGAAAGGAAAAGGTGGGGGCGGGGCGCCTGGCTGGCTCAGTCGTTGGAACATATGACTCTTGATCTTGGGTTGTGAGTTCAGGTCCCACACTGAGTGAAGAACTTACTTAAAGAAAAAAAGTAAATGCCAATAGGATCAGCCTATATAAAAATTTGAACTTTAAAGAATCTGTCACAATCCTCCTTTAAAATTTTTTACATAAATCAATTCTATTGTCAGTGAACTTATTATTCAGACTTTGAGATTCTTCCTTTTTCTCCTTCTGAGTTTACTGCTCATTACCAAAGATGGGCAGAGGAACAAAAATCAAACCAAACCATTCTTTTTTTTTAATTTTTATTTTTAATTTACTGCTGTCTATGATAAAAGCCTCGATGGAAAAAGAGGTTGTAAACTAATGACTGAACTGAGGTTTTGGTGTAACTGATAGCTTTTAATTATTCATGTTCTCCTTCCATGTCATGAATAGAAAAATAAGCATACTTCAGTACATTTAATATTAAGCATTTTATTTTATAAATTTTATATTATATAACTATGCTTTATGTATTTGAATTTCTATTTCTGCATACTTTAATGAATATGTATTAAAGACTCAATACTCTAGAAAAATCTCAAATTACCTTAAATGCTTATTTACATAAAACATTCTGAGTGGCACATTTATTATTAATTATAAAAAAGGTTATTCAATCTTAGATCTTAAATAGTAATTACTGATAATGTTATTTTTCTAATTAGCTACGAGGAATGCATTTTTTCCTACTAATTTGACAGCCAAAATAGGTTTGATTAGGTGGAAAATATTAATAACTACCACATGCATTCATTGTGACTGCTAGAAAACAGCTTTCAAGGGGAAGAAAAAAAAAGAAGCATTGTGTTTCCAATTAGTGGCTTGTAGCCAAAAATATGATCAGTTATACCAAAAAAGCAAAACAACGCCCCCCTCGCCAAAACTGTGGCCTAAGTAAACAAGTGACAACAATCTCCAAAACAAACACAGAAAAAAAAATCCAGGATCAAGACTTTTTGATGAAGCACAGAAGCCCAATCAGCAATAGCTCACATCTTGAGGGGTTTTCTCTTAGGAACAAGGAACATACTCCACGAAATGTAGTTAGAAGTATCTGGGATTCCAGCTCTTGCAGCAGCAAGGTCATTTTCTGACCCAGCTACTGTACCATAATCAATTCCATCAAAGCTTAAAAAGAACATGAAAAATACTGCTTATTGTTTTATTTTTTTTTTAGAGATTTTATTTATTTATTTGAGGAAGCGAGTGAGCGCACAAGCAGGGAGAGGAGAGGGAGAAGCAGACTTCCTGCTGAGCAGGGAGCCAGATGCGAGACTCTTATCCTGGGACTCCAGGATCTTGACCCAAGCTGAAGGCAAATGCCCAACCGCCCGAGCCATCCAGGTTCCCCTGCTTTTTATTTTTCTAAACAATAAATTATACATACCCAAATGGCAGGAGAGTTAGTCTCATCACTCTAACAATTCACACTTAAAATATAACATCACAAATGTTTACAGTTTAGAAAAGGAAAGTAGGGAGAGACCTAACGTTTTATATTTTCATTCAAAACCATAATCTAATTACCACAAAGTAGTGAAGTTCCACTTCTGTTGGCTAGCCCTTATCTACCTTGGACTGAGTTTTATTTGCAAAATTAGGATAAAAATTGTCCTACCTATCCCACAAAAATTGTCCCTTCTGCCTCATAGAGCTGCAGGATAATCAGAAGAGATAATGTGACTAAAGAAGTACCTTTGAAAACTCATGCCCAACACTGGTTGACAGCATGGCATTATTCTTTACACATAACAACACACAGGACTATAATACTTATTATGAACCCATTCATCCCTGGAAGAAAAAATTGATAACAAGAAATTGATATGACTACGGGATAACTGACAACACCTCCCAAGGCTTCACTGTTCACATTTAATATTTGCTGAGTACAGGATGTCCTCAAGTTACAAAGGTTCCATAAATCCAAACCACTGTCCTTGCCTCAGCCCCCTCCATTTCCTCCGTCTTTACTCTTATAGGAACTGGGGTAGGAGTGGGGGTGCAGATTTGGGAAAACCAGGAAGTTCAAAAGTAGAAGAAAATGTGAAGAGAAGTGGAACACCACAGAGCATGCCTACTCACCATCCCTATTACCATCTAAACCTTTTGTTGCTACTACATAGCAGCTGTGAACATCTCTCTCTGCTGGGAAATAAGGCAAAAGTTAAAGGTCAACAGCCAAGAGCTATGGCCTGGAACAAAATAGGGACAGTAAAGTTCACTTAAAGGAAAAGAGACTGATCTCAGTCATTAGCCTTAATCTCTAAAGCCAACCCAATATAGATAAAATATCAATTGCAAAGTATTGACAAACCTACTCACTTCCACTCACAAATGTACTAGTTTTATCAAGCTACTACCTATTCATTCTGCTCACCTGTCTTCCATTAACCCAATAAACCTACCCCCACAAGTGGAATGCTAACCAATCCCACTTACCAACACATCTGCTATATCCGATTTAACCAATCTTTCCCTAACTCTTCCCAAAGACCCAGCTGTTATAGTGGCCATCACAGTCCCTTCTCAGTTGTAAGGGACAATAAGTTATTAAATGCTAGTGAATTTCTGTAGTAATGACACTGGGTAAACGAAGGAGAAAGCTGGGGGTAAATGAGATGGATATTAAGTTCATCCTTGGCTAGTTTTTCCAGTTCGAGAGCAATGCCAGAAAAAAACACTCCCACCTCTTCTCTTGAGCCTACTTAGTAACCAGGATGCTTGCTTCTGAGAAAGTGGGTTTGAATACAGCTTCTACATTCTATTCATTGGTTCTCTAGAAAGTTTGACCTGTGGTTCATAAGAATGCCTACAGTTCAACGAGTTTGTACCGGAATAGTCTATGACAATTAGTGGTCAAGTAGGTTTTATACAGGTATGGCTTGCTCTGTACAGGTTACCCACTGGAAAATATTAAGGTTTTCTGTCAGAAATTTCCATTTAAAAAATTTTTTTTATCTTCCCCCTCACTCCTCACTTTCTATATAAAAATGATCAGGATTAGGGCCCTATGGAAAAGTAAAGCTTTTATTGCCCTTAAATCTATTTGTGGAACTAAAATAAAGTTCTCTTTTGAGCATTATCAGAATTTCACCACAGTTTTGATTAGGATATATTAGTCTTAAAACGAAGCCATTCAAATCATGATTTCAACAAGAATTCAAGCCAGGAACATTTATTAATTCACAAACTTACAATCTTAGTACATAATCTTCTAGTTTAACAAGATAAACATGTTTTGAAAAGTAAAAAAATAAAAAAAATCTTAAGATTAAAATTCTACTTTGAGTTTAAAAAGACATTATTGTTATGTATAGAAACAGGAATACTGGCTAAATCTTTAGCAGATTAATAACCTTGTCCAATTCAGTTAACCTGAGATTATTAATTATGCTTATTTGGAAGTTACATCATACAATATTAATAAGCATGAGCACCAAACAGTAACACAAATACTAATAATGCACAAACCAATTTTATAAATCCTAAATACTTCTTCAATGTTTTTAATTTTTTTAAAGATTTATTTGACAGAGAGAGAGAGAGCGCGCGCTGCTGCAGGGGGAGAAATAGAGGGGAGAGGGAGAAGTAGGCCCTCTGCTGAGCAGGGAGCCCGATGTGGGGCTTGATCCCAGGACCCTGGGATCATGACCTGAGCCAAAGGCAGATGCTTAACCCACTGAGCCACCCAGGAACGCCCCCCCCCCTTTTAAAAGTAACCTCTACATCCAGCGTGGGGTTCCAACTCATGATCAAGAGTCATGCTCTTCTGACCGAGCCAGCCAGGTACCTCTTCAATATCCTTATTTTTAGCAAGACAAGTAAACATTTATTGAGGTTTTTAAGAGATTAAAAAGTACTTGTCAAGTAAATAGAAAGGCTTATAATAACGACCTCCACTACTATCCAGTCTTTACCTTTCCCTTCCCATTTATTCGAAGGCTGCAAAAGAAAGATAACCTTTCCTAATTTCTAAACAATTTTCTCAAGTTAGAATGAATTAATCTAAGAGTCATTCTTTCTATAACCCACAGAAATCATTATTGTTAGAAGTCAGATTGCTTATTTGGTAGCTGCTGATGAATCAAGGTGCTTTTATGTCACTTCAGCTAGTTTGTGATGATTTGCAAATTTATTTCTTAACTGATCACTCTTGATCTTGAAATTTATTCTAGCTGATATTACAAAAGGATGGCCATTGGATGTCAGTGATGCAATGTATTCAATCTTCAAGACAATGACTAACAATGGAACTGGGAACAGTAGTGTGAGGAACTGTTGCCTAAATGCATTCTTTTTAAATTCTGAAGGCTTAAAATGTTTGGAGACAAAAAGTTTTTGCGGACTTAAAACTAATTTACCCAGATGGAATGCCAAACTATAAACTGCCAGACAGCTGCAGCTGGCAATAAAATACTAAAACCTGAAGAGCTTTAACAGAACCTGATTATATGGTAATCCTAGTAGCTGAGACAAGGCAAAGGAGCTAGAAGAATAACTGATAGGCTGATTGCTATGGCAACCAAGATAAATTTGTATACTGACTGGGGAAAAACATAGGGGTTGCCATCAGGTATGAGGCCCACATTAAGTTTCACATGCTTTTTCCTCAATTTTAAATCATGAGATGACAAACTAACACAAAGCCCACTCAGTCTGAAATAAGAGAATGGGGTTCTGCTCTAAAGAGTAAGGAAAGCCCCCAATTAAAGGTTTATCTGAATAATATCCCACAGCTAAAAGAGAACAGACCGAGTGAAAGTTTGTAGAAATTAGTTTAGCTCTGGGTAGAAAAACAGAAATGTAGGTTATTTATCAATTTAAGTTAGATATCAGGAGGACATCATAAAGTACCTACAGTTTTTGTTACTTTAAATTTTGTTTAAGGTATTTCTTATGGGCTATTAATCTCTTACAAAAAGGATTATTTAATTCACACTGTGTAGATGCGAATCTAAAACAATAGTAAATGGTGTGCTTTGTTTTATCTCAATTATCTACGCTCCAGGAAGCAGCCTTATAACCTGGTCTCTATATTGGCTACTGGGGCTATCCTCACCCCCTGTGCCTCAATCACCACCCCCATCAACCAAACCCTTCCTCCACCTACACTACCCCAGGAAGTAATTACCAGAATTGCATGCAGAGTATGAGGAGGAAACAAACAGCATCTTTAAGGGGTTTGCCTGGTAAATTCACCTGACTTTGTCAAAGTTAAAACAATGAAGAGAACACAAGGAAGGTTGTATAATGTAAAGGTTACCCAGTAAGTCTCAAATACCAAAAATCAGAAATTATTTACTGTTCAGTAAGCCCACCACTGAATTGCCAACATCCTAAAACTACATAGGTTTTCAACATCTTAAAAATTAAATTTTATCTACTCTATGTTATGCAGTAGGTTATCACAAGAGCCAAGTAAGCTTTTCAGTTTACAGGAGTTTGTACAGATTAAAAGTGAGCCCCCAAACTGCCATACTAATACGAACTGTCCTATCTCCATGAATCACCAATTGACAGTTGGAGGTCACTAAATTTAGAGCCTGAATTTACCTTACATGTAGGTCTGTCCCCCCCCCCCCCGCCCCGCTTCAACATGAAATTACGTGGGTGTGATAAACAGCTTTTACAAATATATTTCTATCAATCCACAAAGCCAAAAGCAATCAATAATAATCTGGGATTTATAAATATAATCTGATTAAATGCCAGTCTATGAACAGCCATTTTAAGGAATCTTTCCTAAAGTAACCCATATTGCACAAATGTTTTTAATCGAAATTTGTATCTATTTTCACTTCAGAGGGAAATATTTCTGATGCCTAAGTAAAGTGAGAAGCTTAAGTTTTCAACAAAGGCGGCTATGCAACTTTTTGTTTTCAGATTGAACAATTCTTCAGGACAGTCTGATCTCAGTTCTCATGACTTAAAAAAAATAAAGACTTCACCATTACTCCAATCTAAAATGAAAGACTAGTGGGGCACTTGCCTGGCTCAGATGGTAGAACATGCAACTTTTGATCTCAAGGTCCTCAGTTCAAGCCCCATGTTGAGCATGGAGCCTATTTAAAAAAAAAAAAAAAAAAAGACTGGGGCTCCTACTAGACTCCTGAAACTAAACTGAGTAACAATCACTGTTCTTAGATCAACTATTCTGCCACCGGTTTTCATCCTGATCTGGAGAAAATTAGTGGGCAAAAGCTAGAATCCTAGACAGAACAGTCCATGTCCTCTGACATCAGGGCATGACAAAACAGAACCACCATAGATAGGAGACCATCTTAATACCCCACTAATAGGGTAAGTGCCAGTAACCTAGAGCAGGGATAGCTAGCAATACTTTCCCTCCTTCCACAGACAAGGCAGCATGGTACAAATGAAGAATCAGGAGACCTGGGTTATAGTTTCAAGTCTGCCACTAATCAGCAATGGGTTGACCTTCCCTCTCTAAACCTAGGTTTCTCTCAGTTAAATGGGAGGGTATGGGACGCCTGGGTAGCTCAGCGGTTAAGTGTCTTCCTTAGGCTCAGGTTGTGATCCTGGAGTCCCAGGATCGAGTCCCATGTCAGGTTTCCTTCATGGAGCCTGCTTCTTCCTCTGCTTATGTCTCTGCCTCTCATGAATAAATAAATAAAATATTTTTAAAAAATCAGAGGGCTGCATTGAATGATTTCTCATCCTTTCCTATCCTAAAAATGTTACCATTCTATCCATCCTTTCAAAGCCTCAAAAATATTTTGGTTGCCACTAAAAAATAAAGAATGCTCAAAATGTCACATTTATTTTTATAACATGTTCTTACTGCCAGTCTTTAGTGTATGTATGATCCATTCAACTAGCAGGAGCATTCATCTTGAAAATCATGGAAAGATTTCCCAAGAACAAAAGCTTACCAATAAAAGCACACTATTAAACCTCAACACGATGACAGACTTTTAGAGTTGGAAGTTCTCAGGCTGTAATCTCAATTTAAAGATGAGGAAATGAAATGACTCAGAGTCCAGGGCTTTTTCTACTATACCACACTTCCTCCTCCCTTTCCTGCTTTATCAAAACATAGCAAAGTAGCAAAAAGAATGAAAGACTGCAAAACTGACCTGGATTCTAGTCCTAATTGCCATTAATTTGCTGTGGCACCTTGGACAAGTCACTTTCCCTCGTTAGGCTTTGGTTTTCTTATTTATGTATGTATGTATGTATGTATTTATTTATTTATTTATTTGGTTATTTATTTATTTAGCAGAGAGAGAGTGAGTGAGTGAGAGAGAACAAGTAGGGGGAGCAGCAGCGGGAGAAGCAGGCTCCCTGCTGAGCAGGGAGTCAGATGTGGGGCTGCCAGGCTTGAACCCACCAGGGTCCTGAACCCTGAACCCAAGGCAGACACTTAACTGAAAGCACTTAACTGACTGAGCTACCCAGGTGCCCCCACAATAATTTATATGCAGAAATTTAACTAGATGCCCCTTCTAGCTGTAACATGGTATGATGTTATTAAATCCCTATCTTAGGGAACCCTCTTGGGTCCCCTCCCTCCTCAGAAGCTTTGTACTCTCAATAAATTTTGCTTTCTGCCCACCAAAAAAAAAAATCATATCTGACAAAATAAACATTCCTGAAAGAGAAAAGTGGGAATTTCTAGCCAAGAGAACTGAAAAGTGGGCTGCCAGTTTTAAATAGATGCATCAGTTCAATTCAGCAAGCTGGTCCTAAAGCATTCTACTCCAGAATCTCTACACACACTTACACACAGTGTGGCATAGCTATGATGTACTGGAAAAAAAAATACTGGACTATGAGTCTGAAAAACTGGCTTCAAATCCCAATTCTATCACTTACAAGCTGTGTTTCATAAGCCAATTCATTAATCTCTCTGAGTCTAAGGTTCCTCATACGTAAAAATGGAGAAAACAAGGAAATCTGACCTAAAATATCAATCAAACTTAAGCATTATAAATGTGGTGTTATAGGGGCGCCTGGGTGGCTCAATTGGTTAATCATCTGCCTTCAGCTCAGATCAGGATCCCAGGGTCCTGGGATCAAGCCCAAGTTGGGCTCTTTGCTCAGTGGGGAGCCTGTTTCCCCCTCTCCCTCTGCTGCTCCCCCTGCTTGTGCTCTCTCTCAAATAATAAAAATCTTTTTGAAAATTAAAAAAATACAGGATCCTTGGGTGGCTCAGCGGTTTGGCGCCTGCCTTTGGCCGAGGGTGTGATCCGGGATCGAGTCCCACATCAGGCTCCTGGCATGGAGCCTGCTTCTCCTTCTGCCTGTGTCTCTGCCTCTCTCTCTCTCTCTTTCACGAATAAATAAATAAAATCTTAAAAAAAGAAAATTAAATTAAAAAAATATAAACATATGTGGTGAATATTGCAAAGCTGGGCAATTGGAGAAGATCTGCCACTGTGGAAAAGTAGGCAGTACTGGAATGAAGTCTTTCTATTAAGAAACTGGGCTGATCTTTAACCTCTAAAGAGTAGAACAAAACTGAAGACACCACTGAAGGGAACAGAAGAAATAAATCAATTTCAGGAAATGGACTGTGTATTTGGATTCTGATTAACAAAACATGAGATAACTTTCACTTGTGAATCAGTTTACTACAATTTGTTTTTCTTTTTTAAAGATTTTATTTTATTTATTCATGGGACACACAGAGAGAGAGAGGAGCAGAGACACAGGCAGAGGGAGAAGGAGGCTCCATGCAGGGAGCCCGACATGGGACTCGATCCCGGGTCTCCAGGATCACACCCCGGAATGAAGGTGGCGCTAAACCGCTGAGCCACCGGGGCTGTCCGGTTCACTACAATTTGATGAAATGATCTATGTACTGTGGTACACCCGTCAGCAAGGAAAATTTCTTAAAGTTTGCAAACTCAGCTTGTTAAATTCTTAAGAGTCTGTATGGTGTGCCACTGCAGTTCAATCAAGGGACAGAAGATATTTCTGGTGACCAGATATCTAGTGATACCATCTATTTCCACAAATCAAGATTTCTCATTGCATTTCTCTTCAAGGTACCTTACACGAAAGACAAAACCTGTCACAACAGAGGAAATATCAATGATGCCACAACCATTTTCAGTCCTCCCAGTACTACTAGTTCTTTTCAGATGCAACTGTCCGGACGAACCTAATTCTCTTCCAAATCCCCCCTACTAATACAGATGGGAGCCATGAAATTCACAGACTGACACTATAGCTTTACCCATAGAGTTCAACACCATTAATATTTGGAGAAGTTAGAGTTAAAATTAGAAGGTTAGGTCCCAAGAGACGTTTTTACTTTTCACCTACTATCAAAGGATCAAAGTACTTGAGAAGCTCTATTATCCCAAGAGGCAAGAAGTGATTCTATCAATTCTATCAAAATGACTCACTGGATTTAAATAAGTTAAATAGCTCCAAGTTCTGCATACTTCCTCTCAAAGTAACCACTGTGTGAAGTTAAATTTGTTAATTCCAAGAAAGGACAAGGGAATGGACATTTGGGTTCTTTCTGTGCCAAGTACTAGACAAAATAAACTCCTGATATAACTGTTCTTCAAAATTAAATGTTTCGTTCACTGAGAAGGAACAATATTCACATATTTCTAAAATGATTACAATCATATACATAGTTATTTCCTTCCCCACTCCACACATACTCAAAAGCATTAATCGATTAGGTATATCATTCAACCTAAATCGACAGTTCAAAGGGAAAAGCAACAAAAACAAAATTTAATTTCAAGGGAATCCAAACATTTTGGCGCCAAAAGTATTTTCAATCCTGTACCATCTAGCTATGAACTTGTTTCAGATACTGAACTTGAAGGAGACTCAGTGCCAACTCAAGATTGGGCCTTGCCACCCAAAAATCTCGTAATAGTGATAGGAAGGCTGGTGGAAACACATCTGCCATCTACAACGTACATTTCTTTCTGATTTTGCTGCTGTGACTTTTTTGCTATATGTTATATATAAAATATATTAAGCTTTAGAATGACTTCTAGAAAGTACAAATAACTTTATTTGCATCAAGCAGTGTTTCTTCCATGGGGAAAATTTGGGAATTGAAGGCAGCTAAATTCCTGTAACCGTATAAGTGTCTACTTACATTAATATACAAATTTCACTAATTCTCGAGTTCTTACAGCATGAAAATATATTTCACTGCCTCAATTTCCACCCAAGTCCGTAGAGGAGTTCGGCAAAATAGCTTTAAATCCTGTTTCAACTTTTAAAAGTGGAGGAGTCGGTAAGTAGAAGTCCCAGTCAAGCAGTCCCAGACAAGCAAAGCATTCCAACTACTGCACTTTCTTACTCAGAATCTCTCAAACTAATCATCATTAAAACATTTTGCAGAATTAGATAAACAAGACAAAGCTGTGGCTCTTCCAACGAACAGATTACTCAGCACTTGTTTGTATTTCTGTAGTTGGTTATGTACAATTGTAATTGTGGCCGGCTATCCTTTTAAGACGGCATTCTCCCTAATGGTAAGGACCGTGTCTTCGATTTCCTTTGCCTCACGGTGAGGTGCTATTTTAGTAAAACACTGTTGATGTAGGTACATCAGCTAGAGGACTTTCCTAAGTAAATATCCAACCTTTCCCTCTGCCGCTCCTTTTCTTTCTATACAACGAAGAGGGCGGTGGATAATTAAAGCTACCTTCGAAACGAATAGGTAAGTTAGCGGCAAAAGAAGAGAACCAGCGGGAAGTGCAATTTCTTCTGTTACTGCTCTGTGGTCCCCAAGGCCAAAACGGATGTTTCGAAGGTAAAACGCTGAACCTCACAAATACAAATCGCCGGCTCTCGGACACGTAAAGTGTCCCACCTCGAAGAAAGCAGGGCAAGACAAGAAAGGGGCTCCTTAGCCCCAGGGACCGCTCCCCAGGGAAAGGAGGAGGTTTTGCCAAGGTGGGCCATTCCCCCTCCCCCGAATCCCTCTGTAGTGCGGGAGTGAGAACAGAGAAGCAGCGGTGGCGGACACAGCGAGACCTGGGAGGGGTGCCGGGGGGAAGGCACAGGGGAAACCGGGGGACCGGAGCGCCCGGCTTCTGGGCCATAGCTCCAGTTACTTACCCTACAGGGTAGCCGCCCCCTAGGTGCACATCTTCAGGGGCATCAAAGAATTCCTCGGTGTCGCTTTCCGACGCCATTTATAGGACACACCCGCGGGTGAGGGGGCCGGCGCCGCCTGGAGGGAGGGTGACTTTCGTCTCCTCCTTGTCGTCCTCCTCCCCGGCGAGACCGTGAGGAGGTGGGTCCCGGGCGAGGATAGGGACGGAGGAGACGATCTAGAGTGAGGAGCCGGTGAGGAGCAGGGGGCCGCCGTCAGCTGCCGCGCTGCGGGAACGACCAGTCAAGCGGCAGCCTGAGGAGGTGGCGGTGGGTCCAGGGACTGTTGCAGCCGCCGCTCCCGGCGATAGGTGTACAGGGAGAGTGAGCGAAGAGGCGGTGGCTCTCTGTGGGGGAGGGCGGGCGCGCCGACGACAGCGGCTCCAATTTCTCCCGCAGCAGCAATTACAGCAGCTGGGAGAGCCAGATGCCCGCAAAATACGGACGCGCACCTAACCTCGCGAGATTTCGGGAGGGGCCGGTTAGAGCGTGGGCGGGGCGAAGAGGAGGCGGGGGCGGTTCCAGAGCGGCGGCGCTCAGATTTCTGCTACCCGAGAGGCCTATCAAAACGGCGCAAGCGCGTTGAGGGCGTTCGGTGACGGACGGAAGTAGCCGAGGAGGGTGGGGAAGAGCCTCCTGGAGGGAGGAGCCTACAACCTGCGCAGGAGCGGGGTGGTGCCTCGGCTCCTAGGGAGTGCGCCCAACGTAGGTGGGGTGTGGCGGATTGTCTTACCCTGTAACCCTGGAGTTCGGAAGACCCGCATCTTCAGAGGGGTGGTTTTGAGTCTGCTTTTTTTCCTTGTGAGGAAATGATGTCGGGAAACCTTGGCGTTGTGGTTTGCATTTACGTCGTCTTCATTTATCCAAGCCCAGAGTATCCCACCCTAGGGCATAGGCAGGTCCACCACCGCTAGCGTTACGGGAATAACTCGAGCTGTTTACTACAGGATCTCTGATTGAGGTCCCTAGAGACGATCCTGCCGGCCAGAGGGTGGGGTCCATGAGATCGTGGGGAGTGTGCCAGTTCCATGAAGTAATGATGGATTCATTGCTGGAGCGGAGCCAGCATAAGGCTTCCAGTTACTCTTTCTCTAAACAAATATTTGTTGCTGCCCACACTTAATGTGAGAGAAATTCTTACAGACTGGCCAAGATGTGGATCAGTCAGTGGTAAATATTTATTGAACAGATACTACTGTGGCAGAGCTAAGAGCTAGTAACTTAATTCTGACCCTAGATTGTCCAATGTCCAGTGATAAAAATAGATAAGTACTTTTTGAAAGACCAAGATGTTCTTTCTTGACGGATCATTGACCACAAAAGTGATAACATTGACTTTCTAGGTGGTCGCTGAAACGCTTTAGTTTCCCGTTGACGTCATGACTGGCGGGCTCTCGGAACTGTTTGCTCAGCCTCAACTACTTCTCAAGATGGCAGCAGGAAAGACTGAATTGGCTCTGGGCTCTTTGCCTTGGAGGCTAAAATGGGGTTCTAAATTTCTCCTTGTAAAGCAACTGGGAAAAGATCTAGCGTTGTCTGGCGTGCTTGAGTAAAACCAAATGCCATATACTGTAACTTCTGTAACATCCCAGGGAATTCAGGGGAAACACTGCATGTTCAAATATGGTAATATTTTTTGTAGCAAACCGTATGATTATTCATACGGGGTAAATGAATACCAGTAAATAGCCTCATCAGTTCAGGTTAGATAGTACTGCCAAATAAGTTTAGGTTAGATCAATTTGACTGTCAAATAAGTTCCTAAAAATACAAAACATTTTCAGTTTCCAGGACTTTTTGGATTTCAGAATTGCACGCAAGGGATTTCTGAGTCCTTGTGAGGATGTGATTTTTGTTACAGTCCAGTAATTATTAGCTTTTATGTGTTTTAAACATGTTAATTTCCCAGGTATAAAACGGTATCTCCAAATACTAACTTATTATTTTTGTTGCTCACTAGGAGAGATATGCTTATTTTCCTTATGGATTGTGAAAAGAGCAAACAAACTCCCTGAATTTATTCTCTTCCTAGTCATCTAATAGTGAATTTATGTTTGCCTTAAAAATTGAGTTTGGTGTTGGGGTGCCTGACTGGTTCAGTTGGTAGACCATGTGGCTCTTGATCTTGGGGTCCTGAATTTGAACCTCCCCTTGAATGTAGAGATTACTTAGAAAAAAGACAAAGAAGATAATTTAGTACCTGTCTTCCAGGAGCTCACAATCTAGCAATGGATCCAAATATGGATTCTTGAATTGGTGCTTTTTTTTTACTATACCATATCACATCTCTTGGGTCTTCTTTTTTTTCCCTCTATCTCTCGGACCTTTTAAGGTACCTTAAACATTATGCTTAGAAAAAGTCTAAGTGGAGAAATTATAAGCAGATAGCATTTTTAGAGCTATTAAAGTTGCCTGTTTAAATGCTTTTATCTACTATGTGAGAAAGTAAGTTTCTGGTAACATCAAAGCATATGTGTACTGCATGTCATAATTTTTAAAACAGATTTATTTATTTTAGAGAAAGAAAGCATGAGTAAGGGAGGGGGCAGGGCCTTAATGCAAGACTTGATCCCATGACCCTGAGATCATGACCAAAACCCAAACCAGAAGTCAGATCCTCAACCCACTGAGCCACCCAAGTGCACCTCATAATTTTTTTAAAAAGATTTTATTTCTAAGTAATCTCTATACCCAACGCGGGGCTTGAACTCATGACCCTGAGATCAAGAGTCACATACTCCACCAACTGAGCCAGCCAGGCCCCTACTCCCTATCACCTGTTACCATTTTTAAGAATGTTTTGCCTGAATCATCTAAAATTTTAAAGCAGCAGGTTTTAGATTTAGTCCAAGGAAGTTAAAGTTTTTCCCTTTATTAGAAATGAAATTTTTTAATCAAATCTAATTTCAGGTAAAATTCTACTTATGATAAAAATAATAACTGCACCAGTTGAAGCCGAAATAGTTCAGGTCTCTGAGCGTAAAGAGACTGCCCCAAGGTGTCATTAAAAGAAATTGGAGGCTATTGGTCCAAAGCAGGGATTGGCAAATTATGATACACTGGACAAATCCATCCCACTGTCTGTTTTTGTAAATACAGCAATTCCTCCTTATCTATGGTTTCGCTTTCTGCAGTTTTAGTTGCCCAAGATCAGCTGTGGTTCAGAAACAGATGCTTCTCCTTCTGACATGTCATCTAACAGTACATCAGAACACCTAAATCAATTCCCTTCCTTTATCTCATCACATAGGCATTTTATCATTTCATATCACCACAAGAAGGGTGAGTACAGTACAATATTCACCACATTCACATAACTTTTATTAGTCTATTGTTATAATTATTCTGTTTTATTATTAGTTATTGTTAGTCTTCTACTGTGCCTATTTTATAAATTAAACTTTATCATAGGTATGTGTGTATAGGAAACAACATAGTATATATAGGGTTCAGTACTATCTATAGTTTCAGGCACTGCAGGGTTCAGTTTCACTGGGGGTCTTGGTACATATTCCCCAGGGATAAAGGAGGACTACTGTAAAGTTTTATTGGAACACAGCCAGACCTTTTTGTCTATGTATTGTATGTTTACTTTTAGAGTTGAGTAGTTGGGACAGAGACTGTATGGTCCACAAGGCCCTAAAATATTTACTATTAGGCTCTTTACAGAAAATTTTACCCACCTTTGGTCCATAGAATATTATTTTATGAGGTGCCCCAGAACTGAAAGTACATGCATATTAAATGGTTATTTGAATTAGTTTCACAACAGAATTGTATGATGCCACAAAATCATACATAGAGATAAGAATGAGAATAAAACCTTTTCCTACCTGACTCCTTTCTAGTGACTTTAAAAAATACCCAGGTCTGAGGCTAAAGTGAGTTGAGGAACATTTTTATGTCTCCTTATCTGAAAAGCATAAACTCTACTTAGGAGTTCCAAAGGCAACAGGTCACAGCCAGTGTATGGAACAATTTGTCTATGGGATGTTCACTCTCTTCTCTTGGCAAGAATAATACAAACTGGCAGTATACTTGAAGCCAATTTTGCTCCAAACTCAGGTACTCACTGGGAGCATCAGTGACAAGACTGTCACAAGTGTAGGCTTTAATTTTTTTTTTTTTACAAACAAGAGCTAAAGTGATAAATCAGGGGAAAACTTTTTATATGCAGAGTTAGATGATTTGAGATACAATATTGACATGAACTGATTTAATATTGTAATCTCTGTGAGAGTTTTTATGGATTTTGAAGTATCAGAATCCATAAAAGAAAATTATTCTGAAACTGGCCAAGAATTCTTAGGTCCAAGCTACAATTCTGTAATCAACCTTTGATTATGTTTGAAAGGTCAGTTGTGTTGTAGATTATGATGTTAAGTATTATTTTAAAAAAATCACTTCTATTTGGCTTTGGAATCTTTATGTCTTTTTAGGGTCCATATAATCTTCTTAATGATCTTTTCTTTTCTTTTCTTTTCCTTTCTTTTCTTTTCTAAGATTTCATCTATTCATTCATGAGAGACACACAGAGAAAGGCAGAGACACAGGCAGAGGGAGAAGCAGGCTCCCTGCCCGGAGCCCCATGCAGGACTCCATCCCAGGACCCGGGGATCATGACCTGAGCCAAAGGCAGATGCTCAATCACTGAGCTGCCCAGGTGCCTGTTAATGATGTTTTCTTGATATTAATATTGAAATGACTTTCAATCTTTGAGTATACAAAAACCAAAAGTAGAGAAAGATAGTCTAGAAATTTGTTAAGAGATTCAGGAAAAAAAAGAGATGCAGAAAACTAGTTTGGGATTTAAATTGTCCTACTATGTAACTGAATACTAAGTAGCCATGTATTACTGTTCATATAGACTATGGAATAAAACAGATTATTTTAAACAACAACATAAAGAGAATTTATTCATTTGCATAATCAAATATGGACTGCTATAATACTTGTCTATTCCTTTGTAATTAATGTATTAGAGAAGAATTTGAGCATAAAGCAAATTTTGTATTTGCTTTAGTGTGATTTTTGTCAGCCAGAAACACTAGGTAAAAGCAGAAAAATACACTCAGCTGAATCAAGTCACATAGGAATGCACAAAATATACTTACATCTACCTCAGTTCATTGTGTGTATTTTGAGTTACACCCGTCCATATCTAAGCATTAGAATTTTCCTTCAGAGTCTGATTTCAGATAACTCTCCCACCACTTCACAATAACAAGCCACAACTCCTCTGACGCCTATTTCCACAAGCAAACTTCAGGTCTTCAAAATATAGTGCTCTATTTATTTCAGTATTTATGTGTTTATTTCATAACCACTTAATAGGTATAAAACTGTGCTACTACCATTTTTATTAGGTTTGTATGTTTTTGTGTATGTGTCACGGACAGAAGTTTTTGATTTTGGGTTTTTGAGGGTTTTGTTTTTTAGAACAGTCAGGTGTTATTCGGTCTTCATAAACACATAATATTTTCTTGGTAGGGTTTTTAAAGATTTTTTTTATTTGAGTATAGTTAACATACAGTGTTATGTTAGTTCCTGCTGTATAATATAGTGACCAAGTTTTTGAATGTTGTACTCCTAGCCTCATTTTCCACATAAACCATGGGGTTTTTATTGAACAACTTTGTGTAGTAGAGTGATTTTTAGGAAAGCATATGTTACCACATGGCAGCACTGACTAGTCCAGATGAAGTAGCTTTAGGCATGGCTGGATCCAGGGTCCAGTATATCAGTCTCTTTCTTCTTGCCCATCTCACATCTTTGCTTATCTCTGCTGCTTTTTGTGATTTGGTTTCAATTTTCCTATCACAGCTTCCTTCTTGAAGTCAGTGAAAAAGGTTACAGGCAACTTTAGTTTATAATGTCCTAATAATTCTCAATCCCAAGGGAAGTGAGACTTTTTTTGTCCCAGTGGTCATATATTAAATCTCAGAGATGATGTTGATTGGCCTTAGGAAATTCCTCTAGCTAAGGGCATAGAGAACTCTTATTTGTCAGCCTTAAGTCAGCTGATTCCTTGATATACACCAAGTAGGGAGAGACTGCTATGAATCTCTTTCTCACTAGGACCACATGGAATATGCAATGGTTGCTTTTTCCAAGAGAGAGTTACTAGGAGACAGGAACAATGTGCTAACCACAGTCATTAATGGTTCAGTCTCTGTATTCATTGACGTGACAAAAGCTCATGATGTGTTAAATAAAAACAGATGTTATAAAATATTGCATATGGAGTATAATCTCATTTATGTAAAATCATTTATCTACGTATATGTGTGCATAAGCATGGAGGATTCTGGAAGAATATTAACAAATGATTGATGATAATGGTCTTTGGCTGCTGATTAAATATTAAGAGATGTGTGCCTTATTTATACCTTTGTATAATGATTGAGTTTTCTACAGTGAATGTATATTACTTTTTATTTTTATTTTTTACTTTTTAAGATTTTACTTTTAAATAATCTCTACATCCAAAGCCGGGCTTTAACTCACAACCCTGATCAAGAGTCACATGCCCCATCCACCGAGTCAGCCAGGTGCCCCATATTACTTTTTAAATGAGGGAGAATAGTAAAAGAAAATATATAACCAAGCATATACAAGGTACACTAAAATACAAAATAAAGGCCTGAGATTTGTTGCCCATATAGTACACGACTGTGAGTCTTGGGCCTATTGCAAGCATCCCACTTAGCTTCTAGAACAGTTCAAATAAGTGCCACTAAGAGGCTGAACTTGGAAAAAATACCCACAAAGCAAATCTTGGAATGTAGTTGAGTCTACCAGTAAAAAGTATTATTTTTATTTTTGCGCTGCAGGCCTAACATCCAGAGAATGGTAATGATAATTTCCAAAGGCACTGTGAAGCTTCTAGAGGCAAAGCATAATATTCAAAGTTCACTTCTGGGACACCTGGGTGGCTCAGCGGTTGAGCATCTGCCTTTGGCTCAGGGCATGATCCCGGAGTCCTAGGATTGAGTCCCACATCGGGCTCCCTGCATGGATCCTGCTTCTCCCTCTGCCTGTGCCTTTGCCTCTCTCTGTGTCTGTCATGAATAAATAAATAAAATCTTTAAAAAATTTTAAAAAATATAGGTTCACTTCTAATAATATGAACTAACCGTAATTTTGTTTTTCAAAACAATAAGCAATATATATGGCCTGATCTAAACAGGGGTAAACTAAGACATATGAACTTTATGCTTCAAAATATTACTTCATGGGACACCTGGGTGGCTCTGCGGTTGAGCGTCTGCCTTTGGCTCAGGGTGTGATCCCGGGTCTGGGGATCAAGTTCCACATCAGGCTCCCTGCATGGAGCCTACTTTCCCTCTGCCTGGGTCTCTGCCTGTGTCTCTGCCTCTCTCTCTCTCTCTCTCATAGATAAATAAAATCTTAAAAAAATATATTACATCAGACCAAAAACTGGGGTTTTTGTTTCCTGTGACGTTTACATATATTTTTAATTGCTAAAGCTGACTCAAATGGCAAACATTTATATAGAAATATCAATCATCAGGCTAATACACATGTGTGCATACACACATGAGACATGTATTTAATAGCAAAAATTAGAATTTCATGGACTCTTAGAACTAGAAGGGATTTTAAAAATGGCTTGTCCAAACCTCATATCTGAAATAGGGATTCCTTTTACAAGCTTTCCTGATAAGTGGTCCTTCAGGGACATGGAGCTTACTATTTACCCAATCCACTTTTTAACTATTGTTTTTATTTTATTTCATTTTATTTTTTAAGTAATCTCTATGTCCAATGTGTGGTTCAAGAGTCATGTGCTGCTCTACTGACTAAGCCAGCTAAGCACCCTTACCCAATTCACTTTTTTCTCCTTCTTTTTCCCAATCCACTTTTTGATAAATGTAAACAAATTTCTTCATTGTATTTAGCCCAAATCTGTGTTTCTAGTTTACATCTACTGGTTATAAATCTGGTTACTAAGTCTAACAAAACCTTTAATCTATTTAAAGATGGTTACCAGTCCTCTTTATTATTTTTTATTTTGAGAATATACACTGATGTGTTTACACTAAATGTGTTAAGAGACAAAGACAAATGGAAATTTCAAATGGCCAAATGTACATTAAATAAGTATGGGATAATATGTGTACATACTAAACATGTTAACCTATGTATAGGGTACCTGCCTAATGGTATGCTCTCTGTGTGTACCTAGTAATATTGCATTAGAATAGTTCTTTATACTTTCTGAGATAGTTTCAAATATCTTATGTCATTCAGTGATAATAAAATAGTAATAGTTGCTATCATTAAGTTAGTGCTAGGTACTTTATTAAGTACTTTGCATATATTATTTCACTTAATCCATGTAATATGAGGAATATACTATGTTTTAAGTAGGGAAAAAGATCTAAAACAGTTAAGTAACTTGCCCAAAGTTTCACAGCTAGCATTTAGTGGTCAAAATTTGAGCCTAAGTTCACACTTTTATTTTATTTTATTCATTATCTCCCCAGAGTTTGCTCTAGTTTTACCAGCCTGTAACAACTGAGGCATGTTAATGAGTGAAGTGTCAGAAGTGATAATATCATAATAAAAAAAATTAAAGCAATTGGTTGATATTCCTTTTTTTCATTTTTGTAATGGTTTTCTTTCTTTGTGTGTGTGTGTGTGTGTGTGTGTGTGTGTGTGTGTGTGTGTAATGGTTTTCTTAACCTCAATGGGTGCATCTCAACATTGGGAGTTGTGGTAGGCAGAATTTTAAGATAGACCCCAAGATTTCCTAGCTCTTAGTTTACTCACCCTTCCTCCCAGTTATTCAGTTCAACACGAATCTAGGTGCGGCTATGATGGGATTTTTGCCGATGTCATTAAAGTCCCAAATCAGTTGACTTTAAGATAGGGAGATTATACAGGTGGATTTGACCTAATCACATGAGCCCTGTAAAAGCAGAGTTTTCTCTGGCAGATGGGGAAGAGGAAGTCAGAGAAATACACTCTGGCTGGCTTAGAAGAAAGCAAACATGCTGTGAACTGCAGATGAGGTGTGGAATGTGGCCTCTAGGAACTGAGAATGGCCCCCTGCTGATAGGAAGGAATTGGAGCTCTGGATCCCGCAGATGCAAGGCACTGAATTCTGCCAACAGCCTGAATGAGCTGGGAAAGGGAGCCCATGCTCCATATGAAAATGCACCATGGCCAACACCTTTATTTCAGCCTCATGAGGCCCTGAGCAGAGTCTGGCCACACTGGACCCAGACTTCTAACTTACAGAACTGTGAGATAACAAATTTATATTTTTTAAAGCCACTAACTTTTGGATCATTTGTTATAAAGCAATAAAAACTATTACAGGGAGGGCCACCTGACTGGCTCAGTAATTAGAGCATGTGACTCTTAATCTCAGGATCCTGAGCTCAAGCCCTATGTTGGGCATAGAGAAAGAAAAAAAGAAAGAAAGAGAAGAAAGAAAGGAAGAAAGGAAGAAAGAAAGAAAGAAAAAAGAAAAGAAGAAAGGAAGAAAGGAAGGAAGGAAGGAAGGAAGGGAAAGAAAGAAAGGAAGAGAAAGAAAAGAAAGATGAAAGAAAAGAAAAGAAAAGAAAAGAAAAGAAAAGAAAAGAAAAGAAAAGAAAAGAAAAAAAAAAACAACTACAGAGATAAATATCCCTACCCTCCCTCTGCCAATTAAGAAGGACAGATCTAGGAGCACCTGGCTGGCTCAGTTGGCAGAGCATGCAACTCTTGATCTCTGGGTTGTAAATGCAAGCCCCACATTGGGTGCAGAGATACTGAGAAATAAAATCTTTAAAAAAATGGATGACAGATCTAAGTAGGTCATGGTAAAAAAAAAAAAGTGTAATATGTCAACAGATGCTGTTTGCTTTCTCAAGTCCTTAAGTGCACTTGGGAATACATGTAACAGTGGAGTGAACATTAAGGTATAATGTAACAGAAGAGAAAAACGGTGAACTAAAAAAAATAACTAGGCAGCCCAGGTGGCTCAGTGGTTTAGTGCCACCTTCAGCCCAGGGTGTGATCCTGGAGACCCAGGATCAAGTCCCACGTCCGGCTCCCTGCATGGAGCCTGCTTCTCCCTCTGCCTGTGTCTCTGCTTCTCTCTCTCCCTGTGTCTCTCATGAATAAATAAATAAAATCTTTTAAAAAATAATAAATAACCTACCATGCATTTGTAATATGAGAGAAGTATCTTGCTTCACATACACTCATACAGAGACAGACTACACCCCAATTCACCTCCATTTGCAAAATATCCTCTGAAGCCTTGTAATCCTGCTACTCAACCATATATTAGAGACTGTTTGATCCCCTGCTTCTATGGTCTTTTACCCTTGAGTGAACCTGCTTACATCCAGAATTTGGGTTTAGTTTCAATGTTAATCTCACTACTGACCTTACAGTATTGTTATCCTGTTACCGGCTTCACTGTGGTTGCTTCATTATCCATTCATTCATTTAACAGATGTTTATTAAGGGCTTACTATACGCCAGGCATTGTGCCATGTAGTGGGTTAACAGTGGTATGGCCCAATCCTTCTAGGTTGGGCTTTTTATCCTTGTCATCTTAGTTCTTGATTTGCAGGATGCAAATTTGCAGGTGGCTCAGCGGTTGGATGCCTGCCTTCAGCTCAGGTCGTGATCCCAGGATCCGCGATCGAGTCCCACATCAGGCTTCCTGCAAGGAGCCTGCTTCTCCCTCTGCCTGTGCCTCTGCCTTTCCCTCTCAGTCTGTGTCTCTCATGAATAAATAAATCTTTAAAAAAATAAGTTCTTGATTTGCTTCAGTACTCTGCTCCTGGAATCTGACACATATGACCCATCATCTGGGAATCAGGCTTCCAACAGTCATTGCTCAGCCCCTTAATAACTAAATCTAGCTTTTCACTTACAGCTTTTGCTTATGTTCCTTATCTTTGAAGACTGAACTTCTGGACATCAGCCTTTTCTAGTTTTGGAGAAGCCTTGACCACAGTTTTCCTATGTTACCTGGCTAGTGCTAAGTAATGGACTTGAAATTCTAGTTTGCCATGCCAGATCTGTTCACCTACTTCAATTGTCCTGTCCACCAGAGTCTTATTAGCTGGCTGTTCTGGTTTGTTAATAACTATTCAATCCTTAGACCTACCATGCCCACATAGATCTTGGGGTTGAGAAACAGTAGATATACTTTTAACTTTTCAAATTTTCTAACAAAGTTTTATACCCCAAATAATCATTTTGTCAAAAGTAGACAATCTGTTTAAAAACTAATCATTGGGGCACCTGGCTAGCTCAGGTCAGTAGAGCATGCAACTCTTAATCTCAGGATTGGGAGTTCAAACCCCATGTTGGGCAAAGAGCTTATATTAAAAAAAAAGTTAAAAAAATCATTGATCTGGTCTCAGTCTTAGGAAAAGTTTGATAGTCATGGCCTAAGAAGAACAATGGAAGATGGAAAGAGAATGATCATTTGTTTTGTACCAGTGATCTGGCCGACATTTTACATCTTATTTTAGTCATTCAATTTTCAAACCTTTCCCCACTGTGTTTTTACTTTTATTTTATAGGTGGGGACCTGAAGCACAGTAGCTGGGTCAGAATTTGAACTTAGGCAAACCTGACTTTTTTTTAGGATTATTTATTTATTACTTTATTAGAAAGAGAATAAGCATGAGGAGGGGCCGAGGGAGAGGAAGAAGCAGATCCTCTGCTGAGCAGAGAGCCCTGTGTAGGACACAACTCTAGGACCCCATAATCATTACCTGAGCTGAAGGCAGATGCCCAACTGACTAAGCCATCTAGGCATCCCTGAACCTGTCTTTTATTTTTAAAAAATTTTTATATTTTATTCTGAACCTGTCTTTTAAATGTATGCTTTTTCTAGTATACCCCACCTATATACATATATATATATCTGTGTGTCTCTCATGAATAAATAAATAAAATCTTTTTTAAAAAGTAAGTTAGAGAGAAGAAAATGTTATTAAGAAAATCATGAGTGGCACCTGCCTGGCTTAGTGGGTAGAGCATGTGGCTCTTGGTCTTGGGGTTGTGAGTTCAAAGCCCCATGTTGAGTGTAAAGCTTACTTAAAAAAGAAGAAAGAAGAAAATCATAAGGAAGCGAAAATAACTTATGGTACTATATTGTATTTATTGAAAAAATATCTCCATATAAGTGGACCCATGCAGTTCAAACCTGTGTTGTTCAAGGATCAATTGCACTGCCAATACAAACCTATTTTAAGCTACATTTCTGATATGAGGTGTTTTGACTGTATAAGTAATGTGAATTCTGGACCCAAACATGCCTGAGTTCAGGTTTGTGGTTATGATGTCTAAAGGGAATTTATCTCTCTCTCTCCCTCCTCTTTTTCTATTCTGTGCAGAGCCAAAACCAAGCAAGCATGTATCTCTACCATCTGCTTCTAGGTAGTGTTTTTTTGTTGTTGTTGGTTTGTTTTTGTTGTTGTTTTTACTCTGTTCCTCCATTAAGAGCATCATTTCTGGGGCTATGACTTTAAGCAGAGGAGGGAGATGCTGTGTGCCTGATCCAGCTTGTAACCTTGGCTGGACCCCTGGATTTGTTCCTTTTGTCCCTTGCTTGCACTTGATTGGCCCATTAAAACTACTCTCTGGGGTTTCTAAGAAGCAGTAGCTATCCCAAGGTAAGTGCCAGCTTTATAGCTTTCTTTCTTTCCTCTACATTAGTGCTGACATGTTCTTACTGGCTCTTATTTTCCCACCATCTCAACCATCAGCCCTGCATTTAAAAGGACATGATCTGGGGATCCCTGGGTGGCGCAGCGGTTTGGCGTCTGCCTTTGGCCCAGGGCACGATCCTGGAGATCCAGGATTGAATCCCACGTCAGGCTCCCGGTGCATGGAGCCTGCTTCTCTCTCTCTCTCTCTCTCTCTCTCTCTCTGTGCGACTATCATAAATAAATAAATAAATAAAAAAATAAAAAAAAGGACATGATCTGGGGCACCTGGGTGGCTCAGTCCGTTAAGTCTCTCTTTTTCTTTTAAAAGATTTTATTTATTTATGAGAGACACACAGAGGCAGAGACATAGGCAGAGGGAGAAGCAGACTCCCTGTGGCAAGCCTGATGCAGGGCTGGATCTGGGACCCTGGGATCATGACGTGAGCCGAAGGCAGATGCTCAACCACTGAGCCACCCAGGTGCCCAAATCTCCATCTCCCTCTCTTTTCTTAAAACACCATATTTTATTTATTTATGAGAGACACAAAGAGAGAGGCAGAGACATAGAGGGAGAAGCAGGCTTCTCTCAGGGAGTACAATGGGGGACTTGATCCCTGGACCTGGGATCACACCCTGAGCTGAAGGCAGATGCTCAACTGCTGAGCCACCCAGGTGTCTCCCAAGTTCCCAACTCTTGATTTCGACTTAGGTCATGGTCTCAGGGTCTTGAGGTCAAGCTCTGGGTGGGGTTCCTCATTGACCATGGAGCCTGCTTAAGGTTCTCTCTCTACCTCTGCCCCTCCCTTTGCTTGTGCTCACTCTGTCTCTTGAAATAAAATCTTTAAAAGGACATAGTCTATCTGTCCTCTTGCTGTCTGTCTCTCTCTCTTATCTGTCATTATAAGATGTGCTATACTAGAGATATTTCTTCAGACATCTCTGCTGATGTATTACCTCAATTCAGTCCTGCTCCACAGAAAGATAGGGCTTTGGGTAGGTAGATTGGTAAAAAGACAATTCTACCAAGACAGGAGGCTGTCAGAGAAGAAGTAAAACAGACTGTACAGAAGCTCTGCCTTTGGGTTTATATTGATTAGGTTATAACATAGTTGTTGTGGTGGCTATGTTGTTACCAGATTTATAATGTCTTTGAAAAAATAAGGATGTTTGAGGTTCTGGAGCAGGTAGTGTGTCTTATCTAATACCAGCAGCAGGTCCTGAAGAGGATGCTTTCTGGACTGGAGAAATGCAGAAAGGGGATCAAGCACTGTTTGGGCAGAAAGTGAGACTCCATTCTCTCTGGAAGAGTATAAGGCTATCAAGTCTGCCTAGGAAGTACAGAGGTTCAATCTGTTTGGAACTTGTTTTAAAAAGGAAATCTTAAAAAAAAAATTCACTTAAGCATCTGACTCTGGATTCCTTTGTTAAAAAAAAGATTTTATTTATTTATTCATGAGAGACACAGAGAGAGAGGCAGAGACATAGGCAGAGGGAGGAACAGGCTCCCTGCGGTGAGCCTGATGTGGGACTCAATCCCAGGACCGCAGGACCACATCCCAAGCCAAAGGCAGACACTCAACTGCTGGACCCAAGGGTCCCCCGACTCTGGATTTCAACACAGGTCATGATCTCAGGGTCCTGGGATCAAGCCCTGTGTCAGGCTCTGTGCCCAGCACAAAGCCTGCTTAAGATTCTCTCCCTCTCTCTCTCTCTGTCACCTCCTATCCCCCCACTGCTTGTGTGTATACGTGAGCACAGTGCCTGCTCTCAAACAAACAAACAAAGAAACAAACAAACCTCTACATCCTGTTTTGGGTTCCTCATCAGATGACCACAATCAAGATCCTGACACCTAAAGTAAAGAAAGCTATGTAAGCAGCATGTCGTACTGCAGTGATTTTCAAACTATATATTCATGTGGGGAGCCTGTTAAAATATACATTATGGGACTTTACCCTAGACCTGTTGAATTCTGATCTTGGGGAGGACCCTGAAATCAACATTTTATTTATTTATTTTGAAAAGCTTAAGAAGTTTATTTAAGTAATCTCTACACCTAGCGTGGGACTCAAACTCACAGCCCCAAGATCAAGAGCTGCATGCTCTACCAACTAGGCCAGCCAGGCACCCCTGAGATCAGCATTTTAAGAAGCTTCTCCCAAATGACTGTGATGCAGGTAGTGCTTTGGCAACACTTTAAACAAAGTTGATTTGAAGAAGCTTCACATTTTGTTTTTATACCTAAGGATTGCTGTTTGGCCATTGGACTGAAGATTTCAGCCATAAATACTCAGGGGCATTTATAGAAAATAAATTCCTTCCATTCTCAAAGTGACTGTGACATTGGGGAGGGGAGGTCTAAAAGTGGAATTATTTAAAAAAATAGATATATTTTGGTATACATTTAAATACATATTTCTACATATGTAGTCCCACACCCAATGTGGGACTCAGACTCATGACTTAGAGATCAAAGTTGCATGTTCCTCCAACTGAGCCAGCCAGGCACCCCAGGACTATTAAAATATAAATATAAGAATTTTAAGCAGCCCGGGTGGCTCAGCGGTTTAGCGCCTCCTTCCGCCCAGGGCGTGATCCTGGAGACCCGGGATCGAGTCCCACATCGGGCTCCCTGCATGGAGCCTGCTTCTCCCTCTGCCTGTTGTCTCTGCCTCTCTCTCTCTCTGTCTCTCATGAATAAATAAATAAATAAATAAATAAATAAATAAATAAATCTTAAAAAAAGAACTTTAAGCCTTTGTAAATGCTTAATGGCAGTTAGTGTATGTATGTGGGATGGTTCTGAAGATACATGTTGTTCAAGCTGGAATAGGGAGAAAAATTGAACTGGAGGGAGGGAGGTAAGGAAATGCAGCCCTATATGTTGGAGGAGGTGGGTGTGATATCTAGAGTTAGGTTTGTAAAAAAAAAAAAAAAAAATCCAAAATTCTAAAGTGTTTACTGCGAAAGAGAGAAGAGACAGAAAATGTGTGGGACAACCAGAGTTGGGGACAGAAAGAAGCTTAAGAAAGAATATATCATGAAGTTGGAAGGTGCAGCAGCCAGGGAGTCTAGAGAGAGACAACAGAGAAAGACTGCAGACCATTTAGGATGCTATGATCCTAGGGGCAGGGATAGGAACAGTATGGGATTAGAGCCGCAGGGAGGAAGAGATAGTAACAGGACATCCTGGGAGCAACCATAAGGAAACTAGCCCTGTTTCAGGAAGTTAGTGCTATTTCAATCTGAAGCCCCAAACCATGTCTGCTGAAGGCTAGATAAGAAAGGACTTTGCTCCTCAAAAGACCAAAAAGTTTATATTGTAATCTGGGATTAGAAGGTGCAAGTAGGAAAAATTAATTAGAAAGACTAGACTTCCAGGTCAGAGTCTACTCATGATGGAGAGTCCTCTATGCTATATAGAATGTTACCATGACTACCAGAAGGACCTAGTTAGTAGCTGAGGCTGTGCCAAGTTGAGTGGTACTTTGCCATTACTACAAATGTAAACACCTTTCTCCCAGATTTTCCTCTCAGTTCTTCAAGTTAATTTGTGTCTGGAATAGACCAAGGGAGTGGGTCAGTAGATACACAATGATGATCGCATTTCATTCCATCAGCAGCCCCCACAGATGTTTCACTTGAAGAACAAGATGCTCATCCTCTAAATCCTGAAAAGAGTAAAAATGTTTGCCATTTTCATCTCCAAACGGCCCTCCTTAGACCAGGGCCAAGGCCAACAACTAGCCTCCTGGCTGTAGCTTTAGCTTATGCTTCTGCGTAAGTTTATCGGTACATATTCCGACTGCTTCTAAACCCTGGCTTTCTTGTTCTAACTACCCATACACCAAGGCACTTTCTTGCTGCCAGCCTATGGCCTTATCAAATATTCAAGTCTCTGTTCTTTTAGAAAGGTTTAATGGTCCCAGTCCACGAATACTCTATGTGTGTCCAGGTCAATGAGGCGAACAGTGAAGACCCTTTAATGGGACACCCCTGCCAAAGCAGGACACAGATTAGGGGACTCAGACCCAACCCAGATCAGTACTTCACATTTCCCCGTGGCTAAAGACCTCCCAATCATGGTTAGGCACTTCTACCTAGGATAAAGGCCCAAGTTTTCTGGTGTCATCTTTGTTGTGGAATGACAACAACAGATGTCCTCTATTTCCATAGTCTCTCAACTATCTCTCTTCTAATCCCAGAAATATCTTCAGGTTCTTTGGGCTAGGCTAGCTGAGCGGTCCTCAGGAAGTTTTAGCTAAGCAGCTGTTGATAAGAATGTGATGGTGTAATGAAGGCATCTGGGGAAGCTGCTCTGGGGATAAATTGTCCTCAGTCTCAGGATCAAGTTCTATCTAAAAAAGAAAATTTTAGGTGGCTTCATTGCACTCTGTATCTAATACCAGGCCCTGGAATGTTTCTGCATGCCAATAGTAAATCTATCCCCATAAGATAGGCCTAGCTAGAATTATAAATAGCTTTTGAAGAGATTTATTAATTTGCCTACAATGGCTTTATGATAAATTATTATAGGAAGCTAAATTTATTTACAGATGGTTGTATCTTTGAGCAGATTGACATAGTTGTCAGTGAGGACAATCATGTTCTTTATACTATTGGTGACAATATTTAGTTTAAATCAGCAAGACAATTCTTACATTCTTACAAGGTAGTGTTGCATCATATTTTTACAAAAGAGAACTTTATGTGGTTATAACAAAAATATTAATGGAAGGGCATCTGGCTGGCTTAGTTGCTCTTAGGGTTATGAGTTGAAGCACCACGTTTGGTGTGAAGCCTAGTTAAAAATAAATATTCATGGAAACTGTGTTTTTATATTACTTATAAAGTTTATTCATTCATTTATTTATTCTCCATAAGATTACAAAATTGAGTAAGATATGTTTTATTTCCTCAAAGACCTTAGAGTTTAGAAAGGAGAACAAATATGCTAAAACTGATTGAAATATAGTATAGTGATAGAGATATATGGTGGCAGTGGTTCTCAACTTTGTTTTTTTATCAAGAGTTTATTTATTTGAGAGAGAGAGAGCGCGTGCACATGAGTAGGGTGAGGGAACAGAGGGAGAAGCAGACTCCCTGCTGAGCAAGGAGCCCGATGCAGGGCTCGATCCCAGGGATCATGACCTGAGCTGAAGGCAGATGGATAACTGACTGAGCCACCAGATGCCCCTGGTTCTCAACCTTGGATACACATCAGAACCACCTGTGAGCTGTGGAAAGTTCTGTTGCCCAGAGGGCACCAGAGGGATGGCCTTTGCCTGAAAATAGAAGGAAACTCTATAGCTGAATTCTGAAGGATAAGTAGTTCATCAGGTTAAAAAGAAGAGGAAGAGCCTTATAGGCAGAGGAAACTGTACTTGTAAAGGCACAGATGGGGAAACTGCAAGGCTGGAGACATCATATCCTAGTATGCAAAAGAAAGGGCTATGAAGGATGTATTTGGGGGTGTCCAAGTGGCTCAGTCGCTTAAGCATCTGCCTTCAGGTTGGGTCATGATCCCAGGGTCTTGGGACTGAGCCCCGTATCTGTCTCCCTGCTCAGTGGGGAGTCTGCTTCTCCCTCTCTGCCCCTTCCCCACTCATCACATGCTCTCTCTCAAATAAATAAATAAAAATAAAATCTTTTTAAAAAATAAAAATATATTTGGAGAAGTAGGAAGGGGCCATGTCTTTAAAGGCCCTAGAGATATGTACTTTATTATATATGGAGCTACTGAGGGTTTTTTAAAAAATATATTTATTTATTCATGAGAGACAGAGAATGAGAGAGAGAGAGAGAGAGAGAGAGAGAGAGAGAGAGAGAGGCACAGACACAGGCAGAGGGAGAAGCAGGCTCCATTCCATGCAGGGAGCCTGACGTGGGACTCGATCCCGGGTCTCCAGGATCACACCCTGGACTGAAGGTGGTGCTAAGCCACTGAGCCACCCGGCCTGCCCTACTGAGGGGTTTTAAGCGGGGATTGCCATGATCATGGTCAGCTTTTCAGTTTTATTTATTTTTAAAAATATTCTATTCATTCAGAGAGAGGAAATGAGCAAGGGGAGGGGCAGAGGGATAATCTCCAGCAGACTCCCTGCTGAGTGTGAGCCTGATGCCTTGCTCACTGTGGGGCTTGATGCTCAGTGAGAGCTCAATGGGGGGCTCAATCCCATGACCCTGAGATCACTACCTGAGCTGAAATCAAGATTTGGACATTTAACCAACCGAGCCACCCAGGCGCCCCAGCTTTTCAGTTTTATAAGCTTGTTCTGGTGGCAGTGTTAAGGAAAGGAGGAGATGACCCAAACTGGGTCATAGAGACCTATTAGGTAGTTATTACAGAAATCCAAGTGAGAAGTCCTGTGGGGTTAGACCAAGGCCGTGGCAGTGAGGGTAAAGTAGAGGAAATGGACATGAGAAATACTCAGGAGGTAAAATGACCTTGGAGCACGGAGGCAGGGGATACATGAAGAAAGAGGCACAGGACTGCAGAGTTTCTCATTAGGGTGACTAGAAGAATAGAAACATCATTGACAGAAACAGAAGTTAGTCTGGGGAGGCACACGTTTGACTTCAGTGTTTGGTTAAATATGAAGGGACCAACAAGCAAGAAGAAATTGCCAGGACGTGCACTTGAATGTACAGTTCTGGACATTTGAAAAGTGATCGAGACAAGCAATAGAAAGTTTAGATTTGTACCCATCCAAATGATAGGAAACAGGAGTAAATAGAGGCTCTGAAGTTTGAAAATTTTGTTTCTTCACTTTTGCTTACCTTACCTGACAGCCCTCTAGTGACAGTAAGCACACACTGCATGTCTTTTTTTTTTTTTTTTTTAAAAGATTTTATTCATTTATTCATGAGAGACACACAGAGAGAGAGGCAGAGACACAGGCAGAGGGAGAAGCAGGCTGCACGCAGGGAGCCTGATGCCGGACTCATTCCCAGGACTCCAGGATCACGCCCTGGGCTGAAGGCAGGTGCTAAACCGCTGAGCCACCCAGGGATCCACCCCCCGCCCCCCCACTACATTTCTTAAAAGTGCCTCACCTCAGTTAATGCAATCATGAAATGGATATTCAGAACCCTGGTTTGGTCAAAGTATTATTGTGTCAATATTCCAGTATTCGTATGTGGTAGCACATCTATGCAGCAAGGGTCTCAGATGGAGCCTGATGTTGTTCTTTACACTAATTCTGGGAGAGTCAAGAGGATTTGAAATTGACCTACCGGGGATCTATTTGTATGAGAGATCAGGGAGTCCTCCATGAAAAAATTCATTCTTATAGCAGTGGTTGTCACCTTCCACTACAAGTCAAAATCACTTGGTGAGCTTAAAAAAAATTTCTAATGCCCATGATGCATCCCAGACCAATTAATCAGAATTAATTGGCTAGGCATTAATATTTACTTTTTTAAAAGATTTTATTTCTTTATTTGACAGAGAGAGAATGCACAAGAAGGGGAAGCAGCAGAGACAAGGAGAATCAAGCTCTCTACCGAGCATGGAGCCTGAGGCAGGGCTCAATAACAGGATCCTGGGATCCTGATCTGAGCCAAAGGCAGCCACTTAACCGACTGAGCCACCCAGGCGCCACCCCCCCACCCCCAGGCATTAATATTTATTAAACCTCCTCAGGTAATTCTTTCTATAGCAGAGATTGAGAACTGCTGCTCTAGAGGTTGAGAAAATATCCATTTACAGGGTTGTCAAAGATATTGGCTGAAGGCAGCCAAGGAGTGGTTTTGGGTGCCATGTGAGTCTACGTATCAAATTGCCCTTGGGTTCACCCCGAAGGGAGTCCTACCTGTGGCCCCACCTGAATTGCCATACTTGAGACCTGCATCTAAGGAGCTACAAAAGAGTAAACAATGAGGTGCCTGGCTGGCTCAGTGGAACATGCAACTTTTGATCTCAGGGTTGTGAGTTCGAGCCCCATATTGGGCAAAGAGATTACCTAAGAATAAGACTTTTTAAAAAGATTTTATTTATTTATTCATGACCGAGAGAGAGAGAGAGCTAGAGAGAGAGAGAGAGAGAGGCAGAGACATAGGCAGAGGGAGAAGCAGGCTCCCTGCAAGGAGCCCAATGTGGGCCTCAATCTCAGACCGTGGGATCATGCCATGAGCCGAAAGCAGATGCCCAACCACTAAGCCACCCAGGCATCCCAGGAACTTTAAAAATAAAAGAGTAAAAGTTAAAATACAGCGTCCTATAAAACTATGTAGGATAGTAAGAACATAAGGAGTTAACAGTTCTGACATTGGCAGCAACATTGGTCATGTTGGTGAGGGTGATTCCTTTAGCAAAATTTTATTGGGAGCCTGTACTATGTGCTAGGCACTCGGCTAGGTGCTAAGGATACAGTGGCAAAGAGGACTGACAAAGTCCTTTCTCTTTTGGATCATGGATTCTAGCAGTTTTGTTGGGACAGATGGACTAACAAAATGCCAGGCAGTGAGAAGTGATGTGCAGGATATTAAGTAGAATGACATGATAGAGAATGAATATCTATTTGGATTGGTAGGTCAGGGCGGTTGCTCTCTGCAGAGGGGACATTTATTTATTTTTAATTTTCTTTTTTAAAAATTTTATTTATTCATGAGAGACACACAGAGAGAGGCAGAGATACAGGCAGAGGGAGAAGCAGGCTCCTTGCAGGGAGCCTGACGTGGGACTCGATCCCAGAACTCCAGGATCACGCCATGGGCTGAAGGCAGCACTAAACCGCTGAGCCACCCGGGCATCCCCAGAGGAGACATTTAAAGTAATGAGTGGGGATCCCTGGGTGGCACAGCGGTTTGGTGCCTGCCTTTGGCCCAGGGCGCGATCCTGGAGACCCGGGATCGAATCCCACATCGGGCTCCCGGTGCATGGAGCCTGCTTCTCCCTCTGCCTGCGTCTCTGCCTCTCTCTCTCCTCTCTGTGCATTCTCATGAATAAATAAATAAAATCTTTAAAAAAAATAAAAAATAAAAAAAAATAAAGTAATGAGTGAATGACAAGAAGGAGGGAGCTATAAGGAATGCAGGGAGAAGAACATTGTAGACAAAGGCAATAGCAAATATAATGCCTGCAAGGCAGGAACAGCTTGGCGTATTTGAGGAACAGAAAGGAGGCAATGTACTGTACCTGATTGATTGAAGAGAGAGTGGCACAAGATGAAGTTCTAATGGTTGTTGGAAGTCAGCTCTAGGCTCATGTCGAGCCTAGTAAATCATGGTAAAGTCTGAATTTTGTTGGTGTTGTTAAGTCTGAATTTTAATTAAGTGTAGTGGAGAGGCCCTGAATGGTTTTGAGCAAGGAAATGATTAAAGCTAATTTATATTTTAAAGGATCATTCTTACTATTGTTGTGGAAAATGGATTGGATTGGAGAAAGAATGGAAATGGGGGGAACACTTAGTAGGGTATTTGCAATAGCAGAAATAAGATATGATAGTGGCTTGGGTTAGGATGATAATAGTGGACTTGGAAAAAAGTCAGCATATTTGAGATATATTTTGGAGGTTGAATCTTTACAATTTATAGATTAATGGGATGTGGGGGCAGGAGAGAGGTATCAAGATGATGGTGATTCGCAGTAGCAGCAACATTGGCAGTGTCATTGTTGAGGACAGTAGCTCTTTTGGTAATGGGACTAGTACAGGTGGCTTCAGCTAAGACATCAGCTCACGGGGCCTTCATGGGCATTTTAGCATACAAGCCACTCTTGGTCATGAAAGGAACAAGAGACATCAAAACTGGGGAAAATAGTAGGCACCACATAGCAGCAAAGCAAACTCATTTATAGAGCATATTGTGATGGCCTCTGACGACTTAACTGCCAGAAATATTTGGGAAACACTTAAGAAGGGTTATTTATAACTTCGGCAGAACAGAAGAAATGGAGTCAGAGCTATATTATTATTTTGTGATTCCATAAGCTGCTTTGACAAAATTAATCTGGATTACTCTTTTTTTTTTTTTTTTTGGATTACTCTTAAAAGAGGTCACAGTTGGGGTGCTTGGGTGGCTCAGTCGGTTAAGTGTCTAACTTTGGCTCAGGTCATGATCTCAGGGTCCTTGGATCAAGCCCCATGTCAGGCTCCCTGCTCAGCATGGAATTTGCTTCTCCCTTTCCCTCTATTCCTCCCCTCTCTCACTCATTCTCTCTCTCTCTCAAATAAATAAAATCTTAAAAAAAAAGAGAGATCCTAGTCAAAGCTATAGTAAAATAAAAATCATCAAATATATTTTTTGTAAAACTTTTCTCACCAACTATGCAAACATTAAGATTTTGTATTACAATTATGCAAGAAATCTTCAGGTACATGCTTACGAAGATTCAAATAATACAGAAGTTAAATGTTATAATTGTTACTCTTCCTCCAGCTGTTTTCTGGTCATATTCCCCAAGAAGAGGTAACCATAAGAGTTTAGTGAGTTTCCTTCAAAATGTTCTATGCTTTTATATATATATATATATATATATATATATATATATATATAATATGTATATATATTAAAAAGTACATACATATATATGTATGTGATGTGATTTTTAATATATAAATATGTAACATTATATATTTTCTTATATATTGTGATATAATATGTTATATATACATGTATAAAAGTATATTAGAAAAGCATATATATGTACACATATACAAAGACATAGAAAAATATTTTGAAGGAAAAGCATATAGAAAAAAAGCATATAAAAATAGCATATATGTAACATTTATGTTACTTATGTGTATAAACACACATATAGATTTTTAAATTTTCATTTATTGTTAAGGAAAATAATTAAAAATAATAAAGATAATATAAGAGAATTTTATTTTTTATTTTGTTAAACATTTTTTATTTCTAACTAATCTTTACACCCAACATGGGCCTCAGACTCACAACCCTGAGATCAAAAGTTGCACACTCCATTGACTGAGCCAGCCAGGCACCTCTAGTTTTTTTAAATAAATAAAATCATACCATTTTTAAAAAGATTTTATTTATTTATTCATAGAGACACAGAGTTTAGCAGTGCTAAACCGCTGCACCACCGGGGCTGCCCAAAATCATACCATTTTAATTGTTATTATTTATTTATTTTTAAAAGATTTTACTTATTTATTTGAGAGTGAGAGTGAGAGAGCACGAGCAGAAGGGAGCAGCAGGCAGAGGGAGAGGGAAACGCAGCCTTCCCTGCTGAGCAGGGAGCCCAATGTGGGGCTTGATCCCAGGACCCTGGGATTATGACCCAGGCCGAAGGTAGACACCTAACTGACTGAGCCACCCAGGTGCCCCAAAATCATACCATTTTTAGTATATATGCTGCCAAAATGAGCACAAAATTATACCATAAATATTGACCTGCATGGTTTTTTTTTTAAGATTTCATTTATTTAATCATGAGAGACACACAGAGAGAGAGGCAGAGACATAGGCAGGGAGAGAAGCAGGCTCACTGCAAGGAGCCCAATGTGGGACTCGATCCCGGGACTCCGGGATCATACCCTGAGCCAAAGCAGATGCTCAACCACTGAGCCACCCAGGCGTCCCCCTGCTGGATATTCTACATTAAATCCTGAGACTAGTTCAGATTCTCCTTCGGTCAGGTCGAAGGGGGCTCGGTTAGTTTCTGCTAGGGTAGAGGTAAGTCATATTATGGCTAAGGGTCAGGTGGAGAAGATTGGTCATATATGTTCTTGAGTAATAATAAGTGTGGATAGTGTAAAAGATCCATTTATTAGTAGTACAGAGAGGAGGATAGTTGCTAGCGTGACTTCATATGAGATTGTCTGAGCAACAGCTCGAAGGGCTCCAATTAGGGCGTATTTGGAGTTTGAAGCTCATCCTGACCAGAGAATGGAGTATATGGCGAGGCTTGATATTGCTAGCATAAACACTACTCCTAAGTTCATGTTAATGAGGGGGTAAGGCATGGGGAGGGGGATTCATATAGTCCAGGGCCAGCGATAGGGCTAGGATGGGTGCTAGGGTAAATATAGAGGATGTGAGGGGTTGTAGAGGTTCTTTTGTGAAAAATTTTACTGCATCAGCAATGGGTTGTAGAAGGCCATATGTACCTACAATGTTAGGGCCTTTTCGGAGTTGTATGTAGCCTAGGACTTTTCGTTCTACAAGGGTAACAAAAGCTACAGCAAGGAGGATTGGGACAATTAATGAAATGATATTAATAAAGAACATGGTGTTAGGGAGAGGAGTTGAACCTCTGAGGATAAAGGTTTAAGTTTTATGCAATTACCGGGCTCTGCCACCCTAACAAAGTCCTCTTTCTTGGGCTTATGGGGAGATAAACTGGTTAGATTGAGCTTATTCCATCTATTAGTTTTAAGGCGCTTTTATAAGGTGGGCCTTATTTCTCTTGTCCTTTCGTATTGGGAGAAATTATTAAATAGATAGAAACCGACCTGGATTACTCCGGTCTGAACTCAGATCACGTAGGACTTTAATCGTTGAACAAACGAACCCTTAATAGCTGCTGCACCATTAGGATGTCCTGATCCAACATCGAGGTCATAAACCCTATTGTCAATATGGACTCTTGAATAGGATCGCACTGTTATCCCTAAGGAAACTTGTTCTGTTGATCAAAGACTATTGGATCAATAAATGATATAATATTTTGACTGGTAAGTCTAAATTATAATCACTCGGAAGTTTTTTTATATTCCGAGGTCACCCCAACCTAAATTGTTAACCCATAATAATGGTAACATGTTATACCTAATAGGTTAATAAGATCTATGAATTTGGGTTAATTAATTAAAGCTCCATAGGGTCTTCTCGTCTTATTATGTTATTCCCACCTCTTCACGGGAAGGTCAATTTCACTGATTGGAAGTCAGAGACAGTTAAACCCTCCTGTAGCCATTCATACAAGTCCTTATTTAGAGAACAAATGATTATGCTACCTTTGCGCGGTCAGGATACCGCGGCAGTTGAACAGATGTCACTGGGCAGGCAGTGCCTCCAATACTGGGGATGCTGGAGGCGATGTTTTTGGTAAACAGGCGGAGCTTATGTTTGCCGAGTTCCTCTTACTTCTTTTAATCTTTCCTTGGGTGCATACTTGTGTTGATTAACAATGGGGTTGATAAGTATTTTATTTTTGGATTAATTTTATCATATTGTTAACTATCAGTGGTCTATCTGTTTCAGATATAAGCTTATGCAGGGAGAAATAATTCTTGTTACTCATACTAGCATTGTTGCTTCTATATTTAAATAGATTAACCCAGTGTCACATTGGAAGTTAATTTAATACGGTTGGAATTAAGTCATATTAATTGTTGAGCTTGAACGCTTTCTCGTGATCATGGTATCTCCCCTGCCAGGTAAGTATTTGAACGCTTTCTCAATTGATGGCTGCTTTTAGGCCAACTATGGTAGCATTAATATATACTCTCTAAGAAAGGTTGTATCCTTATTCTAAAAAGCTGTACCTTTTTAGATTATATATTTTTTATTTTTTTAACTTTTTTCCTTTTTAGATTATATTTTAAATTTACATTAAAATTTTAATTTTTTTTTTAGGTAAATTTAAAGTTGAACTAAAATTCTGGTTTTGGGTAACCAGCTATCACCAGGTTCGTTAGGCTTTTCACCACTACCTATAAATCTCACTATTTTGCGACATAGATGAGTTGATCCTTGTAGATTGTTCATAGGTAACTCATCTGGTTTCGGGGGGCTTAGCTTAAGTTCTCTTTGTTAAGTTATTTCTGGCTAATTCATTATGCAAAAGGTAAAAGGGGTAATCTTTGCTGTTTTGTACTGTTAAAATATCTTTCATCATTCCCTTACAGTACTATCTCTATAGCTCCAATTAAAATTTCTATCTCCTATACTTTTATGGTTTAACTAATGTTTTGTTTTATAATATTGTAGTACTTTAGTTTGAGGTTTAGTTGGGCTAGCTTTTGTTCTAAGTGGTCATAATGTATGAAATCTTCTGGGTGTAAGCCAAATGCTTTGGTTAAGCTACACTTTGGTTAATCCAAGCACACCTTCCGGTATGCTTACCTTGCTACGACTTATCTCCTCTCGTGTTTTGGTATAGTTAATATGTTATGTGTGAAGTTTTTACTTGAGGAAGATGACGGGTGGTGTGTGCATGCCTCATGGCCCTATTCAATTAAGCTCTCTATTCTTAATTTACTACTAAATCCTCCTTCGGTTTTTAATTTCACAAAAACTTTCATAAGATGTTCTTAAAGTAGAAAATGTAGCCCATTTCTCCCCATCTCATGAGTTACACCTTGACCTAACTTTTTTATGCGACATGATTGTGCTTACTACTCTTCCTTTTAAGGGTTTGCTGAAGATGGTGGTATATAGACTGCATTAGCAAGAGATGGTGAGGTTTATTGTTTTTTTTTTTTTTATCGATTATAGAACAGGCTCCTCTAGAGGGGTATAAAGCACCGCCAAGTCCTTTGAGTTTTAAGCTGTTGCTAGTAGTTCTCTGGCGAATTATTTTGTTATAGAATAGCTTATGTTTAGGGCTAAGCATAGTGGGGTATCTAATCCCAGTTTGGATCTTAGCTACCGTGTAGTCAGAAGTTTTAAAGTCACTTTCGTAGTATATTTTATGGTAACTGTAGCTTTTTCTGGCTTAGTTAAGTTTTAACTTTAGTACGGTATTATCTTAACCACGCTTTATGCCGTGGGCCTATTTGGGTTAATCCTATGACCGCGGCGGCTGGCACGAAATTTACTTTTACCAACCCTCTTTAGTATAGCTTAGTCGAACTTTCGTTCATGGCCTAATTTTTATCACTGCTGTATCCCGTGGGGGTGTGGCTTAGCAAGGTGGTGTGAGCTACTTTAGAGTGTGCTTGATCCACTCTTAAATGCTTAGTGATTTTTTTTTTAAAGTTCTTATTTATGATAGGCACACAGTGAGAGAGAGAGAGAGAGGCAGAGACACAGGCAGAGGGAGAAGCAGGCTCCATGCACTGGGAGCCCGACGTGGGATTCGATCCCGGGTCTCCAGGATCACGCCCTGGGCCAAAGGCAGGCGCTAAACCGCTGCGCCACCCAGGGATCCCAAATGCTTAGTGATTTTGAGGGCATTCTCACTGGGGCGTGGAGGTTTGCATGTGTAAGCTTACTAAGGACTAGTAGGAAGGCTAGGACCAAACCTTTGTGTTTATGGAGTCTTATGACTCATCTTGGCATTTTCAGTGCCTTACTTTATTTATTAAGCTACATTAACAGGTGTTTTATGGTGTTATATATTATGTTGATGAGAATGTGGGATTGGATTTTTGTGAGTTGAATGGAAGGGGTGTAGTCAAGGAAGTCCTATCTATAGATTGTGAAATTAGGCATATGAAGTTATTTTGTTGAATTAACTAGAGTTGTGGTGTAATTATATGAAATTTAGATGTGGCTTATGAATGTTGCATTTACTTAGTCCTTTTCTTGGGGTTTGGCGGGACATAAATAGGTATATTGTAAATAAGATGAGTTTATGGGGGTAAGGGGGGTTTAGATTAGTTAATTTAATGTTTTGTGAGTACATGCATATGTGTGTACGTGTGTACGTGTATACGTGTGTATGTGTATACATGTGTACGGGTATACGTGTATATGTGTGTACGCGCATACATGTGTATGTGCATACGTGTGTAAAATCTGCAATAAACCAGAGGCATTTTTCCATGTCAGTACATTTTCTTTTTTAACATATATTCCATTATATGAATATCTTGTAATATGTTTTATCAGTCCTGTATTTTTTAAAAAGTTTTTATTTATTTATTTATTCATGAGAGACACAGAGAAAGAGGCAGAGACACAGGCAGAGGGAGAAGCAGGATCCCCACGGGGAACCTGATGCAGGACTTGATACCAGGACCCTGGGATCATGCCCTGAGCTGAAGACAGATGCTCAACTGCTGAACCACTCAGGCATCCCTTATCAGTCCTGTATGGGTGTTTTGTTTTGTTTTTTTCATCTATACTTTGTCCACTTATGCAAGTGTATCTGAAGGCTACCACTCTAGAAGAGGAATTGCAGAGTTGAAAAATGCATTTAATATTTTTTAGATATACAATCAGATTGTCCTATAAGAAGAATGTACCCAATTATACTCTCACTAATAATATTGGAGATACTCTGTTTCTCTACACCCTCACCAACACTGGATATCATTAGCTGTTTTTATTTGCCAGCCAGATGGGTAAAAATTCGTATTTTATTATTGTTTAATTTGTTTTTCCCCAAAATATTAGTGAGGTTGAATATTTTCCATATGTTTACTATTTGCATTTTTTCTATGAATTGTGATATTCTTTGTTTGTAATGTTTTTTTGTTTTTAATTTTTAAGTAATCTCTAACCCAATGTGGAACTCGAATTTACAAAGCCAAGATCAAGAGTTGCATCCTCTACTGACGGAGTCAGCCAGTTGCCACCCATCTGTTGATATTCTTTACTCGATTTTTTTGGTGGGTTGCTTGTCTTTTTCTCATTGATTTGAAAGGATTCTTCATGTATTTTAAGTATTAACTTTTTTCTCACGTAGTAGAAATCTTTCCTTTCTGCTCTATTACTTGCCTTTGAATTTTGTTATCCTTTTTTTTAAAAAAAAGATTTTATTTATTTATTCATGAAAGAGAAAGAGAGAGGCAGAGACAGGCAGTGAGAGAAGCAGGCTCCATGCAGGGAGCCCAGTGTGGGACTTGATCCTGGGACTCCAGGATCACGCCCTGGGCCGAAGGCAGGTGCTCAACCACTGAGCCACTCAGGTGTCCCTGTTATCTTTTTCTGTACAGAAATTTAAAATCTCGATATAATCAAATCCATAAGTCTTTTGGACTTGGGGTTTGGAATCTTGCTAAGGAAGGACCTCCTAATTGAGGATTAGATAAAAGTATGTTACTGCATTTTGTTTTAATCCACCATTTTTCTTTTAAGTGTTTTTCTTTCCTATTTCACTACAACTTAAACATTTTATTTTATTTTGTAAATAGCTTATTTTTTAAAGATTTTATTTATTTATTGACAGAGAGAGAGCACAGCCCGGAGAGAGGCAGAGGGAGAGGGAGAAGCAGACTCCCCACTGAGCAGGGAGCCCAATGTGGGGCTGGATCCTAGGATCCTGGGATCATAATCTGAGCCGAAGGCAGATGCTTAAATGACTGGGCCAGCAGGTGCCCCACTACTCAAACATTTTAAACTATTAAATGTATGTTATATAAAAAATAGTACAGGGGTACCTAGATGGCTCAATGTTGAGTGTCTGCCTTTGGCTCAGGTCATGATTCCAGAGTCCTGGGATTGAGTCCCACATCGGGCTCCCTGCAGGGAGTCTGCTTCTCCCTCTGCCTATGTCTCTGCCTCTCTCTTTGTGTCTCTCATGAATAAATAAATAAAATCTTAAAAAAATAGTATAGGCATAATAAAAATAAACACCTGTGTACCTACCATCCAGCTTAGAAAACAGAAATCATTAATATCTTAAAAGGCCCTTGTATTCTCTTCCTCATTTATGTCCCCTTTCATTACTGCCAGGAGTAATCACTATCTCTCTATTTTAAACATTTCTTTGTTTTTTTTTTCTCCCTTGATATATTAACCACCTATGTATCATGTATTTTGTTTAATTTTGAAAAATTGAGTAGTAAGCACTAATCTCCTTAGGAAAGGACAGACACTATTATTGCCATTGTTTTTTTAAAAAAGCTTTATTTATTAATTTGAGAGAGAGTGTGGGCAGGGGCAGAGGGAGAGGGAGAGAGAAAATCTCAAGCAGACTCCATGATGAGTATGGAGGCGGATGCAGGTTTCCATCTCAGTACCAGGAGATCACTATCGGAGCCAAAATCAGGAGTTGACTGCTCAACTGACCAAGCCACCTAGGGTCCCCTATTGCCATTATTAAATAAAGGCTTTCAGAAGAAGAGTCCCTGGGGGCTCTGGCCAACTTCCCTGAGTGTTTATAAGAATTCCCACTGAGGGAGTTCATGGGCAAAGTCATAAGTGAGTGCTGCTGTGTTACATGATGGTGTGTTGGAGCTGGCTTGTACTGACTGATGATTACATTTTTGGAATTTTTTAAAAAAAATTTATTTATTTATTTATGAGAGACACACAGAGAGAGGCAGAGACATATGCAGAGGGATAAGCAGGCTCCCCACAGGGAACCTGATGCAGGACTCAATTCCCGGACCCCGGGATCTTGACCTGAGCCAAAGGCAGAAAGATGCTCAACCACTGAGCCAACCAGGTGCCCTACAATTTTAGGAAATTATGTCATGTTTGCACCTTGAAATTGGCCAGTTGGCCATAATGGGAATATTTGCATCATGAAAATTGACAAACTCTAAATTTTGGGCTTTTGTTTTTGATTAAAAATATTTTGGAGTTGTCTGGCTTGCTTAGTTGGAAGAGCGTGCAACTCGATCTCTGGGCCATCAGTTCAAGCCCCACATTAGATATAAAGATTATAAACAAACAAACAAACAAACAAAAGACTTTAAAAAATAATTTGGAGAGCCAGCTACCCAGCAAAGCACCAGTCCTGAGAAACAGGGCCCACAAGAGTCAGGATATTTGGCAAGGCTGTAGTAGTGTGGACCAACTTTTGTACATTCTGCAGAAAGATGACTAGAAAGAATAGGCTGCCCTATATTTTTTAAGCTCATCAGAGTCAACCTCTAGCTCTTAAGGTGAAAACATAACATTCTGTGTTTGTGTGTTGGGAGTACGGGGAGAATCTTTATCTGATCTAGGCATCAGAGGTTTTTAGAAATCTTGCCTGTTTGAAATATTTTTAATTTACCCTGTCACTTGATTAATGGTTTGACCAGCATAGAATTTTAGTTTGGATGTAATTTTCCTTCAAATTTTGAAGGCATTGCTCTAGTGTGTTGCAATTTCCAGTGTTACATTGGGAGGTGGTTCAATTAAAGTAATTATAAGATTTAGGTTATGGTGGTGGAAGTAGGCAGTTGAAGTAGCCTGGAGAAAAACATTACTGGATGTGAGCAGGTTAAGGAATTGATTGACTAGAGGGGTTCAGTGACGATCCACGTGAATATCAAAGGCACCAAGAATGACAGTAGTGGTTTTGGACAGCAGGATGTCATATTGATGCCAAAGTCATAGGTGACAGAGTGCTAGATGTGTGGAACTGGGGATTTTAAAGGAGGAATGAATTGGAGATGGCCACGACGACAATGGGCAACAAAGAGAGCACTTTACCTCCAAGTCTAGCAGTGTGACTTCTGTGGAAGAGAAATAGCCTCCACCTGGCAGAGCTTTGGGGAAAGCAGTGTGCTTAGGGAAGTGTGCAGTTTTAGGGAGAACAAGAAGGGGAAGGAAACATTTAGGGAAGAGGCAGGGGTTTAGCAAAGTTTAATGTTGATAATAATTGAGTTTCAGAGGTGCCTGGGTGGCTCAGTTGGTTAGATGTCTGCCTTTGGTTCAGGTCATGATCTCAAGGGCCTGGGATAGAGTTCCACATCAGGCTCCCTGCTAAGCAGGGAGTCTGCTGGTCTCCCTCTGCCTGCTGCTCCCCCTGCTTGTGCTCTCTTTCTCTGTCAAATAAATAAATAAATAAAATCTTTAAAGAAAATAACTGCGTTTCAGAGGACATAGTAGAAGAATTTGGAAAGGTAAGGAGAGTGAGAGATTTGGTTACCTTAGAAGAGGATGAGTACGGTATTCGAATTAAGATATAAATTATGATAAACGAGGTTTGTTTGTTTGTTTTGATAAACGAGGTTTGGATGGCAGTTGTGACTGAAGGAAATAGGATCTATAAGGCACATTAATGCAGTTGCTGGATGAGTGGGTATGCATACACACGAGGAATTTTAACAGATAACTTAATATATAATGAACATTTTATTTTTTTAAAGATGTATTTATTTATTGTAGAAAGAGAGAGAGAGTGCGCACGCAAGGGGGAAGGGGCAGAGTGAGAGGAAGAGAGAAACTTTAGCGGACTCTGTGATGAGCACGGAGCCTGATATGGGCTCTGATCCCATTACCCTGAGATCAAGACCTGAGCCGAAGCCAAGAGGTGGATGCAGTGCTTAACCAACTGTGCCACCCAGGTGCCCGTACAATGAACATTTTAATAGAATTTATTGTAGAACTTATTTAATGGTCAATAATTTGCCTTCTGAAAAGTTTGAAGCAATTTACAGTCACTCTCACCAATAGAGTTTAAAAGAGTCCATTTCTCCCCACTCTCATCAGTAACATTGGATATTAGCAAGCACTTGATTGTTGCTTTCCTTTTTTAAAAGTTTTTATTTAGATTTCATTAGTTAACATGATTGCTTTCATTTTTGCCAATGTGATGGTAAAAAGAAGAGGCTTCATTGTTTTCATTATTATTGAGGCTGCACATTTAAACATGCCTTATTGGATGGGCTGGCTCAGCGAGAGGAACATGTGACTCTTGATTCTGGGTTCGTGAGTTGAGTTTAAGCCCCATGTTGGGTATAGAGATTACTTGAAATAAATACAAATTTAAAAAATGTCTTATTGGTGAGGTGCCTGGGTGGCTCAGTTGGTTAAATGACTGACTTCAGTTCAGGTCATGATGGGGCTCCCTGCTCAGCAGGGAGTCTGCTGGTCTCCTTCTGCCCACTCCTTGCTTACACTTGCATGTGCATGCACATTCTCTCTCAAATAAATAAATAAAATCTTTCAAAAAATACCCACCGTTTGCTTCGATGTGGATAGAACTGGAGGGTATTATGCTGAGTGAAGTAAGTCAATCAAAGAAGAACAATCATTATATGGTTTCACTCATATGGGGAATATAAGAACTAGTGAAAGGGATTATAGGGGAAAGGAGGGAAAATGAGTGAGAAATATCAGTGAGGGTGACAGAGCATGAGAGACTCCTAACTCTGGGAAACTAACAAGGGGTAGTGGAAGGGGAGGTGGGGGGGTGGCTGGGGTGACTGAGTGACGGGCACTGAGGGGGGCACTTGACGGGCACTGAGGGGGCACTTGACGGGATGAGCACTGGGTATTATACTATATGTTGACAAATCGAACTCCAATTAAAAATATATAAAAAATTTTTAAAAATATCTTATTGGAAATTCCTATTTTTTGTCTTTGAATTACCTGTTTGCCTATTTTTTCTTTGGATGGTCTTTTCCTATTGTTTTGAAGAAACTCAAATCAATTAAAAATATTTTAATCCTTTGGGTTTTTTTAAAAGATTTTATTCATTTGTTTGGGAGAGAGAGAGAACATGCATAGGAGCTGGGAGGGGAGGCAGAGGGGCAGAGGGAGAGGGAGAAGCAGAAGCAGACTTCCCACTTAGCAAGGAGCCTGACCTGGAGCTGGATCCCAGGACCCTGAGACCCTGACCTGAACCAAAGGCAGGCACTTAAAAGACTGAGCCACCCAGGCACCCCAATCCTTTAATTTGTAAACATATTTTATCCCAGTCACTTTATCTATCTAGTCTATCTATCTATGTATCTATCTCCATGCCCAATGTGGGGCTTGAACTCAGGACCTTGAAATCAAGAGTTGCATGCTCTACCCACTGGGTCAGCCAGGTACCCCACATTTATTAGTTTTTAAATAATAACACTTGACTTTTGTTTATTCTGTCATTTGTTGTGCAGTTTTGAATTTGTATGCAGTCTGGCCGATTAAAAAAAAAACAACTCTTTTTAAGTAGTCTGTACAGCCAACATGGGGCTTAAACTCATGACCCTGAGATCAAGAGTCACATGCTCTGCCAACTGAGTTATCCAGTTGCCCCTATGCTGTTTTGTTGTTGTTGTTGTTTACTTTGTAGCCCCTGGCTTTTGTTAGTTGCTTAGAAAGCTTTTCCTATTTCAGGGTGCCTGGGTGGCTCATCTGCCTTTGGCTCAGACCCTGATCCCAGGGTGCTGGGCTCCAGCCCCATGTTCTGTAGGGCTCCTTGCTCAGTGGGGAGCCTGGTTCTCCCTTTGCCACTCCCCTAGCTTGTACTCTTTCTCCCTCTCTCTCTTTCTCTGTCAAATAAATAAATAAAATCTTTTTTAAGAAATAGCAAGCTTCTCCTGTTTCAAAATTGTTATAGCAGTATTTTGTATTTTCTTCTATTCTTCTATGTTTTGTATTTTACATTTAAATCTTTAATCCATCTGGAATTTATTTTTGTATATGGTAAAGAGATTCTGATTTTTTTTCTCCAAATGAATAGGAAACTGTACTGACCTCATTTATTAAATAATCATTTTCTTCCACTCTGATTTGAATGCCACTATTATCACATACTGGAAATACATAGATATGTTTCTAGACTTTATTTATTGTTGCTGCTTTATGCAAGTTTTGCTCCTAGTAAAGCAAGTTCTTTCTCATTCATATTTTTAAAAAATTTCTGAGATATGCTCTTCTGGATGAATTCTACAATTCTTTAACCTTTCCAAAAATTTCTTTAGGTTTCTTTCTTTGTTTTGTTTTAAGTAAACTGTGTAACATGGGACCCCAAGATCAAGAGTTACATGTTCTACTGACTGAAGCAGCCAGACACCCCTGTTTTTCCATTTTTTAGAAATGTTTTTTTAGAAGATTGTTTTTATTTATTCGTGAGAAACAGAGAGAGAGAGAGAGAGAGAGAGAGGCAGAGACATAGGCTCCATGCAGGGAGACTGACATGGGACTGGATCCTGGGTCTCCAGGATCCTGCCCTGGGCTGAAGGCGGCGCTAAAGCGCTGAGCCACCCAGGGCTGCCCTTAAAAAGGGTTTTATTTATTTATTTATGAGAGAGAGAGGCAGACACATAGGCAGAGGGAGAAGCAGACTCCTCTCAGGGAACCTGATGCAGAACTCGGTCCCAGGACCCTGGAATCATGACCTGAGCCAAAGGCAGATGCCCAACCACTGAGCACCCAGGTGCCCCCTGTTTTTCCATTTTTAAAGATGTTCTTCTATGTGCTTCAGTGAAGTTTTACGGTTTTCTTTTTTTAATTTAAGATTTTATTTATTTATTTGACAGAGAGAGCATGAACACAAGCTGGGGGAGTGGCAGAGGGAGGGGGAGAAGCAGATTCCCTGTTAAGCAGGGATCCCAATGACAATAACATGGGGCTCAATCCCATTACCCAGGGATCCGTGACCTGAGCCAAAGGCAGATAGATGCTTAACCGACTGAGCCACCCAGGCATCCCTATGGTTTTCTTGATACTGATTATACACAATTTTTCTAAGTATTTTATAGTTTTGCTATCGTCATGAATTTTTTTCATTGCATTTTTTAGTTAGTTATTATCATTATACTGAAAGCAATTGAATTTTATATGTTCATCTTTTATCTTGACTCCTGTAATTTTATTAGTTTTTATTTTATACTTTTCAAGTTAGGCTATCATATTATCAGCAAATAGGTTGTCTCTTACTTTCCAGTATTTAGCACTCATTTTTTCCCTTTTTAAAATTTTTTGTTAAGATCGGTATGGGGAAAGTGGATATTTTTTTCTTGTCACTTAATCCTAATAACTGTAATCATAGATGACTGTTAAGCTTGCATCTCTTGCATTTTATTTTTTAAAATTAGTTTTATTAGTTTTATTATTTTAAAAGATTTTATTCATTTATTCATGAGAGACAGAGAGAGGCAGACACACAGGCAGAGGGAGAAAGCAGGCTCCATGCAGGGAGCCTGATGTGGGACTCTATCGATCTCAGAACTCCAGGATCACGCCCTGTGCCGAAGGCATGCACTAAACCGCTGAGCCACCCAGAGATACCTAGTTTTATTATTTTTAAGTAAGCTCTAGGCTCAACATAGGACTTGAACTCATGACCCCGAGATTAAGAGTTGTGTGCTGCACTGATTGAGCCAGCCAGGCACCCCTTTATTGCATTTTACTTTATTTATTTTTAAAAAAGATTTATTCATTTATTTTAGAGAGGAAGAGAGCGGAGGGGCAGGCAGAGGGAGAGAAGCAGACTTCCTGCTGAGCGCGGAGTCCAACAGTCAGGGCTGGATCTCAAAAAGTTGAGATCTTGACTTGAGTGGAAAGCAAGAGTCAGATGCCTGGGGTGCCTGCATGGGTCAGTCAGTTAAGTGTGTAACTCCTGGTTTTGGCTCGGATCAGGATTTCCAGGTTAGGAAATCAAGCTCTGCTCTGAGCCCAAAGTGAGGCTCCAGGCTCAGTGGGGTGTCTGCTTCCCTTCTGCCCCTTTCCCCTAACTCTCTCTCTGAAATGAATAAATAAATCTTAAAAAAAGTGTGGAAGCTTAACTGACTGAGCCACCCCGGTGCCCTGCCTCTCTTGCACTTTATTTTTTTTAAAGATTTTATTTATTTATTCATGGGAGAGACACAGAGAGAGAGAGGCAGAGACACAGGCAGAGGGAGAAGCAGGCTCCATGCAGGGAGCCAGACGTGGGATGGGATTCAATCCCCAGTCTCCAGGATCACGCCCTGGGCTGAAGGCGCCACTAAACCGCTGAGCCACCTGGGGTTCCCCCTCTCTCTTGCACTTTATTTATTTATTATTTATTTATTTATTTATTTATTTATTTATTTATATCTCTTTTTTTCTCTTGCACTTTCAATTAAGATTTGGGTTTTCAATGTTGGCTGGGTATTTCCCAGAACCTTAAACTCAGCATGTCCAAAATTGAATGGGAAGTCCTGATTGCCCACACCTGCCCAAACCTATCCCTAGTACTCATTTCTTTATTTCTGTTACTTGGGTTCAAATGACTCAATTGTTTTAGCCATTCAGGTTCAAAACCTTAATCATCCTTGATTTTCTCCATACTTCTTTATTCCCTTCTTCTACTCCACCCCCCCTTACTACTGTTGTTCAGAAGTTTTTCTTGATTTGGTCTTTACCAGCTGTTATATCACATATCTCCTCCTTTCTATTCTTACTGTTATTACTATTATATTCTTAAATTTAACTAACTACAGTACCATGTAGTAGATGCTACAAGAACTATAGGTGTAGGGGAGCCTGGCTGGCTCAGTCAGAGGAACACGTGGGGTCCTAATCTTGAGGTTGTGGGTTTGAGCCCCTCACTGGGATTTGAGATTACTAAAACAAATAAAGAAACTTTAAAAGAAAAAAGCTGTTTATATACAGAACTACAGTAGCTTAGAGGAAGACGTGATCATTTCTGTTTTTTGCTAAGTCAGAAAGGTTGACATTTAACCTCAACCCTGAAGGATAGATATAATTTTTTTAGGTGGAAAAGGAGGGGGCGAAGAGGCATTTCTGGCAGAGGAAATAGCATGAGTATATGTCTTATATATTTATTCAACAAGCATTTATTGAGTGCTTACTATTTGTCAAGGGTTGTACTAGGTGCAGCTCAGTCTTGTGGGGGAAAAATATATGTGAAGAGATAATCACAATAAGACATTATGTATAATATAAGTGATTCTTTATTAGACGAGTCAGTTCACTCAATGAAGATGTGCTTTTGGCCAAATATTTGGGTAGAGAAGCTATATATGTTCAGTGCTAAAGAATCTTAACTAAATTTGACTGATTTCTCAAAATATGTTTGTGACTGAGTTAGTAGCCGATTTTTCACCTCCCCCAAGGCATTCTTCAGTTTTGGGGCAAGGAGTGTTGGGGTAGGGGAATTGGTTTAGTAAGCAACTGATAGGACACAGTCCTTTTAATTTGTTAATTTAATCAGCAAGCATTTATTGTAGGCCTATTGTGTGCCATTTATTATTAGACTCTGGGGATACACAAGGAGTAAGACAGAGTGTCTCCCTTTAGAGAAAACTGCAATTGAATGGCTTCACTGGCACACAAAAATATAATTATAATTCAGTGAACTACAACTGTGATAGAACTTTACATTCTGTATTATAGGAGGATGTATGAGAGATGCTTGAGAAAGTACCAGGGAAGATTTCCTGGAGGGAATGATATCTGAGTTGAGCGTTAAGGAACATATCAGGATTTGGCCGATGAAGGGGGTAGGGGCAGCTGAGGCATTCTTAGAGGGAAGAGCACCAGCAAGTCAGAGAGAGAAGTACAAATAGAGAACTGTAAGCACTTTGAATTGCCAGAGCATGGGATACAAGGTGGAGAATGGAGAGGAATTACAAAAGTCAGAGGAGGCAGGATCATGGATGACCTTGTATGACATGTTGAGAAATTTGAATTTTATCCCCCATGTGCAAGGGAACCACTGGGAAGTTACATGGTCAGTTGTGCATGTACAGTCATTATGTTCACTGTGTTGAGGATGGATTTGAATGAGAAAATTAAAACAATAACAACAAAAACAGATTCCCACCGCCAGCAAGATAAGATTGGCATGGAACCTAAAAGTACATGGTATTGAAGGGGTGCAGGAAGACACCCCAGAATGTGCCACTTTGGCATAAGGATTATTTTGAGTTAAAAAGTAATCAAAACTCTGCTGATGCAGGTAAAGCACTCTGCTTCCCCCTCGAATGCCTAAATTTACATGGGAAAGAACAGCCTATACCAGGAAGTGAGCTATTAACTGAGACTGCCCTCTTCTTAAGGAACTTATCTGCATAATAGAGCAAACTTTGTTTTTTCACATATTTCCTTTCACCTTCTTGCAGTCCTTAGGGCCTTATCCCTCTCCTTAGCTCATGTGAGCTTCATGTTACCTAATTGTTTTTGGAATTTCCATGTGTTTGTGGATTCCCCCGTATGTAGCCCTATTAAATTTGATTTTCTCCTGTTACTCCATCTCCTGTCACTGTAATTCTAAGTCCAGCTAGAAGAATCATAGGGCAAAAGAAGGTCTTACTCCCTGACAGTATCTTTTGAGAGTAGTTTAATGTGAGCTACAGTGGTGGATTGAAAAAGATCTGGTGCTAAATGATCCTAAAAACAAGATGGATTGTGGCCAAATTGTGAAGGTCTTTTTTTTTTTTTTTTTTTTTTTGTGAAGGTCTTTAGTTGTCAAGCTAACCAAGGAGCTTGATATATTTGGTAGGCACCAAAGAATTTGAAATAAATTTGTATTATGACCAGATTTGTGTTTTAGGAAGATGATTCTGCAAACAGCAAGATTAATCATAGCTTTAGGGAGAGCTACATGATATTATCAATGGAGACAATTTTCTGGAACATTTGGAAATTAAGAATAAGTAGGAGAACTATAATATTGTGATTTATAAGAAATATAGGGGTGTGTGGCTTGCTCATTCGGTGGAGCATATGACTCTTGATCTTGGGGTTGGAAGTTTAAACCCCATTTGGATGTAGATATTAAAAATAAAATCATAAGAAAAAAAGGAAAAAAAAAGAAAAAGAAACACATATTTGGTCATACAGATGACCAAAATATAATTCTCATAAATACTTGGTTTTTTGGAGAGCATGTGATGTAATGAGCACTGGGTATTATATAAGACTGATGAATCACTGGCCTCTACCTCTGAAACCAATAATAAATTACATGTTAATTAATTGAATTTAAATAAAATAAAAAATAAAATATTTTGGTTTTGTTCACTGTTCCTGGTTTATAGTTGCCAAAACCCTTAGAATTTCCTGAACATAAGGGTAGTGGGAGCATCTTTTGTTATATTTGGTCTCCTCTCCTCAGTTCTTGAAATCTTTTCAGAGCCATAAAGGTGAAATGGTTTTTTTTTTTTTTATTTATAACAATCCCCTTTCCACTACAACTAGGTCTATGTTAAGGAGGTGAGTTTTGGAATATACCTAAGGATGGGGGCTGGTTGCCAGGGGAAGTCAACCTGGAATAGGAGATTGGAACTTTCAGCCCCATCCCCTAATTTCCAGAGATAGGAGAGGAGCTGGAGGTTGGATCCATCACCAATGGCCAATAATTTAATCAATCATGCCTATGTAATGAAGCCTCTATCAAAACCCAAAAAGACAGGGTTTGGAGAGCTTCTGAGTTGTTGAGCTTGTGGAGAATTGGGGAGAGTGGCACACCGGGAGGGCATGGAAGGCTCTCTGCCCTTTCCCCATACCTTGCCCTGTGCATCTCTTCCATGTGGCTGTTTCTGAATTAAATCCTTTCATACTAAACCAATAATCTAGAAGTAAATGGGTTTTGTAGAGCCCACTTTTAGGCAACAGGCTTTAGCACTGGAATGTAGAAAGGGTCCACAGCAACCCCCTGGCTAAATCCACACAGGTCCATCAGGTGACCCACCTCAAAATATCTGTAGTCCCTCACTGACCAATAGGCTGCTTAGAACCAGGCATGTTGCCAAAAAAGGGAAAATGCCATACATCGCCATACTTTCTCACCTTCCTGCTTTAAAGACAGCCCCCATGTACTGCCTTGTTGCAGTTTTTCCTTTGCTGCCCTACCAGTAGCTCCCTTCTGGTGTTTTCAATAAACTTCTATCTCCTTTCTTCTGTTTTGGGTGAATCCTTTCACCGCCTGTGCCACTGTCTTCCACCTGATCATCACCCCACATCTGGAGGCTTCCATCCCATCGGGAGGGAGACACTCAAACACAGGTTTCCCCGAGTTCTGAGAGGTGCTCTAGCAAATTAAAGGGATCCAAGGAGGGGGTCGGGGGAACTTCTGATTTATAGCCGTCAGATGAACAGGTAAGAACCTGGACTGGTAATTGGTATCCTGAGTTGTTGGGGGGTTGTTGAAACCTCTGATTTGTATCCTGTTGGTCAGAAGCACAGATGACAACCTGGGTTCACTTCTGCTGTCTGAGGAGTGAGTGTGTGTGTTTGCAGTCTTCTGGGACTGAACTCTTAACTTTTTGACACCTAATGTTGTCTTCAGGTGGATAGTACCAGAATGAAGTTGATTTGTAGGACACTCAGCTGATATCCAGAGCATTGCTTGTTGGTGGTGCGGAAGAACTGCTCCCCACCCCCAAAACACACATTAAAATTGGGAGCAGAACCCCAAATAGGAACCCTTTGGGTCTTCTGGGTCAATCCTATACTTTTTGAATCATAGTAGTGTGCTCAACGCTATTGTAATTAAGTGTTTAATCTCTCTTTACCTTCACTATACACTAAACTGTGAGGACTGGAACCATGATTGTTTGGTTCATCATGGCATCCAGGAGGGAGGGCATATGCCCTCCCTCCTGGTATATGGGACATAAACAATACACAGTAAGCATTTGTTGAATTATTGTATTCTTGATCTCAGTATATGTTTCATAAGTCTGGGTACATGGGAGGGTATTTAGGGAGAATGTTTTTCCAGATGACTGGGAGTTACTTGTAGCAGAAGTGCATCAATTATGTGTGGGCTTCTCTCAGACCTATGGAAAGTCCTTAAGAAAGAATATCTATCCTCCCATCCTCCTGTTTGGTTTCCATCTCAACAAATGATGCCCTGGGTAGTTCTGCACCTCAGCTAAGCATTGGTCTATTTAATGTTCTTCTGCTTTCCCTATTGTATTGTAATTCTACATGATGCTAGGTGGATGTATAATTTTTTAGGCCAGGGGATCTTTGAGGATGGAGTGATCTCTGAGATTCCTTGGTATTCTAGCTTATGTGATAGGGCATTTGGTTAATGGATGTGAAACAAATATATCTACAAGTATTGCCCTCCTTATTTGTCAAAACAGTTTTCTGATTTGCCCAGTTACCCGATGGTGTTCTAACCTTAGTATCACAAGGACTTGAGGACTTTGAAGTAGTATGTCTACAGCTAAAACACACAATTCCTGTTTCCATACTATGTTCTTAACTTCAGTCAAAGGCAGATTCCTTAAGATGTAGGTACAAGAGTAAGATAATAGAGTTTGGAGGAAACCTGATTAAGGCATCTATCCATGGGATTAGAGGTTGGTTTTGTTATTTTTAAATTTTTAAAAAATATTTATTTGAGAGAGAGAGAGAAGGTGAGAAGAAGAGAGAGGTTGAGTGAGAGTGCAGAGGGAGAGGGAGAGACAGAATCCCAAGCAGACTCCCTCCTGAGTGTGGAGAGTGATGCTGGGGCATGATATCACGACCTGAGCCAAGATCAAGAGTCAGACACTTAACCTACTGAGCCACCCAGGCACCCTTCAATTTTTATTTTTAAAATTTATTTAAAAATTTTTAAAAGATTTTATTTATTTATTCATTCATGAGAGACACAGAGAGAGGCAGAGACATAGGCAGAGGGAGAAGCAGGCTCCATGTAGGGAGCCTGACGTGGGACTTGATCCCAGGACCCCAGGATCATTACCTGAGCCAAAGGCAGATGCTCAACCACTGAGCACCCAGGTGCCCCTCTTTAAATTTTTTAAGTGATCTCTATACCCGAAGTGGAGCTCAAACTCATAACCTTGAGATCAAAAGGTCGCATGGTCTTCTGGCTGAGCCAGTCAGGCATCCTGCATTGAAGGTTGGTTTTAATAAATTAGGAGCATGTTGGGGTGTGGGAGGCAAGGGTAAAGGCAGAGGAAAACAAGGATTTCAGTTGCTGGCATGTTGTGACTGCAGCTAGGAATTAGGTAGAAGCTTTCCTTCTCAAGTTCTGTTAGTAAGGTTACTAGGGGGGTGATGGAAAACTGGGGGAACTCCAGTAATTGTTTGATGTCCTTAAGAGTTTAGGGGGTTTTCCACTCCCAAGATAATGATACTTTGTCTAGCATCCTGAAGATATGTTAGCCCTAAAGAACTTGTAGGACCTCTATGTACCTCTGAGCCTTCTAAGATAAACATTTCTGGGTTGGCTCAGGAATGATACATCGTGACAGCAGAAATACAGAGAGTTCTTCAAGACTAGTGAGACTCTGGTCAGGACATTGTGAGAAATCCCAGTGATTGGTCTTTGGAAAATGGTCAGAGGGTATTATTAGATATTCTACCTCTCTAAGATACATCTGGAAGGTTACTTTCTTTTACCACATTCACTCAAGTCCAAATGAGCATGTGTCTTGGGAGATTGAATTCTGATTAGACTTAGATGCTTCAGAGTGTGTGTCATGTCAAAAAATAAGTTCATGGTGGTCACTTATAGTTAATACATTGAAGATGCAGTGCCCTGGAAAATCAAGAGCACTATATTTTTCTTCTTCGTCGTCTTCATCTTTGTCTTTGTCTTCTTCTTCAAGATTTTATTTATCTCACAGAGAGAGGCAGAGCAGGAAAGGGAGAATCAGGCTCCCCACAAAGCAGGGAGCTTGATGTGGGACTCAGTCTCAGGACCCTGGTATCATGAGCTGAGCTGAAGGCAGATGCTTAACTAACTGAACTATCCAAGTGCCCCTATACTTTCCTTCTTTACAAAGAGCACCAGGACATTATGACAACTTGTTAATCATTTGGTGAAATGAAGAGCCTTATCTTACACTTTGCACCAAAACATATTTTTTTTATTTTTTATTTTTTTACCAAAACATATTATATATTAAATGAGAACAGTAAAACACAAAAGTACAGAATGAAATATAGATATATATTCATATAATAAGTGTCTTCTAAACATGAAGACAAAATATAAAAGGAAAAACATGGTAGATTTGACTTCATAAAATTTTATAAAATTCTGAAAAGGAAAAAAGTACCATAAATAAAATTGAAAGACAAATGGCAAACTTGTTAATATTTTTACATGTAAGTCTAAGTGAATCAGCATGAGTTTGCTCCTTGGTGAGTCCAACTGCACCAGGTTGAGTTGTCCCACAGAAGAAACCTTATTTGCAGCAATGAGATCATGGGGAATGGCTTCCAAAGCCATGAGTTCTCGAGAGAGGGTGAATGGATTCCTTTTTTTTAGTGTTAGGATGGATATTTAGATAGGGAAGCCTTGTCATCCTGTGTAGAGGCTGGCAGAAAGTCACACATGCACCCTAAGGCAACATGCCTATATATACATTGTATGTTATGTAAATGAGGCTGAGGCTCCTCCTTGGGCAGAGATTTTAGTATTATAATGAGGTAAAGGTAACTGTAGGTCATTCTAGACGTCACTTCATAGTCCATCAGCACAGATGTGTGTCAGATTTAGCTCAAAAGGTCTGGGTGGTCTGGGCTAGTGAGATGTTATGAGGGCAGTTGCCATCAGCTGGGGAGAGGTTTTGAGTTTCATTTGCCTAAGTCAAGAGGAAAGTTGGAAGGAAGAGCTTAGAGGAAAATGTAAGGCAAAGATTAGTGACTACAAGCAGGTGGGCAGTAAAGGCCAGGTCTTAGGGTCTAGTTAGTAATATAAGGAGTTTTCATAAATCAATAAGATAGATATAAAAAGATGAATAGAATAATAAGCAAAGATTTTGAGCAGGAAATTCACAAAAGTACAAATAGACATAACAAAATTTGTTAACTTCACTAATACTTGAAGAAATGTAAGCTTTAAAGATTATAATAAACTAGATTTTGCACATTTTGGTCAAGTTTAGTGACCTCTGTTCAAGGACTATGAGAAAGAGCACCTTATATATTGCTACTGGCAGTTTAAATTGGTACTGTGTTTTGTAAGGTAATTTGGTAATAAGTAGTAATAAGGTAATAAGGCCTTAAAATGTATGTGACATGGATAATTTTTGAAATACCTCAGTGTGTTTCCTTTTTGATAATCTGATACCTTTCCATCATTAAGTTCTCAGGGAATGGAGAGAGTGAATGGCACTTTGAGAAGGAAGGGACATTTTATCTTGTACAGATAGGAAGAAGTAATATATAACCCTTTCTGGTTCTTATGGGGGGTAGCCTAGGAAAGAGAGTGGGGAGTGGTCCCAAATAAGTCTGAGAGATTCTGAGAGCAGTAGAGCAGTAGAGTAGTAGAGCCTGCATCCCTAAATGCAAGCTGGGGAAATGGTAAGCTCCCGTAGAGAAGTAGCATGTCCAACATGATACTACCGAGATAAAATGGTGAATTGGAAGAAAGCAAAAATCATTCCCTAGTTTCCCAGGACATTAAGATTCATGTAGCTGGGACCTGGAGAAGGCTCTGGAAAGTTACTGGAACATGGGCCAACTTACTTTCCAAATGACACTGGGATGGGATGCCAACATATTAAAGTGTTTATCTTTGAATCTTGGAATTTGCAATGATTTTTGTATATTTTTCTTTTTGATGAAACATTTTCTAATTTCCTTCTAATAAATGTATTTTGTGAAATTAAGGGGAGAAAAGCAAAAATTATCATAAAGTTCCAGGTTCTCTGAAGCAGAGCTAGGGTATCTGGTTGGCAGATTCGTGGCAGTTGTTGATGTGTCTTGTAGAAAAATGTGGTGGTCATGCAGGACTGGCTACCTAATTGGCCCAGCCTAGTGTAAAATGAAGATGCTTTTTTTTTTCCAAAAGCAAGAAAAATTGCTGTTAAAAGTACTAAAATATAAAGCTTTGTTCTTCCATATTATTTTCTTGGCTCATGTGAATGATCCATTGTCCCATTGGACTTAAAACACATAAATTCAAAGATAAAATTATTAAGAATTTCAAGATGACAATAGCAGAGCATTAAATCAAGCACTGGCTCTTGTGAGTGGGAGCTCCCTGTGACTACGCAGATTGTACTTCCTTGAAGTTCGCTTTGTGATCACAAAGGGAGGAAGCTTAGTTCTGGATACCACTGGCCCAAGGCACTCATGAAACTATGGCAGTGTCTGTTCTACCAGCTGTAGAACAATTGAGAGTGAAATACTTAGTTGGGATTCAGATCAGGCCTCTCTGATTTGGTGTGCAAAGCTGATAGTTTATCTAGTATGTATCTGGAATCCACTTCAACTTATCCTGACTTCCATTTGCTAGTGGACAGCATTGAGCCAACCGATTGTTTCTTTATTTGTGGGTTACATGTTTCCTAACAGTGACTATGGATGTGTTTTGGATAGAAAAAATGGGGACCTGTCCTATCAATGTTTAGTGAGAACTTTAGCCAAATCTACCAACGTTTTCCTCCTCACTTTGGAGGTAGTTCCTGAGCTTTAACTTATGCCTCATGCAAAAGTATGTTATCAAAATCTTGCTATCTTGCTAACTCAGCACTTCTTACCACAGTTCTAGTACAGTCCATGCCAGTTCTTGACAAGCAGGATTGGAAATCCCAAGTCCAAGCAGCTAGTGGCAGCTTCCCTGGTCTGCAGTTCTGTCTCAATAGGATGAAGTTAGGCTGAGAAGGGGTGAGAGGTAGAAATGACAGGTTCCTGAGCTGAGGACCCCTAGTGTGAGAATTCTGTAGAAAGAAGTGGGGTGGAGGTAATAGAGGGGTGAAGAATTAGAACAAAATTTGGGGAAAGGGAAAGATGGTTGAAAAGAGATGTGTGAAGAGGAGCAAGGACTCTCAGAGAGAAACTTGGCCAATTTTATTCTTAGGGATATATTAAAAAATAAATGTTAATGGAATATTACTCAGCCATTAGAAATGACAAATACCCACCTTTTGCTTCAACGTGGATGGACCTGAAGGGTATTATGCTGAGTGAAATAAGTCAATCAGAAAAGGACAAACATTATATGGTCTCATTCATTTGGGGAATATAAAAAATAGTGAAAGGGAATAAAGGGAAAGGAGAGAAAATGAGTGAAAATATCAGTGAGGGGGACAAAACATGAGAAACTCCTAACTCTGGGAAATGAACAAGGGGTAGTGGTAGGGGAGGTGGGCGGGAGGTTCGGGTGACTGGGTGATGGGCACTGAGAGGGGCACTTGGCAGGATGAGCACTGGGTGTTATACTATATGTTGGCAAATTGAACTCCAATAAAAAAATAATAATAATTAAAAATAAATAAATAAATAAATAAATAAATAAATAAAAAAATAAATGTTAAATGAAGGTGAAAATTGTGCTATATTTCAAATGTATATATTTAACAGATTAATTTTTTAAAGGATTTTATTTATTTATTCATGAGAGACACACACAGAGAGAGGCAGAGACAGGCAGAGGGAGGAGCAGGCTCCATGCAGGAAGCCTGCTGTGGGACTCGATCCTGGAACTCCGGATCACACCTTGAGCCAAAGGCAGACACTCAACCACTGAGCCACCCAGGAGTCCCTATTTTTTTCTTAGTACGGACAATACTGTGCAGTATAATAGTTCAGAATATTTGCTGGATTTGTATAAAGATTTGTGGTATGTACACTATATAGGCAGTTATTGGAAATGAGAAAAAAGATTGAAAGTTATATGACCTATATATCTTGTTTTGTTTTTTAAGTAGGCTCCACACCCAGTATGGAGTCCAACATGGGACTTGAACACAGGACCCTGAGATCAAGACCTGAGCTGAAATCAAGAGTCGGACACTTAACTAACTGAGCCACCGAGGCACCTCTGACCTATATATCTTTAAAAAAATTTTTTTAAGTAGGCTCTACTCACAATATGGGGTTTGAGCTCATGACCTTGAGATCAAGAGTAGCTCGCTCTACTGACTGAGCCACCTAGGCACCCCTAAAATTTTTTTCATTTTATGTATGCATGTGTGTATGTATGTATTTTTTAAGGATCTTATTTATTTATGAGAGAGAGAGAGAATGCATGTCCTCACACCTGTGCATGCGTGGAGGGAAGGGCAGAGGGACAAAAGACTCCCTGCTGAGCAGGGAGCCTGATGCAGGGCTCCATCCCAGGACCCTGAAATCACAACCTGAGCCAAAGTTAGATGTTTAACCAACTGCAGCACCCAGGTATCCTTATAATTTTTTTTAAGTAAGCTCTAGGCCCAGTGTGGGCCTTGAACTCACAACCTGGAGATCAAGAATGGTTCACACCACTGACTAAGCCAGTCAGGCACCCTTCTTCTGGTTTTTATTGCTGCTGTTTAGATGCCTGCTGTCAGTTTATCTTGATGATAATCTATTTTTCCCTCTGGCTGCTCAGAAATACACACACACACACACACACACACATATATATATATATATATATGTATTTTAAGTAGGCTCCACACCCAACCTGGGGCTTATTCCCCACTGAGCCTGGAGCCTGACATGAGCTCTATCTCACAACCCTGAGATCTTGACCTGAAGTGAAATCAAGAGTTGGATACCCAACTGACTGAGCCACCCAGGCGTCCCTTCTTTTTAGGTTTTTGATTGCCCTTGTTTCTTTTATGACTTTTGTTAGCTGTGTGTCAGGCACATTTTTTGAAGGTTCCATTTGGCCTCAGTTGCATCAGCTGCCCGATGAGGATAATAGCTTCAGTTTTGCAGGGCTGATACAGAATTAAGTGGCATGACATGTAAAAATGCTTGGCCTAGTGCCTGGCACCAAAAAGTATTCAAGGGATGTGAATAGCATCCTTTTTTTTTTCCTGTATCCATTTGCCTGTCAGCACTTAGGCAACGTGGGACCAGGGCTGGTAGAAGAGGTAGTAGTAGTAGCAATTATAGCCCATGACAAAAAGGGGCTAGTAAAAGGGAGGAGTGTCCTGTGATAGAACAAAAGGGAAATGGTGACTGCCACCCCAATGGGGCAGCCATTCATACATAATTTGGGGATATAGAATCAAAGACCACCTACTCTTGCATATCTGGAGTTGTATGGTAATTTTTCTTTTTATAAACAGAACGTAAAGACTGCTAACTCTGGGAAACGAACTAGGGGTGGTGGAAGGGGAGGAGGGCGGGGGGTGGGAGTGAATGGGTGACGGGCACTGGGGGATATTCTGTATGTTAGTAAATTGAACACCAATAAAAAATAAATTTAAAAAAAATATAAGCATTATTTCAATCTCATGCAATTTAGCTAATCCATGATTCTTAGAAAACCAGCATCAAAGGGAAAAAGGAGAGGATGGGAAAGAATCTAGACTTAAATCACAGTTCAGAGGAAAGAAGATATAATTTCTGTTACTTCAAATAAATGGAGTGCATATTTAATGACATAAAAATGCTTTCTGGAATTTCATTAATTGGAAAAATATGTTTTCAGAGGAATAACTTGCCAGATGCAAATTACTGGCTTTAGTTAATATCAAAAGACCTTACTCTATATAACAGGCAATGTAAATAAAAACAAAATATCATCTATTTAACATGTTACATATTGCAGTATTAAGGTATAGTACTAAGAATTAAAAGCAGAGTTTTAGTCTCATGTCTTAATTTATGAGGTTCTGGGTGATAGAGTTAGATGTTATAGTAATTTGTGTAGGCTTGCTTCATGGTTTAATTTTAACCATATATTGCTGTTCCTAATTCAAATGTCAGAGGCTTAGATTAAGAACTTAAAGAGGATTTAAATTATGGGCTTCTGCTGTTTTTCACTTGCCTGATTACCAATTGCAGTAAAGCATGAATTATAGCCTTGCTATTCTCTGGAAACCATGACTAATACTAGAAATAATAATAATTGTTACCTCTCCTAAATCAAGAGACACAGTATAAAAGCAGTAACTGATATGGGATATGGACAGGAAATTTATTTTAGAGTAAGAGTGAAAAATTGGTGATTTGCTTATACTCTAGGGGAAAAGATATAGGACTGGTTTTGTGATAATCAGGCAATTGTTAATCAAGAGGGACTTTGAGAGACTTTATAGAGAAGAGAGGTTATTTTGGAAACTAGGATGTTGGAAGAAGGACCTGTGTATAATTCAGAGGTCAGGATGCAGCTCAGTTGTTCATATATATATATATATATATATATATATATATATATTTTTTTTTTTTTTTAAGAGGGAAATGAGGGAAGGGGCACAGGCATAGGGAGAGAGAGAATCTTAAGGAGGCTCCACACCCAGTGTGGAGCCCATTGTGGGGCTCAATCTCATGACCCTGAGATCATGATCTGAGCTGAAATCAAGAGTTGGCCCCTTAACCCACTGAGCCACCCAAGTGCCCTAGTTAGTATATATATCTTTAAGTGCATCACTGAAGAAAGAGGACCATTGTTTTAGAATCCCTATTTTCTAATATGACTTCTTAACTATAAGACAAAAATCTAAATATCAGTATTAGGTATATTAATTGACGTATTTAGTTAGGATTGTGTTCTATTGAATGTAGTGTAGAGTGAGGACTATTATTCTTAGCTGTGTAAGGATTTTCAATAAATTATATGCAAAAGAAAGTTGAGTCTTAAGAACAATGAACTAATGTGCTCCTGGTAAATGTACATCCAGGCCATTCCTGCCATACCGGTCAGTCAAGCTTCAAGAAAACAGTCTTTCCCATTTCTCTTCATAGCCCTTCTCTATAAAAATGCGCTATTGGTCATTTATCCTAAAGCCATCAAAGCTATGATATTGGGGTGGAGGTGATAGAGCTCAGTTGTAATCTAAAGCCCATTATAGGTACATAGAATACTGACAGAGTCCAACTTAAGTAGGTAGGTGTCTCTCATTTGTCATTGATTCATTTAGAGAAACTGTGAAATCAAGAAATTAATTGAGTAAATACAAACAGCAACCTCATTTTTGTGTGTCTATTTTTTGCAACGTCATTTTTTTTTAAAACAAAGTTGCTGCTATTATATCTACTCCCCCCATCCATCATCAACAGAAGTGCCCAATTCCAAGATGTCTGGCTGGCTCATTTGGTAGAGCATGTGACTTTTGGTCTCAGGTTGTGAGTTTGAGTCCCATGTTGGGTGTAGAGATTACTTAAAAATAAAATATAAAAAAAAGAAATGCCCCATTCTTTTCCTAGTGGAGTGGTTGAGTTCAGGCTCTGAAATTAGTCTGGCTTCATATGAGACTCTACCACTTATTGGCTATGTGATCTTTGTCAAATTATTTAGCCCCTCTGTGCCCCCTTCTGTAAAATGGGGATAACAGTGCTTTATTTTATAGGGCTGTTATCAGCCTTAAATGTGAAAATACATGTAAAACACTTTCCACTTAAAACACTTTTCACAGTATCTGGGATATACTATATAGTGAATGCTCAGTAAAAGTTAGCTGTCATTACTCTATCCCAGCATGATAAATGACAACAGAGTTAATATGTCACTTTGATCAGCATTTTGCCCATCTCAACAGCCACTGTTTTGATAGAATAACATGGCTTAGTGAGAGCAGTAGCACCATTTTAACTGTTAGGTTGGGAATAGTAGAGTCACAGTTTAATTTATTAATTATTTTGGGGACATTAAATAGCTGCCAGTCAGCTGCATATTTAAATAGACCTACTTTATTGTTATCTTCCATTAGAGCGAATATTTTTTTAAAGATTTTATTTAGTTGGGGAGGGGAGGGAACAGAGAAAGAGGTAAACTCCTCACTGAGGAGGAGGGCCGATGACCTGGGGCTCCATCCCAGGACCCTGAGACCGTGACCCAAGCCTAAGGCTGATGCCCAACTGACTGAGCCACCCAGGCATTTCCAAAGCAAATCATTTAACAAATGCAAGACTTCATCTGATGAAGAGGTACACAAAGGGGATGGCAAATTTAAAATGTGGAAAATATTAGAAATGATGCAAAACTGAGCTTTCATAGTGGAACAACATGTGAGGCAATATTAGCGAAGTAATCCTATGACTGGAATCTCTGACATTTTACTGTGTTTTTGCTTTTAGTCATTCTATTCTGTGACATTTTGAGTGAAACATGTTACTTATTATTTTAATGTTAATCACATTGTTTTCCTCTAAAATATATAATTGAAGATTCTGCTGCATTGGTTTAAGTGTAATTTTTTTTTTAATAATCAGGGCCCAAAATTCTTTGCAGGGCAATGTGGCTCCAATGTGGTAGGCAAGTCAATGAAAAAATGAATTCCTTAAATTCTGCTTTATAGTAAACTTTTCAGAAACTTAGCAGTTGTATTCAGTTAAGGTTACCCATGTACATTCAGTGCCATAGTGTGTGATTACAGGGGAAGGCAGAAACTATGGTCTCCCTCAACACTGACTACAGCTTGTGTGTCATAGCTAGAAATAGAGCAAGGGGTTGTTACAGAGAGTGCTGCTTTGGTAGCATGCATTTAGTTCCCTTCCCCCCATGACTAGAGACGGCTGTCCTTTTTCCAGCTGTTGTGTTCAGTTGTCTGGGTTATTTTGGGTGGCAGTGGGTTGATTCCAGTGGGGAAACAGTTGTATATCTCTGCTTTTTAAAATGTTCTGTTCAAATGTGTTATGAGAAATTTGGGGGTGGAAATCAGTCTTCCTAAAACCGAGTTCTGGGGGATTGGCCAGGTTGTAAACGTCAGAAGCCTGCAGAACATAATAAATACATAAATCATTTATTAATTTTAAATCCCACTGTAAAAGACGTTTCAGAATAGTTTATTGAAGAAGGGAATGCTATTGACACTTTACAGTAAAATATTTGGCTCTTTGGATTACCTTTGGGCAAGGGTAAATGGAGGGATGTGAGTGGAATTGATAGATGATAAAAGCAATTGGATTGGTAGCTAGCTCATTACCCAAAGAGATGGATTGATGAGATCCTGGAGGGATCCCTGGTCTCACCAGCAGAGCTCTGCTAAAGCCTTATTATGTGTTAAACATTTTCATCAATAATGTGGGTGGAAACATGGAAAGCATGCTTGCCAGTTTTTTTTTTTTTTTTTTTTTTTTTTTTATTGGTGTTCAATTTACTAACATACAGAATAACACCCAGTGCCCGTCACCCATTCACTCCCACCCCCCGCCCTCCTCCCCTTCTACCACCCCTAGTTCGTTTCCCAGAGTTAGCAGTCTTTATGTTCTGTCTCCCTTTCTGATATTTCCCACACATTTCTTCTCCCTTCCCTTATTTTCCCTTTCACTATTATTTATATTCCCCAAATGAATGAGAACATATAATGTTTGTCCTTCTCCGACTGACTTACTTCACTCAGCATAATACCCTCCAGTTCCATCCACGTTGAAGCAAATGGTGGGTATTTGTCATTTCTAATAGCTGAGTAATATTCCATTGTATACATAAACCACATCTTCTTTATCCATTCATCTTTCGTTGGACACCGAGGCTCCTTCCACAGTTTGGCTATCGTGGCCATTGCTGCTAGAAACATCGGGGTGCAGGTGTCCCGGCGTTTCATTGCATTTGTATCTTTGGGGTAAATCCCCAACAGTGCAATTGCTGGGTCGTAGGGCAGGTCTATTTTTAACTGTTTGAGGAACCTCCACACAGTTTTCCAGAGTGGCTGCACCAGTTCACATTCCCACCAACAGTGTAAGAGGGTTCCCTTTTCTCCACATCCTCTCCAACATTTGTTGTTTCCTGCCTTGTTAATTTTTCCCATTCTCACTGGTGTGAGGTGGTATCTCATTGTGGTTTTGATTTGTATTTCCCTGATGGCAAGTGATGCAGAGCATTTTCTCATGTGCATGTTGGCCATGTCTATGTCTTCTTCTGTGAGATTTCTGTTCATGTCTTTTGCCCATTTCATGATTGGATTGTTTGTTTCTTTGGTGTTGAGTTTAATAAGTTCTTTATAGATCTTGGAAACTAGCCCTTTATCTGATATGTCATTTGCAAATATCTTCTCCCATTCTGTAGGTTGTCTTTGAGTTTTGTTGACTGTATCCTTTGCTGTGCAAAAGCTTCTTATCTTGATGAAGTCCCAATAGTTCATTTTTGCTTTTGTTTCTTTTGCCTTCGTGGATGTATCTTGCAAGAAGTTACTATGGCCGAGTTCAAAAAGGGTGTTGCCTGTGTTCTTCTCTAGGATTTTGATGGAATCTTGTCTCACATTTAGATCTTTCATCCATTTTGAGTTTATCTTTGTGTATGGTGAAAGAGAGTGGTCTAGTTTCATTCTTCTGCATGTGGCTGTCCAATTTTCCCAGCACCATTTATTGAAGAGACTGTCTTTCTTCCAATGGATAGTCTTTCCTCCTTTATCGAATATTAGTTGCCCATAAAGTTCAGGGTCCACTTCTGGATTCTCTATTCTGTTCCACTGATCTATGTGTCTGTTTTTGTGCCAGTACCACACTGTCTTGATGACCACAGCTTTGTAGCACAACCTGAAATCTGGCATTGTGATGCCCCCAGATATGGTTTTCTTTTTTAAAATTCCCCTGGCTATTCGGGGTCTTTTCTGATTCCACACAAATCTTAAAATAATTTGTTCTAACTCTCTGAAGAAAGTCCATGGTATTTTGATAGGGATTGCATTAAACGTGTATATTGCCCTGGGTAACATTGACATTTTCACAATATTAATTCTGCCAATCCATGAGCATGGAATATTTTTCCATCTCTTTGTGTCTTCCTCAATTTCTTTCAGAAGTGTTCTATAGTTTTGAGGGTATAGATCCTTTACATCTTTGGTGAGGTTTATTCCTAGGTATCTTATGCTTTTGGGTGCAATTGTAAATGGGATTGACTCCTTAATTTCTCTTTCTTCAGTCTCATTGTTAGTGTATAGAAATGCCACTGACTTCTGGGCATTGATTTTGTATCCTGCCACGCTACCGAATTGCTGTATGAGTTCTAGCAATCTTGGGGTGGAGACTTTTGGGTTTTCTATGTAGAGTATCATGTCATCGGCGAAGAGGGAGAGTTTGACTTCTTCTTTGCCAATTTGAATGCCTTTAATGTCTTTTTGTTGTCTGATTGCTGAGGCTAGGACTTCCAGTACTATGTTGAATAGCAGTGGTGAGAGTGGACATCCCTGTCTTGTTCCTGATCTTAGGGGAAAGGCTCCCAGTGCTTCCCCATTGAGAATGATATTTGCTGTGGGCTTTTCATAGATGGCTTTTAAGATGTCGAGGAATGTTCCCTCTATCCCTACACTCTGAAGAGTTTTGATCAGGAATGGATGCTGTATTTTGTCAAATGCTTTCTCTGCATCCAATGAGAGGATCATATGGTTCTTGGTTTTTCTCTTGCTGATATGATGAATCACATTGATTGTTTTACGGGTATTGAACCAGCCTTGTGTCCCAGGGATAAATCCTACTTGGTCATGGTGAATAATTTTCTTAATGTACTGTTGGATCCTATTGGCCAGTATCTTGTTGAGAATTTTTGCATCCATGTTCATCAGGGATATTGGTCTGTAATTCTCCTTTTTGGCGGGGTCTTTGTCTGGCTTTGGAATTAAGGTGATGCTGGCTTCATAGAACGAATTTGGAAGTACTCCATCTCTTTCTATCTTTCCAAACAGCTTTAGGAGAATAGGTATGATTTCTTCTTTAAACGTTTGATAAAATTCTCCTGGGAAGCCATCTGGCCCTGGACTTTTGTGTCTTGGGAGGTTTTTGATGACTGCTTCAATTTCCTCCCTGGTTATTGGCCTGTTCAGGTTTTCTATTTCTTCCTGTTCCAGTTTTGGTAGTTTGTGGCTTTCCAGGAATGCGTCCATTTCTTCTAGATTGCCTAATTTATTGGCGTATAGCTGTTCATAATAGGTTTTTAAAATCGTTTGTATTTCCTTGGTGTTGGTAGTGATCTCTCCTTTCTCATTCATGATTTTATTAATTTGAGTCTTCTCTCTCTTCTTTTTAATAAGGCTGGCTAATGGTTTATCTATCTTATTAATTCTTTCAAAGAACCAACTCCTGGTTCTGTTGATCTGTTCCACAGTTCTTCTGGTCTCGATTTCGTTGAGTTCTGCTCGAATCTTTATTAGCTCCCTTCTTCTCTTGGGTGTAGGATCTATTTGCTGTTTTTTCTCTAGCTCCTTTATGTGTAAGGTTAGCTTTTGTATTTGAGTTCTTTCCAGTTTTTGAATGGATGCTTGTATTGCGATGTATTTCCCCCTTAGGACTGCTTTTGCTGCATCCCAAAGATTTTGAACGGTTGTATCTTCATTCTCATTAGTTTCCATGAATCTTTTTAATTCTTCCTTAATTTCCTGGTTGACCCTTTTATCTTTTAGCAGGATGGTCCTTAACCTCCATGTGTTTGAGGTCCTTCCAAACTTCTTGTTGTGATTTAGTTCTAATTTCAAGGCATTATGGTCCGAGAATATGCAGGGGACAATCCCAATCTTTTGGTATCGGTTCAGACCCGATTTGTGACCCAATATGTGGTCTATTCTGGAGAAAGTTCCATGTGCGCTTGAGAAGAATGTGTATTCAGTTGAGTTTGGATGTAAAGTTCTGTAGATATCTGTGAAATCCATCTGGTCCAGTGTATCATTTAAAGCTCTCGTTTCTTTGGAGATGTTTTGCTTAGAAGACCTATCGAGTATAGAAAGAGCTAGGTTGAAGTCACCAAGTATAAGTGTATTATTATCTAAGTATTTCTTCACTTTGGTTAATAATTGATTTATATATTTGGCAGCTCCCACATTAGGAGCATATATATTGAGGATTGTTAAGTCCTCTTGTTGAATAGATCCTTTAAGTATGATATAGTGTCCCTCTTCATCTCTCACTACAGTCTTTGGGGTAAATTTTAGTTTATCTGATATAAGGATGGCTACCCCTGCTTTCTTTTGAGGACCATTCGAATGGTAAATGGTTCTCCAACCTTTTATTTTCAGGCTGTAGGTGTCCTTCTGTCTAAAATGAGTCTCTTGTAGACAGCAAATAGATGGGTCCTGCTTTTTTATCCAGTCTGAAACCCTGCGCCTTTTGATGGGGTCATTAAGCCCGTTCACATTCAGAGTTACTATTGAGAGATATGAGTTTAGTGTCATCATGATATCTATTCAGTCTTTGTTTTTGTGGACTGTTCCACTGAACTTCTTCTTAAAGGGGAATTTTAAGAGGCCCCCTTAAAATTTCTTGCAGAGCTGGTTTGGAGGTCACATATTCTTTTAGTTGCTGCCTGTCTTGGAAGCTCTTTATCTCTCCTTCCATTTTGAATGAGAGCCTTGCTGGATAAAGTATTCTTGGTTGCATGTTCTTTTCATTTAGGACCCTGAATATATCCTGCCAGCCCTTTCTGGCCTGCCAGGTCTCTGTGGAGAGGTCTGCTGTTACCCTAATACTCCTCCCCATAAAAGTCAGGGATTTCTTGTCTCTTGCTGCTTTAAGGATCTTCTCTTTATCTTTGGAATTTGCAAGCTTCACAATTAAATGTCGAGGTGTTGAACGGTTTTTATTGATTTTAGGGGGGGATCTCTCTATTTCCTGGATCTGAATGCCTGTTTCCCTTCCCAGATTAGTAAAGTTTTCAGCTAGAATTTGTTCAAATACATATTCTGGCCCTCTGTCCCTTTCGGCGCCCTCGGGAACCCCAATTAAACGTAGGTTTTTCTTCCTCAGGCTGTCGTTTATTTCCCTTAATCTATCTTCATGGTATTTTAATTGTTTGTCTCTTTTTTCCTCAGTTTCCCTCTTTGCTGTCAACTTGTCTTCTAGGTCACTCACTCGTTCTTCCACCTCGTTAACCCTCGTCGTTAGGACTTCTAGTTTGGATTGCATCTCATTCAATTGGTTTTTAATTTCTGCCTGATTAGCTCTAAATTCTGCAGTCATGAAGTCTCTTGAGTCCTTTATACTTTTTTCTAGAGCCACCAGTAGGTGTATAATAGTGCTTCTGAATTGGCTTTCTGACATTGAATTGTAATCCAGATTTTGTAACTCTGTGGGAGAGAGGACTGTTTCTGGTTCTTTCTTTTGAGGTGAGGTTTTCCTTCTAGTCATTTTGCTCAGTGCAGAGTGGCCAAAAGCAAGTTGTATTGGGAAAAAGAGAAAAAGAGAGGAGAGAAAGAAGGAAAGAAAAGAGAAAGAGAAAAAAAAAGGGAAGAAAAAGAAAAAAAAACGAAAAAAAAAAAAAGAAGAAAAAGAGAAAGAAAAAGAAAGGAGAAAAAAAGGGGGTGGGGGAAGGAAACAAATCAAAAAGCAAAACAAAACAAAAACAAAAACAAAAACAAAAACAAACAAACAAAAAAAGAACCACCGGGGAGTATCTTCTGATTCTGTGTACTTTAAGTCCCTTGGCTTCTCCTGGAAGTTGTCCGTCTAGCTGGTGTTCTGGGGGAGGGGCCTGCTGTGCTGATTTTCAGGTGTTAGCAGTTGGGGGAGCTGCTGTGCCCCTGCCTGGTGCAGGGCTCAGTAGGGGTTGTTTACCCCGTGAGGCCGCAGGAGGAACAGCCCCAGTGGCGGGGCAGCTCTGGAAACCTGGATTCAGTCCCCGCAGTAACTCCAGAGCTCTCCGTCTGCAGGGCCTGGAGGCTCCGGGCGGGGCCGCTGATCTGCTCAGCTCGGGGCAGGAGCGTCCTTGCTGTCCTGGGCCCTCCCGGCCTCTGCCTGTCCCGGGGGAGGCGGGATCCTGGGCTGTGTCCCGGCGCCCTGTGCTCCGGAGCCTGCGCTGGTGGATTCGCGCTCCCGGGCCGCGCAGCCCCCTCCGCGGAGCTGCCGCCCGAGCCCCTCCGAGCTGCTCCTGGAACCGCGCAGCCCCCTCCGCACGGAGCCTCTTCTTCTGCCCGAGCCCCTCCGAGCTGCTCCCGGGGCCGCGCAGCCCCCTCCGCGCAGCCCCCTCCGCGGAGCCGCCGCCCGAGCCCCTTCAGCTGCTCCGGGTCCCGCCGGGTCCCGCCGTGCGCGCTGCAGCCCTTAGGGAGCTCGGCGCACTCTCCTGGGCGCGCAGTTGCTGTTACTGTCCCCGGGAGCCCGAGGGCATCCCCGCCCTCCTGGGTCCTGCTCCAACTCCCCGCGAGCCCCTTTCCGCCCGGGAAGGTCGGTGCAGCTCCTGCGTCTCCGGGACGGGGCTCTCCTGTCCTGGGGACACTCGCCCCGGCCTCAGCCCGGCTCCTCGTGGGGCCCCTCCCCCTTGGAGGCCTTTGTTTCTTTATTTCTTTTTCCCCGTCTTCCTACCTTGATAGAAGCGCGAACTCTTCTCACTGTAGCATTCCAGCTGGTCTCTCTTTAAATCTCAGGCCGAATTCATAGATTTTCAGGATAATTTGAAGGTTTTCTAGGTAGTTTGGTGGAGACAGGTGATTTGGAGACCCTACTCTTCCGCCATCTTGCTCCTCCCCTATTGCTTGCCAGTTTTAAGGGTATCATAAAGATGAATGCTATGGATCCAGAATGATGATATAAAAAGAGCCTGGCCACCTGGTCCTATGGAGTAAAATGATGAAATTTAACAGGGATATGTTCAAGGGTCTATACTTGGAAACAGCAATGTATTATTGATTGGCTGAATAGTTCATACTTGTATAGTCTTAGTTTCATTACTACCTGTGTAACCTTGGGCAAGTCACTTAACCTCGTTTCAGCCTCAGTTTCCTCATTGGTAAATATATGCTCATGGTAAAAAAAAAATTCAATAGTGCAAAGGGACATACAGTGAAAAAGTAAGTTCCTCAGGCTCCCAGTTCCCCAGTCCTTTTCTCCAGAAATTTGAAATGCAATCTTCCAGGGGCACTTGGGTGGCCCAGTCTATTAAGCATCTGACTTGGGCTCAGGTCATGAGCTCAGGGTCCTAGGATAGAGTCCAGCATTCGGCTCTGCACTCAGTGTAAAGTCTGCTTCTTCCTCTCTCTTTGTCCCTCCTCCTGCTTGTGCTCTCTCTCTCTCTCAAAAAAAAAAAAAATATTCCAGAAGTAGTGTGTGTGTGTAAACCTTTTTTTTTTTTTATACTAAACATATACTAAATTTCTCCATGATTTTTTCACTTAATTTGTCTTTAGGTAATTCCATGTCAACATACATATATGTAAACTACATAATTTCCCCCTGTGATTTGTTTTATTTAATCTAGTATACAGATTAAAAGCACAGATTCTGAAACCATAGTACCTGGATTCAAATCCTAGATTTACCACTTATTTGCTGTGTGACCTTGGGTAAGTACTTAACCTCTCTGTTGTCTGCCTACAGGAGATACCTTGCCTAGGAGCTGTTTTACTTTTAGAAGCCTGTGAAATGTTTTAATTTCTTTAAAAATCAGAAGTAGGGGTGCCTGAGTGACTCATTCGGTTAAGCATCTGACTCTTGATTTCAGCTCAGGTTATGATCTCAGGGTTCTGGGATAGAACCCCCATGGGGCTCCATGCTCAGCAGGGTATCTGCTGGAGATTATCTTTCTCTATTTCTGCCCCTCCCCTGGCTTGCACATGCACATGTGTGCTCTTTCTCTCTCAAATAAATCTTAAAAAAAATCAGAAATAAAAATGAATATAAACTAATGAGCATATATTACCAGAATTTAGCCTGGTATTATGTTTGTTATCTATAAAAGCTGTTTTAAAATATAATTTTCAATATTTGTTTATGATGGAAGTGTCCCACAACAACCAAAATATCTAGGGCTCAAGGAAGTCATAATGTGACCCTGAGTTTTATTGTTAATGTTCCTGGGTTTTATCGTCTGTGAAGTGGAGATAATAATAGTACCTACCTCATAGGGTTGTTATGAAATACACCTGAAAATAATATTTAGAAAGCTAATAATGTTTGGCACATGCCAATTTCTTTTTTCTTTTTCTTTTCTTTTTTTAAAATAAATTTTACTTATTTATTTGAGAGAGAGAGAACACAAGCACAGGGGAGGCAGAGGCAGAGGGAGTGGGATAAGCAGGGAGCTCATGAAGACAGACACTTAACTGATTGAGCCACCTGGGCACCCCCTTTCCTTTTCTTTTGGGAGAAAGAAAGAGCCCTGTGGGGGGACAGGCAGACGGAGAGAGAGAGAGAGAGAGAGAGAGAGAGAAGCAGACTCCTCATGATTGTGGAGCCCAACCACGGGGCTCAATCTCACAACCTTGAGATCATGACCTGAGCCAAAATCAAGAATCAGATGCTTAACTGATTAAGCTACCCAGGTGCCTTGGCACATGCCAATTTCTAATTGGTTATTAAATACATAAAAATAGTTTCAAAAATTGGGAAATTACGGACATAGTAAAAACCTCAAGGAGTGTTTTGAAAAATGTATGCTAAAGGAAGTAAATCTCTGTAATCACTGAGCCCAAGTCCATCAATTTCCTTCCTCAGAAATAACCACTTTTACCATTTTTCATGTGTCCTCTAGAGATCACTTGTATAGTCATATAGATCTTTATTTATTTTTAGTTTTTAAAGATTTATTTATTCTAGAGAGAGAGCGCGAGCGAGTGCAGGGGAAGGGGCAGAGGGAAAGGGAGAGAAAGAATCTCCAGCAGACTCCCTGCTGAGCAGGGACCACCCTCCAACATAAGGCTCTATCCCATGCCCTAGATCATGACCTGAGCTGAAATCAAGAGTCAAATGCTTAACTGACTGAACCACCCAGACGCCCCTATTTATTTATTTATTTATTTACTTACTTACTTACTTACTTACTTATTTGTTATTTTTAAGTAAGCTCCACGCCCGATGTGGGACATAAACTCATCATGACTCTGAGATCAAGAGTTGCAGGCTCTACTGACTGAGCTAACTAGGTGCTGATTTTTATTTATTTAAACTCTGTCCTATTTGATGGGCATTTGATTATTTCTAAGCCTTGCTATTGCAAACAGTGCTACAATACATAACCCCTATACATATGTCATTTCATAAATGTGAGAGTATAACAGTAATATAAATTCTCTGAAATATAATTGCTGAGTCAATTATTTTAAATCTTGATAGGTCTTGCTAAATTGATCTCTATGCTGGTTACACCGATTTATACTCCCATCAGATATGAGTGGGGTGCCTAGGTGGCTCAGTTGGTAAAGCATCTGACTTCAGCTCAGGTCATGGTCTTGAGGTCCTGGGATGGAGCCCTTCATAGTGCTCCCTGCTCAGTGGAGAGTCTGCTTTTCCTTTCTCTCTCTCTGCCCCAGCTCTGCTCATGCTCTCTTTCTCTCTCTCAAATAAATAAATCTTAAAAAAAAGAGAAATGTAAGAGTACCTATTTTCTTACACCCTTATAAAATATAGTGTTATTAAACTGTTGGATCTTTCACAATTTAATAGATGAAAATGGTATCTGATGGTAAGCATGCATCTTTTTTAATGTGAGTGAACTTCAGTAATTTTGACATTCTAAAAACAATTTCCTTTTTTGTGAACTGTCAGTTTGTATCTTGTCTTTTTTTTTTGTATCTTGTCTTTTTTTTTTTTAATTGTAGGGCTTCTTTATATATTAAGGAAATAGTGCTGTGTGTGATATGAATTGCTAATATTTGTCAAGCCTGTCTTTTAAGTTTGGTTATAGTGTTTCTTTCTAGGCAGACATTTAAAATTTTTAGGCATGTGAATTTTTCAGTATTTTCTTTATGGCTTCTAGATTTTATGTACTGTTGGGAAAGTTCTTCCCCACTTTGGAATTATTTTTAAGAAACTATTTTGTATTATTTTTAAAATGTTTAAATCTTTGATTCATCTAGAATCATTGTCAAGTAGAGAGTATTTTTTTTCCTGCAGAAAATTTTAATTTTTATTGTTGTCAACTATATAAAAAATTTCCTTATGGCTTTTGTATTTTGTGCCTTGTTTAAATGGACTTTTCTTATTCTAAAGTCATAATTTTTCCTAATATATTTTAGTTTCTTAAGAACTAATCCCATCTGTAATTTATTTTGGTATAAGGAATGTGGTAGGGATCTAGTGTATGCCTAGCCAGTTGTCACTATGCCATTTGTTGAATATAACAATTTCCTTCACTGATTTGAAATGTGACTTTTATTCCTCAAGTTCCATATATGTTTGTCTCTATTTCTGGACTGTATTCTCTTCTGTTGCTATGACTGTCTTTCTGTTTATGCATCAGTACCAAACGGTTTTAAATACCATGTTAAGTAAGTCTCTATCTATCCTGAATTTATTAAGAGCATTTGAAATACGCAGTCATTGTTGAATTTTGTCAAATACTTTTTTGGCATCTATGAAAATGATCATATTATTCTTCTTCCTTGATCTATTAATATAGTGAATTGTATTAATGGATTTCCTGACATTAAAAATTTTTTTCGTTCATAAGTAGACCACTTGGTGATTGATATTGTAACTCTTTTAATAGGCTCCCTAATTCTATTTGTTTATATCTGGAATAATCTATTTGCATTGATACTCATATGTTAGACTAAGCTCAAGCTTTCCTTGAAATTTGAAGAAGGTAATTTGGATTCGTCCCTGCCATGAAACAGGTGAAATCATTTCAGTTATTAAGTACTTGAAGATTTGGTAAAATATCTGGGTCTCCTTGATTCTTTAGGGTATTCTTTGACAACATTTCCAATTTCTTTCACAGTAATTAGTTTATTTTTCATCTCTTCTTGGGTTAGTTTTGGTGATTCAAATTTTCCTAGGAAATAATCCTTTTCACCTGGCTCTTAAATTTATTTGTATAGAATCAAGCAAAGTATTCTACGGTAGTTCTTTTGATTTCATCTCTATGCTTCTCTTTTTAATTTTATGATTTTTCTCTATATCTATAGAATGGGTTTTTAAAAACAACTTTCATGAGATATGGTTAACAATACATTTACCCACTTGAAGAGTGCACTTTAATAGTTTCAGTGTGTTCACAGAGATCTACAGCCAGCACCACAATCAATTTTCAGACACATCTAGGACACAAAGGACTGTTTCAAGGACACATACCCAGAAGAACCCTCTGGTCATTAGTGATCGTTCCTAATTTCTCTCCAAGGCCCTGAGGTTTAGGCAGATATTAGTATCTGTATAGATTTGCCTATTCTGGACATTTCATATAAATGGAATCATAGCATATAGTCTTTGTGATTGGCTTCTTAGCACGTTTCCAAGGGTCATTCATGTTGCTATAAAGTAGGTTTTAAAATGTAGATTTGTACTAGTTATTACAATTTCCCTTGTTAGTTTACCATCTGTATTAGTCAGATTGGGCTGCCATAACAAAACATCACAGACTGAATGGCATTTTAAACAACAGACATTTATTTTCTTATAATTCTGGAGTCTGGATGTCCAAAATTAAGTTGTCACCAGGGTGGGTTACTTCGGAGGCATTTCTCCTTGGCTTGTAGATGGCCACTTTCTTGCTGCATCCATATGTGGTCTTTGCTTTGTGTGTTTGTGTCATAATCTTCTCTTACAAAGATACCAGTCATTGGATTATGACCCACCCTAATGACCTTGTTTTAACCTAATTAGCTCTAATTGGGCCTTTGCCCAATCTCCAAAAACAGTCACATTCTGAGTTATTGGGGATTAGGTCTTCAAAATAAGAATTTTTTTTCAAAATAAGAATTTTGACACAATACATTTCAGCCCATCACACCATCTTATTATGTTTTTAAAGATTTTAAGTAATCTCTACACCCAACAGGCTTGTCACAACCTCAAGACTGAATTGCATGCTCCACCGACTGAGCCAGCCTAGGTGCCCTAGTCCATAACACCACCTTAAAGAGAAAAAATATATCAAGCTTGTATACCTTGGTCTGTTTCTGGATACACACACACACACACACACACACACACACACACACACACGTTGTGTTTTTTTTTAAACGTGGGGTTGAACTCACAACCCTGTGATCAAGGCCTGAGATCAAGAATCGGATGCTTAGGGATCCCTGGGTGGCGCAGTGGTTTGGCGCCTGCCTTTGGCCCAGGGCGTGATCCTGGAGACCCGGGATCGAATCCCACATCGGGCTCCCGGTGCATGGAGCCTGCTTCTCCCTCTGCCTGTGTCTCTGCCTCTCTCTCTCTCTCTGTAACTATCATAAATAAATAAAAAAATTAAAAAAAAATTAAAAAAAAAAGAATCAGATGCTTAACTGACTGAGCCACCCAGGTGCTGCATGTTTCTATGTGTATTTTTGATTAATCTGATTAAGTCAAAATGCTCAGGCTAGTTTGTGTGTATGTTTGTGCATGTACAAAGTCTCAGTCTCTCCTTTTTTAAAAAAAGATTTTATTTATTTGAGGGAGAGATTGAGATATATAGAGAGAGTACAAGTGGGGTGGAGGGCAGAGGGAGAGGGAGAAGTGAGCTCCCTGCTGAGCAGGGAGCCTGAAACAGTGTTCGATACCAGGATCCTGAGATCATGACCTGGGCTGAAGGCAGATGCCCAGCCGACTGAGTCACCCAGGTGCCCCAAAATCTCAGTCTCTTAATTAATTTTTGAATTATTTTTTCTGATTATAAAATTAATATATGTACGTTGTACCAGATTCAAGTGCTACAGAAATACCTAAACTGAAAAGTGAGTCTTCCATAGCCTCCACTGTCAATAGGAAACAGTTTATTTCTCTAATTTGTCTTCCTTATATGCAGATACCAACAATGAATATGTGATTAAACTAAAGATAGCATTTTACAGTGTATTTTTTCATTTAATATAGCATGCACATCTTTCTCCATGATGGTACTGATGAATCTGTGTCATTAAAATATACATATATTGCATTTTATTGTGTGCATATACCATAATTTAAATATCTTATTGATGAATGTTTGGGATGCTATCAACCTTTTAGCTATTGCAAAAAAACATGAACAATACTGTAGTGAATATCCTTGTATACTCATCTTTGTGCTCTAATGGGATTCAGTAAAATAATTTCCTAGAAGCCAAAAGACTATATTCAAAGGTTATGAACATTTATAATTTTAAGAAATGCTGCTAAATTTCATAGCAGTTTTTAACTTGAAGGCAGTTTCTCCAGAAGGTGAAGCATGTTGGCAGAGATGACTTTTCCTCCAGGTGATTTAGAGGTCCATGTGGACTTTATTATGTCCTGTCTTTTTGGAAGGTCCATTTTGGAGAAATGCTGATATAAAATTATATTTTAAACTTTGTCTATTATGCTTAGCAAAATTTAATGAGAAATGCACTACCCATGTTGGAAAACCTATGTATATGATATTGCATTGTTTGATGCAAATACTTTTTTTTTCTTTTAGTCTTCTCTTCCAATAGCTAGCATTTGGCTTATTTCCATTTCAGCAATAGGATTATGAATTATGATTATGGCAATTCTCCATTTCCATTAAAGGTAATGAACTCACTCATGGGTACATTTTATAAAATATGTTCATAATGATGCTGCCACATAAGCCTGAAAGAGTGTAATTATCTTATATCTCTGTTGTGTGTGATATGTTTCTGTTCAAGATATACTCACATGGCACAGTTTACATCTCAGAACTATGATTTCTGTTTAAAATTAGCCCTCATACACAAAATGCATGTTATCGTATTCATGATATAATATGCTCATGATTTATGCTAAGATTTTTATACTTGCAAATATACAATATTTATGTGGAGTACAAATGTATTTGCAACCCAATGTACAATGAATGATACCTGCCACTCTCTCATTACATTTTTTTTTCTTTTCCTGTTACCATACTAGCAATTTTAACACTTTCCTTGTCACTGTAAACTGCCAAGATTAGCATTCTACTTGGAATCAACAAGGTCAGGGGGCGCCTGGGTGTCTTTGTTGGTTGAGCCTCTGGCTCAGGTCACAATTCCAGGGTACTGGGATGGAGCCTTGAGTCTGCTCAGCGGAGAGCCTGCTTCTTCCTCTCCTTCCTGCTTGTGCTCTCTGTCGCTGTCTCTGTCTCTTTCAAATAAAAATAAAATAAAATCTTAAAAAAATCAACAAGGCCAGCCTTATCCTATTACAGCCTAAGAATGGCTTCATCTTCAAGACTAGCTGTCATCTCTCTCTGTCTCTCATGAATAAATAAATAAAATCTTAGAAAAAGGGGATCCCTGGGTGGCTCAGTGGTTTAGCGCTTGCCAGAAGGGCCACGCCCAGGGTGTGATCCTGGAGTTCCAGGATTGAGTCCCACATGGGGCTCCCTGCATGGAGCCTGCTTCTCCCTCTGCCTGTGTCTTTGCCTCTCTCTCTGTCTCTCATGAATAAATAAATAAAATCTTAAAAAAAAGACTAGCTGTCATGGGATAGCATAGGCATTGCTTTAATCAAAATTATAACACTTTAGGGGTATCTGGGTGGCTCAGTCAGTTAAATGTCTGTCTGGCTCAGGTCATGATCCTGGGGTCCTGGGATTGAGCCCGGCTTCGGTAGGTATCAGGCTCTTTGCTCATTAGGGAGCCTGCTACTCCCTCTCCCTCTGTTCCCTGTCCCCCCCACCCCCGCCCCGCTTGGCTTTGTAAATAAATGAAATCTTAAAAAATTATAGCATTTTATTCTTTCATATCTGCCCATTGCAATAATAGAAATGCTGCACAAGAGTATAAGAAAATATCTACATTTTGCTTGATTTGTTTATCACTTCTCCCAGCATTTTGACATAATGTAGCAGGACAATAAATTCAGAGAGCATTTGCTAGAAAATAGCATTTCCCAGTATGTTTTTTTGTCTTAACTGTTGTTACTTTGAGTTTTCCTAAAGAAGACTAAAGTTGTGTTCAGACTCCCTTGATTTCTTTTTTATTGTCCCTACATAAAAAAACTATTTTTATTGCTTACCATAGAAATGGATGCTCATTATAAGACAAAACAAAAAATTACCATATATAACAGATAGTGGAAGTAGGTTTCAATGCAGTCCTCTAGGGGCAATCTGGAGTTAAGTGTGTATTTTTTGTATGCTAATCCCAATATCTATGCTATCTTAACCATTCATATAAAATACATATGTATACATGGCTTCTTATGCCTTGTTCTTCCTTTTTAACTTATTTTTTAAAGAAAGGAATGATTTTAAACATAGAATAGGAAGTAAAATAATGAATGCTTGGGTACTCAGGATCTATCTTCATTAAATCTTTTTTTTTTAAGATTTATTTATCCATTTTAGTGAGAGAGGGAGAGAGAGCAAGAGCAAGCCGGGGGAGAGGCAGGGGGAGAAGGAGAGAGAGAGAGAGAGAGAGAGAGAGAGAGAGAGAGAGAGAGAGAAGAGAGAGAGAAGCAGACTCCCCACTGGGGGAGCCCCAGAAGGGGCTTGATCATGACCTGAGCTGAAATCAAGAGCTGGACACTTAACCGACTGAACCACCCAGGCATCCCTCTTCATTAAATCTTAATATTATGTTTTAATATTTAAAAAAAGATTTAGAAAATATTCAGAGTTCAGATACTCTGTATATTCTTCCTTGATCTCATTTTCCTTTCTTTCCATAGATAACTGATGTCACAAATTTTGTGTTTATTATTTAGGTATCCATAAACATTAAGTAGTTTTGTCTTCTGGGCTTTTTTGAACTTCATGTGAATTATGTCATTATATATATATATATATATATATCTGCAGCTCACATCTTTTCATTTAGCTTAGATTCAATTATCAACTACTTTTCCTTGCTTTTTCCTCTCCCCATTCCACCTCTGCTCTCCAACCTTTGGGTGGATTAATAAAGCCTTCTATGTTCCCTTTATTTCTTCTGCTGGTTAAGAAGCTATATATTGTGTTTTTCTCTGTTTATCCCTTAAATATACTTCTTCTAATAAAATCAACACGTTATTCACTGGTCCTGTCACTTTGATTACCACCACAAGGATCTTTGCACACTTTATTCATTTAATATTTCCCCTATATTGTTATTTGAACTGTTCTCTGCACATGCAAAGACTCCCCCACCATCAACATCCTATAGCAGAGTGGCACATTTGTTAGGATTGATGAACCTGCATTGACACATTATAGTCATCCAGTTGCTAGTTTACATTAGGGTTCACCCTAGGTGTTGTATACCCTATGGGTTTTGACAAATGTATAATGACATGTACCCACCCTTATAGTATCACAATAGTTTTACTACCCTTAAAATCCTCTGTGCTCTGTCTCTTCCTCCCATCCTTTTCCGTAACCTCTGGCAATCTGTGATCTTTTTGCTGTCTCCATAGTTTTGTTTTTACAAATGTCACATAGTTAGAAACATACACTATGAAAAAAAAAAAAGGAACATACACTATGTAGCCTTTTCAGATTAACTTCCTTCACTTAGTAATCCAAGTTTCTTTGGTGTCTTTTTATGGCTTGATAGCTCATTTTTATTTTTATTTTTTTTTTTTTACTTTCATTTTTTTTTTATTGGTGTTCAATTTACTAACATACAGAATAACACCCAGTGCCCGTCACCCATTCACTCCCACCCCCCGCCCTCCTCCCCTTCTACCGCCCCTAGTTCGTTTCCCAGAGTTAGCAGTCTTTACGTTCTGTCTCCCTTTCTGATATTTCCCACACATTTCTTCTCCCTTCCCTTATTTTCCCTTTCACTATTATTTATATTCCCCAAATGAATGAGAACATATAATGTTTGTCCTTCTCCGACTGACTTACTTCACTCAGCATAATACCCTCCAGTTCCATCCACGTTGAAGCAAATGGTGGGTATTTGTCATTTCTAATAGCTGGATAGCTCATTTTTAAAAAGTGGTGAATAATATTCCATTTCTGGATATATTACTGTCGAGTTATCCATTCACGCAGGGAAGGATATTATGATTGCTTACACGTTTTGGCAATTATTATTTTTTAAAGGATTTTATTTATTTACTTGAGAGAGAGGGAGAGTGAGAGAGAGTGAGCATGAGCAAGGGAGAGGCAGAGGGAGAGGGAAAAGCAGACTCCCCACTGAGCAGGGAGCCCCATTGCAGGACTTGATTCCAGGACCCTGAGATCATGACCTGAGTTGAAGACAGACATTTAACCTACTAAGCCACCAGGTGCCTCACGTTTTGGCAATTATGAACCAAAGTACTATAAACATCCGTGTGCAGGTTTTTGTGTGGGCCTAAGTTTTCAGCTCATTTGGGTGAATATCAAAGAGCACAACTATTCTTTTGTATGGTATGAATATGTTTAGTCTTGTAAGACCGTCAAACTGTTTTCCAAAGTGGCTGTAGCATTTTACATTCATATCAGCAATGAATGAGAGTTCCTGTTGCTCCACATTCTTGCCAGCATTTGGTATTGTCAGTATTTTGGATTTTGGTCATTCTAATAGGTGTGTAGTGGAATCTCGTTGTTTTAATTTGCAATTCCCTAATGATGAATGATATTGAACATCTCTTCATATGATTACTTGCATATATATGGTGTATCTTTCTCCATTCCTTTACTTCAACCTATATGTGTCTTTATATTTAAAGTGAATTTCTTGTAGATAGCATATAGTCGGGTCTTTTTTTAAAGATTTTATTTATTTATTTATTTATTTATTTATTAGAGAGAGAGTGTGTGTGTGTGTGTGTGCATGAGTGGGGGGAGGGGCAGAGGGAGAAGCAGACACCTCGCCTAGCAGGGAGCCAGGTGCAGGGCTGGATCCCAGGACCCTGGGACCATGACCTGAGCCAAAGGCAGATGCTCAGCCAACTGAGCCACCCAGGTGTCCCATTTGGGTTTTATTTTTTATCCCCTTTGACGATCTCCACCTTTTAATTGGTATATTTAGATCACTGATCTTTAAAGTGCAGTTGAACTAACATTTACCGTATTTGTTAATGCTTTCTGTTTCTTACTCTTTTTCTTGTTCCCATTTTTGTCTTCTATTCTTTTTATGCCTTGTTGGTTTTATTGGAGAATATTACATGATTCTGGTTTCTTAGCATTTCAGTTTTATGTCTTTTTACAAACATTTTAAAAAGATTTTTATTTTTTAAGTTATCTCCACACCTAATGTGGGGCTCAAACTCACAACCTCCAGATCAAGAGTCGCATGTTCTACCAACTGAGCCAGCCAGGCAGCCCTCAGTTATATTTTTTATATATTTTTAGTGGTTACCCTAGAGTTTGCAGTATACACTTACAACTAATCCAAGTCTACTTTCAAATAATGCCATACCACTTCAAAGGTAGTGTGAGTACCTTCTAATAAGATTTAGTTTTTTTAGCTGTTTTGTCCCACCTTTGCTTTTTAGTTTTAGAAGTTTCTATTGGGGCACCTGGGTGGCTTAGTCAGTTAAGTGTCCAACTCTTGATTTCAGCTCAGTTCATGATCTCAGGGTTTTGGGATCCAAGCCCCAAGCTAGCCCTTAGCCCCCAAGCTAGCTCCATGTTGAGCTGGAGCCTGCTTAAGATTCTCTCTCTCTCTCTCTCTCTACCCCACCACCCCCACTCTCCCTCTAAAAAGAAATATTTCTATTGAGATATCAAGATCAGAGATTCTTTCTTCAGCTGTGTCCAATCTACTAATAAACCCATGAAAGACATCTGTTACTTCTGCTACAATGTTTTTATCCTTAGCATTTTGTTTTGGCTCTTAGTTTTCATCTCTCTGCTTACATTATCTGCCTGTTTTTGCATGTTGTCTACTTTGCCATTGGGCCCCTTATCATAATCATACTTGTCATAGTTGCCTTAATCATAGTTGTTTTAGATTCCTGATCTGTTCAGTCCAACCTGCCTGCCATATCTGAGTCTGGCTCTGATGCTTACTCTGTCTTCATATTGTGGGGTTTTTATTTTGTTTTGTTTTGCCACTTGGTATGCCTTGTAATTTTCTGCTTAAAGCTGGATATGATGTATTGATTAAAAGGATCTCTGGTAAATATGCCTTTAGAGGTGTGATGGCAAGGTATGGGGAAAGGGGAAGTATTCTGTGGAACTATGATTGGGTCTCAGGCTTTAAATGAGCCTATGCCTCTGGGCTGTGAACTTCACAAGTGCTTATGTTTTATTTACCCTTAAGTGGTATAGGATGTCTAGAGTGGGCTGGAGTTCGGTTTTCCCCTTTCCCAGAGTTGGTTAGGTTCTGATGACTCCAGTAGGTTAGGCATTGGTGAAATAGTTTAGAGAGCAGGCCTTGTTAAGAACAGAATCCTCTGGTATGTTTCAAAATGGTTACTTTTTCTCTCCTCCTGATGGAAGTGTGAGGGATTTTCCTCAGATATTCACTGTGAGAACCTTCTAGAGCTTCTGGAGATAAAACTTACCAAAGTGTAGGGGTTCCCCTATGACTGGAACCCCTGGAGTTTTAAACACTTAGACGTGCCTACACTTGAGCCTCCAACAATTTGCCAGTTGTAGTACAGGTTTTCCTATGCTGGTACTGGTTCCCATGGAGGTTTCTGCTTATGGGTTCCTGCTCCTGTTTAACTAAAGATAAAAATTATCCAAATACCAAGAATATCCTTAGGAAAAGTGTATAGAATCATTGCAGTTAGGCAGTAATTTTTCTGTTTTGTATGTCTGGAAGCAGAATGGCCTTCGGCAAATTTTTGAAACTAGCATGTGGCCTCATCTCCTCCCATGAGATGCCTTTTGGTCCAGTGGCCAAATACTCTTATGCTGTCATGTAGCTTTCTTAAAAGTTCTGCATGATCCCAAGCTCACCCATACTCTTTAGGAAGTCCTATCTGTGTCAAGTATTCATTTTCACTCATCTTCCTTCATGTTCAAAAGAAGCTAATTTCTATTGATGATAGCTAATACACTATTTCTCTTTTACTTCCTAAAAATGCAGTGACTTAAAGCAAAGTAAGGAATCCCTAAAGAGTCTTGGAGGTTGGTTTCCAGGGAGAATTTTTAAAAGCAAGGGACCTTTCTGGTGACCCAGAAAGTATTCCATATCAAATGATTATCTCCTCTCCAGGATGGCCTAATCTGCAAGATTTTACTCCTAATGAGGGACTGATGTTGAAGTCATCATGTTCATCTGCTGGCCAGTGGCACCCTCTCTTAATGGACTTTTCATTTCCATGGTTATTCCTTGAATTTTTTTAAAGATTTTATTTATTTATTCATGAGACACACACACACACACACACACACACACACACACACAGAGGCAGAGACACAGGCAGAGGGAGAAGCAAGCTCCACGCAGGGAGCCTGATGCAGGACTCAATCCCGGGTCTCCAGGATCAGGCCCTGTGCTGAAGGCAGTGCTAAATCACTGAGCCACTGGGGCTGCCCTTATTCCTTGAATAAAGGCTATTGATGAACTAGAGGGTTTTTATATATTCAAGGGTACTTCTTGTTATTCTTGTTATTCTTTAAAGCTTATATATGTATATATTAATTTCTACACTCAATGTGGGGCTCAAACTCACGACCCTGAGATCAAGAGCCACATCCTCTTTTGACTGAGCCAGCCAGGTTGCCTGTGTCTTGTTATTTATTTATTTAAAAGATTTTATTTATTTGTTTGAGAGAGAGCATGAGTGAGAGAGAGACAGAGAGAGCATGAGCAGGGGGGAGGGAGAGGGAGAAGCAGACTTCCTGCTGAGCAGGGAGCCTGACATGGGGCTCTATCTTAAGACTCCACTTAACTGACTGAGCTACCCAGGTGCCCCTGTTATTCCTTAAATAGTAGTGATTTATTTCCACCTTGAAATCCAATGAAACTTATTATGGCACTTATTTCATATTGTAGTGATTTGTGTATGTGTTTCTTTCCCACTGGTAAATGGGAGAAGTGACGTGTTGTTTAGCTCAACTTCCTTCTAGCACTAAGCACAGTCTGAGCCCTGTATACATTTGTTTTTAAGTAGCCTCCACCCCTAACATGGGCTTGAATTTATAAGTCTGGGATCAAGAGTCACATGCTCTACTGACTGGGCCAGCCAGGTACTCCTCCATACATTTTGTCACATATTTTTGATTGATGAAAAATAAAGATCAAATAATTAAGCACTCTATATTTCTGTTCATGCTGACATCACCTATTATTTTGACTTCATTTTACAAACCACAAAATGAAAATCAAAGGAGTAAGTGTTCTTTTTTCTACAAGCATGGATACAAGCAACATGAGAAAAGGTTGCCTACCATGAGACACAGATACAGGATTTTTCTACCACTTGTATCACTTGTTAGATCTTTCAGTTGACCTAAAAATTTTAAGCTCTGGAAACAGTGTCAAAAATCTCAGACTATACTATACCACTGACCTCTTAGAGGCAGGATAAAACTATACACAGCTAATCTTGAAGGAATCTCAGAAACCTGTTTGGAAACTGACATACTGGGTTCTCAATGTTCAGAGATCTGTCTTCCCTTATATTTAAGAAGAATAAGATTTAAAATAGTTAATAATATCCATTAGCATAAACAGAAAAATGGTAGGTCTTGCCTTGGATTTTGATTTACTTTTGAATTTTCTAATAATTCAAGTGATTTTCTGACCATTCAAGACTCAATATTAGTAAAAATACTCCATTTTCATAATTTTTTATTTATTTTATTTTAAAATGTATTTACTTATTTTATTTATTTTAAAATTTATTTATTCATGAGAGGCACAGAGAGAGAGGCAGAGACACAGGCAGAGGGAGAAGCAGGCTCCTTGTGGGGAGCCCGATGTGGGACTTGATTCTGGGACTCTAGGACCACGTCCTGAGCCAAAGGCAGATGCTCAACCACTGAGCCATCCAAGCGTCCCTTATTTATTTTAAAAATATGGAATGTTTCACAAATTTGCATCTCATCCTTGTGCAGGGGCCATGCTAATCTTCTCTATGTCATTCCGGTTTTAGTATATGTGCTGCAGAAGCGAGCACCATAACTCTTTATTTTAAATGGCATTTGATTATGATCCTGTTTTGTTCAACTGGGCATAGCATTGCTCTGTTTTGCAGTGTAGTAATTAAGGAAGCTAGCTTATCTTATTTCTTGAAATTTAAATTGAAATTCTTTCTATTCCTAGTCAGATGGTGTTATTAAACTGAATCTCATGCTAATTTATTGTAAATAATGTAATATATCTTTGAGACTTTTAGATACTATGTATTTGTATATATTACAGCTGAGGAAAAAAATGTTCCAGTACCTTTATTTAATTTTGTCTCATGAGTACAAGGTATTTTGTTTTAGTGAATTATGGATATTTCTTTTCTAATTTTTTTTTCTTTTCTAATTCTAATTATCTTCTTAGTCTTATTAGTTTACCATGCTGGTTTCCTAGTAACTATTAAAATAAAAGCTTATAATCCTTTTCTATAAGATTGTCTACCACTCTTTCATTCCATCCCCACATGTTATATTTTGGTTATAGTAGACCTGGACCATTGGTGGTAGGATTCAAATAAGAAGTCAGTTACATACAGGAACAGATGAGTAAAATGTCTTTCCTTAACTGAGTAAATAAAGCTATAGTTTATTGGCTAAATGTCATTACAAACATTTTCAAATTAGTTTTTGTCAGATCTAGAGGTATAACTAATACCTCCATTTCAGGGCTATAACTGTGAAAGCTTTGTGAACCTTTAGAGAAATTAAAAAAATTTTTCAATTCTAAAGTGAGAGCCTAATGAAGGACAATTTGCAAAGTAAGGCATGGACAATTTAGGAGATAGTCATCTATTCTTGGCAGTGCCCTTGTAAATGGCCTGAAATTTTAGTGCTCAAAGTGAAGGGGACACTTTAGACATTTATGTTGAATTGGCTAAGGACCTCTTTTTAAAAATTTAAATGAAAAAATAAAAAATAAAAATGTAAACGATCAAAAGAGTGACTTGTAGTGATACCAATCATTATTGGTCATTATGATGTTCTGAACTTATTCCAAATATAGCCATCTGTCCTCCCATACTGCCTGCGGTTCCTCATTTAGATTCTCTTGGACAAGGGATTATGAGTGAAGAGATGAGGCAGGTGTGGTTGCCTTGGCTGGGCTGATTACTTCATTTCTGGATTCCTGAAATAGCTTTCTAATAGATTTCCTTGCATTCAGTCTTCTTCTTTAGTCAGTCTTCACTACTACTTCTTTGTACCAGATTCTAAAACATGGCTTTTGTTTTCATCTTGCTTTTTTGCTTAGAAACTTCACAGACTCCCTACTCCCTACTAGTTTAAGTCCATGGTTCACAGTCTGATGTTCAAGATCCTTCATAATCTTGCCTAACTACCCATTTCACTCACTTGATTTAGAGTGTCAGCCATTGAACCAGGACAGCTAGGTTAGAACACTGCTGGAACCAGGAACAGAGTTTTAACTCAAAAGTGTCAAAACCATGACCTGGGATTCAACTATCTGTATTCACTTCCAGGACATAATATGAATAAAGACTAAAGTCTGTAGCTGGAAGACTTGAGAGAATGGGGTGGAAGGTGTGTGTTAGGCTGGGAAGTTCAGGATTTAATATTTGAACTAAGTATGGTAGGAGTTATTGGCTACATATTTTATGTGGCCCCTAGTACTTATTGGTAGGAATAGGTATAGCTCTTGTTAGAGGAGACACACTGAGCAGGTCAGTACTCCCTATCCTCTCCATCAGCCACTTGCATGTTCCCTTATGCCCTGAGCCAGGTGGTGTGGAGGATATTGTCCTTGGGACTATAGCTCTACCCTTGAGCAGATACTTCAGATGACCTTAGTGGTGCCAGGAGTCTAAGATTTTTTCTATGAAAAATTCTTGTTCCCAGTGCCCAAATCCTTCCCTAGTAGAGGAATTTAAAGGGTAGCTCAAATGAAGGTCCAGGAATAAATAGCAAGGGCTGGGGTATGGTGAGCCAGAGAGATTAGAGCAAGTATCTAGAACACCATATGGCATAGGGTAGGTTGTTTGTTAATTGTTGAATAAAATTCAAAGTGTAATGAGGGTAGCAGGCATTATCTGCAGATAGATTTTAGGGGCAAGATTAGGGTGGAAGTGGTTGGCAATATAATGATTTCAGGTGTTTATATGTTGAGTTTGAGGTGCCCATCAAGCCGCTGGATGTATCTTGCTTTGGTGGATATATCCAGCTGGTTGGTGGGCATTTCCAAGATGAGTGTGCAGGGAGGGGTCTGGCTGGTGATAGGAAATTGGAAGTCATGAGCGCTTAGTGATAGTTGAAATCCAGGGAATGGATGATAACCTCCTAGGAGTGTGTGTAGCATAAGAGGAGAAGGAGGATGAGGAAAGAATTCTTGGGAACACCAACTCTGAAGGACCAGAGAGAAGCTGAGAGGAAAGAGGCCAGCCAAAGAGTTAGCAGAAGTGACTAAATAATGGTGGCATGGTAACTGAACCAAGAATTTCAGTAAGAATGGAAGGGTCAACATGACTGAATGCTGCAGAGAAACCAAGACAAAGCCAGAATTATGTCTAAGGGATATGGTCAAATGGAGGTCACTGGTGACCTGAGCAAAGGTGTTTTGGTACAATGATGAGATCAGTTCATGTGGTTCTGAGTGAGAAAGTAGAGATAGTAACTCTGGATTATTCATTTAAGAGATTTTTCTGAGAAAGAAGGGAAAGAGAAGAGGAAGTAGCTAGAAGCCTGTGTGAGGTAAAGGAAGGATATTTTAAGGAAAGTCTTAAGAGGATATAAAAGGGAGAGGCAAAGGGATCAGGAAAGTGGGAGAAGTTGAAGGTAAAAGGTCCCGGATGTGGGAAGGATCAAGATTGAGGGCACAGGTGGAAGTGGCCTTTAGGCTTAAAAGAGAGGAGGGATATCCTTTCCTCTGACCAAAAGATAGAGCGAATTACAATTATAGAAAGTGCAGAGTAAAAAGAAATTGAGGGCATTCATATGTTCTATCAGCAACCTTTTACTCACCAGTTCAGATCCTCTAAGCTTTATTTGTCTCAGTGACCTTTGGCCTATTGCTTGTGTCCAAGCCCCTTCTCTGAGTGGGCTCTGATGAACTTATCAGTGTAATCTGCCAGCTTTTCACCACATGCCCTGGCACTTTCCTGTGGGTGTGGAGACTCCATGCACAGTGGAGAGGAGTTAACTCCACCCAGGGATGCAAAGCTTTGGCTAATAAAAGATGAGAACTAGCTGTTAAATTCTCTTTCTATTCTCCTTGTCAACTGATCAGAGATGCAAGTCACGTATCTATGCTCTTTCAAAAAAATGGCCCCGTGAGCTCAAGCGTGATACCAATGCACTTTCATATTGACTCTCTGATTCTTTCATTTTCCCTTTACGCTCCCCACTGCTCTCCTGGGATTGCACCCTCTAATAACAGATTAGGCTGAACCACATGTTTCTGTATGTCAAAACAGTTGAATGTCAGCACTTTCATATGGTTCAACCAAATAGCACATCAACCATTGCTCTGCTTTCTGGAGAACTTGGGCTAAGAAACACTTGATAGTCTTAGCGAAGTAGGTATAGTCACCTGCTGAATGTGAGCTTGTATAAATAGCTATCATTTATTGAGCACTTGCTGAGTGTAGGGCGCTGTGGTGTTTTACATATTTAATCTTACTTAACATATAAAGTAGGAATTATTTTCATACTTCTCATGAAAAAACTGATGTAATAGGAAGTTAGATAACCTGCTCAAGGCCATACATCTAATAAGTGGAACCAGATTTCAGACCTAAAGCTGTTCGGTTTGTAAGCCTGCAATCTATAGCGTTATGGCTATGTCTTGTCTAAGTTAAATGTGGTAGGGGAGTTAAACCAAAACCACTGAAGAAGATAGACTGGAGGTAGGGAAGGCCCAGCTAAGATTTAAAATCGTAAGTTGATGTGGCTCAGATTCATACAGTGGTACAGAGTTCTCCAACTATATTCAGCCATTTGGCTACAGAATCAGAGAAATCTGGTGACTGAATTGATTCAAGAGTGGGGTATGGTATTGACAGTCAAAGAAGAATAATAGAAAGAAGGGAGCACCAGGGAATTGAGGATGCAGCAAGAGAGAATAGTGATTGACCATAGCGTGTCCAGACTGGGGAGGGGGAAAGTGAGCCAGGTGAAGGCCAACTAATTGGGAGAAGATGGAGGGGTTCTCAGGTCAAAGAGCAGATTTATTGAGGAGTGAAGAGGTGGAATGTCTGTAGAAGTTGTGGTCAGCATGGGATGTTGGTTTGAAGGTATCAAAGGTGTAATATTTCCCAGAGGAGTAGGTTGTTGAAATTGAATGGGGATGAGAGTCATTGGAATTGAGGAAGTCAAGGCACTATGAGGTCGTGGTGTTACATTGATCATTGATCACCCTTATGGATTTAGAAAACATCCAAGATGATGGTGGGACTAGAGCGACCTATGAACCAGATGCCAGAATCCTTAATAAACATGACTGAAGCAGGAGGTGGGTACACAACAGGAGCAAGGGAGAGGTAAGATGGAGTATATAGTTAATGTAATATTCAAGTAAGAAAGGATTTGTTTTGTTTTGTTTTGCAGGAGCTGGAAAGATCAGTAGTTTGGAGCACAGCTCAGAAAAGCCAAATCTAGTCTTGCTGCCTGTTTTTGTAAATAATGTTTTATTGGAACACAGCCGTGCCCATTTGTTTGCATATTGTCTATGGCTGCTTTCAGGCTACAACAGTAGAGTCAGGTAGTCGCAACACAGCCACTATGTCCCACAACACCTAAAATATTTACTATCTGGTACTTTAAAGTAAATGTTTGCTAACCCCTGGTTTAGAAACACAGTGTGTAGGGGTGGGTGGGTAGGAGTAATGAGAATGGTAACACAGCTTTCCTTAACTCTCACTCCAGCCCAGTATGCAAACTCTAGACGAAAGAATTGCCTTGAGATGACTCTATGGGACATGTTGTTGTAGAGAGCCTGCTTTCAATTAGCAACAGGAGGTAAAGTGAGAATTCAGGGAAGAAGTAGGAGATGTAGGAGTAGACTTTGTGGAATAAGTTCCAGACTGTGCAGTGGAAATGGGAGAGAAAAAAGTGGCAAGTAGTGGATAAAGAAGGGGGAAGAGTGTAATGGCATTGAGAAAACTGTTGGATTGTTGATGGCCAGCCAGAATTTGCAATTTGGGTGGTGCCCAAAGATCACAGGCATAAAAAGGCAACGAGGAATTTACCCAAGGTTCTCATTTGGGTCAGGCTGAGCTACTTCCAGATTGCCTCTAGCTTAGTGAGGAATTCCAAATTCCAAAGGCAAGATGCCCATGGCAGGGTGGCTTCCAGGGCAGCCCTAGACCTTTCTAATTCTCTTGTTTTGGCAGTCTGAGAAAAATGCCATCTGGTAATTTTTGAATATAGAATGTGATCTTATTTTCCCCTGCTGGAATATTCGTAGGTTTTACTTTCTGTTGATGGAGTTAGAAAGATTATAAATTTACTTTTTTGTCACCTAGCTAGACAATGTGCATGCTGGTAACTCTTATTTAAAGGTAGTACATTATTTAAAAAATATATCTAGAAGGTGTCCCTGGGTCAGTCATCTTCTTTCTTTTCTATTTTGAATAATATTCAGAATCGTAAATTCCATCAGGCCAGGGACCACATTTGGCTTTTTTGTTATTTTATCCCCAGTGCCTAGGAGTAGTTAAAAAGCTCAATAAATTTTTGTTGGATGAATGAATAAGGAAGGGGTTTCTTTTAATGGAATATGACTTTGGTAATAGTGTTGAAAGTACTGGAAAATGCCATTTCAGATTTTCCATGAAAACTGGTGCTTGCTGCACACTTCGTGTGTTTGTAATGAAGTAGCTCTGGAGAGACGTACAAGAAACCAATGAAGGTTGGAGGTGTGGGAGATCTAAGTGGGAAAGGGAATGAGACAACCTGGAGAGGGGTAGGAGATGTAAATGTATTAAATACTGAAACATTAGCAACTAATTTTGAAGTTACTAGGGAAGCTCATAGGCACTCAAGAAAAGCATCTCTCTCACCTGGTAAATGACAGGACATGTGCCTTTGCAGGATACCACAATCCCTACTATTCCTTAATGTATGCCTGATATAGAGGCCTCATGTAAAGGGGGCAGTCACTCAGCTCCAGTCAGTTGTTGCCATACTTGGTCAGTCCAAAGTGGTCAGATTCCATTTTCCAAGAGGACTGGAAAAGTCAGATTTTTATGTAAAATCTTCCAGATTTTAAAAGTTGGCGAGGGGAGCACCAGAGTCACTCAGTCGGTTAAACCTTTGGTTCAGGTCATGATCTCAGAGTTCTGGAGTTGAGCCCTGCATTGGGCTTCCTGCTCAGCGGAGCGTCTGCTTCTCCCTCTCCCTCTCCCTCTGCCCTTCCTCCCTGCTAGTGCTCTCTTGCTCTCTCTCAAACAAACAAACAAATAAATAAATAAATAAATAAAATCTTTTAAAAAATGTTGGCAATGAATTCATTTTTGTGGAAAGTGAAAACTGCAGCCTGGGGGCACCTGGGTGGCTCAGTCTGTTGAGTGTCCAACTCTTAGTTTCAGGTCAGGTCGTGATCTCATGGGTGAATACTGCTTCAGTCTCCCTGTTCAGCACTCAGCAGGAAGTCTGCTTGAAGATTCTCTCCTTGAGCCCCTGCCTCCACTTGCTCTCTCTCTGTCTCAAATAAATAAATCGATCTTTGGGGGGAAAAAACTCCTATAGTCTGTATACAACCTCTGATCCAGAAGAATTTAGAATCTATGCCTCTTCAAAAAATCTGGAAACTGTTTCATTTTTTAAAAGATCTTATTTATTTGTTTGTTTAGAGAGAGAGTGTGTGCAGACAGGGTGGAGGGGCAGAGGGAAAGAGAGAATCTCAAGCAGATGCCACACTGAGCACAGAGCATGACGTGGGGCTTAATCTCACAACCCTGAGATCATGACCTGAGCTGAAATCAAGAATTGGATGCTTAACTGACTGAGGCACCCAGGCACCCCTAAGATTTTTATTTTTAAGTAATCTCTATACCAATGTGGGGCCAGAACTCATAACCCTGAGATCAAGTCTCACGCTCCAGTGACTGAGCCAGCCAGGCACCCCCTAGGAGCTTTTATTTTATTTTATTTTATTTTATTTTATTTTATTTTTTTTATTTTTTTTACCAAGTGGTGGAGTTTGTGGCACTCTAAGAACCTTTAGGGCTACAACTTTAAAAAAATGTTTTATTTATTTATTTGAGAGAGAGAACACACGTAGACACAGAAGGAGAGGGAGAACCAGACACCCCACATCTTTTTTTAAAATTATTTATTTATTTGAGAAAGAGAGAGCACAAGCAAGGAGGAGAGACAGAGGCAGAGGGAGTGGGATAAGCAGGTTCCCTACGGAGCAGGGAGACCCATGTGGGGCTCGATCCCAGGACCCTGGGATCATGACCTGAGCCAAAGGCAGACGCTTAACCAACTGAGGCACCCAGGCACCCTGAGGGCTACTATTTTATGTACTGTTTAAAGCCAAAGATACCAAGGGGCAATAACAGATGTTGGAGAGAGGTGCTCATGCGTGGTTGTTCAAAGCATGCACTGTACGAGTGCTCCTGACCACAGAAGAGAGAGGAAGGTTGAAATACAGTCCACCAATGGAGACCCCAGTACAAATGATCCAGTTCTTTCCATAAATAAGTGGCAAGAAAACAAAAAGGAGGCAGAACTGTTACAGATTCCAGGAAACTTATAAGACATATCTGCCAACCAAGGAAATGGGAGTAATGATAGGATATTTGATGAGATTAAGGAATTAGTCATTTTTGGTAGATGTGAAAATGGCATTATACTAAATGCAGTGATATTTGATATTTGGGGTTGGATCCTGGAGCAGCAAATAGGACATTAATGGAAAAAACTGATAAAATCCACATAAAATGTGTGGTTTAATTAATTAATATTAATGTACCATAGTACTGGATCGTGCTAATGTATGATGGTAACATTAGGGAAACTGGGTGAGGGGCATACAGGGAACTCCCTATCATCTTTGCAACTTTTCTGTAAATCTAAAATTATAAAATTATTCCAAAATAAAATTCAAAAAATTTTCAATTTTAAATTAAATTTAGTTAACATATACAATACTATTAGTTTCAGGGGTTGAATTTAGTGATTCATTAATTGCATACAACACCCACTGCTCATTACATCAGGTGCCCTCCTTAATAAAGTTTATTTTAAAACATACAAATAAACAAAAACTAGTGCTTGCTCAAGTTGAAAACAAACACCAAACTTATAGATTTTACCAAAATAAAAAAATAGCATAGGAGAACAATTTTTGTCTTAGAAATAAATGCTTTAGGAAAAATCCTGATTTGAACTGAATTAACATTGGTAGATTTTTTAGAAATGTGTAATTTTTGTGTGTGTGTGTGTGAGAGAGAGAGCAAAGTGATGGAGGTTTATTAAGCAGAGAAACAGAGAAAGCTCTCAAAAGTGAGAGGGGTTCTGACAGGGTTGCCCTAGAAATGTGTAATTTTCAACATGGCTTTAAATGAATGATGTTTGAGGGGTCTGAAATGGGGAGTAGGAAAAGCTACAAGATAAATAGTGAAGGGACACAAAACGTAGACTCTCAGCATCTTAATCCATTCAGGCTGGGTGACACAAACAACAAACATTCATTTCTCACAGTTCTAGAGGCAAAAAGTCTAAGATCAAGGTGCAAGTAGATTCAGTGTCTGGTGAGAGCCCACTTTCTAGTTCATAGAAGGCTAACTTCTGGCTGCCCTTACATAGAACTGTAGGGCAAGAGAGCTCTCTCAGGTGTCTTCTAGGAGCATCAGTCCCATTCATAAGGGTTCTACCTTCATGACCTAAGCACCTTCCAAAGGCCCCACCACCTAATACCATCATATAGGAAATTAGGTTTCAATATATGAATTTTGGAGGGACACAAACATTCGATCTATAGCACTCTGCTCCGATACTTTATTTATTTTTGCTCCAATACTTTATACTCAAAATCATAATCCTTGCCACAGTAGAGAAAGAACATAGAAGGTAAGCCAAATAATTTTAAATCTGTGATGATCAAGGGAGGAATGGAAATTGAACCAGAGGTCTTGTCCTACCTTTGCCAATTTTAATGGAGACAATACCCATAGCTTCTAGTTGTTTATTTTGAGAGAGATCATACCAAATTTGAGTTGTAGAGAGGGGCAGTATGGCATAGTGGTTTAGAGTCTGGGCTGGTGAGCTTCAAGTACCTGGCTCTTAAAGATTGTATTTATTTATTCACGAGAGACACACAGAGAGAGGCAGAGACATAGGCAGAGGGAGAAGCAGCCTCCTTGCTGGGAGCCAGATGCAGGCCTCGATCCCAGAACCCCGGGATCATGCCCTGATCCTGAAGGCAGACCCTCAACCACTGAGCTACCCAGGTGCCCCAGTACCTGGCTCTTGACTTGTTAGATGTGGCCATATCCAATTTATGTGACTTCTCTAAGCTTCAGTTTTTTCAACCATAAAATAGAGTTAATAATAGTGCCTACCTTATAAGGTTGTGTATTAAATTAAATTAGTATATACATATGGCACATAACCTGGTACACAATAAGTAGTCAATAATCACTATTATTATTATTATTATTATTATTATTATTATTTGGTATCAAGTAAAAAAGGCTCCAGTACTTTACTAATTTATACGTTGCTTTTTACCTAGTACCCTGTCCAATATCCAAGTGAAAGATTTTGTTTAACCTTAACCTCAGTCTTGGCCATTTTGGCACTTTAAGAATATTGTGGAAGAGAATTTACTGTTTGTTGGAAGATGTGGTCTGCATTTTCTTTTTTTTTTTTTTTTTTAATTTTTATTTATTTATGATAGTCACAGAGAGAGAGAGAGAGGCAGAGACATAGGCAGAGGGAGAAGCAGGCTCCATGCACCGGGAGCCCGATGTGGGATTCGATCCTGGGTCTCCAGAATCGCGCCCTGGGCCAAAGGCAGGCGCCAAACCGCTGCACCACCCAGGGATTCCCCGGTCTGCATTTTCTTATTCCTTTCCCTTACGAATTTTTAGGAGAATTCTAAAAATCGTATAGGCGGAGTGAGAGAGAGAGGACAGAAAATTGGTTTCAGAGAGCTTAGCGAGGTTTTCTTTGGTGTACTTCAAAACATTACCATTAGGTGGAGCTCTTCCCTTACTCTAAAATCACAAAGACCTTTCAAATTCAACTTTTTAAGAGTTGAGTACATGGTGGGATAATAATGAAAGCCACTTAAAGTTGATTATGGGCTTGGTACACTAAAAGTGGTCATGTTAGGGCAGCCCCGGTGGTTTAGCGCTGCCTGCAACCCAGGGCGTAATCCTGGAGACCTGGGATCAAGTCCCACATCGGGCTCCCTGCATGGAGCCTGCTTGTCCCTCTGTCTGTGTCTCTGACCCCCTCTCTCTCTCAGTGTCTCTCATGAATAAATAAATAAAATCTTAAAGAAAAGTAAAAAGAATTTCAAAAAAAGTAGTCATGTTATTTAAAAGAAAAAAAGTTGTGAAGGTTTGAACTTTAAATATATTGTGATAGACAAATGCTTGCATCTAGAAAAAGCAAAACATCTATTTGAAGACTTTATTTTATTTATTTTTAAAGATTTTATTTATTTATTCATGGGAGACACACACACACACACACACACACACACACACAGAGGCGGAGACACAGACAGAGGGAGAAGCAGGCTCCATGCAGGGAGCCTGATGTGGGACTCAATCCCCGGACTCCAGGATCACGTCCTGGGCTGAAGGCAGGTACTAAACCGCTGAGCCACACAGGGATCCCTATCTGAAGGTTTTAGATTCAAATAAGAAACAGGAGAAATTATTTAAAAACTGAGCAATCTAAAATGAGTTGCATAATATAAATCACGTTACATATGAATATCTAATGTGTTTGTGTGTGTGTATGCATACGTCTCTATCTCCAAAGGGTCCCAAATTGATACCTGATATGATTGCTCTTGGGAGGACTGAGGAGATCCAAGTCAGTTATCTGAAGTCATTTGCTTACATATCCCAGGTGTCTACCCCAGGTGTCCAACATGGCTTTATGCCTTAAATGCTGATAAGGATGATGGCCTCACCTATGTATCTGTGGTCAGCACACAATGAGAGAGACATTTCCAAATATTCTCACTCTGTTCATGACCAAAGTTCTGGATCCTTTCATTTTGTGTCTCCTGGACCATATCTAACTGCAGGTGAATATCAGAGGCTGATACAGCTTGGATGGGTGGGGTTCCTCAGGGCTTGATTAGGAAATTCTGAGCTGAGACAGAAGAGGGCATCATCTGAGTGGTGGGAACATGGATAATTTGTTTCATCTCTATACATTTTCTATTGGCTGATCTTTTTTTAAAAAAAATTTTACAGGGGATCCCTGGGTGGCCCAGCGGTTTGGCACCTGCCTTTGGCCCGGGGCGCGATCCTGGAGACCCGGGATCGAGTCCCGCGTCAGGCTCCCGGTGCGTGGAGCCTGCTTCTCCCTCTGCCTGTCTCTGCCTCTCTCTCTCTCTCTCTGTGTGTGACTATCATAAATAAATAAAAGTTAAAAAAATATATTTAAAAAATTTTACAGTGAGTATATAGTATTTTTGTAATCAAAATAAAATAACCCAATTTCAATTTTGCAAGAACAAATGAATAAGCAAAGTAAAAAACTAGATGTGATCACCCAAACCTGACTAAAACGGAAGGGGGCTGAATATGAATGTTGACACTGGAGTATAGAGCCAGGAGTCCAGGTTCTGGGTGTTGTGAGCAAACATAAATTGATTTGAGAACAACTGGATGGTGGCAGTGGGGAATCCTGAATAAGTGCTTAGAGAGGCAGGAATCCAGCCTTTCAGGGCGAGTAAGGCCACATTTTTTCAGGGTCAGCTGTGTGCCTGACAAGTTCTGTGATGTGCTTGAAGCAGGAGGCAAGCTCCTCAACCTGTCTCTTGGTCCATACCCGGGAGTTGTGGGTGGGAGGCCCATACTCAAGTTCTTGGCCTGGAATTGTTGGGGTGGTTCAGAGTTGGGGTGTGGCAGGCAGAGTCTTGATGGTCCAGATGCAGGCCCCTCCCTTTTTCTGGAGTACTAGGCCATTCCCGACAGGTGAACCCTAGGGTTACAGGTTTATTGGCAGCATTCCTGCATTCTCCATATTCTAGTATGCTGTGCAGTATTCTGGAGGGGGATCTCTGGTTGATGATCACTTTGGTTAAAGGAGGACCTGAGAAAATTCATCTGTTCAGTCCTCTCCTCTCTTGTCCCAGGCCAGTTATGGGTTCTGATCGCTCTCTCTCTCTCTCTTTTATTTATTTTTATTTTTTAAGATTTTATTTATTTATTAATGAGACAGAGAGAGAGAGAGAGAGAGAGGCAGAGACACAGACAGAGGGAGAAGCAGGCTCCCCACAAGGAGCTCGAGGCAGGACTTGGTCCCGGACCCCAGGATCACGCCCTGAGCCAAAGGAAGACACTCAATCGCAGAGCCACCCAGGCGTCCCCCTCTCTTTGTTTTTAAAAAGATTTTATTTATTTATTTGAGAGAGAGAATGAGATCACAAATGGGGGTGGCTAGAAGGAGAAGCAGATTCTCTGCTGAGCAGGGAGCCTGATGTGGGGCTCGATCCCAGGACCCCAGGATCATCCCTGAGCAGAAAGCAGACACTTAATGGACTGAGCCACCCAGGTGTCCCAGTCCTGGTGTCTCTTAACAGTTATAGTCTTAGGAGAAAACCTGGAAATTTTGCTAGAGTCCCCTCAATCTTGGGGGAGCTTTTGGGGGCAGAGAAGCACAGTCAAGTAGACACACTCCTAGTCATTGTAGCAACTTTGCCTTGGGCTTTAGTTTGTTCTGCCTTAAGTAAAACTGCTTGGTCCCATTAATGTATTCTTCCTCATAGTGCTTTAGTTCCAGGAGTAAGAAAAATTGGGCCTCTTCCATATTCCCCAGGTGCCTGATGGAAATCACTGGAAAACTGCCTGACCTGCTGCAGTTTCCCCTTCGTGTGTGTGTGTGTGTGTGTGTGTGTGTGTGTGTGAGAGAGAGAGAGAGAGAGACAAAGACAGAGACAGAGACAAAGGAGCCAGCAGAATTGATATCTGGATCAGAAAGCCAAGGTTCAAAAAATTATGAATAGGCACCAATATTTATGGGATTAGGGGCAGCTATCAAAGTTGGAGTACAAATCTAGGAATTTAAAGTTAAGGAAACAAGAAATTGGCAAGAAAGTGATTCAAGACAGCTTAGATGACCAGGATCTAAAGGAGAGATACCAACAACTAATATTTATACAAATCTATCTCTGGTGTTAAGCATGCTTTGCTCAGCATATACGCCTTTTAAAAAAATTTGAAATCTTTATAGCTGTGTTGTATTAGCCAGTTATACAACTTGTTTCCTTAACTCCAATAAAATTTTATAAGAAATAAGTCCTCATCAGATAAAAGAACTGACAGTGACAGTAGGTCCATCATTTTGCCCTTCTTACCCTTGAAAAGTGCCTCTATATACCCCATTGGGAAAGAAAGATGGTAGGGCTCTAGCTTATTTTTCTGTTTCGATGAGAAATGTCACGTCTTTGTGTAATTGGCTTTATTTTGAAATGCAGATTTTTTTTCAAGGCCAAGTTTGTTTCTCTGACCCAGTTTTCCCCTCTATTTTGTCACTTGGCTTATTTAAAATATGTAACTGGGAACAAGGCACTTGGGGCCTCATGATGACTGTGTCAGTGATTTGGTATGTGGTCTTGGCCAGCATGCTTAACAGATGAGACACAGAAAGGTTAAATGGGGTTTGAAGGACCGTAAATACTGACCTGCCTCATTAAGATATTATTTAGGTCCAGTACATCTTTTTTACCCCAAAGCAAAGGAAATCAAAGCAAAACACAAAACAAGTCCCCCCCCCTTTGTACTCCTTGTCCCTTTCTTGCTCCATATTTCTCTCTGTTCTCGTATCTGTTGATCAAGTCCAGAGTAGGGAAGGTTTCTCTGCAAGATGTCTCTTATCCCTCTTGGTCTGGGTTCTTGAACTGTCTAGCAGCATTTTTTTGGATGCATTGGGGTGCTTCGTCCTTGCAAATGGGGAGTTCTATTTGGGAACACATAAAAACTTATTTTCAATCATCTTACTTGGCCCATGTAGATCTGTACTGGGTATGTTGAGGCATCTGGGCCTAATCTCAGTCCTATTTAGGGTTAAAGGTATGCACCCAGGCCCCTTTTGAGGGGTAATAGAAGGCAAGGCTGGGGTCACCAACCTGCTTCGGAAAAAAGATGTTGCTGTGAAAGCCCAGAAGAGGACTTGGTGGTTGAAGCCATCTGAGAAACGCGATGACCCTATGACCAGAAACATTAGTTTAATACTGACCCTGTTAGTAATATGAAGATTAAGTTATTCGTTTCCTACGTAATGCCCATTATGCCTATCATTTATATTAGATTAAAAATTATAAGAAGCGGCAACATATTTGAACTCTGTGGAAATACAATTTGAAGCCATCATCATAATAAAACATGGCTACTGTATTATAACCTGTGTTTGAAGGTCTTGTGGTATAGATTGTGACGTCTGCTCATGCAGTCTAGGATACTCAGGACTCCAAACAGCTCTTTTCTAGTTATAGTCTATATACATAGCTATAATCAAATCTGCTAGTGGGACTGGAGTAGTAGTGTCTTCTGAGTTGCTCCATGTGGGAAGACTATTTAAAAACCCTCCTTTAAAAAAAACCCTCCTTTAAAAACAAACCCTCCTTTAATATACATAAATCCCTGGGGTGCCTAGGTGGCTCAGTTGGTTGAGCGTCTACCTTCAGCTCAGGTCATGATCCCAGGGTCCTGGGATGGAGCCTCACATCAAGGGGCTCCCCCCTCATCAGGGGGGGGAGTCTGCTTCTCCCTTTCCTTCTGCCCCTCTTCCCCACCTGTGTACTCTTTTTTTCTTTCTCTCAAATAAAAAAATACAATCTTGAAAAGAATACATAAATCCACTCTGGGCCATATCAGGATTGGGTTTAGTTGGAAATAAGAGAAAAACTCTTCTTCCAACCACCTAGGCTAGAAAACTTGTCATCCATGACATCTCCTTCCCGTGGCTTTTCCTTTCGATCTTCTAGAGTTCACCTCCTTTGTAGACACTGTCAGTTACCTTCTACTATCTATTTTTCTTTTTTGTTTGTTTGTTTTGTTTTGTTTTGTTTTAAATGAGAGAAACTGGATTTTTTAGCTGGGTACATTGTCACTTAACTAAAACACACTATCTCTCAGCTTTCAAGTGTCAATGTGACTAAGTTCTGGTTGATGCCATAAAAGTGCATGTGTTATGTGATACTTTCAGGAAGTCTGCTTAAAATGGTAGAGATCACATATTTTTCTCTTCTTTCTCCAGCACACTGTCTGAAACAAGGATGTGATGGCTGGTATTCCAGTATTCATCTTGGACAATGAGGACTCATCCCTAAAAATGGCAGGGTACATGCCTACAAGTCTGGTTTCTTGCAAATCTCACAGGCTTCCTACCTTTGAAGTTCTTATTTAAGCCACCCTTATTTTGTGGTGGTACCCACAAAAGAGTTTTGAGAGAAAAGGTGATGGGTTTGATTTTTGGCATGTGAATGTAAAGCATTGGCAGGTCACTCAGAGAGAAATGTAGAAGAGTCCTAGCTATGGATTGATGATAAGGCTGAATTAAACTATGCAATTTTCTCTGCTTCTGCTCCCGTGCTGTCCAGTGTTGTCATTAAAATGCAATACAAATAGAGCAAATTCCACAGAGCTATTTGGGGTGGCTATTGACCTTCTAACTCATTTTCCCACTACCGGTTCTTGCCTTTCGAAAGGATTTTATATATTGTTCCCAGCATAACTTCTTGAAACCATTTTGACCCTTGCCTACTGACTAGAGGCTGATTTTCTTTTCTTTTCTTTTTTAGAGGCTGATTTTCTTATACCGACACTCAAAGCCCTTCACAATCTGGTCTGAATCCACTTTTCCAAATCTTTTTTTTTTTATTGTGTCTTCCCATGTACCTCATGCTTCAGTCAGACAGATATATCCTCTCTGCCCTAATTATGCTATACAATTCTCTCTTTTACTTGGGTCTTCTCTAGCTCATGGAATCTTGGTGCAAAGTATAAAGAGGTGTCTCTTCCTCAAACCTTTTCCATCTGTCAGGAAATTGTTGTAACGTATTGTGAGAAAATGGCATTTTTCTGCTGTCTACTGGAAAATTTTTGTGACAAATACACAAGTCACTCTTCTTTGAAGTAACAAAATCGTTTTTATTCTTATGTATTTAAAAGGTTTTATTTCTTTGAGAGACAGAGCGTGCATGAGTGGAGGAGAGGGGCAGAGGGAAAGGGAGAGGGAGAAGCAGACTCCTCGTTGAGTGTGGAGCCCAACTTGGGGCTCTATCCAAGGACCCTGAGCTGAAGGTAGGCCTTTAATCCACTAGGCCACATGGGCATCCCCAAAATAATTTTTAAAATGTGAAAATGTTTAGGGGTGCCTGGGTGGCTCAGTTGGTTAAGTGGCCAACTCTCGATTTCCACTAAGGTTGTGATCTCAGGGTTGTGGAATTGAGCCCTACCTACACTGGGCTCCGTGGCTCAGTGGGGAGCCTGCTTGGGGGTTCTCTCTCCCTCTCCTCTGCTTCTGCCCTGGCATGGTCTCTCTCTTTCAAATAAATAAATAATTCTTTAAAAAATAAAATAAAATATGAAAATGTTCAAATAACCGGTATGTCAATAATGTGAACTCTGCCCCTGTAGATGTGGCAGTCTTTTTGCAGCACACAAGCTGAGGATCCATGGGTAGGGCCTTGCTTATACTGCTTTCTCCACCATACGTCCAAGGGCTGCTCAAATGCCATTTTCACCAAGTTTTTCCTGATTCTTCAAGGAAATGGAAATAAGTCTTCTCTCACCCTGAAAACCCAGTGTATTTTATCTGGACTTCTCTCAGGGTGTTTATCACTTTCTAATGGTATTCTGTTTCTTTATATTCATGTCTTATCACTCTACTAGACTTAATGCTCTTTGAGGGCAGGATGCATTTATGATTTGCTTTTGTAGTTTCATAATATTTGGCAGAGTACCTTATATTTAGGGCTACCGTATGTCTCAGTTTGCCTAGGACAATATTATGTCCTAGGGTTTATGCCTGCTCTGGTGTAATTATTAACAGTGCCCCCTTTCACACTCAAAATGCCCCAGTTAGAATGATAAGTTATAGGGATGCCTGGCTGGCTCAGCTGGTGGAGCGCAAAACCCTTGATCTCGGGGTTGGGAGTTTGAGCCCCATTTTGGGTATAGAGATTACTTAAAAATAAAATTTAAAAAAATGAATGATAAATCATATAATCACTTTACTTATGTGGCCTACATTCAGCAAATAATTGATGGATGTATACATGAGCGAATGATAGAGGTTAGGTGGCCATACCCACAGAGAAGGTAATTGAATCTGTGGAATTGGTAAATTCATCAAGAGAGAGACTAGACGAGACAAGGGTCAAGGACAGGATCTATGGGGAATGCTTACATTTAAGGGATAGGTAGAGGAAATAGTCCACAAACCCACGTAGTGAGTTCATGGAAGTGAGGGAGACCGTTTTAGGAGGGATGAAGTGGTCAACATTGGTAAAAGCTGCAGCTAGGTCAGGCAGGGTGAATTCTAAGAAAAAACCCATAGAATCTGCCAATTATTAGGTCATTGCTGACTTTCAAGACAGCAGTTTCAGTAGAGTATAATAGAGTGTGGGGTGGAGGCGAGGTTGCTGGGGGTTAGGGAGTGAATAAATGCTGAGGAAGAGGTCTGTGAACAGGGGCTACATTTGTGAGAGGTTTGACCTGTGACAGGTCATGGTGAAAGGAAGAGGAAAAATAGAATGGTGACTCAGGTCAAAGTCAGAAGAGCCTTGAATGTGTTTGTGGACCATGGGGTGAATGGCACAATTTCTCTCAGGAGTGGAGAGGGGGTGGAATCAAGTGTCCAAGTAGAAGACATAGCTGTGGCCAGAAAAAGAGAGACATGGCTTTCTTGGATATGGGAGGATTGTGGTAGAGAACAGACAAAAGCACCATGTATTGTGCAGCTTGAAGAAAGAAGGGGGATGAGCGAGCCTACATGGCCACAATCTTTGCAGTGGAGTAGGTGGTGAGGTCATCTGTGAGAGGAGGGACAGCTGGGGTAGGACCTGGGACTTGAGAACAGTGGAAAGAGTTTGGATTTAGAACAAATGTTTAAGAAATTCCTGAGGGAGTCAACAAGAGGCCTGCCAAGCTGCAGTGCAAGTCCAGCTGAGGTTCAACTTCCCATACAGAATGAGATAGTTATTTCCACAGAATCCATAGAAAATGTATTTCTCAAGCTTATTATCAAAATAGGGTTGGGTTTTTTTTTCCCACCAGGAAGAGAATAAAAGAAAATGTGCTGGCAATTTGCAATGTGGCAGAGAGTTATAAGCATTTAGTCTTTCTCAAAAGATGGTTGTTGCTCAGTCATCCAGAAGCCTTCTAGCATCCTTAGTGAAAATGAAGGCTTCACAGAGGTTGTTAGCGGGTGGTTAAGAACATGTACCTGAAGCCAAGGATCTTCTATTTTTGAGCTACTCAGGGACAGACCTTGAGTTTCTACCCCCAGGTCAGAGTAAAGGCAAACACTGACATTTCTGTGAGACAGAGCATAAAGTTGCAAATAGCCTCTGTGATAAAACCCGATTTAACTAGGCAAAACCTTTAAGCTTACAAGCGGCCTGTTAAATCTACCACAGACCAAATGTCAGATGTTGCCCTTTAAAGCCCAAGTAAATGACCATAGTACTCTGGCTTGAAATGAGAAAAGTTAAATCTCACGCGCCCACAGGTAATCTTTCCAAATGTCGTTTAATCATATATTCATAATTATTACAGTGTTCTTTAAGGAGGGTAACATTTGGAGACAACTGTTTGGCCAAAGTGTTAGGCGTATTTTCTTGAAAACAGAATTTGCTTCCTTTGTTTCAGTGGGGAATCAGGGTGGCAGTGGTCCAACAGCACAGCTGCCCAAGTGCATAAACAAGTGACTCCGATTCTTTTCATCCACCTCACTAAGCAAAGTACAGGATCTACACATATGCACTTGATTAAGGATATTTTCATGTTTGTGTTGCCAGACTCTTCCAATGACACATATCTCAGAGGTGAGCAGTAAAAGAGAATATAGGTCTTAAGACGCACATGCATAGGGCACCATAAAGCAATTTCACTTACATGCCTGTAAATTACTCACAGTTTCCCTCTTTTGTTTACTCAGTGAAAGGGATTGTTTATTAAGCACCACCTGCATTAAATTATATGAGTATTCATTTCCTTTGGAAATAATTAGCTTGTTTATGCACCATTTTCTTTGACTTCATCAACTGTAACATGTCAGGGGCATTATAGAGAGAGGGGGAAAAAACATCCTTCAAGAGTAACCTTTCTTACTCCTGGAGAGTAACCTCCAGGAGGCGTATGGCTCTCTGACTTCCTCCCGAAAGAGTTCCCTTTACTTCTTTTGCCATGTAATTCTATTTTTTTTTAATTTATTTTTTTATTGGTGTTCAATTTACTAACATACAGAATAACACCCAGTAATTCTAGTTAGCGACTGGATGGAGTTGAGACAAGACATAGGCAAAGGAATTGCTCTTCTTTCCTGTAAAGCCCAGAACACCAAGTTGCTTTAAGAATAGGAATCATCGTTGTTATTATTACTAAGCACTGATTAAGTGCCATTACTGTACCGAGGGTGGTGCAAAGTGTTCATTTTGTTATTTCATTTGATTTTCACAACGGCCATGTTGTATGATCAGGAAGTTGTTGTTTTTTTAACGGGAAACCTAATGATCATAGAGGTTAAATAATTTCCCATAACATCATACAGCCAGGAAATAAGTGGGAGGGTTGGGATCTGAATCCAGGTCTTCTGATAGCTATCCCTCACTTGATATTCTCAGTGGTTAATTGGAGGAAGGATTCATTCTAGAGTTTTGGTATTCCCAAGTTGAAAGTACCTGTAAAGGCCTCTCTTTCTACCTCATGAAAGGTTATTGAGCAAGAGTATACCTCTCTCTATAGTGAAGACTCATTTTTCCTGCCTGTGGCTAGCTCTCTTACTTTGCACGTTTCTTAATTCACTTACAAATTTGCTTTTCCTTAACTATTATTTGTACATCTCTGAGTTCTCGTAGCAGTATAAAAGGACAAGCTTACAGTCTAAAAATATTGAGGCAATTTACACAAATGGCTGCTAAATTCCAGAAGAGCTGTGATTTAAACCAGCTAGTAATTATAGACTTAGCAATGTCCTGGGCCTAATCACAGCCACTGAAACATAACTTCCTACCACATAAGCCTGATCAAAGATAATTAGAGGAGAGCACAGGTGGCACATCTGTCCCCTAGGATTTCCACCATACTGTACCCAGAGAAAGTGCATGTTGGCATTCTCCAGGCCAGACTCACAAGAGGTCCAGGTCTCTTCTCTAATCTCTAGCTGCTACTGTCTCCACCTTTTAAATTTTTGTTCTACCCTTATCTGTACAGTGGAGGGCAGTGTTCCACAGTGGGTTAGGGTGGGCTAGTAGGTAAAGACTGGAGGGGTACATTATGCATTCCCCATCAGCTTGCTCTGTACTCCCAGAGGGTGACTTAGTGCCTCCAGGATGCTATGGGTTGTGTCTGGACACCTAGCCACGTTGATACAAAGGAGATATTGACATGAGTGTTCATTGTGTGCTCCTGTTGAAGTCTACTTACCCGTGCAGGTTAAGCTTTCAGATCTCTGCAGCCATCTTGTAGCTCCAAATCCTAATAGGTTTCCAATGGATTATGAACTGAATGAGTAGTGTAATGTCAAAAAAAATTGGCTGAAGGCATGAATTCCAATACCAATCCATGAACTCTCCATACCTACATGTGATTGGCATGCGTAGACCTTAAAGGGATGCAAGACCAAGAAAAACAAGCCAGTACGGTTTCTAGAATCACCTTATTACTTACAATTTGTAGAATATTGGCAAATGTGGAAACAAGTCATATAAACAAAGAGCAGCCTTGGAATAAATTCTCCATGGAAACAAGTATTCATAATTCTGAAGCATACATCTGGTCCTTAACTATTGAGACACAGAACACAGGTTTCTCTTCCTTCTGATTTCCCATTCATCCACTAATTATTGTTTCATTTTCCTTCATTGTAATGCATTAGATGAAAAGAGTAACCACATTTCAATCCTATCGCTCACTACCTACCTTATGCTAATTTATAGTGACATAAAGCCAGGCAAAATGCAAAGACTAAAAGGGCCACTTCAAGTCTAATAACCACAATTACTTTGAAACTGAAAAGTGTCTGAATTTACATCCTCACAAATTCTGAGACAATGAAAATATTGCAGCTAAGTGTATGCATCTTAATTACAATTCAGTGTTCACAATCAAAAGACGCATTAAGAGTCCAATTCAAGTGTTTGTTCCTGTAAACATAATAGAGAATACAAACATATGTGTTTGGAGACGAGTATGAGAGGAAAATATATTTTCCTTTCATTGATTTATGTGCTAGAGTGAAGAATCGCTATTTGAGATATGTACATTAATTATATTTATTTTGCAAAAAGCAATGTTTACCTGGAAAATTTAATTTAGTCCTAATTGCTTCTATTCCTAGATACTTAATTGTCGAAAAGATTGGCTATTTAAACATTAGGTTTAATAAAAAGTTTTTAAAATTTTCATTTATTTATTTGACAGAGAGCATAAGCAGGGGGAGCAGTAGGTAGAGAAGAGGGAGAAGCAGGCTCTCTGCTGAGCAGGGAGCCCAACGTGATGCTGGGCTCCATCCCAAGACCCTGGGATCATGATTTGAGCCAAAGGCAGACGCTTAACTGACTGAGCCACCCAGGTGCCCCTAAACATTGGGTTTAAATAATATTTACAAAAATTCCATTTGTAACATAATTTGGTTATGCTTTTCATGCATTTTATTCCCTGAGGTACAGTCCTTTTCCTACTTCACATACTTTTAAAAGTTTTATTATCAGAATATTAAAACATGTTCTAAAGGAAACAATCCAAAGCAGAATTTCAGAGTTATTTGCCCACCATGTTTATTATGGCATTATTCACAATAGGCAAGAGGTGGAAGCAACCCACTGTCCAGAGATGGATGAATGTGTAAATAAAATGTAGTATATACACACAATGGAATATTCAACTTTATTACTATTTTTTAAATATTTTATTTATTTATTTTATATATATATATATATATATATATATATATATATAGAGAGAGAGAGAGAGAGAGAGAGAGAGAGAGAGAGAGAACACAAGTAGGGGGAGTGGTGGGCGAAGGGAGAGGGAGAAGTAGGCCCCCGGCTAGGCAGGGAGCCCGACATGAGTCTTGATCCTAGGACCCTGAGATCATGACCTGAGCCGAAGGCAGACGCCTTACTGACTGAACCACCCAGGTGCCCCAAATATTCAGTTTTAAAAAAGAAGGAAATTACATCACATGCTACATTGATGAACCTTGAGGACATGATGATCAGTAAAATAAGTCAGTCACAAAAAGACAAGTACTATATGATTCCTCTCACATAAGATATCTAAAGTCAAACTCATAGAAATAGACAGGATGATGGTTGAGACTCAGAGGAAGGGAAAATGGGTAGAGTTTCAGTTTTGCAAGAAGAGAAACTTCTCGAGATCTGTTACACAACAATGTGAATATACTGAACACTACTGAACAGTGCTGCTTAAAAGTATTACATGGTAGATTTTATATGTTTTGTTTACCACAATTTAAGAAAAATACAAAAATGATGAAGTCATACTGGAGTGGGGTGGGCCCCTAATCCAATACAACTGGTGTTCTTTATAGGAAGATGGCCCTATGAAGACACAGACACATAAGGAAAACGCTGTCTGATGACTGAGAGCTTAGAGTTAATGCAGTTGGAAACCGAGGAATACCAGATTGCCAGCCAACCGCCAGAAGCTAGGAAGAGGCAAGGAAGGATTCCTCTACAGTTTTCAGAAGGAGCATGGCCCGGCCAACACCTTAATTTCAGACTTCAAGCCTCCACAACTCTGAGAGAATACATTTCTATTGTGTCAAGGCACCCAGTTAATGGTACTTCGTTATGGCAGCCTTAGAAAATTAATATGAGATGATGTCTCTTTTGTTTGTTGCTGTAGGCTCAGGGTCCTTTTCAGTGCCTAGCACGTAGCTGGTGCTCAATCAATATTTGTTGAGTAAAAACAGTTTAACATGTACAGGAGTAGACAAAATAGCAGTGGTTTGCTGATGAATATTTTAACATTTAACTCTTGGAGAGGGAGCTGATTTGTAGCCTGTGCTGATTTTCATGATGACATACCCACACCGTGGCCAACTGCAAGCTATCAGGGTAATGTGAAAATTCCTGAAAGTTCCATGATGGGCTTTCATGAGCAAGTACTAACCAGATTCAGCACACCTCTACTAATAGAATGAGCCCTTGCGTACCCATAACCCAGCTTCAACAATGATCAACTCCTGGCCAGTCTTGTCTCATCTCGACGCTTATTATTTTCCCCCACCTATATTATTTTGAGGCAAATAATATTTTGATGAATTAAATTTGATGAAAGAATTTTCATCAATAATACTTTAATGTGTATCTCTAAAAGATAAGGACAGTTAAAATAATCACAATACTGTTTTTATGTCTGAAAAGTTAGTTTCTTAATATAATCAAATATCAGGTCAGTGTTCATATTTTAAATCGTATCATAAGTGCCTTTTCCCCCTCATTGCTTGTTTGACTCAGGAATCAAAAAAATACCACACGTTATGATTATTTCCTAGGTGTCTTAATTCTTTTCATCTATAGGTTCCCTTTCCATCTCTTAATTTATTGTAATTTGTTTGTTGAAGTTCTTTTGTCCTGCAGAGTTTCCCACTGTGTGATTATGTAGATTTTCCTTCTAGCCCAGAAGGTCTAGTTGTCTCTTTTATTTTTATTTATTATTTTTTTTTTAGTTGTCTCTTTTAGAATGTTAGTCATCTGGGGTGCCTGGATGGCTCAGTCAGTTAAGCTACTGACTTTTGATTTCAGCTCAGGTCATGATCTCATGGTCGTGAGATTGAGCCCCACATAGGGCTCCTCACTGGGTATGGAACCTGCTTAAGATTCTCTCTCTCTGGGACGCCTTCTTTCTTTTTTTCCAGTGAGTTTGTTGGTTTGTTTGTTTTAGAGTGAGAGTGTTTGGATATGAGAGCACAAGTAGGGGTTTTCCTATATATAGGAAAACTCTATATATGCTACTGAGCTGGATATATAATTGAGTCAATTTCTAGATTTCCTATTTTGTTATTTGTCTCGTATCATTTTATTTTTAGAGGCTTGACCATATATTTTATTATCAGATGTCTCTTATTTCTCAGGATTTTCTTGCATTTTATTATTTGTTCTTTCAGGTTAACTTTATAGTTATTGATTATAGTTTTTAATAAAGTATATTTACCATTTTATAGGTAACCTAATGTTAGTTTTCTTTATTAGGAGGTAAAGTTATACATTTTCAGTTAAAGGGGTAAGAAATAGTTCATTTTTAAAAAAGATTTTATTTTTGTTTGTTTGTTTAAGTGGGCTCCACATCCATTATGAGGCCCAATGCAGGGCGTGAACTCACGGCCCCAAGATCAAGACAAGCTGATATCAAGTTGGATGCTTAGCTGACTGAGCCACCCAGGCATCCCTAAAGATTTTATTTTTAACTAATCTCTACACCCAGTATGGGACTTGAACTCACAACCACAAGATCAAGAGTTGCATGCTCTATTGACTGAGCCAGCCAGATGCCCCCCAAAGAATTCATTTTTAACAGATAGTTTCAGTTTTTACATAGAAAAACCTGATCCATTTGGAATGTATCCTGGTTTGTGGTATAAGGAATGGATCCAATTTTATCTTCCATTTGGAAGATTGAAAGGCTAGGTAGCATGTAGGAATGAACTATTGTTGGGGATAGAGTCAATAGAGTTATTGTTAAATTTCATTCAGTGAAGACACAATTAGACCTACCACCCCCTGTACCATCTGTTATACCACTGGTATTTATACTCTGCTCTTGGCCCTATTGATAGGGAGCACCACTCAACAGGAAGCCTAGTGGTCTAGTCATTATTCAAGGTCAAGCTGACTGTATGTTAGTAAGGCAGGGAATGTTGACCCAAAGATGCTCTTAGTTTATCTTACTCGGAATTAGGATGTTGAGAGTACTTTTATAGTGTGGTAATACATTGGAATCTGCTTTCTGGAGATACTGACTGATAATTATCTGTTTATTTGAATCTTTATTGGACAACTTAAACTATTTTTACAGGATAATTGTTAATAGGTAGAATCGCACTGACAGAAATAATGGTGTGCCAAGGAAAGACTGACTTGCCTCTTCTTTCCATCTCCAAGCTGACTTCACTTCAGACGGGGTGACAGCTTTTGTTTTGATTAAGTTTTGCCAAAAGCTCTATTCAGCAAAAGCCCCCTCTCCTGCAGAAGTCAATTTTTTCTTACAATGGGATAAGTGACTTGGTCTGCTTGTCATTCTCCAATTTTGCCACAGCTCTGGCTCTCTCTATGTAGCCAAGGGACTTCTTTGAGAGGCAAGTGAACGTCTCCTTGCATGACCTTCATCCCGTCTCTGTCTCAGGAGCAATAAGGGTTTTGTATTTGTCATAATATTTCTGAAGATCTTCAAAAGCCCCATTTCCTCACACTGGGCTAGCCACCTGCACCTTTGTGAAACTGACTAGGCCGTGGGTGTTCCTTGCCTCTCTGCTACCAAAACTTCATGTCTTCAGGCCCTCAGGTAATCAGACTCTTTCTTCTGGCTTATCAAAACATTTTGCAGGAAAGGATCTAATATAGGTCATTTCTTATTTGCATGAGGACATAAATGTCACCTTTTTACAGGATTATTATCATATTAAGTCATATCCATTTGCTTAATAAATGGCTTTCTGCCAACTGCCTTTTCTTTTCCTTATTTCCTTCAAATTCAGGCATCATGAAATAATTAGGGGAGAGATGTGGAGGTAGGCAGCAATTCTCTGAGTACCTGTTGTGTTACACCATTGTATATTCCATCTCAGTGTCCTGTTAAATAGAAAATGTAGAAATAGGAGGCCAGATTTCCTGAACCACAGTGTAATGTCCTATACGCCTCAAAAACTTGCATAAAAACATAGCATGTAGGGGCTAAAGATAGTGTTCTTTTGCAGAGCATTGACCGCGCCCTTAGGAATGTCCTTATAATTTAGTTGATCGCTGCAAGCTGGACATTGGTCTAAGACAAACGAATGCTGCCATGTTATTGAAGATGGGGTGACTAAAATATGCCTCCTGAGATATGAAGATGGGGCAGTGGACTCATGAGTCAAGGGATGTCTGTGGCCTCTAGAAAGCTGGAAAGGGCAAGGAAGTTGGAAGGGAAAGGGCCTGGAACTTACAGAAATTCAGCCCCTGCTAACACCTTGAGTTTAGGACTTCTGACTTTCGAACTAGAAGATAATAATTGTACATTGTTTTAATCCACTAAGTATATGATTATTTGTTATGGCAACCACAGAGAATGAATACAGATCCCATGCTCTTGATTACTAGGTCTTCCTGTCTTGTATGCCTACAAAAGGAGAGCTTATGGAATTATAGGGCTATTTTAAGGAAAAACAGGAAAATATGGCCGTTTGGTGGGTACACACCTAAACAGTATATATATGTAATTTAGACTCATTTTCACTCAGTTGCAGATACGTAGTTTTGCTTTTCACTTTGAAATGTGATCAGATCTTAGATCATCTTTGGAAAGCATGAGAGAGATACACATTTACTGATTCACTTAACTCAAAACTGGTGCTTTAAAAATATAGCTACTGTGGTATCTGGTATCCTTCCACTAGATGTCAGGAGAGACAATGTCAAGGCTTCTACTGACTGCTTCAGCGTTTTACTGGGGTAGCATTCCTGATGAAACTGAAAAGCAAACGATTGCAGAAACTGTATAGTAATTGACATGTAAAATGCAGACAGGATATAATAAATATTCTCATTTTTTGGAGGGAATATGTTCAAAAGCACATACTCATAGTCGGTGTCCTCATCAGGCCAAATGAAATATTGCCAGCTCTATTAAACGGTTTATGGTGGCCCACAGAGGGTACTTTGGACATTTCCCAGTGGCCTGAGGCTTAACCTGTATTTTTTTGCACTTTCAAACAACACTTCACCTAGAAAGCTTCTTCGCAGCCTAGTGCAAGGAAATTTTATTAATTGATTTTGCGTAAGTTAGATAATTTTTGTGGCTCTTTTTAATACCTCTTTCTGGCTGCCTTAGTGTTCATGTGAAAGAAGCCTTTGTATCTTCTGTGATATTTAATTTGCTTATTTAGAAGTTTTAAACCATTTGCCCTAGATCCTACCTGTTCTCTGTTTTCAAGCTGACCAGCTTCATTCCGATGGACTGCAGTTTTCCCTTTAAGTTCTACTTCTTTGAGATTGCTCCTGGGTCAGACTGGGTGGGTCGGGTAGGAGAAAACAGAAGGGTTAGACTCTATTGAGGATCATATCAAAGGTCAAAGACAGTGATGTTGTGACATGACTGATCTCTGTGGCATTGGAGTCAAGAGAACAAAAGCAAAAACAACCAAAAAAGTAAAGGACTTCATAGGGTGCCTGGGTGGCTCAGTTGGTTAAGCATCTGCCTTTGGCTTGGGTCATGATTCCAGGGTTCTGGGATCAAGTCCTGTTTTGGGCTCCCTGCTCAGTGAGGATGCTTCTCTCTCTTCCTCTCTCTCCCCACTGCTCGTGCTTTCTCTCTCTCTCTCTTTCTCAGTCTCAAATAAATACATAAAAAGTCTTTTAAAAAAACAAGTAGATGACTTCTTCCTGAATTGTGTGTGTGTGTGTGTGTGTGTGTCTGTGTGCGTGTGCATGTGTATATATATATGCATGCACGCACTGGGTTGATTCCTAGGGGAAAAAAATCACAGATTCTTCCATGGCATGCCTGACCACAAATCACTGAAGAACTGCCCATTGATTATAGAAATGGCCTGGATCAGTAAATTGGGCCAGAGCTCCTAAGTAGGTTATGTCAATGACAAACAGTGGAAAGCTGACCTCTTTAATTCCTCTTAGTACATCTCAATGTCATTAGTATCATGTGGTCTTTTCAGATAAAACACTCTCAGATCATCTTTGTTTAACTTTAAGTCATCTATGATAGCTTAACATTCCCTTTTTATATTCCAAGGAATCAGTGACCCTGTCCACCATCTGCAGGCTTAAGCTTTCATACATTCATCCACAGCTTGTTGAGATATTATTTTCCCCCTCTACTTTTTTTAGTGATCTTTCAACTTCTTAGTGATCTTTTAACTTCTATCCATTTTTTCTCAGGGATTTATTTATTTATTTTAGAGAGAGAGAGAGAAGGAAGGGGAGGAGGGGCAGATGAAGAGGGAGAGAGAGAATCCCAAACAGTCTGCTCGCTGATTGCCGAGTCTGACTCTGGACTCTATGCCATGACCTTCAGATCATGACCTGAGCTAAAATTAAGAGTCAGATGCCCAACTGACTGAGCCACACAAACAACTCTAACGTCTATTCATTTTAATGCAATTTCGGAATAAGTAATATATGCCCTTGATGCAAAACCTACATAGTAAAGAAAAAATTAGTAAGTTAAAAAAATACTCAAAAAAATAAAAGCAAAACTTGAAAAAGTGAAAAATTTTCTTCCTTTCCTAACCCCAGCCATTCAATTTCCTTTACCAGAAGCAGTAACTATTACTTGTTTGTTCTCCAGAGGCGTTCTAAACATTTATACAATACAAACAATAACATACTTTATATACTCTTCTACACCCAACTTTTTCATTTAATATTATTTTGGAGGTAGTTCACATTAATACATATAGAGATGCCTGATTCATTTTTTGCATGAACCATAATTTGTTAACAAATATCTAGATGGTTTCCAATCTTTTGCTATTACAGACATATCGTTATAATATAAAGTTTTGTAAGGTCTTTTTGCACATGTGGGAGTGTATCTGTTGCATAAATTCCTAGAAGGAGAATTACTGGTTTAAAGAGTAGGTGTATTTTTAGTTTTGACAGAAATTACCAAATTGTCTCCATTGTGATCAAAAGAGTTATTAATCCCATCAGGAATGTTTGGGATTGCCTATTTGCTCACACTCCTGTAACAGAATGTGTTATCCTAATTTTTTTAATCTTTCTTGATTGTGGGTATATTATAGATCTATATATTCTAAAGATTTTTATTTTTAAGTGATCTTTACACCCAACTCAGGGCCCGAACCTATAACCTCGAGATAAAGAGACACATGCTCCACTGACTGAGCCAGCCAGCTGCCCTCGTTTATCTATATGTTCTAGATTAAGCTTGCATTTCCATTATGAGTAAAATTGAACATATTACATGTGTTTAAGAGAAATTTGTATTACCTTTTTTGGTGAATTATCTATATGTATCCGTAGACCAGTTTTTAACTGGGTTGTTGATCTTAGACTTATTGATTTGTAGGAGTACTCTACATATTTAAAAAAGTAGCCCTTTATCTTTGGTGTGTGTTACTTTTTGTTCCAGTTTGTCTTTTGATTTCCTGATTTTTTTGGGTGATATTTTAGATTATACAGTCAAATTAACCAGTGTTTGCTTTTATGGCTTCTGGATTATATGGCATCTTAGGCCTTTCCCTTCCAGAATCATTAAAAATTTTACCCATATTTTCTTCTGGTATTTTTATGGTTCTGTAATTTGAGATTTATTTTTTATTTACTTATTTTTTAAAGATGTTATTTATTTATTCATGAGAGACACACAGAGAGACACAGGGACACAGACAGAGGGAGAAGCAGGCTTCTTGCAGGGAGCCCCATGTGGGACTCGATCCCCAGACTGGGATCACCCCCTGAGCCAGAGGCAGACACTCAACTGCTGAACCACCCAGGCATCCCTATAATTTCAGATTTAAATATTTAATTCATTTGGTATAAGGAATAGCATAATGATTTAATTTTCCAAATATACTTTTTCACCATCACTTCCCTCTGATTATGTAAATAATATCTGCATATTGTAAGAAATTTAGATATACACAAGATGAAAAAGAAAGAAAAATCACCTATTATTCCATTATTTAGAGATATTTACTGTTAAGATATTGTATTTTCCTTTCCTTTTTATGTATTTATAGAAACATAGCTTCTTATCTTAAAAAAATGAGGATCAAAAAAAATGAGGATCATATTGTATATACAGTTCTGTATCCTGTTTTTTTCAACCTAATATTATATCATGAGAAAATTTCCCATATCAAATGTGCTTATTCTTGAAATATGAGTGCTTTTTTTGTCTATCTGAGTCTGTCTCATCTGCATCTATTTTGAGGCTTAGTTTGAAAGCTCTGGAGTGATAGAAACTATTTCTGTACAAATGGTTATGATTATTCTATGGGAAGTCTCATTTTTTGATGGGTATCTAGGAAATGTTCATTGATAATATCATGCTTTTCCTTCCATAGTTTAAATTCTTCATTAAAAGTTAAATGTAAATATGCTTAATTTGGGACCAAATTCTATTCTTTTTTTAAAAAAAGATTTTATTTATTTATTTATTTATTTATTTATTTATTTATTTATTTTCATGAGAGACAGAGAGAGAGAGAGAGAGAGAGGCAGAGACACGGGCAGAGGGAGAAGCAGGCTCCATGCAGGGAGCCCAATGTGGGACTAGATCCCAGGTCTCCAGGATCAGGCCCTGAGCCAAAGGCAGATGCCCAACCAACGAGCCACCCAGGCATCCCAGTAATATTTTGATATACCATTTTGACTACTTAACCACAACAAATAATTATTTTCTGCTATCTATTTACTATTAAATTTATATATCAGTTATGGGATAATCATTTAACAGTTACCTGAACAGATAATGCATAGGAGAAAATGGTGTGGAAAGATTCAGTTTCCAATGTATGTATGATAAAAGTCTTCTTGGAACAAGTGGTATTTGATATGGGACTGGTTGGAATTTGACAGGTAGAAATAGAGGTGGGAAGGGCAAGACATTCTGGCCATGGGGATAAAATGTGCTAAAATCCAGAGGTGGGGATGGACCAGGTATGTTCTACAAATTATCAGTAGTCCAGTTTGGTTGGTGCACAGGTTGCATGAGTGAGAGTAGGGAGATTTTAAAAATTTAAATTAAATTTAAAAATTAAAAATTTAAAAATTAACCTTGTAGGGGCCCCTGGGTGGCTCAGCAGATGATGAGACTCTTGATCTTGGGGTTGTGGGTTCAAGCCCCACCTTCAGCGTAGAGATCACTTAAAGAAATTTAACTTTGTAAATGCAAAGCTTCATGAAAGCTTGGAAAGACAGACTGAGTAGTTTCTATTTCTCTAGGCATTAGAGTGACAAAAAGGTTTTGACTTTTTACTATGGGAAATGAGAAGAATATACAAAAGTAAACAGAACAATATGCTAACTCCTCTTGTAGACTTAACCCGGCTTCAGCAGTTGTGATCTTATAGCCACTCTCCTTTCATCTACGTGCCCCATTTCTGCCATATTATTTTGAAGAAAATCTCAGACAACCTAACATTTCATATATAAATATTTCAGTATGTATCTCTAAAATATAAGAATTCTTTGCACAAACATAACCACAATACCAAAACATAAGCACACTTAAAAGAACTAATAGTATTTCCTTAAAATAATTTAAGGGTTTTGAAGAAAATATACCATGACCAGTGCAGTGCTCAACCCAGAAAAGAATATGGCTGCTTTTCCAAGTATAAAATGCTGTGTTATTTAATTAAATGAAATTGATGTTGCATAGAGTTACCTAAATGCAGATAACTGAAATGAAGCATTTTTTATGATTGGCGAATGCTATAAGTCACTTCACTGACACACAGTCATTTAGAGATTTTTTTTCTAAGCATGCAATTACGTCAGAGGCAGAGCTTGGAAATGATGTTTCTCAGAAGGGAAAATGGCATCGTCGATTTTCATTAAAATAAAGCTGGCAAAATAATTTTCGAACCTTTTAAAGTCTTTCATGGAAATAACAGGGGTCTATTTCTTTCAATCTTGGACACCTTTTTTGCCTGGAACTGCCCAAGAAAGAGCGATTTTTTTAAAGACTAAGGTTAAAGAGAGACAATTAAAGGAGAGGAAGAAAAAAAAATGGCTCTGTAGCCCAATAAATTGTGTCCTTCTAAAGAAACTGCATTATATTAGAATAGATTATTCTCCGGGGATTGGTTGGAAAAAGGCTATCATGGTGGAAATGCATTTACGTTGTGTTGGATGTTGATGGAAGGGAGGCCATTGAAACCCAGAAGCCTGTTTATTCCCCTGGGTGCCTTCATCCCTGTGACATTAGCCACCTGGAGCCCTGTTTGTTCAGTTGCCCATCTGATAGAATATCCAATCTCCTCATTTCCTGTGCTGTGGAAAATTATTTTATTCAGCAAGTGACTGAACCCTTCTTTGGAATGGAAATCGCTGATGTATTTGAGACCGTGCATTTGGCACAAAGCAAGGATGAGTCTTAGATTCTTTTTTCTAGCAGACCTTGCCCAAAGCCTGCTGACTTAAAAAAAAAAAAAAAAAAAAAAAGACAACAGAAGGTCCGAGTGGGTTTGGTAGAGCAGAGTTTGTTTTAGTAGGGAAATGTTTTCTTTATTTCAACTTTATTTTCTGAAGACTTAGTATTCTTTAAAGGATGGGAGAGGAAAAAAGCATCTGTTGGAACAACTGTTTCTACTGCTAAATTTTAATTGTAATTCGGCCCCTCTGTGAGGCTTTGCCATTCAAATCTAAAGAGGACCGTTGCAAGTTCCAGTGAGATGCTGATGTCTGTGCTGAATGACTTTCAATTTAAGATGGATACATGTGGGATATGCGGACTTTAAAACAAATCTGCACTTCCTTTGAAATATAGTAGTCCCAAGGAGAAAGAGAGGCTTCTGAGTGTAGGAGGCAGAACTTGGCATATATTTTATCTTTCCTTATATTCTTGTTCAAACAGGACTTGCTTTTGCTCTTTGGGTTCTGGCTTGTTCTCCATTGTTCTGCTGCTGACTACGTTAAGTTTATGCAAACGTAGTTCGTTCTCCTAGAGCCTAAGGCTTATTGGTCCTTCTGTCTAGCACAGAGCAAGAGCAAATATTTCAACAGATTAGATAGATGCAAACTCTGGTAACATCCCCTTTATCTGTAGTTTAGAATTCCAGCAATCTTAACTGACCTCTCTGGAAGATGGCCAGAGACCATAAGGAAACAAAGAATGCCTTTGGGAGTTCAAAAGAACTATCACAAAGACCATGGACTTTACCCTGTAAGAGAAGCATCAGGAGAGGCAGTCAGATTCTAACTTTAATCAGTAACCTTATTTTGTACACAATTCTAATAGACTTCATTAGCTGGCTTGCTGGCCCACAGCAAATTATATGAGAGGCTATTAGCAGCAGGTCCACTAAGAGCCAGGGGAGATAAGAGCCGAAAGTTTGAATTTAAGGGAGGAGTAGAATTTTAAAAGATATATACAAAAACTGAGAAAATCTCAGCAGTCTGAGACCATGAGTGAAGGAGGAAACAACCTTGTCGGCTACCATGCCTTGAGTGCATCTCTACTTTTAAGAATAGGAACTATCAGAGGGGAGGTAGGTGGAGGGCATGGGTGAAGGAGATAAAGGGGATTAAGAGGTAGAAACTACCAATTATAAACTAAGTAAGTTATGGAGATGAAAAGTACAGCCTAGGGAATGTAATCAATATTGTAATTACATTATGCAGTGGCAGATGGTGACTACCCTTTTTGTGGTGAGCACTGAGTAATGTATAGAATTGTTGAATCACTATGTTGTACACCTGTAACAAATATAACATTGCATGTTAATTATACCTCAATAAAACTAAAATGTGTCTATTCTTAAAAAAAAGAATAGAAATGGTCTCGTTTCTCTATATATTCCCATCATACAGCCCATAAAAGTAGCATAAAACAGACACTCAGCTTTTTGGGGAAGGTAGATGTGAAAGCAGGGTCCCAGTATAATCCAATAGTGCTTATAATGCTAAATTCAACTCATCAGAAAGCAGCTAGATTATATTCCTAGTCTGATTCAGAAGGCAGGAAAAAATTCTATCCCAAAAAATTCAGTGAAAAGCACTTGAGTAAGTATCTGAGTGTGCGATTGTGGCATTGTATGGTAGGTTTCTGTTTAACTTTACAAGAAGCTGCTAAACTGTTTTCCAAAGTGGCTGTACCACTTTGCATTTCTACCAGCAATGTTTGAGAGTTTCTGTTATTCTGCATCCTCATCAGCACTTGGTATTGTCCATTTTTAGACATTCTAATACTCTAAAGATGCATAATGGTATGTCATTAATTTTAATTTTCATTTCTCTGATTTGTGATATTGAGCATCTTTCAGTGTGCCATCTGTATGTCTCTTTTGGTGAAGTGTCCAAATATTTTGCCTTTTTAAAAATTGGATTACTTTCCCCCCATTATTGAGTTTTCAGAGGTCTTTATATATTCCAGTATAAGCCTTTTATCAGATTAGTATTTATGAAATGAAATGAAAAATTTTGCTCACACGAAAACCTGTACACAGACTTGTATAATGGCTTTATTCATAATTGCTGTGAACTAGAAACAATCCAAATATCCTGCAACTGCTGAATGGTTAAAAGAATTGCAGTACATCTATAAAATGGAATACTACTCAGCAATGAAAATGAACAAACACCCAATTCACATAACAGTATGGATGAAGCTCCAAAGCCTTATGCTAAGTGAAAGAAGCCAGGTTCAAATTGCTATATACTGTTATGATTCCATTTATGTGACATTCTGGAAAAGGTAAAACTATAGGAACAGAAAAAAGACCAGTGGTTTTCAGGAGCTATGGGAGGAGGGTAGGGCTTGCCCACAAAGGGGGCAGCAGGAAGGGGATTTGAAGGGGGAAGGAAGTGTTCTAAATATTGATTTTGTTCATGGTTTGTTAACGCTCACAAAACTAATATCACAAATGGTAAACTTTACTCTCTATAAATTATACCTCAGATTTTAATTTATTTTATTTAAGTAAACTCTACCTCCAGTGTGGGGCTTGAACTCACAACCCTGAGATCGAGTCTCATACTCTACTGGCTGAGCAGCCAGCTGCCCCTAGAGTTCAGTTTTTTAGAAAGGAAAATAGAAGAGGAGGTGGGGCTGCCTGGGTGGCTCAGTCAGCTAAGTGTCTGCCTTTGGCTCAGGTCATGATCTCAGGGTCTTGGGATCGAGTCCCACAATGGGCAACAGGGAGCTTGCTTCTCCCTCTTCCTCTGCCCCTCTCCCTGCTCATTGCTCTCTCTCACACACACTCTCTCTCAAATAAAGAAAGAAAATCTTAAAAAAATAAGAGGTGAGAGTATCAACAGGAAGTAAGCTTCAAAATGTTGGGGGAAAAAAAACCCAAATTGGGCAAAATGGTGGAAAATGTACTATTGTGGCTACATTTCAGGGAGGGGCTCAGTAAGCTGGAACATGCAATTCGTCATCAGAATTCTGTAAGAAGTTTTGTCATGTTTCTAGAGGAACACAAGTAATAAGTTCCGATCACCTGGATTTTAATTTGCAGGGAAACGTGAATGTAGCAGCATCAGGCCTTTGCCTAGCAGTGATGGACACAGAGACTTATGGTAGAAGCCGCGGGGAGAGAAAACCAGTCGTGAATAAATGCCCACCAGCTTCTCTGTTTTCCCCTTATTTCATACACATACAGAGCACACAAATGCACACAAATGTACACCCTACCTTTTCTTCTCCCTCTTGGGCCTCCTTGCCAATGTGTCAGTCCATCCTTCATACTGGGGCTAAATCTCCTTCTGAGCCAGGCCCACATCCAACAACAGCCGAGCCTCCCAGCTTTACTGTTTTTCTGTGAACCTTCCCTACCTGCATGAATTTGCTCACATTTGTCCTTTTGCCCTGTGGCTTCCCTAATTCTCTGCTAGGCAAAACTGAATCTTTCAGGATCCAACTGAAAACCTGCCTCCTTTGTGAAGCTTTATGCGACTGCCCTATTCAGAAGTGAATTTCCCTCATTGTACTGAGTAGCCTCACAGAAAATGCTCATTTTTAAAAAGATTTTATTTATTTATTTATGAGAGAGAGAGAGAGAGAGAGAGAGAGAGAGGGAGGGAGGGAGAAGCAGGCTCCATGCAGGGAGCCCGACGTGGGACTGGATCCCGAGTTCCCAGGATCACACCCTGGGCTGAAGGCAGCGCCAAACCGCTGAGCCACCCGGGCTGCCCCAAAAATGCTCATTGCATCCACTTGAAAGGCAGCAAGTAGAACAGAAATACGTGCACGTTACAGATGCTGGATAAATATTGAATGATGGTCCTGGACCATTAACTTTGTTTGAGGAGTTAAAAGCTTGGGGATGCCACGTTGCCTGAGTTTGAATATCAGCTCTGCCGTGTACCGGTTGTGTTATATTGAACAAATTACTTAACCTAAAGTTTCTGTTTCCTTATTTGTAAAATGAAGTACTAATAGCACCTACCCAGGGTTGTGAGGAGTAAATGAATCAATCTACATAAAGTGCCTGGCACATAGGGAGCCTCGTGTGTTGGCCATCATTATTTTGGAAGCAGCTTTAAAACTTCCAACCAAATCTAATCCGATTAATTCAAAGGGCATGTTGGTTTTAAGGGGACCTTGCCATTCGGAGACGCAGAAATGTAAGATAACATTGACGTTCATCCCATCTAGGCACGTCAGAAAGATTAGCGACACTAGTTCCATGATGGATTCTAACCTAACTGTGAAAAGACGTCACTGCGGCCTTCATAGTAGGACTTTAAAGGGGGCTGCACCTACGGGGGTGGGGATCAGCTGCTGTGCGGACCTTGCCCAAGAGGACCCTCAGAGGGGCCTGCTCCGCGCGCAGCCATTTGATATTCCAGGCAGCTGCCTGACACTGCACTTTGGTGCCCCACAGCGTAATTAACAGGCACACACACAGCTGCCTTGTCAGACAATTGGCCAGACTTGGCAGCGTGTGCCGCAGAGGCGCGGGTGGGGGTGGGGGTGGGGGTGGCAGGGAGTACGCGGGGTATGTTAGCCACCTTGGGCTCTGAGCTTTCCCCACAGCTCCGTAATCCACTGCACCTGGACCCTGAGCACTTCTCCAAGCAGTGTGCCTGCTAATTTCTTGGAGGGGACTCTCCAGATTCCGTGGTTCATAGCGTTTAGCGTCGTCTAGCTGACTTGACAACAGTACTACAGCGTGAACTCCTCCACGCAATCCGAGTCAGCTGCGACTGGCCCACTCACTTGTTTTTAACTCTCCTCAAACCACCCAGAGTGGTCTTCACCAGATAAATCTCGGAAGGAAGTGTAAGAGGAAGTGTGATGTCAAGAAGAAGGCTCGGGACTGGGAATCAGGAGACCTCCCTTTTTGTTCTAGCTCATTAGTGGCCTGACCTTGAGAAAGTCGTTTATTCTCTGGAACTTAGCATCTTAATGGGTGCAAATAAGACTGTTTGGTTAGAAAGGGCCTTTTGGGACTATTAGTGGCTTTGGGGATCTACCAGTCATAAGGCATTTCAGGAACTCTGGATCTTGGATCTTAGATGCGATGGAACCTTATTTAAGAATTCCAGAAAGGGAGACAGAACGTAAAGACTGTTAACTCTGGGAAACGAACTAGGGGTGGTGGAAGGGGAGGAGGGCGGGGGGTGGGAGTGAATGGGTGACGGGCACTGGGGGTTATTCTGTATGTTGGTAAATTGAACACCAATAAAAAAAATATTAATATATTAGATAACAGAAAAAAAAAAAAGAATCTTGGACGGGAATCCCTGGGTGGCTCAGCGGTTTAGCACCGCCTTCAGCCCGAGGAGTGATCCTGGAGTCCCAGGATCCAGTCCCTGATCAGGCTCCCTGCGTGGAGCCTGCTTCTCCCTCTGCCTGTGTCTCTGCCTCTCTCTCTCTCTCTATCTCTCATGAATAAATAAATAAAAATCTTAAAAAAAAAAGAATCTCAGAACTGGGACGATTGCGTGGCTCAGTCTTGGTTTCGCTCAGGTCATGATCTCAGGGTCATGAGATGAAGCCTCGCGTTGGGCTCTGTGCTCAGCGGGGGTCTGCTTTAGGTTTTCTCTCTCCCTCTGCCCCTCCCCTGCTCTTTCTCTCAAACAAATAAGTAAAATCTTAATAAAAAGAAAGGGAATCTCAGAATTGTCCCTACCCTGAAATTGCTCTTTGTCAAATAAGCAGTTCTTATGAAGAATGGGATCCCTGTCTGTAAAACTTTCAGCCTACCTTGCTTTCCAGCGTTTCTTGGGGGTGCTGCAAAATCCTCATGTGGGGCTGTATTCAGAAGGTTCCAGCAGCTTTTGGTAAAAACCTCAAAAATGAAAATACAAGGATCAATTCTCTTTTTTTTCTCTTTTAAAGATTTTATTTATTTATTCATGAGAGACACAGAGAGGCAGAGACATAGGCAGAGAGAGAAGCAGGCTCCAAGCAGGGAGCCCGATGTGGGACTCGGTCCCAGAACCCCGGGATCACGCCCTGAGCCGAAGGCAGGGGCTCAACCGCTGAGCCACCCAGGCGCCCCCAAGGATCAATTCTTTTTTATTTATTTATTTATTTATTTATTTATTTATTTATTTATTTATTTTTAAAGTTTTTAAAAAATTTTTATTTATTTATGATAGTCACACACACACACACACACACACACAGAGAGAGAGAGAGAGAGAGAGAGAGGCAGAGACACAGGCAGAGGCAGAAGCAGGCTCCATGCACCAGGAGCCCCACGTGGGATTCGATCCCGGGTCTCCAGGATCGCGCCCTGGGCCAAAGGCAGGCGCTAAACCGCTGGCCACCCAGGGATCCCCCCAAGGATCAATTCTAAGCCCAGCTTTGCCACTTGCAGAGGGTGTACTCCTACCCTGGATTTGCTCATCTAGGTTATGGCTTTCGCATTTGTCAGCCTTCGGTCTGTTGGTTTGAGAAATACTGGGTTGGTTTTAGCCAGACTCATTTACCTAGTTTCCTGGGGTGGGGGGGATGTCTCACACCTAAGGGCCTCCCGTAGAGCCTGAAGGACTGGTCCCTGGGGGGCTCATTGTATGCTCTCCCCACATGCTTATCCATTTTAAAATAGGTTGAGGAGAACACCAGGACAGCTCACATGGGCTTGAGAGTGCGTAAAAGGGAGATAACAGCCTCAGGGAGTATGTTGTCAGAAGGTTGGAGACTCTAACACTGCTGCTTTTGCCTTGGGGAATGAGAACTGTTTGTGGGTTAAGACCCAATTATGTGCATCTTTCCCTAACTCTGCGTTCAATGATGTCCAGCTGGTACCTTGACTTGGGCCAGGATAGAACTATTTTCACTATGGAAATTGGCAAACCCCTAATTAGGAGTGTTTATTTAAAAAAATTTTTTTTTTATTGGAGTTCAAGTTGCCAACATATAGCAGTGTTTATTTTTTTAATTTTTTTCTTTTGTTCAGACTGGATAATTTCCTTTTTTTAAAAAAAAGTTTTATTTATTTATTTGAGAGAGAGAGAGCGTGCAAATGAGAAAGCATGAGCAGTGGGAGCAGCAGAGGGAGAGGGAGAAGCAGACACCCCACTGAGCAGTTAGCCGAGGTGGAGCTCCATCTCAGGACTCTGAGATCCTGACCTGAGCCGGAGGCAGAGGCTTAAGTGACTGAGCACCCAGGTGCCCCAGATTGGATAATTTCTGTATTGTCTCCTTCCTCTGTCCTCTCCAATCTGCTATTGATTCCCTAGAGTGGGTTCTTAATTTTGGTTATTGTAGTTTTCAATTTGAAATTTTACATCTCGTTGTATCTTCTGTTCCGTTTTTGAGTCTTTCAAGTTGCTTCAAGAATGTTCATGAATGCTTGCAGGAGCATTTTTATAATAGCTCTTTTAAAATTATTGTCAGATAATTACAACATCTGTGTCACTTTGACATTGGCATCTGTTGGTTGTCTTTTCTCAGTGAATTGAGATTTTCCTGGGTTTTTTGTATGCCGAATATTTTTTAGATTGCATCCTGGACATTTTGATTATTGTGTTCATAAGATGCTAGGTGTTGAGTCCCATAAAAGATGCTAATATTTAGCAGACAATCAACCTGGTTTGTTTTGGGCTATAATTTGTAACCCACCTCTATGGGCTGTAGTTCCAATGTTAGTTTGATTTCCAAAGCCATTATGTTGCTATTTGGATCTCAATTATATGCCATCCAGTGGTCAGTATAGGACCTGGACAGTGATCTCTCTTGTGGTTCAGTTCTCAAAGTTTTTGCCGTAGTCACTACGTTCAGGGTGATTAGGAACGGATTGAGGGTGAGCCCAGGAGTTTATAGAAGACCCTATGAGGTCATTTTCCTGACCTCCTCACTCTCTGCGATCTCCTCGATACTTTATAGCTCTCCGGGGCTCCCCATTTTTTTCACCCTCCAGCCAGCAATCAGGGGTTTTAGTTCCCTTATTCTGATTTGTACTTCTGTGCCTATGCCTACTTCCAGGGCCAAGCATGGGTAGGCAGAAGGACACACCAACGACGAAAAGGCCCCCCACCCTTGGGATCACAGCTCCACTGATCACAAAGGAAGGGTTTGGCCCATATAATCTCCTCTGCCACCACTGCCCCTGAGTTGTTTGGCATCTGAGCCATGAGAGAATGGAGAGAGATGAGAGAAAACCTTTCTGACTACTAGGAATTTCTTTTCCTGGTCCTTGAACCAGGACTAGGGAGTTTCTACTGGAACTTTCTGTGTTTGTGCTGATGCCCACTTTCAGCTTTTGTTTAGGCTCAGTGTTGTGTTTAGGCTGGGGAATACTGCAGGGGGAAAATGGCAAACTCACCACTAATTTTGTGTTACTTTGGACTCTGGTTTTCTTCTTCTTTTTTTTAAAGAGTTTATTTATTTGAGAGAGAGAGAGAGAGCACGAGTGGGAGGGAGGGGTAAAAGGAGACAGAGAAGCATGGAGCCCAACTCAGGGCTCAATCCCATGATCCCGGGATCACTGCCTGAGCTGAAGGCAGATGCTTAACCAACTGAGCCATTCAGGCACCCCTCTGATTTTCTTCTTCAATCTGCCTGTTACCATGTACTTTTCAGCATCTTCAAATAGGTGCTCCATGATAGCTGCATTAGGTGGGAGAGACAAGGCAGGGTGTACTTCCTTTTGCCTGTCTGGAGCTAAGGGCCCTTCCTTCCTTCCTTCCTTCCTTCCTTCCTTCCTTCCTTCCTTCCTTCCTTCCTTCCTTCCTTCCTTCCCTCCTTCCTTCTTTCCTTCCTTTCTTTCTTTTTTTCTTTTTCTTTTGCTGGAGATCTAGTTGTTAAACATTCATCAGCACACTACTGGCTGATTGTATCAACTGTGACTCTAAGTAAGGAGATTCCTTCTGTAATCTGTCACCTCGCTTTCAGGCAAGCCTACCATTTTCTCTCCATGTGTCTCTGATCAATTAGTTACTCTGCCACTCTGGGCCCTGATATCCTCATTTGTAACTTGTGGATGTTATTAGTATATACCTCTTTGGGTCATTGTAAGGGTTAGATGAAATACTGTAGGACCTAGAAAATAGTGCCTGGTATAGAATACCTGCTCAAAAAATGGAAGCTATCCTATTTTTTTTTTTTGAGTAGGCTCTATGTGCAATGTGGGGCTTGAACTTATGACTCTGATGTCAAGAATCACGTGCTTTACTGACTGAGCCAGCCAGGTGCCCCTGGAAGCTATATTATTAAAAAATAACGGAAAAACTCTTTATGTTTCAGTCTCTTTCAGAAGTAGAGAAGAATGTATTTAGTCAGAAATAAAACCCAGAAATGGAAAAGCATTCTGGCATAGTTGTTTAGAGCTTCAGCTTTGGAACCAGTGGGTGAGTCTCTAATTCAGTAACTTATTAGCTATGTGACCCTGGGTAAGTCATTTCACTTCCTGTGCCAGCAGTAGAATGAGTACAATGATAGTGCATGCTTCACAGGGATATTGGGGGAATTAAAGGAGATAATACATGAAAAATGCTCAGTAGGTATTGGCTATTATTAATATTGTGTCAACTTAATTTAGTGTCTCATGTGAACTAGGCCCTACAGGGCTATTTAATGGATATTTTATAGATGATTACACACACACACACACACACACACACACACACTCTCATGTATAGGCATTATATATTTTTTAATTAAAAGTTTACTTTTTTTAATTATTAAAAATATTTATTTATTTATTTATTTATTTATTTATTTATTTATTTATTTATAATCTCTATATCCAATGTGGGCCTTGAACCCACAACCTCAAGATCAAGAGTTGCATGCTCTTCTGACTGAGCCAGCCAGACACCTCTACAGGTGTTATATTTATAAAATACGTATTAAATAGCCCTGTGCGACCTTCTTTTCCTGAGACACCGCTCAGCCACCTAACCTCTGCAGCATTGCAGGGCCCAGTGCCACAGTCGTGATCTACTTTGAAACCCTTGACAATGCTTACTGGAGTATAATGAAGGGAAATTAATGAGGACACAGTTAATCTCTCCAGATTGACTAAGGGCTCCGTCACTTCCTGCTTAGAGCTACAGTCCTCTGTTCCCCTCAAGATAACAGCTTGTGACTTCTTGGCCTGCCTTTTCTAAGAGCTGGACTGACCACTCACTCAGGCGCTCCCCAGGAGCAGCATGTGCAATGTTTCTGTTGCAAAGGGTTGCTGGAGCTAGAATTAAGAGAAGTGGTTTTGCTGATACATTATTTTGTGGTTTGTCTTACACCCTCTTTCCGGGACAGTGCAAGGCCTCTCATTTTCCTCTTTAGGTGTCTGGTTGTATTCTTCTTTCTTTTTATGCAGTCTTTTGGATTTCAAAATTTCTCGGTGCTCTAGAGATGTTGAGATTCCAGTTTACAGCTTTGACAAAGAGTGGCATATTTGAGTGTGTGGTATTCAAAGCAGCAGCAGCAAAAGCTCTTAATGGAGTAAGATACTGTTTTACACGTCTCCAGTGTCTGTGCCCTTGTGGGTGATGGCAGGTGCAGTAGATGGAACACTGCCCCGGCAGGCCCAAATCTGGCCTCAATTCCTGGATCTGCCCCCTTGCTTCCTTGGTGACCTAGGGCAAGTCACATCACTGCTCCGGGTGTCAGTTCCTGTTATCTGAAAACACCGAGGCTCTGGGTGGGCATCAGAGCTGAGCGCAGGTGGCCAGTGGGGCGGGTGGCCACCTGCCCTGCAGAGGAGAATGGGCGTGGCCAGCAAGTGTGCCCGATGCCCCCAGGGGCCCCACTGGGGAAACCGAGGCATTTAAGGTGCTGGGCTCTCCCTGGTCTCCTGTGCTTTTTCTTGCTCAGGCTCCGGAAATCGGAGTTGTGGAACACGGAGGCTTGAGCCGGATAATTTCTGAGGCCTTTTGGCTCCCAGATTTGGGGATTACCATGGGATGGACTGGGTGAAAGCGGGGGCAGGAATATTGCTGACACTGCTGCTGTGACGCTTGCGGGCTCTGAGCAGGAGCGAAAGAATCTAGTCACATAGTCTCACAGGTTTTGTTTCCTTATTTCTGAACCAGGGATAATACATGTCAGGCCTGCTCTGTTTTGTGCTCGGGGCAGCCATGAGGAGCAAATGCTCTGGTGGCTGTGATGCGGGCCCGGTAGCAGCCCCAAGCAGAAACCAGGCTCGTTGAGGCCTCTTGGAGGAGAACCGGCTCCTTGCCCGGCTGCTCAGTCTGGGTCCCCAAATCTTAACTGTGTGTGTCAGGCGGGTTCCGTGCAGCTCCGCCATCTGTACCTGAAGACAACAAAAAGACTTCGCTGAAATGACTCAGTGGAGCCAAGGAGTATATATTCTTTAAGTATGATTTAAACTGAAGCATAATTGTCTATATCACACTATAGTTCCTCTAATTTTGGATTCTAATGTTAACTTTCAATTTCCTTTTCACTAAGGGATTCAGGGAAACCTTTAACTCAGTGTGGTCTAGAGATTGTTGCTGTTCTTAACCATTTTGGGTTTGCATACTTTTCTTCTTGTCTGAGTCCTACAGGTCCTCTTCCCTATGTCCCATGTTTTGGTCTCATGACAAGTTACTCTGGGAAGTGGTGTGTGCGTGTGTGTGTGTGTGTGTGTCGAGGCCCTCGTTTATCAATACAGTCATTTGGCAAATAGTAAGTGTTGGCTCTGTATCATACAATGTACTGAGCTGGAGAGTGAGGGTACAGGGTTTTAACAAATAAGTTCCTGCTTTTTAGGAACTTACAGTTTAGCAGAGGAACCAGACAATTATAGTAGTGAGATAAGTGCTCTGATCGTTTCCCAAGGGGTACCAGGGGAGCACCTGTAGTTGGGGGTGTAGGTGGGGTGGGCTTAAGGAAGACTTCATTCTGAGCTGAAAGTGACAGAAGTAGTTGTATCCTTGGAGTAAGGGCTTGGGAGTTGTTTTTTTTTTTTCAGGCAGAGGAAGCACTAGTGCCAAGGCACTGAGGCATTGGAGAGCATGGTGTTTCTAGAGCTGTGCTGGCTCAGTTGACTCAAGAAAAGAAACTAGGAGGTGGAGTGATGCAACGTGCAGCTGGAGAGATAGGCGGAGACTGGATCATGAAGGGCCTTGGACATCATGCCAGAAGAGAGCAGGAAATTAGTGAAGGGTTTTAAGTAGGGGAGCAATATGATCAGGTTTGTGGTTTTGAGAATACAGTATTGAAAGAGGAGTCAGGATGCTCGAGCACAATGCAGGGAGACCAGTTAGGAAATGTGGGAGAAACCCCTAGTTTCCATCCAGGAGATGGTAAAGTGTTCAGCTATAAGGCGTAGCAGTGGAGACAGAGATTGAAACCTGGCCTTGCTGAAGCAGTAGTGACCAGGGACTGAGGATAGTACTGGCTAAATGCTGCTGGAGGTCAAGGCATATTAAGGGCTGGGGAAAGGCCCTGGATTTGTCTCAAAGGAAGTTACTGATGCCAAGGCTGAGAGCAAGGATAACAGGAAGTAGTGATAGCAGTGCTTTCGGTGCAGAGTCCAGGAGGGCTTTAGCAGGTGCAGGACATTGAAAGTCAAGTCCAGGACAGTTAATTTTTGGTGTCACTTCACTTGTATTAAAGAACACAAACCAGTGTTTGTGTTTTATTTGGCCAGTACCACATTCTAAGCATTTTGAGTCAACAGTTAACAACCAGGGGATTTAGGGGCACCTGGCTGGCTCAGCTAGAAGAGCATATGACTCTTGATCTCAGGGTCATGAGTTTGAGGCCCACATTGGGTATAGAAATTGCTAAATAATAATAATAATAATAATAATAATAATAATAATAATAAACTTAAAAAAAACCCAGGGGATTCTACATTTTGAAAATCCAAATTTCTGATTTCTCTTGAGATTCCCAAAGTTCTGGCTGTGCTGGGCCTCCAGGTGTTCATGGTCATGGTCACAGTCAACTGGAACTGGGTAGCTACTGCTCTCTTTAGGTATAGTGCTTAGTCTCTAGTCTACCATGAACCCACCCTCATATTCATCTGTGGCCTGGTTGGCCTGTGTAGGCTTTCAATTCATGATCTTCAGGTTATTTCAGGCCAGGCTTTAAAGGGGATTTAAGGTAGCTGGATTGCTCAGACAGGATGGTCTATATCATCATAGTGAAGAGACTAGGTCATCAGCTGAGAATAAAGGTAGTAGAGGAAGGGTAGGGTTTCAGGAAGGGTGACTGGACTTTGAAACTTTGTCATGATACTATAAACATATGAGGCTTTAAGAAAATTTTCTTGGGGCACCTGGGTAACTCAGTCAGTTAAATATCTGACTTTGGCTCAGGTTATGATCTCAGGGTCCTGGGATCGAGCCCCACGTCAGGCTGCCTGCTCAAGTGGGGAGCCTGCTTCTCCCTCTGCCTCTGCCCCTGCCCATGCTCGTATTCTTTCTCTCTCAAATAAATAAATAAATAAAATCTTAAAAAGATTTTTTTCTTAAGTGTGGAATCTTCTCAAAGGCCTTTTATAATTTTTTAATATAATATTTCCTTGTTGCTCTTTATTATGATTGTCTGTTTACATGGATAACTTTCCCGCTCATCTTATGAACCTCTTTTGTTCTGTGCCTTTTCCTTGGCTTTGGTTCTGAAATAATAAAAGGTGCTGAATATACACATCTGTTGATAGGGGAAAAAAACTGGGGAGAAGTAAGGCGGCTCCTCTTTGCTGTTGGGAGAACCAGATGAGACAATGTATATCAAAATATGTAGCACAGAGCCTAGCACATAGCAGACATGCAGATCAATTTTTCCTTCCTACACATGAAAATGCTTAAGGAGGAGGTACTCAAGAAAAGTGGGTTCTTTCCTTCCCTTTTTTCTTTCTCTGATATCTGTGTTCCTAGGAGATTCACTTCTGACTGTGATAGCAGGGCTTTGACATGCAGTCTCTCATACTCAGCAGGGCGCTTGTCTATATAATCAATCTGTTGATTGCATATTACTAGCCTATTATGTGTACAGCCCCGTAGTAGGCACTGCAGGGACATCAGAGGTGAGATCCAATTCCTGCCTCTTGCTCTCGGCCTGGTAGGGGGACTAGACTCACATTCAGGGTACTCTAAAAATAAAAGAAAGCATTACCACACCACAAGAGAGGACAGGCAAAAAGCTCTTGCCATTCAAAGGAGGGAGGAGCCCAATGAGGTTGGAAGAATCAAAAAAGGGTTCCTGAAGGAGGTGATAGCAAAGATGCATTGAGGGGGATAGGATGTCAGAGTTGGGGAGGCTGTAGAGGCAGCTCTCTGCCTGCAGGAAATGTTTCCCTTGGAATCGTGCCTAGATGTCAAAGGCTTTTTGAAAGTCTAAATAAAGTAGACACACTGGTTCCTATTTGGCCAAGAGGTCTATTTACCCTCTTTCAGAACTCTGGAGATGACTGATGACACAAGCAACTAAAACCCCACAGTATGACACTTAAGTTGGTCATGACACCAGACTTATTTGAACTATTGAACTGATATCATTTCTTTGCTCATAGCTGAACACCCATCTGGCAAGTATTTACTAAGCATCTATTATATGCCAGGTACTGGCATTGTTACAAGATGCTGGGGCATATTAATATGAATATGATATAGATCATGCCCTCAAAAAGCCTCTGATCTATTGAGACAGCTATGAAATCTATTTTTTTAATTTATTTTTTATTGGTGTTCAATTTACCAACATACAAGATACAGACGCAATGAAATCTATTTTTTAAAGGTTTTCTTTATTTATGTAATCTCTACACCCAACGTGGGGCTTGAACTCACAACCCCGAGATCAAGAGTCACGCGCACTTATGAGCCAGCCAGCCAGGTGCCCCTATGAAATCTATTTAATGTGGAAAGTGGTCTAATGGGGTCTTATCAGTGTGCTATGAATGTGCAGAGGAGGGAGTGATTAAATCTGTAAAGAGGGTGAGGGAAGGTTTCATAAAGGAGGTGACATTTTTAATGGGCCTTAAAGAATAAATAGGATTTCTCAAGGCAAAGAAGGGAGAGGGGAGTGAATTAACATTAATCAGAGCCAAGAGCTGTGTACTTGACCTACATTGGAACTCATGATTTAGGTATTACTGTTTCTATTTTGCAGATGAGGACACTGAAGCTCAGAGAGACTGAGTGACTCAACTAAGGCCATGAACCTAGTCGTTGTCAATGAAGCTTTGAACTTGGGCCTCTCTGGGTCTGCTCTATCAAACTGTCTTCATGAGGAAGAAGCAGGAGCCAGTGGGGATGTGGAATGGTATGCTATAGGCAGAAGCAAAAGATTTGCTGGAGATGGATAGGATTTGGATCAGCAGGGTCGCCTTTCAGCTCTGAACATGATTGTCTTACTTTGGAGTACTTTAGGGAAGATTATCTCCTTTCAGACGTGCTTTTGCAATGGGAGTCGTTCAGTGTCTGCTTACATTAACTATAACGCTCAGTTCAGCAAGCATTTATTGACCGAATTGGCTGCAGCCCAAGGGATTGGGGCTGTTTGACCATCTTCACAATCCTTTGTACAGTGATAGATGGGAGTGATTTTCAGAAGACTCACGTTAGCTCTTCGGTTAGCCAAAGTCATCAGATTGATGACGCTATTTCCTGGTCCTTACACAGAGAGAGACACAGCCTGAAAGTTAAGACTGAAAGAACTTATTTTTCAAGAAGTAGCTCTGTTGAAAGTACAAAATGTATTTTTAATAATCCCTTAAAATCCTTCCTCGAATAAGCAATGGTTTAAGTAAATAGACAGGCACATAGCGAGATAAGATGTTGGGAAAAGCAAACATTTGTGCACTCCTATACATTCATATGTGCATACACGAGTAGTCAACTATTTAGAATTTGTACATTGGCTTAATTGATAAAAATGATTCCAAAGCGAAGTCTATTGTAGTTGTTCCCTACCCCACTTGACAAAAACAAAAACTTCCCCTTTTTCTCCTTTGAGCAAAGGAAATATATTTGACTAAGGGCTGCTGAGGTTGTTAGTGAAAGGAAAAATAATGTAACCCTGCTCACTGTGCTGATGGGAACAGACTTATTGAATATTAGAGGAGGCAGATGCCTCAGTGCCAGGGACAATGATTCCAGAGACCCACACAACTAAAGAATTTCCCTGCATCTTTCCATGGGGGAGATATTGGTCAAAAGGTACAAAGATGGGGATCCCTGGGTGGCGCAGTGGTTTGGCGCCTGCCTTTGGCCCAGGGCGCGATCCTGGAGACCCGGGATCGAATCCCACATCAGGCTCCTGGTGCATGGAGCCTGCTTCTCCCTCTGCCTATGTCTCTGCCTCTCTCTCTCTCTCTCTGTGACTATCATAAATAAATAAAAATTTAAAAAAAAAAGGTACAAAGATGAATGAGTTCTGGAGGTCAAACGTACAGCGTGGTAACTGCAGTGAACAGTGCTTTATTGTATACTTGACATTTGTTAAGAAGGTAGATCTTGAGGCACTTGGGTGGCTCAGTCAGTTGAGTGTCTGCCTTCAGCTCAGGTTGTGATCCCAGTGGGACTGAGTCCCACATCGGGTTCCCTGATCAGCAGAGAGTCTGCTTCTCCCTCTTCCTCTCCCTCTCTCCCAGCTCATATTCTCTCTCTCTGTCTCAAAGAAATCAATAAAATTAAAAAAAAGAAGGTAGATCTTAATTGTTCTTACCACATATACAGAAGAAGAAAATAAAAGAAAATGGTAGCTATGTGAAGTGATGAGTATGATAATTAGCTTGATTGTGGTGATCATTTCATAGTATGTACATATGTGAAGACATCAAGTTGTACACCTTAAATATATACAGCTTTATGGGTTAATACCATGTTTGTTTTTTTATTTATTTCTTTATTTTTAAGTAAACCATATACCCAATGTGGGGCTTGAAACCACAACCCTGAGATTTGACTGATCCAGCCGGATGCCCCAATCCTACCTTTATTTGTTAATCACAAAGCTAAAAAAAAAAAAACCCTTCCTCTCTAGGCTACTGGTTTAAAGCTTTGAAGTGGTATGTGTGTACATACATATGTACCTCCAAATTGATAAACCTTTTTCCTTAACCCCTTATCTGAAATAAGTTTTAAATATATCCTGTTATTTCTTTTTAATTAGCCATAATCCTAGCCCATATCATCCCTATAGCACCTGGAGACTATTGCAGTAGCTTTTACATTATTCTGTTTCTAGTTGTTTTCAAATCCATCTATGCATAGCTGTTCAAAAACTGAACCCTAATTTCTTTTTTCCAACTGTCTTTCATTCAATGAAAATAGATGTGTTCTTATTCTGATTAGAAAAATAACACATTCAGTGCCTCAGTCCATTAAGTGTCAGACTCTTGATTTCAGCTCAGGTCATGATCTCAGGGTCGTGAGAATGAGCCCCTAGTCGGGCCCTGAGCTGGGTGTGGAGCCTGCTTAAGATTCTTTCTCTCTGGGGTGCCTGGGTGACTCAGTTGCTTAAGTCTCCCTTTGGCTCAGGTCATGATCCCAGGGTCCTGGGATGGAGCCCCACATCAGGTTCCCTGCTCAGCAAAGAGCCTGCTTGTCCCTCTCCCTCTGCTTTTTCACCTGCTTGTATTCTCTATGTCAAATAAATAAAATCTTAAAAAAAGATTCTCTCTCCCCCTCCTTCTGCCCCCTCCTGCCCATCTAAAGAAAAAGAAAAAAAGTAACACTTGTTTATTCACAATGTACAAAAATAAAATACTGAAACATATAAGGAAAAAAAAACCCACCTGAATTTCACCACTGAGATAACTGCCCTTAATATAATGATTACCATCCCTTCATTCATCTCTTGTATATATTTACACATAAATGCAATTTTACAATTCTTTTTTTAAAGATTTTATTTTTATCTTTATACATTTTAAAAGGATTTTGTTTACTTTTATTTATTTATTTTTAAAAGATTTTATTAATATATTCATGAGAGATGCAGAGACATAGGCAGAGGGAGAAGCAGGCTCCCTGCAGGTAGCCTGATGCAGGACTCGATTCCAGTACCCTGGGATCACGCCCTGAGCTAAAGGTAGACGCTCAACCACTGAACCATCCAGGTACCCCAAGGATTTTATTTTTAAGTAATCTCTGCCCCAATATGGGCCTCAAACTCACAACCCCGAGATCAAGAGTTGCATGCTCTACCGACTGAGCCAGCCAGGTGCCCCAATTTTAAAATTCTTTTCTTTAAGGCTCTTTCTTTCTTTCTTTCTTTCTTTCTTTCTTTCTTTCTTTCTTTCTTTCTTTCTTTCTTCTCTTTTACTTATTTATTTATTTATTTTTTTGAGAGAGAGTGCACACATGGGTGGGAGGAGCGGGGAGGAGTAGGGCGGAAGAGAGAGAGAGAGAAAGAGAGAGAGAATATTAGGCAGGCTCTGCACCTCAGCCTAAATCGAGAGTCTGCTGCTTAACTGACTGAACCACCCAGGTGCCCCCTTTTTAAAGAATTTTATTTTTAAGTAATCTTCACACCTAGCATGGAGCTTGGACTCATGGCCCTGAGACCAAGAGTTGCATATTCTTCTGACTGAGCCAACCAGGTGCCCCCCCAATTTTATAATTTTTGATAGTTTGCTTGTTACCCTCCATTGCATAACCAGTGTTAATGACTAGATGTGTATATCCTTTAGCTCTTTATTCAGGTTCATATAACTATGTTAAAGATCATTAGACATGGACACATACAGAGAATTAAAAACGATTATTCATTTTTATTTTTTTATTTATTTTTTATTTATTTATGATAGTCACACACGGAGAGAGAGAGAGAGAGGCAGAGACATAGGCAGAGGGAGAAGCAGGCTCCATGCACCGGGAGCCCGACGTGGGATTCGATCCCGGGTCTCCAGGATTGCGCCCTGGGCCAAAGGCAGGCGCCAAACCGCTGCGCCACCCAGGGATCCTGATTATTCATTTTTAAAGAAGTATCATGTGATAAACTTTTTTTTTCTTTTCACATTTCTTGCTCGACAGTGAAATCTTCAACTTTAATGGTAAGATCTAATTAATTCCTTTTAACGTCTGCACAGTATTCCATGGTATGGATATGTAATTTATTCACTTATTTCTCTGTGGAAGGACATTCTTTCTGCTATAAACATCATTGTGTATGTATTTGTGTAAGTCTCCTTAAACTGATATTTATATTTCTTGGGGATAGAGTCACAGGTGTGAAATTGCTGGGACAAAAGGTATGTGTAGTTTTAATTTTTATAGATATTCTCAGATTGCTTTCCCTAAAGGCTGTAAATAGTCACATTCACATAAGCAGTTTTATGAAAATACACTCTTCCTTCCCTATTCTGCTGGCAGTAGGTGTTGGTACTTAAATATTTGCCAATCTAATGGGTGAGAAATACCTTGTTATTTTGTTTTTAATTTGTATTTCTCAAACTGCTATTGTTTAATTACTATTTGGCTTTGCACTTCAAATCTTTGTTAATTTTCCTATGTTTTCTGTCTTTTCAGTTTGAAGGAGCTATTTGAGTTTTATAGATATTGACCTCTTATCTGGCATATGTGTAGTAAATTTTATTTCTCAGTGTATCATTTGTCCTTCTTTATGGTATTTTTTTCCATGGAAATGTTTAAAAATAAAATCACATAGTAAGTAAGTTTAAATCTTTCTTTATAGCTTCTGGATGTTTCATATTAGTTAAAAGAGTTCCAAAACCACTAAGTTAAACATGTGTTTGTCTAAAAGTTCTTATAATTTTCTTGTTTAAGTGTTCAAACTTATGTCTTTACTACATCTCAAATTTTTACTAGTGGGGTATTGTAGAGAACTTAAATTAATTTTATTCTAGATTGGTAGGCAATTGTGCCAGTCTCTTTTTATTAAATAAATTGTCTCTTTTCTACTGAATTGAATTACCAGCTTTGTCATATGTCAAAGACCCACACATACTATTTCTGCACTTTGTCTTGTTCTACTGATCTATTAGTTTATTCCTATGCCAATATAATACAGTTTTGTTTATAATGGCTTCATGATATATTTAAAATCTTTATTTTTTTAATTTAAAATCTTTAAATGCAGATATTACATAGAGGCAGCTGGCCAGCTTGGTTGGTGGAGCACACAAATCTTGATCTTGGTTGTGAGTTTGAGCCCCATGTTGGGCGTGGAGCCCCTACCTTAAAAGAAAAAAATAGATATCACATAACTTTTTATTTTCTGTAACTTTATTTTTTAATTTTTTTTCTGTAACTTTATTAGCTATTCTTAGACAGGTATTTTTCCACGGAAGTATTAAGATCATCTACTCTGTTTATAAAATAAGGGAAACAAAAATTATGGGATCCTAATTGTAATTGTATTAAATTTATATAATCATGGGTTGGGTGGACTGGGTGGCTTAGTTGGTTAAGCATCTGACTCTTGATTTTGGCTCAGGTCATGATCTCAGAGTCATGAGATTGGGCCCGGCATCAGGCTCTGTGCTGGGTGTGAAGCCTGCTTGAGATTCTTTCTCTGCCCCAGCCCCCAACTTGTGCTTGCTCTCTCTCCCTCTAAAAAAACAATTATATATTCATTTGGAAGAATTAAAATAATTTTTATTATAGTTAGGTTTTCTATCCAGAGACATTGTAATTGTTTTTATTTATTCAAGAAAACTAATATTAATAGGGCTTACATTATAGCCAATGTTATAAGCCAAGAATCAGACTAAAAAAATCTATCTATTGAAAAAAGTGGAGGTGGAAGTGGTCATTATTGCTGACACTTTGATTTCTCTTTATAAACTGTAAAAGAAAAACTGAAAGTAACATTAATCATAGATATTAGAAATGTAATAAATACAAAATAAGTATAGGTAGCCCTCACCATCACTATCAAAATAGTTGCTAGAGGGGTACAAAGAAAGCCTACCAAATGACCGAATTTCACTATCTGAATTGAAAACCTTCTATCATGGACCTCTATATGCATACCACTAAAACAATTTACCACTAGGCTTATTTCATTTTGCTAAAGGTCATTTGTAAAAATTAAATATCTTTAACATATTGTTTTACTCTTTATTTACCTTAAAGGATGTGGTTGTTACAGCATAGAAGGAAAATAATTGCAGCTGAGGCATTGCATATTGCATGCAAACATACCCACTAATGAGGTCATTAAGGGTTAAGCTGTTAAGTAATTACTGTTTTAAATGCTTTATATTATGTTGAAATCTTTGGTGGATGGTTGCATGGGTATCTCAAAGTGCTTTAGTGATAGTTTAGGAAAATGATTGGTATTGAGAGAGTTGGGAACACATTATTTTGTTTTATTGTTTTTTATTTTTTAAGGATTTTATTTATTTATGTATTTTTAAAAGATTTTATTTATTTATTCATGAGAGAGAGAGAGAGAGAGGCAGGCTCCATGCAGGGAGCCCAACACGGGTCTCGATCCAGGGTCTCCAGGATCACACCCTGGGCTGAGGGCGGCGCTAAACCCCCGAGCCACCCAGGCTGCCCAAAGATTTTATTTATTTATTTGAGAGAGAAAGAGCACGTGAGAGAGCATGAGCAGGGGGAGGGGCCGAGGGAGAGGGAGAAGCAGGCTCCCCACTGAGTAGGGACCCCAATTCTGCTGGATCCTAGGACCTAGAGAACATGATCTGAGCGGAAGGCAGACACTTAACTGACTGAGCCACCTAGGCTCCCTACATTATTTTCTTTTAAAACAATGGAGCCCACAGGCTCCTGCTTTTAGAAAATTTGTTAGTCAACATGTTTTTAGGCTTTGAAGAGATTCTGATGATGAGTGATACCTGTGCCCCACAAACAGTAAATTTCCTCTGCTATACCAGTGGAAAACAAATTCGGGATAAAATGGGAAAAGATACATTAACAGTGACAACTGTTGTTTGGGGAGCCAGAGGAGAGTTTGACCTTCCCTATGGTTAGGCAGTGTCTGAGGTTTCCCAACTTCCAGGTATTCGTGCCCTTATGTAACCTACAATACGTTGCACGTGGCTTAACTTACTTGACTTGCTTCTAATAAACCGAATCTCACAAAAATGTTGGATGTGACTTTTGAGATTCTGTTCCAAAAAGCCTGTGACTTTCTTATTGCCTCTTTTCCTCTCTGATCTCTCACTCTGGGGGAAACCAGCTTCCATCTTTTTTAGTAGCCCTAAGTAGAGGTCCCTGTAGCAAGGGACTGATGTCTCTGGCCAACAGTTCAGAAGGATTTGAAGCCTTGCCATCAGCCATATGAGTGAGCTTACATCCTGCCCAAATCAAGCCTTGAGGTGACTGCAACCCTGGTGGACACCTCGATTGTAGCCTTGTGAGAGATTTGAGATGGGCCTCAGCTATGCCACCAGCAGATTTCTGATCCATCAAAACTGTGAGATAACAAATATTTGCTGTTTTTTTTTTAAGCTTTTATTTATCCATTCATGAGAGACACAGAGAGGCAGTGACATAGGCAGAGGGAGAAGCGTGTTCCCTGCGGGGAGCCCATTGCAGGACTCAATCCTGGGACCCCCAGGGGGGTTCAGGGACTCAACCACTGAGCCACACTGGCATCCCAGTATTTGCTATTTTGAGGCACTAAGTTTTGGGGTGATTTGTTATGCAGCAATAGATGAATATTACACCACCAGAATGTAAAGGATGTGAAGAAAGGCCCCAAGAATATCTGGTTTACTACTCTCTCTCTAGCATGTAGCACAGAGCATAGTGCAAAGTAGGCTTCCAGTACAGATTTGTTGAAAGAATGAATGAATGAAAATGCCAAAGGAATTGTTTTCTTCCCAACTCTCACATTTTAGCATCTGGGCCCCAAAATAGCTTGTCTTACACACAGAATCTTCTAAAATCTTTTCCAGAAAAAGTTGCAATGTGCCTGTGGTGCTCCTCTAAACACAAGACCTAAACTGAGTCCAGAGAGCCACACAGGCAACAAATTGACACTGTGCCACTTCTCCCTCTTGTGCAAGACACATTTTCTCCCAAAGTTTCCTGGTCTACAGAGATGTGGCTCTGCCTTCCATAGAGAGCACCTTTATTATTTTTTATTTTTTTAAGTAAACTCTATGCTCAGCGTGGGGCTTGAGCTCACGACCTCTAGATCAAGAGTTGCATGCTCTATGAACTGAACCAGTGAGGTGCCCCACAGAGGGTACCTTTAACATTATCATCCATAATGTGGAAATAGAATTCCCATTTTCATTTCAGAAGAGAGTCTTTGTTTAACATCTGGGTGTTTTGTTCTCAGAACAAAGGAAGAGTCCCCTTTAAAAGAGCATTGGCAACTCCACCAATACGAGAAAGAAATCGCTTTTAATGTGGAAATGACATTTCTTTGTTGCTGTTTTTCACCCTTGTCAGCTTTATCCACTGAGGTTAAAAAAGTGTTTTAGGGGTTTAGGTTTTCACATTGGCTCCCTTGGAATACTATAGCCTGTAGACCCCATGCTACTTACCAGTCAACTGCTCTGGCTCAGTTTCTCCCCTGGATTTGTAACATTATATCACAAAGGCTTTTTTGCTTGTGAAACTCTGAGAGGAAAAGTGCATTGACAATGCCAAAGATTAAAAAAAAAGGATATTAAAAATAGAGGCTAGTTCATGTTACTAGATCTGACTGCAGATCACCTGGAAAGGACTATTAAAATTTTAAGTGGCCGTATTGTCTCCTGTGAAAACTAAGCTCAAATAAAACAACCCGGTAAATTGTTTCTCAACACTTTTATTTGGTTCTCTCTATGAATAGTGAAAACAACCTGAGTAGTTCCAATCCATTTTGTTAGCTCTATTGATAGGATTGTAGCTTAAACTTGTTCTTATCTAAAAAATTGTGCTTCTCTAACTTCATACAGAAACATGGTTTTCCCCCAAGATAAATGCTGTGGATATAAGCATTTCAGGGTTGTTTACATCAAAACTCAAAACATAATTCAACAAACTTCTATAGAATATACCATATGCACATACTTCCTCTCCTCAGGGAGTTTATAATCTATTAAGAATGAGAAGAAATGTGATAATGGCATTTTTAAAAAGGATTTCATTTATTTATTCATGAGAGACACACACACACAGAGAGGCAGAGACAGAGGCAGAGGTAGAGCAGGCATCTTTTTTAAAAAAAAGATTTTATTTAATTACTTGAGAGAGAGAAAAAGCATAAGTGGAGGGGAGGGTGGTAGAGGGAGAGGGAGACACAGTGGGGCTCGATTTCAGGACCCCAAGATCATAACCTGAGCCAATATCAAGAGTCAGATGCCCAACTGACTGAGACACCCAGGCACCCCAATTTTGTTTTATTTTTAACGTTTATTTATTTTTAAGTCATCTCTACCCCCAATGTAGGGCTCAATCAAACTCACAACCACCAAGATCAAGAGTCATGTGTTCTTCTGACTAAGCCATCCAGGTGGTCCTAAATTTCACAGATAAATAGAGTGTGTCCTACAGAGGTCAAATAATTTGCCCAAGGTCAGACCCACAGATGATAGTGGCATTGGGAATAAAGCCCAGGTATGCCTGTTGGAGTTCTTCACTGACAAAGAACTATAATATAAAGTTTATTAAGGTGACTCTGGTATGACAGCCTGCTGGTTAGCCTCCAAGAAACCAAAGCCTGTGGGTCCCTTTTGGTGGGAGACTAAAAAGTTGGGTTGCGGAGTTGACACTTGAAGAACTAATGGAAGGGCATCACCAGGTGTGGAACTTGAGACTGAATTTTACTCACAGGTGGAAACTCTACCTGGCCTACATACAGCGGGGACTGACACATTGAAAGCTCTCTTTTAATTCTGTGGGAGATGGTAAATGATTGTTTTAAGTCCATAGTGATGTAGCCAGTTAATCCTACTAACATGACAAGACAGAATTTGGTAAGTGGCATCAGAGAAATTTATATAAAATGCCATTGGGGTTCAGATCAAAGAAATAATGAAAGCCTGTAGTTCTAGAATGCTTTCTCTGCACCAAGCTCTATACTAAGTATCTTACATGCATCATCTCACTCAATCCTCACCTTTTCTCATGCCCATGGCTAACTCTGAGTTCAGCATCTTGTCTAAGGCCACACAGCTAGTAAGCAGTGGAGCTAGATTCAAATCTAGATCTGTCCGGTTGACCTCAGTGTTTCTAGGCAGGTGACTTACAATAGTCTTTATGAAGTAGGTGGCATTTGAGATGGACCCTAAAGGATGGGTAGATAGCCATATTCTAAGCAAGATGGCAGAGCCTGAGCAAAGGCTTGTATGTGGTAGGGTGTGGAGCCAAGTGCAGGAACAGCAGGTAGTGTAGTTTGCCTGGAGCTTCTGGTAGTCGTAGAGCTCCAGGGGAAGAGAAGACTGAAGAGAGTTGTTAGATCCACATTTTGGTGGTCTCTGAATTCCAAGCCGAAGAGCTTCTACTCTGTTAGTTTGCTAGTGCTGCTATAAAAAAGTAGCACATGCTGAATGGCTTGAACAGAAATTCATTGTCTCATCGTCCTGGAGGCCAGGAGTCCAAGGACAAGGTGTTGGCAGGGTTGTGTCCTTCTCAGGGCTATGAAAGAAGGACTTGTATCAGTTCTCTCTCTTTGACTTGTAGATCTTCTACATGTGTCTTCACATCATCTTCCCTCTGTGTCCAAATTTCCTATTCTTTTTTTAAAAAAGATTATTTATTTATTCATGAGAGACACACACACAGAGAGAGAGAGAGAGGCAGAGACAGAGGCAGAGGGAGAAGCAGGCCCCATGCAGGAAGCCCGTGTGGGACTCGATCCCAGGACTCTAGGATCATGCCCTGGGCCGAAGGCAGGCGCCAAACCGCTGAGCCACCCAGGGATCCCCTAAATTTCCTATTCTTGTAAGATCACTGGTCAGATTGGATTAGGGCTCACTCTAAAGACCTGATTTTAACTTGATTACTTCTGTAAAGACTCTCTCTCCAAATAAGATCACATGATGAGGTAGTGGGGGTTAGGACTTTGACACACAGATTTGGGTAGAGGGCACAAAATTCAACCTATAACACTAGCCAGGCAGATGATTCAGTGGTTTTATAGCGCCTGCTTTATTTTGACAATGCTGTTGTTTAATGTCAGATGTTCAAATCAGGTGTAATCAATCAAGTGTTACAAATTATATGAAATAAAGAGGGTAATGAATTTCATAGGCTTTGGTATGATGACAAGAAAAAGAAAACTTTGATTCAGCTTCAACGTGGATGGAACTGGAGGGTATTATGCTGAGTGAAGTAAGCCAGTCGGAGAAGGACAAACATTATATGTTCTCATTCATTTGGGGAATATAAATAATAGTGAAAGGGAATATAAGGGAAGGGGAAAAAATGTGTGGGAAATATCAGAAAGGGAGACAGAACGTAAAGACTGCTAACTCTGGGAAACGAACTAGGGGTGTTGGAAGGGGAGGAGGGCGGGGGGTGGGAGTGAATGGGTGACGGGCCCTGGGGGTTATTCTGTATGTTAGTAAATTGAACACCAATAAAAAATAAAAATAAATAAAAAATAAATAAAAAAAAATAAAAAAAGAAAACTTTTCTATTTAAAATAGGAACTGGCTGCAGAGATTTTTGCATCAAGAAAAGGGGTGTAAAAAAATAAAGAAAGAAACAAAAGGGGCGTTATTTGTGTTCAGGGCGATGACTCTGTTTAGAAAAATGTCTTGATGGCATATTTCAGTTTGAATGGTGAATCACATATCCCTCACCCCAGCCTATGGCATTGTTTGAAAGGGGAGAATGAAACAAAGAATTAAAGCTCATTATACTAAAGTTGACTTTGAAAAATGGGGGTCAGGCAGAGATGGTGTAAGAAGAAAGGAAGATGAGGGGAGTCTGGGGGCGGTTAGTTGGTTAGGCTTCTGACTCTTGATTTCAGCTCAGGTCATGATCTCAGAGTCATGGGATCAAGGCCTGAGTCAGGCTCTATGCTCAGTGAGGAGTCTGCTTGAGATTCTCTTTCTCCCTCTTCCTCTGCCCCTCCTCTCCTCCCTTTAAAAAAAAAAATAAATAGGGGCACCTGGGTGGCTCAGCTGGTTAAGCATTTGATGTCAGCTCAGGTCATGATCCCAGCTCATGGTCCTGGGATCCATCTCAGAGTCCAGCTCTTCACTCAGCAAGGAGTCTGCTTCTCCCTCTCCTTCTGCCTCTCCTGCCACTCATGCTCTCTTTTTCTGTCTCAAATAAAAAAATCTTAAAAAATACATATATCTTTAGAAAAAAGAAAAGAAGGTGAGTATAATGAATGGGGTAAGAGAAAGGGAAGTAAAACATTACAGAAAACTTGAGGAATAAAGTTGGACAATTCAGGAGGATGGCAGTGGATGGGGATGTATATATATTATTGCATTTTAAATTGTTTATCATATTGTGAGCCATGTGATCTCTTCCTTTCAAAAGGCTTCTACATATAATATCCTCTTGATAATTGTAGGGGAATAAATGGAGAAGGAGCTGTATTCTATGGTTAGGTAGGTCTATATGGGACAGAGACAAGAATGATTACAGAAAGCAAGATGTTTCTGAGATAGTGAGCTCAGTGGAAAGAAGAAATTGAAGTCTCAGAGTTCTGGAATTAGATCCAGTGTGGACCACTGCTTATTAACTGTGTGGCTCTTTTAGGAAGTCAACTAACCTCTTAAGCCTCAATTTCCTCATCTTGAAAGTGGGGACAAAAATAGAACCTATCTCATAAAGCTGCTGTTTGTGATGGTTAAGTGACATAATGGTTGTAAAATGTTTGGATCCACCCCAGACACTTAATTCAGTGCATGATAAATCTTAGCTGTGGGAAAGAGCAAGGGATGCCCAGCGGTTTGTGGAATAGGGGCTCAAAATACTTTTTTCTAATGATTGAAAAGAAGGAGGAGGCCAGAAGAAGGGGGTCTTGGGAACACCCAGGCTGGAAATATCTGGGGTGCTCTGGGGAGGAAGACTAAGTCTGTAGGAGTAGAGTATGCATAGGAAGAATGAAATTAACAAAGTTCCTGGAAGAAAATCAAGGGAAAATAACTTTTGAAATTAATTCAATGATGAGCACTCCTCGGGGTGCCTGGGTGTCTCAGTTAAGTGTCTGCCTTTGGCTCGGGTCATGATCCCAGGGTTCCCTACTCAGCGTTGAGTGAGTCTGTTTCTCCTCCCTCTGCTGCTCCTCCTTGTGCTCTCTCTCTTTGTCCGTCAAATAAATAAATAAAATCTTGGCATCCCGGGTGGCTCAGTGGTTGAGCATCTGCCTTTGGCTCAGGTAGTGATCCCATGATCCTGAGATCAAGTCCCGCATTGGGCTCCCTATGAGGAGGCTGCTTCTCCCTCTGGTTCTGTCTCTGCCTCTCTCTCTGTGTCTCTCATGAATAAATAAATAAAATCTTTTAAAAAAATCTTAAAAAAATGATGAGCTCTCCTCATTTCACTGTTGCTCTTTCTTTCTGTCTCATAGTTTGGCTCTGTTTTTAGCAATTGTGCTACTGGGTGAGTGCCTACCCCCATTCCCATTTATATTTTATTGTGACAAATTACAAGAATGCAGAAAAGCATAGAGAAAAACATCATGAACACGTATGTGTCCACCACTCAATTCTATCAAATCTTACCCTGTTGTCTTATTTTCTTCACTTTTTTAAAATTTACCTACGTTTTAGAAAAAAAATATTATAGATACAATTAAAGCTCTCTGATGCTTCTCCTTCCTCCTTACCAATCTTGTGAATGCCTCTCTCTGGAATACAATTCTACAGAATACAATATGAATTGTGCTCCCTGGAGATGTGCAATATGAGTACTGGATCCAGAATTAGATGTTTGTCATTGTTATGTATGTTTTAGTACTTTTAGCACCTGAGACTGTATCTATAAACAATATTCTTTTACAGGTTTAAACCTTACTAACGGTACTGCTCTGTATTGAAACTTCGGCAACTTGCTTTTTAAAAAATCACCACTCTGGGGGTGCCTGGGTAGCTAAGTTGGTTGAGTGTCCCTCTCTTGATTTCTGCTTGGGTCATGATCTCAGGGTCATGGGATGGAAACCTGCGGGGGCTTCTCACTCAGGGTGGAGTCTGCTTGAGGTTCTCTCCCTTTCTCTCTGTCTCTCCCCCAACTCACTCACTTGCTCTCTCTCTCTAAATTAAATAAATCTTAAAAAAATCAGCATTCTGTTATTGAATTCATCCTTGTCAATACAGGGAGCTTCATTCATTAATTTCATTAGTTTATTTTTTATTTTTTTATTTATTTTTAAAAATTCTTTTCCTTTTTTTAAAAAAAGATTTTATTTATTTATTCATGAAAGACACAGAGAGAGAGAGGCAGAGACACAGGCAGAGGGAGAAACAGGCTCCATGCAGGGAGCCTGATGTGGGACTCGATCCCTGGACTCCAGAATTATGCCCTGGGCCAAAGGCAGGTGCTAAACCTCTGAGCCACCCAGGGATCCCTAATTTCACTAGTTTAAAGTGAAATTCCATTGTATGAAGATGCCACAATTTGTCTTTTCTCTGATTGATGGATGTTTAGTTTTTTTTCTAAATTTTTGTTGTTGCTATTGCTGCAGTGAACATTTTTGTACACTGTGCAGAGTGCAAGAGTTTCTCTAGGGAATACACAGAAGTGAAAATTGTACCTCAACTCTATCAGATATTGACACATTGCTCTCCAAAGTAATTGTACTTGTTTAAAATAATTGTACTCGTATATTTACTCCACCAGCAGTGTATGAGCTCAGACTGTTTCACATCCTTACCAACAGCTGGTATTGTCAGATTTTATATTTGTCAATCTAATAACTAGAAAATATCTTTTCCTATTAGTTTAGTTATTCTGTTTTTTAATCTTTTAATATAATAGTTGTTGGTGAGGTTGAGTATATTTTCATAAATTTATTGACCATTTGGGTTTTCTCCTCCATGACTTACTTATTATTGTCCTTTAAGGATTAAATGAAGTAATATGAGTAAAGCAATTGGAAAACTGCCTAACACAAAGTACATATATTATGTGTTAGCTATCAGTATTTGCCGGCTTGCTTTTTTCTTTCTTTCTTTCTTTCTTTCTTTCTTTCTTTCTTTCTTTCTTTCTTTCTTTCTTTCTTTCTTTTTTTGCTGGCTTTCCTATTGGATTGCTACTGATTTATAGTTATTACATATTTGTATATAAACCCTTTGTTATGTGAGTTGGGAACACTTTCTCTGAGTTTGTAGCTTGTATTTTCATTTTTTATAGTGTTGCATGCATTTTATATTTGAATGAGTGAAATTTATCATTTTCCTGTATGTTTTTGTAAGTTTTGTGTCCTGTTAAAGAAATATCTACCCTGATTTCATAAAGACAGTCACTTCTCTTCTGTCTTTTTTTAAAAGATTTATTTATTTTTTCAGAGAGAGAGAGAATCTTCAGACTCCCTGCTGAGCATGGAGTCTGATGTGGGGCTGGATCTCTTGACCCTGAGATCATGACCAGAGCTGAAATCAAGAGTCTGACACTTAACTGACTGAGCCACCCAGGTTCTCCAAGACAGTCTCCTCTCTTTTTGTATAAAAAATTTGTTTAATTTTCACATTTAGATTTTTAAATGTACATGTACTTTATTTTTGTGTGTGGCGTGAGGTAGGAATTGAAGTTTTTTTAAGCCAGCCAAGCGCCCCACATTTCACTCTTTAATCCATTTGTTTTTGTTTTTGTTTTTTTTTTAAGTATTTTTTTTTAATTTTTATTTATTTATGATAGTCACAGAGGGAGAGAGAGAGAGAGGCAGAGACACAGGCAGAGGGAGAAGCAGGCTCCATGCACTGGGAGCCCGATGTGGGATTCGATCCTGAGTCTCCAGGATCGCGCCCTAGGCCGAAGGCAGGCGCCAAACCGCTGCGCCACCTAGGGATCCCTCTTTAATCCATTTGAATTTATTTTTGTGTGTGATATAAAAAAGTGGTCCAGTGGTTTCATTCTTTTGCATGTAGCTATCCAATTTTCCCAATACCATTTATTAAAGAGATTGTCGTTCATCAATTTAATATTCTTGCCTCCGTTGTCACAGATTAATTGATCATATAAGCATGTGTTTATTTTTGGGATCTGTGTTCTATTTCATTGAGCTATGTGTCTATTTTGTGTCAATACCATACTGTTTTGATCACTATGGCTTTGTAGTACAGCTTGACATCTCCGATTGTGATACCTCCAGCTTTGTTTTCCTTTTTCTTTTTTCTCTTTTTTCAATATTTTTTTTATTTTAAAGATTTTATTTATTTTTTTGAGAGAGAAAAAGTTAGCAAGAGAGAGGAGGAGCAGAGAGAGGGGGCAGAACAGGAAAACTGATGTGGGGCTGGATCCCAGGACTTTGGGAGCTGAAGGCAGACAATCAGCTAAGCCACCTGGGCACCCTTGTTTTCCTTTTTCATGCTTTGGCTATTAGGAGTCTTTTGTGGTTCCATACAAATTTTGTTCTAGTTCTGTGAAAAATACAGTTGTCATTAAAAAAAAAGATTATATTTATTTATTCATGAGAGACACAGAGAGAGGCAGAGACATAGGCAGAGGGAGAAACAGGCTCCCCATAGGGAGCCCAATGCAGGACTCAATCCCAGGACCCTGGGATAACTACTGAGACACCCAGGCACCCTACAGTTGGCGTTTTTGAAAAAGATTTTATTTGAGAGAGAGTATGTAAGAGAGAACATGAGTGGGAGTGAGGGGCAGCGAGAGAGGGACAAGAGACTCCTCACTGACAAGGGAGGAACTCTATGCCAGGTTCAATTCCAGGATCCCGGGATCATAACTTGAGCTAAAGATTAGGATTTTGATAGGGATTGCTTTGAATCTGTAGATTACTGTGGGTAGTACGGACGTTTTGCCAATATTCTTCCAATCCTGAGCATAGTATATTTTTCCCTTTGCAACATCTTTTTTTTTTTCACCAATGTCTTATAGTTTTAAGAATACAGGTCTTTTACTTCCTTGATTAAATTTATTCCTAAATATTTTATTCTTTTTGATGCAATTGTAAGTGGGATTGTTTTTGTGATTTTTTTCTTTTGCTTCATTATTAGTGTAGACTTCTATATATTGATTTTGTATTCTGCAACTTCACTGCATTCTTTTATTAGCTCTAATAGCTTTTTGGTGGAGTCTTTAGGGCTTTTTTCATAATCTGAAAATAGTGACAGCTTTCCTTCTTCCTTACCACTTTGGTTGCCTCTTATTTCTTTTCTTTTCTTTTCTTTTTTTTTTTTTTTTTTTGGTCTGATTGCTGCAGCAAGACAGGGTCAATTTTTTAAAAATAAATGTTTCATATATACTTGAGATGAATTTATTTTTTAATTGTTATGTGCAAGATTATATCAGTATGTATTTTAAAAAGTATAATTATTTGTTCACTTCTTTAACATAATTACTAGGTTCTGAAGATCTAGCTTTGAAGCCTTATTTATATGTTGATATAAACATGTCACCTCTGTTGATCACAAAATCTGTAATTTATTTAAGTTACTAAATATGTTTTTTAATGTTTTTTCCTTCAAGTTTTTATTTAAATTCAAGTTAGTTCAATGCAGAAATTGTGTACAATTTTTATCTAATCGTTTTTTTATGCATGGATGTGAGTTTTTAAGTGTACATGTCAGTCTTTTAGTATCTACACTTTCTTTTTATTGGAGTTCAATTTGCCAACATATAGCATATCACCAGTGCTCATCCCACCAAGTACCCCCCTCAGTGCCTATCACCCAGTCACCCCAACCCCCCGCCCACCTCCCCTTCTACTACCCCTTGTTCGTTCCCCAGAGTTAGGAGTCTCTCATGTTCTGTCATCCTCAAGTATCTACACTTTTGTATTTGTTATCATAATATGTTTATATTTTCACCCTAACATTTTCGCTTGGACTTTCTGGTATTCTCATAGCAAATTAATTTTTGTTAAGTAATCTCTATATCCAACATGAGCTCAAACTCATGATCCCGAGATAGAGATTTGCACACTCTACTGACTCTCATAGCAAATTTTGAATCTTCCTAGCTTTGGTAGAGTATTTTGCTCTCTTCTTACATCACAAGAATATTAAACAGAGCTAGAACTTAAAGTGAAAATTTAGTAAAATAGAAACCTCCAGAACATCTCCTGGGTCTTATTAAAATGAGATAGCAGGTGCTGTTGCTATAGCACTCAAAGGCTGTATTGCTTTAAATTGCAGCTCTGCTCCATGAGGCTCAAACCTCAGTAGACCCCTGATTTAACCATCACTGCATTGTATGGAACATACATTATCAAATCAGAGTGTCCTAGAAATCTGAATATGAATGAGTCTTGGCTGAATACCCTTATTTGGCTAATTTGAAAGGCCTTACAAAATGCATTGGTGTTCTTGGACCCAATGTAATTTGTAATGAGTCTAAGAATCTAAAGAATCATTACCATAGGCCTGCAGAATAAAATAAATCTTTTTGTTATTATTATATTTGCCTCTATCTTTGATGTGATACTTTAAAAGTGGAACTGAGAGCATTAACCGGATGCAAGCAAATGGAGACTATCACATTTCAAAATCTAAAAATTTCCCAGCTGCCAGTGATTCACATTTATGTCCTAAATAATTCCATATATTGCTTGGAAATTTAGAAGGTTTGGGGGTGGGGTTGTTTTCCCTGGAGAGATGCTCAGTTTGTATAATAACAGTGTTGGCTTCTAGAGTTTTTAGGGGTTGGTGAGTGTTGTGGCTTTCTCTATGGCGGTCAGATTTTGGATGTTAGCTGCCTGAAGCAATACTTTTCTTGGCCTTTCTTTTAGATCACAGAAAGCGAATCATTATTTTTTGTTATTTGGAAGTAGATGAAGAAATTATATTCTAAATCAATTGAGAGGATGGTTAGGGATAAGACTAGGTAAATCCTTGTTAGGAGAAGACCTCAAGAAGGACAAATCAGGTTATGCTTGCATAAACCAGAATCTAAAAGGTTAGAGTTATCTGCACAGCTAACCCTCAAATTTACAGAGATCTATTCCCACACTTTTTAAGTTGCATGTTTGGAATTTGGCATTTGGTTTCCCACAGAAATAATACTATATTTGATTAGGGTTCAAGGTGGGCCTACAGAAACTCAATTTCACCCACAGCGTGACTGAAATATTGTTGCATCTGTGATTTTAAACTTTATTTCTTTAAAGCTTTGTAAAGTACATTTAAACGTACAAAATCCCTTCGAAAGATACCAAACACTCAGGATCCTAAACAGCCTGGCCCATATTTGGGAACTCAGCTGGCATGTTGTACATTGCTTGATCCCCTAAAAGCACTGCCAGAAATTAGCTAGCAATGGAAGGAATGATGTTTCCTGTACCTCAAGGTTCAGTGACAATCTGGATGCTTCTGTTTTTACTTTTCTAGGTTTCAGGGATCAAACAGCACCTCTCACCAAGAAGAAGGGAAAGAATGAGGTGGACTGAGGTAGCATTAGCACTAGCATATCTGGTGTCAGTGAGTCACCCACCCAACCAGATAGAGCCCTAACTGGCAGCAACTAGGAGCAGGGAAACTGACTTCTTTCCATCAGTCATGCTGTGGAGTGGAGGATAGCTCCCACAGAGCTACCCCAGCTGCCAGCTTGCCCCAGCAAGATGAGAGGGAAGCTAGGAAGGCAAAGTAAGTTCATTAAAATACCAATGGATTGGCACATTGATTAGCAAAAGCCAGACTGGGAAACTAGTAGTCAAAAAGCCCGGGTGTTTCAACAGATATTTATAAGATAAAGAGGAATGGAGGGGGAACCTATAGATGAAAAGAGACATGAAAGACATATGTAATTTTTTAAGTGGATAAGACTAAGATATTGTGTGTATGAACACACATATGGGTGAGAAAACTTTTTTAGGAAAAGCATGAAAGTGATGACTATAAAAGTCTAGACAAGGAGCACCTGGGTGGCTCAGTCAGTAAAGTATCTGCCTTCAGCTCAAGTCATGATCCTTGAGTCCCAGATTCGAGCCCCTCATTGAGCTCCCTGCTCAATGGGGAGTCTGTTTCTCCCTCTCTCTTTTTCTCTCAAATAAATATGTAAATAAATAAAAAATATTTTAAAAAGTCTAGATAATAGCTATGTATGAGTAAAGGAGGGGCTTGTGATCTGGCCACCACATGTAGAAGAGGCTCCTGGGGTCACTGACAAAGATCAGTGACCCCAGTGATTATTAACCTGACAGTGGTTGCAAGAGTGTTGATTTATATAAATTCATTAAGCCATACATCTGTGTGGCATTCTTTACCTGTCTTACTTTACAATATAAACCATTAAAAAAAAATAGAAGAAGGGCCTATCTATGGAGTCAGAGCACTAAGTGGGCCCATGGGGCCTGACCTGGTTGTGGGACCTTTCAAAGGCAAGGAAAATGCATTCCCATCAGAGCCGGGGTAGAGTGGCATGGAGAAGGAAGATATGGTGGTGTGGGCCAGCAGTGACAGGAAATAAGGGAAGGAATCAAGGCTTGGAGAGAATGGAAGCACTTGCTAAGTAGTTTGGGGCCAAATACAGGCTGAGGGAATTCCTCACTTAGGGAATATAGATTGAAGATGCTTGTAATGGTGCTGCCCCAGATACCACCTGGGGTCAGAAACAAGTTTTTCACATGTTTTTGTTCTATTTCCACGTAAGGATAATGTTCCTGGCCTTCTTCAGGATGTTATGAATTAGCAAAAATACACAGTCTTATATTTATTCTAAATTTCATTCAAAATTTTAACAGGATGGGTCAAATTAACACAAGATTTCTAGGTCAGGGAATAGGTAATAAGATGGCAAGAAGTTAAAAACGGGCAGCCTGGGAGCAGGCAAGAAACAGGGTGCAAGGAAATGCTTAGCAATATGGAGTGGGGGCCCAGCAGCTGGGTTGGAATTCAAGGTTAGGGCCCTAATCTTTAGGAATATTGTAAGAATAAAGCAGAGTCCCTCTTTCAGAGCAACTGTTGCAATAGATAAGTTAAACAGATAGAAGCATAGTCACAAGGCCTAAAGCAGGCAACCAATAATTGGATCTGGGGTATAAGTCACAGTGTTCTAGCAGGGTCAATGGCCAGGTTGACTGTATGCAGTCGTGTGAGTTATGGAACTCAGGCTCCTTGATTTCCCCTTAATGAATAAACAGGATTTGTTCCAAAGCTTGGGGCTGACTAAATCTATAGGAATGGGGTTGGGATAGTTGAGTGGCTTCAGCTGTGAGAATTGGTTTGCTCGTTCACTTCTTGACTATAAATCAAACACTTCTCATAACTGTAGTTTTTTTCCTAGAGGATTGATTAGATTCGGGTTCACTTTTTAAGAATCCCTCATGGGTGGTGTTCTTTACCCTTTATTGCATCTTAACATCAGGAGGCCTGCACTGTCTGGTGTCTTACTTTTTATAATATTAAGGTTGATGAGTGGGGTTCAGGTGGTTCAGGCTGATTTTTGTATTATAGTATCCTATCAACCTTCAAGCTGATGATTTTAGCAGTCACTGATGATCATGGCTTAGGTCCATTATTTCATTAGAAGGAGGAGATTGTTGATTTTCCAATGCCATCATTTCTTCTGCATTAGCTAGAATTCTATAAAGAAGAAATTTCTCTCAGCAACTTTGTCTTTCTTGAAATGCAGTTCTTATAGGAAAGGTAGGACAGCTGTGTGATTTTTGCCTTGTAATTACCAATTTTCAGAATGATTTTGGTGTCCAGGTAAGCTTCAGTGGTGACTAATATGTTTTTATTGGCTCATTATGAATTTAGAGATTTTTATATATTGGATGTGTCTCAGTAAATCATCAGTTTTTTACTTTGATACCCAAATTGTCCCATATTAGGCTAGTGGGTGCCCCTTTAAAGTTGATTCTTGAGGCCTCTTGACATGATCATAGTAGTTGTTAATAGCTTCCTCACTTTCCTGCACAAGAAGACCTCCCCAGCTCATCTAGTACAGTTCCTACCCCAGACCTGGAGTCAGAGATTTCTCTAAGGAGTCCCGTTTTATTTAGTGGGGGATGATATTCAGAGAGCATAATTTGTGTCAGTGTGCTTATTGCTATCAATTGGTCATTGCTTCTTGGACTCTTCAGTGGTCAGGGCAAGAAATGACCTTTTTGTTTAAAAAGAAACCCCTGAATTTATAGTGATAGTCCCAATTTAAATGGAATACTTGGGGATCCCTGGGTGGCGCAGCGGTTTGGCACCTGCCTTTGGCCCAGGGCGCGATCCTGGAGACCTGGGATCAAATCCCACGTCGGGCTCCCGGTGCATGGAGCCTGCTTCTCCCTCTGCCTGTGTCTCTGCCTCTCTCTCTCTCTCTCTGTGTGACTATCATAAATAAAAAAAAATTTAAATGGAATACTTTAGGGTTTTTACCTAACTTCAAATTTGTATGTGCATCCACTTTCTTTTATTTTGAACATCTTTGTTCTTAATAGCATTAACACAGTTGCCTATGACTCCCTATAAAAATAAAAATAACACTGTTATCTTTAACAATAAAACTGCTGAATGCAGTTTAGAATTTCTTTGTAGTTCTTTATGTACTGACTATATATCCAATTTGGGATGTACAGGCAAAGTTCTGTGTTTTAAAGTCAAGTTAAGGGGCACCTGGGTGGCTCAGTTGGTTAAGGATCTGCCTTCAGCTTGGCTTATGATCTGAGGGTCATGATTGAGCCCCACATGGGGCTCCCTGCTCAGTGGGGAGTTTGCTTCTCCCTCTGCCCCTTCCCCTACTTGTGCTCTCTCTCTCTCCCTTTCTGTTGAATACATAAATAAAATATTTAAAAAATATATTTTAAAAAATAGGGACACCTGGGTCGCTTAGTGGTTGAGTGTCTGCCTTCGGCTCAGGGAGTGATCCCGGGATCTGGGATTGAGTCCCACATCAGGCTCCCTGTGGGGAGCCTGCTTCTCCCTCTGCCTGTGTCTTTGCCTCTCTCTCTCTCATGAATAAATAAATAAAATCTTAAAAAATATATATATATTAAAAATTTAAGTCAAGTTGAAATAATTCTTTTCTCCATATTATTTTGTCATAAGTTCAGTTCATTTGTTTCCATTTGCTTTCTATTTTTAGGGATTTATTTTTTCTTTTTGATTTTGTTCCAAAGTCAAAGTATATAACAAAGTATATATAAAGAAACCTCAAGATCATCCCTGTCTCCTCCACCCTATCCCCTCTCTGGGACTATAGATAAATATATTTATTAATTACTGTTTATCTTTCTGTTGTTTCATTTTTAAAAGGTTTTATTTAGTTATGTATTTTAAAGAGAAAGAGAGCGAGCATGAAGAGGGGCAGAAGGAGAGGGACAAGCAGACTCCCTGCTGAGCAGGGAGCCGGATGTAGGCCTCAATCCCAGGATTCCGAGATCATGACCTGAGCTCAGGTCTAATGCTTAACTGACTAAGCTACCCAGGTGCCCCTTTCTGTTGTATCATTTTGAAACTATAAGTGAATATGTGTATGGGGGGGGGTCTATGTATGTTTCCCTTTTAGATTAGGCTACTTAAAAGGTGCCATATTACAAGCATTGTTTTACTCTTGCTTTTTTCCCTAGTAATAGATCCTGTTGATATATCAGAATATAGAAGTCTTACGATTCTTTTATTTTTTTTTAAATAACTGAATAGTACCCTTTGTGTATATGTACCATAGTTTATTTAAGCAATCCCCAACTGGTGGATGTTTTGGTTGCTTCCAGTGTTTTGCTACTACAAGGGATTTCTCATTGAATGGACTTATACATACACTATTTTGGTTTTGTCGGTGTATCTTCGTAATAACATGGATATAATTATTGATGTGAGCTTCAGTCGAGCAAGACTATTTCCATATCCTAGTGGCTGGTCAATAGTAAGAGCTCTTTGCCAATCTAGTGTTGATGAATGCTATCACAGGAATAATACTGGAGGTAGCAGATAGATACAAAAGTCACTTATAACTCTGTCTCTCAATTTCCCCCAAATGCATTATACCTACTCTAGTCTCTGGACCTTTGATCCTCTACAACCCACTGTCCCTAAAATTCTTACCCTCTACCATAAATTCTAATGTGAACCTTTCCTATCTTACTGTATTGTTTCCTCTGACCTTTGGATGTATTTTAAAACCCTTAAGTTTGTATTTTGACTATCCAAGGAGTCTTGAAAATAATGCTTATCTTCCTCCTGCAGTTAGGATATACTGCTGCTAGATGGCAGAAGTATCTTGGTTTTGGGGCACTTGGACAGCTCAGTTGGTTAGGTGTCTGACTCTCGATTTTGGCTTGGGTCACGGTTCTGGGGTCATGGGATCCAGCCTCATGTGGGGCTTTGGCTCAGTGGGGAGTCTGCCTGGAATTCCCTCTACCTCTACCCCTCTCCCTGTTCCCGCAAGCTCTCTCTCTCTCTCTCTCTCTCTCTAAAATAAATAAAAACATCTTTTTTTAAAAAGAAGTATTTTGGTTTTGTTCTCAAGGTCCAAATGTAAAAGCATGGGCAACTTGGGCAAGTTTCTCAGAGCCTGTTTCCTTATCTGTAAATCGAAAGGAATGGGTTGGGTGATTTCTAAATCTCTATCTCTAACTTCTATGAATCTAAATATATTTCTAACTGTTTTCAGTTTCCTCTGACCACTTCTTTTTTTAAGTTTCTTTTTTTCTCTTAATAATCTCTACATGCAAGTGGGACTTGAACTAAGAACCCCAAGATCAAGAGTTGCATGCTCTTGTGACTGAGCCAGCCAGATGCCCCTCATTGCCCTTTTATTTCCTCTTGGCAAGAGAGAATAATGAGCTGTAGGCCTTTCCTAGGCTGAAGGCATATAATACTTAGGAGTTTTCTCTAATCAAAAAGAAAAATTAGAAAAGAAAAGCCATTTTACATGTTATTCTGACCAAAGAGTGAACATCCTCTTAGCACTATGGTTTGTGTGTGTGTGTGTGTGTGTGTGTGTGTGTGTGTGTGTGTTTTAGAGTTGCTGGCTAGGTATTACTTGAATCTGTATTTGTTTGATTTGATAATTTATTTACTTATTCAACAAATATTTGTTGAAGGCCTTTTACATGCCAGGCACCATTTTGTTATTATTGGCTTTGCTCCTTTTGTTGTTTTTTGTTTTTAGCTGTAGCTTGAGCTCCAAATCTGTTTTCTTTTTTTGGAGCTTCTAATTATAAATTCAAACAATTCCCAGAACAGAAACTTCTATATAACAAATTTAAGCAATTTTCTTGGCTAAACTATAAACTGGAATGATCATGTGACTTAAGTAGGTGGAAGTTATTTAGCGAGTCTCATTCACTTTGAGTTATCCAACCAATAAAATTAGAAGACAAAAAGGGACTGACCTAGAGTTGCTATTTTTGGGGTTTTTTTTTGCTAAGTGAGGCTGTTAAAAAGAGGCAACTGCTGCCATAAAATTAAAAAAAAATGTCAGTGCCTAGAAAAAATTAGAAGGGAAATATTCATAAGAAACTTGTAATAAAGGAAATTCTTTCAAATTGAATAGAAGTATAGAGTCACAGAACATTCTCTGTTATTATCCTCTTTGTTTTTCTTTTCATTTCACCATGGACTTGTGTAAACACTGTCAGGGACTAGTCCCAATGTGTGAAGCAGTGTTTGGGACTCACCATTTTAGGATGAAAACTGTATTTTATTTTGACTTGTCTCCCCGTTGTGCTAAGGCTCCAAGAGATAATCATCAAATTCAGTTGAAGTCTATCTTCGGAGTTAATGTGTTTTCACAAAAGCAGTATTGTTTTGACTGAGGAGGTGGCGTGTTATGCTGTGAATGACACTGATGAAGTAAAAAAATGGCTTTGTATACAGTTAAGTATTTGTATCCCAGATTTTACAGATGATGAAAGAGATACCAAAATGTTCAGTGAGTGAGCACCCTCAACTCAGTGAGTCAGGGAAACAGACAAGAATAGAGCAAGACTCTGGACTTCCAGGACCACGTAACCACTCAACTACAACCAGAAATTAGAACAGATTGGAGCACCTGGGTGGCTCAGTCGGTTAAGCCTCTGACTCTTGATTTTGGCTCAGGTCATTAACTCAGGGTTGTGGGATCAAGCCCCAAGTGGGGCTCCCTGCTTAGCAGGGAGTCTGCTTGAGTTTCTCTCTCTCCCTCACCCTCTGTGAGTATGCACACTCTCTGTGTAAAAATAAATTTAAAAAATCTTTAAAAAAGAAATTAGAAGAGATTAACTGTGATTTTCAACAGCTTTGGCTGGCTTGTTACCTAATGATCCAGTATGACTTTTCAAGCAAATATGTATGGGTTTATACCCTAGTTTCAGGCTGAAATTAGCTTTATCTGTGTTACACTTGGCTCTGGGATAAATTTACAGTTTGCTCCAGCTCTCTAGAAGAAAGTGAACTCTAACAGTGGTCTTCCAAAGTCCCACTTAATGAAATTCTATGAAGATACACAGATTCATGGGATCTCAACAATCAGTTGATTATCCCTAGCATTCTCACAGCTCCATCCTGCAAATTGGACTAATATTGAGGGGCTCCCTTAGCTCAGAGATCCAAGAGTTCTATGATTTTCTACATCTTCTGACCCATAGGCTGATACTGAGTCGACTAAATCAGGGACTGTCAGGTGTTTTAAAACTTTTATTTATTTATTTGAGATAGAAAGAGAGAGTGCACAAGAGAGCACACACAGTGGAGAGGGAGAAGCAATCTTCCCACTGAACAGGGAACCCAACATGGGGCTCGATCCCAGGACCCCAGGATCATGACTCAAGCTGAAGGCCAACGTTTAACTGACTGAGCCACTCAGGCACCCCAGGAACAGTCAATTTTGACAAGTTTCTCTAAAGATTTTTGGGTATGTTGTGTATCCAAAGCCATTTTTTATTCTCAGTGGAGTACAGGGAAATTTTTGCTTTGTTTAATTTCAATTTTACTTTTTGGTGTAAAAATACTGAGAGTCGGCAGGAAACCACATTAGACCGCATTCATATTATTATAAGTAATCTCATACTATTCTCTCTAGTCTTAATCATCCTAAGAGGTTAAATTTTATCCCACTGTTTGAAAGGAAAAAACGAAGGCATAAAAAAGGTAAAATACCAAGTGGTCCTGGAAGGCTGGAGGGCTGTCAGTTGATACAGTTCTTAGGCAGTGACCATTGCCCCCTAAGCCCGGCCCAAGTCCTCAGAGGATGTGGTCCCTTTAAGACTAGGAGAGGCTACCAGAGAAGACCTGAGCTGAAAACCTGGCCAAGATCCACAGACCTTGTTGACACAACCTCACTTCTCTGGAGAAGTCCTTAAGGCTATTTTGTGTGGCTGGGCTCCTGCCTTGCTATGGTTTCCACTTCTCTGGCTCCTCATGTGTCTGCTATAGTCCTGACCTCACATTTCCAGGATCAGACTGCTTGATCAAGTAAGGGGGTGCTTATTTGGTTTATGTTCGTGATCTGTCTCACTCCCCAGGTACATCCCCTCTTTCTTTTTTACCTTAATTCTTCTGACCTGAATCTTTGTCAGCATTGCCTAGCAGGCACCAGCCACGGCTCGCTTTTGCTCATGTCTCCTTAAAAATCCTCTGTTGCCATCTTCACCATGAGCCTGTACTCTCACCCTTTCCAGCTATGTTTCCTTGATCCCAACCCTGGGCCTTATACAGTTGCCAGTAGTTGAGAGATTAGAACTGATTATATAGCTCATATTTGTTCTTTGACATTTATTCATTTGCATCCATTCATTCCAAATATATTCATTGGCGTCTACTGTTAGTCCCCGTGGTAGGCCCTGAGGAGTGAATGAAACAGTTCTGGTTCCTGTTCTCATGGAGTTAGAATTGAGCAACAGAGATGTTCATTAATCTAATAATCCCACTAATGAATATACAAGTACGAACTGAGACAAGTGCTCTGAAGGAAAGGAACACGTTTTCATGAAAGCATATAAAGTGGTAAGTTTACCTTGACTGGGGTGGAGGAGGGGATTGGGATGAAGAAAGACTTCCCTTAGGAAATGATCCTTTAGCTGAGATTTGCCTATGTCGTTATGAATAGAGGAGTCAGGGGGTGTGTTGGAGCCCATTAAAGTGATTGGCAGACTGCCGATGATAGGTAAATTGACTGAGGGCCTCAGTTGCCATGTTCTGGCCGTTTCCATGGGCTGTTCCCTCCTGTGATTGTGTACAGAGGGGATCCTCAGGCAGATTTACTCCTGGGATGTGTGTGGTCTTCTTTGTTGCCCACCTTGGCTCCAGGACTTGTAGAGAGTTCCTTAAACTACATTGTAGACCTATTTCCATTCCACCTTCTCTCCTCCCTCCCTTAGGGTCAGGCTTTTATCACAACTCCCTTCCTCTGGTCTAACACACACTCACTTCTCCTATGAAAATCTTTCCATGTTTCGTTCTGTCTTGATATGTGCTTCTTGGGGGGCCTTGACTATCTCAAGTAGAATTGGAGGGAATCTGAATTGCAGGGAATAGTCTTTACTTCCTGGGCCTGGATTTGACTTATGTGAGGTGGAAAGAAGACTGAAAAGCTGCGAAGCTTCGAGAAACTAATTGCTGGTAGATGTTGGGGGCTGGCAGCAAGTCCCACCAGGCTTCTGCCATCCAAAAGCTGGGGAAAGGTCTCTAAGCAGTGGTCTTGGGGGCTCTGTTATCTTTATTCCCCACCCTCCTGCATTGCTGCCTCTCGTCTGTCTTCCTGGCTACAACTTTCACTCTTTTTTTTTAAAAAAGATTTCATTTATTCATGAGAGACACACAGAGAGAGGCAGAGACATAGGCAGAGGGAGAAGCAGGTTCCCCATGGGGAGCTCAATACAGGACTCCATCCCAGGACCCCGGGATCATGACCCGAGCCAAAGGCAGATGCTCAACCACTGAGCCACCCAGGTGCCCCTACAGCTTTCACTCTTTTGTTCCACAAGGCTGCTGCAATCACTGAGGAAGTATGGGCAATATATTAGAAATCTTCAAATACTCCTTTCCTGAAGATCATCTCATCACTCAGGGCCTGTCTTCCAGCTTCCTCAAATCTCATTGATCTTGGTTTGGGCCTCTCCACAAGTTGTTTGCCTTACTTTCTTGTCCTTCTAAACCTGAAGTCCTTTCTTTTCCACCATTAAAATGCCCTTCTGTTTTGAATCCTATGTGAAAGGGCAGTGAGTATTCTAGAAAGAGTCAGACCAGAAATGAAATCAGCTCCATACTACTTCCTATATGTGAGACTTTGGGCAAGTTACTTAATTATAAGCTTGAGTTTTCTTATTATAAGATAGAGTTAATAACACCTGCCTCCAAGGGTAGATATGAGGATGAAATGACCTCAAGTATATAAAAGGACCTAGTACATAGTAGGTTTGGAAAATGCTAGATCCCTTTTAGCTCCTACACTGCCCTTCCTCTTGTCATTCTTAACTCTTTTTTACTTCCTTGGATGCCTAGTCTCCACAGCACATTTGCCCTTCCCAAAATAATGAGGGCCTTGAGAGATCTATTTCTTTTTAAGTTTTTCCACATCTCATTTACCTAACCACCAATAAGTCCTTTCTTTTATTTATTATCTTTTATTATTCTAGACTGTGGTACATTCAAAACTCAGATGAAAAGATTCAGCTTATCATAGAGACATGGAACTTACAGGGCCTCAAGAGGAAAAATTTAAAAACTAAAGACTTCATTCATTTATTCAGACTACATTTATTCACCAAATATTTCTTGACTCTCTATTTTATCTCCACTGTGTGACGTGCAATGATCCACAGCTTACTTTTTCCAGGATAGATCTCAGCATAGAATAGGGAGCAGTATAAAATGTGTTAAGTATCAGGGTTCCAAAATATCCTGGGCCACATCTCATGAGAGGTTTTGTCCTACTGGGAGATTGCTCTCTCCGGAGGCCCTGGTGTCCCACCAGGTTATGGAGGTGGTTCTCACTCTACAGCTTTTCCATTTTCTAACTATGTAGCCTTGAACAAGTTCCTGAAGACACTGCTTTTTTTTTCACTTGTAAAATAGAGTGAAGACAAATATTCTTCCTCAAAATGTTGCCATCAGGATCCAATGACCCGCCTCCTCTAAAGTCCCTAATTAGCGCCGTGCCTGGCATATCCTAAGTGCTCAATATCTGTCCCGTTTCACCTACGTTATCAGTGCCACTATTATTCAGGTTAAGTGAGCATGCTCATGGCTTGTAGGCTCAGATTTTACAGGTTCACACCGTCTTCCCATTTCTTTGGAGGAGGATATGGGTGACAGATATGAAGGCCAACTTTCCCCCTTAGCAGCTTTGAGCCTTTGGTAAGTCATTTAATATTGCTAAGCCACAATGATGAGATCTTAAAATGAGGAGACGAGTGGTTTCAATTTTATAAGACTATTGGGAAGACTATGTGACCCAATTGGGGAAAGGCACTTAGCCTGGTGCCTGAAAGATCATGGTGAACACACAGCAGTAGTTAGCTGGCACAGTGACAGACTTAGTTTTCTAAGCTCTCTGTATTCTCTTGCACTCCCTTTCTATCTCCTATTTCCGAGGTGGGGCTCTGTTTAGAGGAAGCTGAAAAGAATTGCTCATAGGAACAATCTCTTTATTCCTAGAAAGCCCTCTTTTCTACTTGATTATGTAGGCAATTATATCCCTTTTGACTAAATCTCCCTATTTCAGACTGTGCCCTAGGCTTAGGCTTTTATCCCCAAAGGATCCATAACGGTGTTTTATGAAGCAGAAGAATAGCATGCCGCTCCTCCTAACACACACACACACACACACACACACACACACACACACGCTCCCCAGGTAGATTCTGCTCTCCCCTCCTCCATGTGGATTCTGTAATTTTTAAAAAGCAATTTTCCTTTCCTGCAATACAGTGAGTGGGTCAGTAAAGAAGAGATTTCATGCATCAGCATCAGACCAAGAGGGCTCACTGACTACACTGTGTGTCCTCTCCACCTTCAGCAATTTCAATCCAGAAGTGCCCCTGACCCATTAATGTCAAATGCAATGTGCTCAGTCTCCAACAGCCTCTGCCAGCCTGTGGGAGCAGGCTTTGGCCTACAGGTGCACTTATGCCATTCTGATCCACAGAAACCTTTGAGTGAGCCTGTGTGGTGAGCGAAGAGAAAAATGTGTGTGGGGTGGGGGTGGGGCAGGATGGGGAAGGGTAGAAATCAACCAAATTATAAGGCACATACTTGCCAGGTTATAAGAAACATTAAACCAAACAGCCTGTACAGTCCATTTGCTGAAAAGACATTTAATTATTTCAGCGAGAACTAGTTAGAGATGAGAGCTCATAAAATAAACAAAGAGACACTAGCATTTGATTTTAATGCCTTTCTATTTTGCCACAGGCCACAATTTAATTAAAATTCTGAATAGAAATTTTAAGACGACACATTCTCATCCCTAGCAGCCAGACAATAGAGATAAAACATACCCAATATCTTCCTGGAATTTTGGACGCTTTAACGAAATGCCCAAAGCTAGGCCATCTTTGCCAGCTGCCCCCGCCCCCACCCTCCTGTGGATGAGAGATGTTTGTAGTCCTTGGGCTTGATGTTTAAATCTGGGCCAAATGCCCACAGGTCATAGAAACTTCGCTATTTTGGAGAAAAATGCAGAACTGATTATTGAAAAGCTGATCAAAAGAGGTGGAGGCTAGTGTGAGTTTGGGGGAGAGATGTGCTTTTATTAATGTGATTCCACTGGTACAGCAAGCACTGAATCAGAAATAAGGAATTCTGGGTTCTAGCTTTGGCTCTAGTAGTTAAAAATTTATTTTAATCTTCTCGTTAGTTCAACTTTGCCATCTGTTAAATGGGGTGGGGGAGGCTGGTAATCCTTTCAGGTCTCTCTAGCTGTAATATTCCATGTCTTTAATATAGGAAGATAAATATGGCTTTAGAATAGAAATGGCCACAAATTCAGTTTGGAAATGATGGCAGTTCTTACAGCTGTGTTGATGAGGTTCCAGAAGGAATTACATAAATTGACACATCTGTTTTAAGATTTAATTTATTATTTATGAGAGAGAGAGAGAGAGAGAGAGAGAGAGAGAACGAGCAGGAGGAGGGGGAGGGGCAGTGAGAGAAGGAGAGGAACAGGCTCTCTGCTGAGCAGGGAGCTGGACCTGGAGCTCCATCTCAGAGCCCTGAGATCATGACCTGAGCTGAAGGCAGCCACTTAACCAACTGAGCCACCCATATGCCTCTCAACCCATCTATTTTTTGTTAATATTTAGTTACTAGAGCAATGCCTAGCTCATAGTAGGTGCTCAATAAATATTTATTGGCTGAGCATATGACTTTTCTAGAGAATTTTAACTTTATATTTTTAAAAATTTTATTTATTTGTTTGAGAGGAATGAGAGAGAGAGTGCCTGGGAACACAATTAGGGAGGGAGAGAGGGAGAAGCAGACTCCCTGCTGAGCAGGGAGCCCAAGGCAGGGCTTGATCCCAGGACCTTGAGATCATGACCTGAGCGAAGGCAGATGCTTAACCAACTGAGCCACCCAGTTGCCCCTTTAACTCTATTTCAATTACCTAGCTTTCCAAACCTTGTTGTGCAGATGTTTAAGATGTTTTGATACACTTGGGGGTAAGATTTGCTTAATAAGTAATATGTTAATTTATAGGCCATTACAATTGACCTGCTTTTTCTCTGTTAGTAAATTGCTACCATGAGGGATTTTTAAAACTGTTATCTACACATCAATTAGGTAAAATCCTAGGGACAGCAATAATTTGTATCCTTCCTTAGCATAGGTTCTGTGTTTTTGTTTAACTTTGTGGCTATGACAACCAAAGGCCTGAAAAAATGATTTCTATCACAATCTCACTTTCTATTCATTTCTTTATAGTTATGGAAAAAGAGAAATGCATTATTTAAATATTTAATTTTTCTGCTGCATATAGAAAGTTCAGAAAGCTCCTCTGTACCTGAGAAGAGCCTTTATGTTGGAAGTGCCATCCTTTATCAGTAGGAATAGTAAAACTTCTGAGTTTAAGTCTTAAAGTTATTTTGGTCAAGCTCTCATCTGATGCTTGATTCCCTTTGACAGTATTTCCTATGGAAAAGTACTTTCTGGCAATGGTTCGGGTCTCTCTTATCTTATAAATGACCTCTCTTAACTATCGTTCTTAGTCAGTTCAGGCAACTATAACAGAATACTACGGGCCAGGTGGCTTATTAACAACAGAAATTTATTTCTCACAGGTCTGGAGACCAAGAAGTCCAAGATCAAGGCCCCAGCCCATTCAGCCCACTCCCAGTGTCCTCACATGGCAGGAGGGACAAGGGAGCTCTCTGGGGCCTCTGTTACAAAGCACAGATTCCATTCATGATAGCTCTCCCTTCGTGATCTAATCAACTGCCAGAGGCCCCACCTCCAAACACTGTCACTTTGGGAACTAGGGTTCCACATACGAAGTTTGGAGGTATACACATTTCCAGTCTATAGCAGATTACCCCTCTAATCAATTTTTTCTTCCTTCTTCACCTAAAGCTTCTAAACTCACAGCTTCTGCTTCCTTACTCCTCATTCACTCCTCCATTCACTCCTCCATGTGGTGTGGTTTAGCAATGGTACTGTTCTCAGTAAGGTCTCTGGCAACCTCCATTGCTAAACCAATATATACTTATCTTGCAGCACTTCACAGCATATGAAATAATAACCACTCCCTCCTTGAAATCTTCCTTCCTTTGGCTACTGTGCCCGTCTTCTCTCCTTGTTTTTTCCCTCATCCCTCTTACCTCATCCTCTGGCTCTGCTTCCTTGGCTGGACTCTCCAATGTTGTTTCCCAAGGCTCTAATCTTGACCTTGTACTCTGTCCCATACTTTTTTCCTAGACAGTCTAAACCACTACCATTTATATTATTTTACTTTTTATTTCTATTTTTTATTTTTAAGTAGGCTCCATGCCTAATGTGGGGCTTCAACTTACCACCCTGAGATCAAGAGTCTCATGCTCCACTGACTGAGATAGCCAGGCACCCATCTACCACTGCCATTTATATACAGATGACCCCAAAATCTTACATTGGACCTGGATTTCTCTTCTAAGCTCCATATTAATTCATATGGATATCCATATTCATTCATTCATAATCTACATATTCTACATAATCTACATAACTGACTACAGCATATCTCCACCTGGATGTCTTATAGGTACCTCACCATGTCCCACTTGGATCATTACAGTGATCTTTTGTCTCTTCCTCATTCCATTCTCCATACTTCCAGCTGAGTAATTTTTAAAACTCCAAATCTGATTGGGCTGCTCTCTACCTCCAAATTATTGAGTTGTTCCCCATTGCTTATAGTATAATTCTAAATTTCTTTGTAGGTCATATAAGGCTCTTCATGATCTTTACCATTTTCTCTTGGTTTATCTCTGTGTCCATCCATCCTTTCACCCTGCAACATTGAACTACATGATCCATCTGATAATGTCACATCCTTTTTTGTGTTTGAGCTTTTGCATAGGTTGTTCCCTCTTTTAGGTCAGCTTAAGCGTAGCTCTCTCTGGGAAGTTGTCTCTAACTCAGATTCTCACTCCTCTGGTCTCCCATCGTGCCGTATATTGATCTTCCTTATACCTATGATTGCTTCAGTTGTGCTTTGGTTTGATTAAATACTCATTTCCTAGTTCTAAAGAGGAAGTGAGCAGCAGTCTTTCTTGTGAGGTGAGTGCACCTTTAGGGCAAGATACAGATTCCCAGTCTATGGAGAGAAGACAAGCAAGCGCTGATAATACTTTCCATTCTCCTGAGTTCCAGTGGGGAAGATAAGGGTATATGTTCCTTAACAAAGGTGGAGGAGTAAGGGTGACATTTTAGTTTTGCTCCATGTAAGCCATGGTGTTAGTAGAGTAACATATAAGTGGAGTTGTCCTCATAGCCCATGGGCTCTCAACAAAATTGAGTCCTATCTTGGCCATTCAGCAAAGAGATAACCTTTGTCAGTAGGTTCCAACAATGGTATGTCCCCTGTTTGTGTCCTGTTGTTCAGAATGTCCCTTCTGATGACAGATATAGTCCTAATTATTATGGGGGAGGAGGGGTAGCCAGGCTGCTAGGGTCTGGGTAGCCTAAGCATATTGAAGATAACAAAATATTTAGGGGCTGGGATGCTCAAGTATATCAAGGGAGGTCCAGCATTTACAGGCTAGAGTTCTCCAAACAAATATAACTCATCACTGCTTTAAAAAATTACAAAGAGTGGGAATCCCTGGGTGGCTCAGCGGTTTGGTGCCTGCCTTTGGCCCAGGGTGTGATCCTGGAGACCTGGATCGAGTCCCATGTTGTGCTCCCTGCATGGAGCCTGCTTCTCCCTCTGCCTGTGTCTCTGCCTCTCTCTCGTGTCTTTCATGAATAAATAAATAAAATCTTAAAAAAAATTACAAAGAGCCTATTATACGAAAATCAAAATTGTGGTAACTTCATTTTGGTGGGCTGTGATTAATCTTGTGTTACAAGAGAAGCTTCTGGTATGCTATTACATTTTGTATATTGATCTGGGTGGTTGTAATGTTGATATATATATATAAATAAAAATTTACTGAGTGATTCACGTAAGTCTTGTGCACTTTACTGTATGTATATTATATCCCAATAAAAAGAGAGAGAGAGAGAGAAAATGAAGGGAAAACATGTGTAGCAGAAAAATTAGCCCACACAATTTGTATTTCAAACAAAGCTTGACACCCATGTTCAAACTGCTGTATTATAATTTTGTTTTACCTACAGCCTGTAGAGGACAGATTGGTGACCAAAGGAACAGAGCTTCCTTACAACAGCATTTCCTTAGAGGTGCTTAGGAACCCTGCAGAGACTCTTGTCTCTTTACCTGTGCATCGACTTCATGATATGTTAAACATTTTCAGGTCAGGGATTATGCCTTTCATGTCTGTATTCCTAATGTGTAGCGCAGAGTAGGTGCTTAATCAACAGGCACCTCTATAACAGTTAATACTCTTTTCTGCGAAAGAGTAAAGCAGAGAGACTATCCTTTTCCTTCTGTCCTACTTTTCCATGTTCTTCACCTCCCTCTTGGTGTCCCTATGCCCTGCCTGTCACTCCCAGCTCCCTGCTATTGTAGCCAGAGGAACCCTTTGCCGGGTGGAGGGAGTGCTGTGCCTGCACATATTAGACACATAATAGACACTTCATGACTATGGCAGAGAAGCAAGGTCCCAGGGTGCTGGTGTAACTAGGGGGCTGTGTGAGTTGAGGAAGTCAGACAGTGGGAAGGTGTGCTAGGTCACAGGTAGAAATGGAGCCAGGTACAGTTGGTGCCAGCAGCAACACACTAGAAAACAAACTCAAGAAATAGTACTATGGCCCAGAAATTAGAGCCAAGCCTGGGGCCCTGGGGCCTGGAATGCCAAGCCAAAGAGTGTTCCATCACAGGAGACAAAGTCAGAAAGAGCCAGAGCTAAGCCAGTGGACATCCATGGTCAGGTTTGATCAAGCCCCAAAGAGGTTCACCTGCCCAGGCTGACAGTTTTGAGTCGGCCGGTCCATGATTCTTTTTGGTTTATGCCTTATCTGTCCATCTTACACAGGCTGCGTACATTTCTTTGGTTATTGGCTGATTCATGTCATCCTACTAGGGGTTTAGCCGATCATGAGAACAGCTTACAGTTGTTGAGTCCTTTAAAGTCTGCAAAATGCTTTTGCAACCATTAAATTCCTGCAAAGATCCAATGAGGGAGTCGCAGCAGGTGTTACTCAGAGATGTGTCTTGCCTGACGTCGCACAGGTAGTAATTGGCATCAGAGCTGGAAAACAACTCTTATGAGCGCAAGTTCAATGAATTTTGTTTTGTTTTGTTTTGTTTTTAATCACACTGTAGATGCCTGGTAGTGACTTAGGGATTACCTTGCCCTGTGATATTTACCTTTTCATAAGAGATTCTCAAAAACACAAAAGCCTTTAAGAAGTAGACAAGTGACGTTCAAAGGGTGGAAATTTGGGATATTTTTACAGAAGGTGGTGAATGTTTTCAGTCAGGAGATTCTGTTCAGTTGTTCTCAAATCATAACATATAGTTGGCAACCTAGTGTGTGGTCTCCTGAGAATAACCCTGCTATCTGGACTTTATGTTACCTCTACCTGGGCCAATGTGGGTGGTAGAAAAGGATAGTCTTTTGCCTCTTGCTCTACACATCAGGCAGCATTAGCACAGTTGTTAAAAGCAAACACTCTGGAACCAGTTAGTGCGGGCTGGAATTGCAGCTTTGACTGCAATGTACTAACTGTGGAACCCTGGGCAAGTTCCTTTCCTTGTCTGTGCCTCAGTTTGTCATCTGTGAGATGGGCAATAACAGCAGCCCTGACCTCCCAAGGATTAGATCATTTAACATATGTAAATAGAGTAGAACAGTTCTTGGCATGTAGTAAATGCTACAAAAGTGTCACCTACTTTTTTTTATTATTGGCAGTATTTTTTTTGAAGATTTTATTTATTTATTTGAGAGAGCGAGAGCACGAGTGTGGTGAGGGGCAGAGGGAGAAGCAGACTCCCTGTGGAGCAGGGAGCCTGATGCAGGGCTCTATCCCCGGACCCTGGGATCGTGATCTGAGCTTAAGGCAGATGTTTAACCGACTGAGCCACCCAGGCACCCCTATTGGCAGTATTTGTATTATGATATGTCCTGGTGAGAACCATGTTGTATAAGCGTATAAATATGAGTGTTCTCAGAGATGCCAAATCAGGTAGGGAGAGAATTGGCATCTTTAGTAAGATCCATAGATTGTGCAGGGAGCCCAGCCTGCGATCCCGTATGCACCTCAGGACTCTTGAATATTCATTTTGCCAAGAGCCCATGCACCTGAGGAAGTTAGAGGTGTAGTTTCCCTGGGCCACAGACAATGGCAGTTTATTTCCAGAGTGGCCGCTTCCCTCCCAGTGAAGGATGTGTCATTATAATCACCAGTGCTCCTCTGGACCCCCAATGACAGAATGTTTCACCTTTCATGTGTGAAGATTTATATTTAATTCCCTGAAATTTTCGTGGGAGTGGATGCTCCTTTATTCCCTGGGTTCCTGGATAGGAAACAAGCCCCCTTTGTGCCAAGGGTAGGTGTGACCACTGAGAAAGAGTGGTGAAAGAGAAGTAATAGGAGCTCTCTCTTCATTGTCAGAGAGCAATTGAGATGTGCAGAGTCCCAGCCTCTTCTCTGGCTGCTCCAGCAAGCCTTCTGCAGTCACTACAGCTCCCACTGATCTTTCTGCCTCTGATCACCTGCTAGCACTGCCTGCCACTCAGTTTGGCACTTAATTATATACTGCCTAAGGTGAAAATCTCCCTCCCCAATTATAGGCCTGTTCCAAGTATAACCATGTTCTCCCAGCAAAAGTCTGATGGAGATAGTTGATATTTCAGAAGGAGAGTCCAAGCTATAAATTAACCATTTATGCCCCCAAACCCTCTAAGCTATGTCTCTGTACCCAGTCAGTTCACCAGAAAAGCTCTATTGCCGAGCCATTTTGCTTTGGTCTCTTCTACTTGTCACCTCTTAAAATTACCCTTATAAAATTGTGTTGTATTTTCCCTTCTATTGTATCATGTTTTTACATGAAAGCTATCTCAAATTCTTGGTGGAAGGAGGGAACAGGTATGTAAACAAAGTGTATTCCTGTTTCAAGTAGACAAAATGATCTCCCTAGTTCAGGCCACATAGGTGTTAATGAAGATGAGGAAAGTGAAGAGTTAGTTTATTGGGTAGACTTGGAGCAGGCAGAGACAGTTGTGGGGAAATGTGAGGCAGTGGATACCTGTGGTTTCTGAAGCACTAAGAAGTATAAGGAAGTTGTGAAAAATAGGAACCCTTAGGGCTGTGAATGTGGCAGGGTACTGGCTGCTTGGGAAATGGGGTGAAAACATTCTCCCTTTATCTTATCCTTTCATCCCTTCTAAATGTCCCCCATCTCAGTGACCCTAAATTGGGCTGCTGCTCTCTACCTACTGGCTCCATAACACCTTCTATAGACACTTTTTATTATTTTATTTTATTTAAAAGATTTTATTTGTTTATTCATGAGAGACACAGAGAGAGAGGCAGAGACACATAGGCAGAGGGAGAAGCAGGCTCCATGCAGGGAGCCCAATGTGGGACTCGATCCCTGGACGGAGATCACTCCCTGAGTCAAAGGCAGGCCCCAAACTGCTGAGCCACCCAGGGATCCCTAGACACTTTTTTATTTTTATTTTTTTAAATTTTTTTTAAATTTATTTATGATAGTCACAGAGAGAGAGAGAGAGAGAGGCAGAGACTCAGGCAGAGGGAGAAGCAGGCTCCATGCACCGGGAGCCCGATGTGGGATTCGATCCCGGGTCTCCAGGATCGCGCCCTGGGCCAAAGGCAGGCGCCAAACCGCTGCGCCACCCAGGGATCCCCTAGACACTTTTTTAAAAAGGTTTTTAGAATTTATTTCTTTTAGAGTTAGAGAGAGAGAGAGAGCACGTGCAAGCAGGATGAAGAGCAAAGGGAGAGGGACAAGCAGACTCCTTGCCCAACACAGAGCCCAATGCAGGGCTCAGTCCCAAGACCCTGAGATTATGACCTGAGCTGAAATCAAGAGTTGGATGCTTCACTGACTGAGCCATCCAGATGTCCCTATAGACACTTTTTTATAGCTGCAGTTTCCTGGGGACTCTGGCGTATGTTTGCTTGGTCATACTTTGTTGATTGCACTAAGACATGAGGGCCCTGTAGCCATGTTGGGTGCTAGCTTTGTTACATGTGCCCAGCATTTTAACCCCTTGGATCAGAATATATACCTTTAGTTGGTACATGATTTGTGTGCTTGGAGTTAGGCATAAAAATATCATGGTGCCCGGCTTGGTCATTTTTCATGATCTTGACCATGAGGTGGAATCTTATTTTAGATATGTCAAAGAGTGGAATCCTGAGCTCCAAGGCACTTTCAGACTCTATGACATTGTGAGTCAGTGACTGGGAACTGAGACAGATTTTTCAGCTGATTGTAGCTACAAGATAGAGATGGCAAGATTCTGGTCATGACTTTGCGCTTACCGTTTTTCTCTTAAAGTAAAAGCAATGTGTGGAAATCAGATTTCACAAATAAATTGATGGGTGGTTATTTGCTCTACAAAATGACTCACAGAGATTCCTTTAAATAGCAAGCTCCTCTGGTGTGCTTAAAATATGGGTCAATTTATTTTTAAAAAGGCTTTTCACGTGCAGCACATTTAGAAACAAGTCTGTTATATAAAGAAAGATACATATGCATGATGGTTTGGGGTTTGGTTTTGGATTTAACAGACTTCACTTGTCCAGATGAATTCACTTCTATCTTTGTCCAGGAAAGTCTTATTTTGACTTTGGTAGCTGAAGGTAATTGGATTAGGATTCTTAAAAAAAAAAAAAAATCAACTGAGAAGTACCATTCATTCTGCCTCCTGTGGTGGTCTCAGACAAGCAGATTCTTGTTGCAGGGGAGTCTTAATGGTCTCAATGGTCCTTTCTATTCGCTTCTTCCCTGGGGATGTTAGCAGAAAGCATGGTATTAATAATTTTTGGCTGGAATATCTAGATTCTCAAAAATAAGTCAGAAACCTCTGGTAATATGTGAATCACATGGAAAAGGTCTGCAGTTTTTAGACAAAAGGTGACCTTCTTGAACATCCCAGGAAGATTAGTACTTAGTCTTGAATTCTAATTGAAATCGATATTAAGACCTTTGGGATGTAAGTTGCTCTGAAAGTCATGAGACCGCCTTTACCTTATTGTCTTGTTCTGCCTTTTAAGTCAAACCCATATGTACTCATCTGTGAGGCACACTGAGACTCAGCAGGAATGGGGAGGAGGATAAGATTGAACTGAACCTCCGTTAAGGATCTCCTCTGAGGAGGATGGCCAACTATCCAATCCCCAGCATCTAAAGAGATGGGACACTATTCACCTTGAATTGGGCAGGTGTCTATGTCCTGAGGGTCTCATCTGCTGGTTTGGGCCTCGTAGTGCAAGTAGAACAAAGAGTTAAACACATGGCAGTATCATGCCTTGTGGTAGATGGGTGTTTATGGCTATCTTTCCAGTTTCAGTAGGATTTCAGCTAGTAGCTAGGGAGAGTAGGACAGGTATAATCCAAGAGGAGGAGTGGCTAGAGTCAGACAGGGACTGAGGGATCTGTCAAGCTGGTTGTGGTTCCAGGCAGGATTCCAGGTCTAGCATAACTTATTGGATGCGTTTCATGAACTACGGAAGAAGGATAGTGATGCAAGTAATAGTAAAAGCTACTTCTTATTAATCACTTACTATATGCCACAGATTGTTTTACTTAATCCTCACAACTCTATGAGGTAGTCTATTGGTTTTTTCTTCTGACATCAAATATGTGGTGTCTTTTCCGACACCAACTAATTCTCCAATTCCCTGCCACCAACAGAGTGTCCAACAATCCAATTAAATTCTGACACTCACTCCTCAGTTAGTTCAGACTTTGTAGGTTAAGGGCTTAGTCCCACATGATTGCTCTCACTTTAGAGATCAGCTGCCAATGGGGGAGGGGGGTCCCTAGGGGACGCATACTTCTGCCTGGCTGACAACCTATTCACATGTTCCTATGACCTCCCCACCAGGTTTTAGAGTTCCCTAAAATGACTCACAGGACTCAGGAAAGCACCTGGCTTATGCTTACTGGTTTATTATAATGGATAGAACTCAGGAACAGCCAAATGAAAAGACTGCATAGGGCAAGGCGCATGTGGGGGAACACAGAGCTTCCAAGGCCTCTCTGGGTGTGCTACCTTCCCAGCACATCAACAAATTCCCCAACCTGCAAGTTCTTTGAGTCTCCTTTTTCAAGAGATTTGATAGAACTCCATCTCTGGTGCCATCTACCTCCTCCGTTCCCCACACTCCCTCACCAGGGAATACAGTTGAAAATCCGGTCTCTTGAATCACATCTTTGGTCTTTCTGGTGACCAGCCTCCATCTTGAAGCTATCTAGGGGACCCACCTTGAGTCAACTGATTGCATAAACTCAAGACTTGAAAAGGGCTCATTATGAATAACAAAAAACACTCTTATCACTCTGAAAATTCCAAGAGTTTTAAGAGCTTTGTGGCAAGAAATGAGGAAGAATACCAAATAGATTTTTTATTTCACCATTTGTAAGGATTGCTATCTTTATTTTACAGATAAGGAATCATAGGTGCAAAGAGGTAAATGAACTTAGCTGGGAAGTAAGTGATAGAGCTAGGAATTGTACTCAAGTTGGGCAGCGGCATTTAACTAGTCCTGCATTTAACTAGCTTGCTGCTTACACCACATCGTGTTTGGCATGGCAGAGGTTGGAGGGAAGGATTGTTGAAACTTCGATGGCTCCCCGCACATGCACTGCTTAGGACAGGCAAGGCATTAGGTATCAGGCAGTGTAGAAAATAAAATTTCCAAATCAACAGAGCAAAAATTACAGCTCAGTTCTGCTGAAAATCTAACATACCAAAGGTAGTACTAAAGACCATTTTTCTTTTTTCTTTTTAACTCAGGGAGAGCTAGAATCCACATGACTACCAGTCACATGTTGGCAGGGGTAGGGGCAGATTGGGGGAACATATTTCAGATATGAAGGGGAAGTTGAGTTCATTGCACCTTTGTGGAGCGCATGCCTGCTATTTGCAAGATGTTCTGCTAACAGTGCTTAGAGAAGAAAGGTAGAATGAGGAAATCAGGCAGAAGCTAAACTGAGAAGCCTTTAAAAAAAACTCTAGGCCAGAGATCACCCCATCTAAATGTGTCAACCCCTTAGGATCAAAACAAATATCTTGGGAGCTTACCTAACAGTCATCAGTATGTGAAATCAGCATTACCTGCCTGAAGCAATGAGCTTCTGAGACTCACCCCCTAGCCTTCATGGTTGCCCAGGTGGTAGGAGGTCTTGGGAATTGGGACAGTCTAGACTGGTTGTTATCCAAGAAGGCATGAGACTCCATTTCTAGTATGGAGAGGCAGGGTAGTGGATACTCATTTGGTCACTGGTCTGTAGTTATGCATTGAATACTTGCTGAGGGCCAGATACTGTGCTACGTAACTTAGAGATAAAACCATAGGTTATCGTCAGGAAGAAAATAATATTGTGGGGGCTCCCGGGTGGCTCAGTGATTAAGCATCTGCCTTTGGCTTGATTGTGATCCTGGGGTCCTGGGATCGAGTCGCTCATCAGGCTCCCTGTAGGGAAGCCTGCTTTTCCCTCTACGTATGTCTCTGTTTCTCTCTGTGTGTCTCTCATGAATAAATAAATAAAATATTTTTTAAAAAAGAAAATGATATTGCATAGATGTAAAGGATTAGTCAGATATATAATGGAAGAGTGGCAGAACCAATGGCCAGCATAATTTAGAGCTGAATAGGTTAGGATCCGGGTGTGAATGAGCCAAGCGGTTGAAATTTATCCTTTTGAGGAGGGCATGGCTATTTAAAAAGTGCCTTAATTGTAGAAACATGCATCTCAAAATGTTAGGCCAGCCATAGTAAGCATTTTTTACAGTCTTGAAGTCAGTATAGTCTATTCAAGTATAAGGATATGCCCTGAGGCAGCGTGGTGCTCGTGTGGAAGAGCATTGAAGCACTGAATTGGGAACCAGGAGATTTGGATGCTAATTCAAGCTCTGTCACTAATTTTGTTTGTTGTGCCACTAACTTGTAGAGCAAACAGTTAACCTCTCTGTCTCCTGGATTCTCCTTCTATAATAAGAAGAGGCTGGGCTTGACTGAATTCTCCATAATCAATTAAAGAGAACTTCAAACTGACTCCTGACTTCTGTCTTGCCCTTCCCCCACCTTCTCTTTCTTATTCCTTCTCTCTATGGTAAAGAATGTCAATGCTGTCCTGGATCACAGGACAATTGGAATTGTCCTCAGGTCCCTTCCAAATCCAGAATTCCATGATTTTGTTTCATTGTAAACGTAAGCCTTAAAAGTGTTAATTTCATCCTGTAAAGATTGAGTGCAGTTAGTCAGAAGGTATATTTAGGGCAGATATGGGGGATAGGGCTTGCCAAGAAAAAAGCTCTGCAGAGAAAAATGGAATGAACTGGAATTAAAGAGAGGGATGGTTGTATCTAAGTTGATGGAAACACACAGCAAGTGTGAGGATCTCATCTGTCCAACAGGGGAGAAGTGAAATGGAGCAAACTCCTTATGATTATTACTATTGTTATCATGGTTAGTTATTTTTTAAATAATCACTCACAGGGTGGCAAGCACCCAGCCAGGCTCTCTGTATTAGTTATAGCTTTCATTCTCTCCCTAAACCTATGAGATATTATTTTCTCATTCCCATTTTTCAGATGAGGAAATTGAGGTAATGACTTTGCTCACTCCACAGGAAAAAGAAGCTTCCGGAGCCATGTGGATTGGGCTTGAGATGATTGAAGAGGGTACGTCTTAGTTTTGAAACTTAGGACCTGGAACCCTCAACGGAGGTGTTGAGTGTCTCCAATGAGTGGGTAAGTTGTAGCTGATGAACTTGGAGCAGAAATGAAAAGAATCAAGGTTTTGGGAATCAGACATATGTGAGAAGGTATCAAATTGTTTTGTTTCATTTAGAGCCCCTATCATTTTCTTCAAAAGATTTTTTTTGTTGTTTTTAGCGTGAATTCTTTGTCATTAACAAAATACATCAAGTGGATTTCTATGGCTTGCCTGTAGAAAGGAATGCACCATTTCTGTAGGGACACATTTGCCTATGGAATAAAGTGTTGAGTCTGATGATAATTCCCCTTTAGGGAGGCACTGTACTAAATGTATTGGCTGATTTGATACTCATTATAGTTGGCACCACTTAAATTTATTGATCTTTGAAGCTATGCTTTGTAGCATATATCTGGGCAGCAATCAATAATTTTATATTTAGTGTGAATTTAACTGTAACCAAGAGATGGAGTGCTTCTTTGTCATGGCTTTTTATTGTAAATAGAATTTATGCTTTCTCTGTAGTAATCAGAATGAATGGAAAATGAGTTTTCAGTATTCCTACTATGCTCTCAGAAAAATCACAGCCAGGTTAGGAGGCATAGAACTCAGCATCTCATGAATATGAGGTTTATGGATTCTACTGAAGTGTTATGGAGATTTTTTTAGGAATATGGCACTTGCCGTGCTACTGTATTTCAAAATATTTCTAAAATTCTCTTAAAAAATCATTAAGAGGGCAGCCGGGTGGCTCAACGGTTTAGTGCTGACTTCAGCTCAGGGCGTGATCCTAAGAGACCCAGGATGGAGTCCCATGTCAGGCTCCCTGCATGGAGCCTGCTTCTCCCTCTGCCTCTCTCTCTCTCTGTATCTCTCATGAATAAATAAATAAAATCTTTAACAGAAAAGTACATCTGGGGATCCCTGGGTGGCGCAGCGGTTTGGCGCCTGCCTTTGGCCCAGGGCGCGATCCTGGAGACCCGGGATCGAATCCCACGTCGGGCTCCCGGTGCATGGAGCCTGCTTCTCCCTCTGCCTGTGTCTCTGCCTCTCTCTCTCTCTGTGACTATCATAAATAAATAAAAATTAAAAAAAAAAAAGAAAAGTACATCTGTTTGGATAAGAGTTTAATTATATCAGTTTGATTCACTGTCCATGAATGTCACTTCCTTTTGTGTTTTATTTTATGTGTGTTTCCTGCTGAAACATATCTATTTCCTCAGATCTTTCATGAATGCTAATAGGAGGAGTATATACTATTTATTAATTTGTTCATATATTGATGATAATACACATTATATTCTACTTGCATAAAGTAATTTTCAGAATTCTCAACAAGATTATACAATCTTGTTAATTGGCTCACCCTCTGTCAGTTTAGATTGTTCTGAGAACTCTAGTCTGGCACACTTCTTCTCTAGGTCTTATTTATTTATTTATTTATTTATTTATTTATTTGAGAGAGAGTACGTGTGAGTAGGAGAGAGAGACAGAGGAGAGAGGGAGAGGATCTTAAGCAGGTGCCATGCTCAGCATGGAGCCCAACATGGGGCTCCATCTCACAACCCTGAGATCATGACCTGAGCTGAAATCCAAGAGTTGGATGCTTAACTGAGTGAGCCACCCAGATGCCCCTCTATGTTGCTTTTATTGACCCTCTCTTCTTTTTTTCTTTAAGATTTTATTTATTTATTAATGAGAAACACACAGAGAGAAGCAGAGACATAGGCAGAGGGCAAACAAAGCAGGCTCCCTGTGGGGAGCTCGATGTGGGACTCAGGACCCTGGGATCATGACCTGAGCCAAAGGCAGATGCTCAACCACCTAGCTACCCAGGTGCCCTTGACTCTCTCTTCTTGATCTACTCTGAAATTTCTACCATTAAAGTAACTCTGGAACAATATGCTAAAATATACAGATATTGCCTGGATAAAGGAGGAGGATCCTGATCATCGTATTTTAGCCATTTAAAGATGGCTTATCAGATGAGCTAATTGTTACATTGGAAATCACAGAGGTTAACCTTAAAAAGATTGGCTCTGCAGTGAATGGTGGTTGGAAAGCCAAGAAACTTAAAGGCTAAGCTCTAGTCTGCCACTAAGTAGGTATGTGACCTCAGTTAGATCACTACCACTTTCTGGGCCCCAATCTCCTCATTTATTGTAGCAAACTGAAAAATGCTTCCCTCCCTGAAACATCCACACTAGAAGCTACAAATGTTACCTTATATGGGCAAGGAGAACTTCGAAGGTATAATTAAGGGTCTTCATATGTAGTGATCATCCAGGATTATCTGGGTGAGCCCAGTGTAATTACAGTGATCATTATAAGAAGATGCAGGAAGATTCAGAGGAGGAGGTGGTATAGAGGTTGGAGTGATGTGCTTTGAACATGGTGGAGATGTACACCATCAACCATGTTGTCTCCAGAATTTATATACTCAACTGTATTAAAAGTTTTGGTCCAGAGCTGAGTAAAACAGGAGGTGGAGCCTAGAATTCTGGGCAGTGCCTTTAAGGACTGATGTTCATTGGAGATCGTCTTGAGGTCGAACTAGTCATGAGGGTAGGTGCTGATCAGTCTACGGGGTGAGAGCAGGCCTCAAGCATTAGCAGAACAGCTTTGATCATGACCAAGTGGTCTTATGTGTCTGTACCCATGTTGGACTAAAGAACTATATTCATGGCTGATTTAGATGTCAAAAGCTTAAAAAATTTTTACTACCTTTACTTCCCTTTATAGCTAGATACTTAACTCCACCTGCTGGCTCCCAAAGGAGAAATGGTAAAAAGAGAGAACAAAATGGTTAAGTAGTAAGTAGACTATGGGACAAATTCATTCATTCTGTCATCCAGCCAGCCATCCAGCCAGCAAATATGGTTTGAGTACCTGCTCAGGGCAAGGCTCTATTTTATGTGCCATGGAGCTTAGTTTTAAATGGGAGAGTTACAAAATGAGCCTGATACATATTAAGAGTGCCATAAGAGAAGTATGGACAAAGAGTTAAGTGTATAGAAATATCAGTGCCTGCCCAGTACTTTTTACCATGTTATCTTGGAAGATACTCACCAAACAGCATTATAATATCATCTAAAATCTACCCTCAGGGTGAAAATTTATTGTACAGATAAAATCAACTGGAAGATGTCTGTGTGTGTGTGTGGGGGGGTGTATCACTGGGACATTTTATTTATTTATTTATTTATTTATTTATTTATTTATATTATTTATTTGAGAGAGAATGTGTGTGTGAGAGAGAGAGCACATGAGCAAGGGGAAGGGCTGAGGGAGAGGGAGAAGCAGACTCCCTGCTGAGCAAGGAGGCCAATGTTGGGGCTCCATCCTGGGATCCCAGGATCAGGACCTGAGCCAAAGGCAGATGCTTAACTGACCGAGCCACCCAGGTGCCCCTCACTAGGACATTTTAAATAAAAAGGAAAGAGGATTATCACCTGACATCCTGAGTCAGCCTCTGTCTAACCAACAGAAAAGAAAAAGATCCTGAGATCTAAGTAGGCACTGTCCTCCTAGCTGAAAAGGGGCATTAAGATTTGTAGGGGATCATAATATGCCACCCCAAAATATATCATTTTGGCATTAAGGATTATTTTGAGCTAAAGTCATTGAAGATTCAACAGATGCACAATGAACCTTCCTAGAGTTTCCCTTATCCAACTAAAAGCAGAATCTTCTAAGAAATGAGTACAACCCTAAATCACCTCTCCCAAGAAAGATCATGGCCATGAAAAAGACAGAAAGTTGATACCAGTGTGGACCTTCCCAAACAAATCTTACTTCATTCGTTTCCCCCATATATTTGCATTTCCACAGTTTGCTGCCCTTGGAAGCCTGAAATCCTTTTCCTTTCTCTTGTCACTTCTCTATAAATTTATTGTTCTTTGTTAAGATACTATATAAGAGCAAATTCTTACCACCCCTTTGAGTTACTCATCACTGAGTTTCCCCTATGTGTATTTCTGCTATGTGTGTTATTTATTAACTGTTTGTTTTTCTCTTGTTAATCAGTCTTTTGTCAGTCTAATTACCAGGATTGCAGCTGGAGAACCAGGGAAAGTAATAGAAAAAATTCTTTTTTCCTTGCCTACAAACTGATGTCTGAATGTCTATTTTAAGCAGAAGTGGCAGTTCATATGCCTGTAGGTGTAGACATGTGATTTAAATGAGTGAAGCAGGACAGATATATTTTATTGAAAGATACATTTGTTTGGCATATTGAATACATAGCAATATTCTTCATTTTTGCAAAAAATGCTATTTTTTCTTGAAGTAAATGGTACATATATTCAGCATTGGTTTTCCTATTCCTATTAGACACAGGAGAAATATTTCATATTTTTAAAAAAGATTTTTGTTTATTTATTGAGAGAGAAAGAGACAGAGAGCATGTGTGAGTGGGAGGAGGGAGAGAGGGAAAGAATTTCAGGCTGACTCTGCACTGGGCACAGAGCCTGACATGAGGCCTGATCTCACAACCCTGAGATCATGACCAGAGCCAAAATCAAGAGTTGGGCACTCAACCAACTGAACCACCCAGGTGCCCCTCATCTTCTTCACTGGAAGAAAAACAATAGTTCAAATGTCATGATAAATGTCCCCCTATATCCATCTGCAGGAGAGGAGTAGAGGAGTAGTAAGGAATGGTGAGGTGCCCCTCACATAGGGGCAACTTCTAGTCAGCATTGGCTGATCACTACACAAGAGTATGGGCCCAACATTGCTAGATTTTCTGATTTTTCAAGAAAAGATGGAAATAAAATATTTTATATGTAAAATCTCCCATTTTTAATGTTTTGATTTTTATTTTTTTAAAGTAGACTCTATGCACAGCAGCCCAGCATGGAGCTCAAACTCTTGACCCTGAGATCAAGACCTGAGCTGAGATCAAGAGTCATATGCTTAACCAATTGAGCCACCTAGGAGCCCTTCACTTCTTATTTATTTTTATTTTTAATTTTTTAAAATTTATTTATTCATTTTAAAGAGTGTGTGTGGAGGCAAAGGGCAGAGGGAGAGGGAGAAAAAGTCCCACGTAGACTCTGTGTTGAGCATGGAGCCCAACGTGGGGCTTGATCTCATGACCCTGAGATCATGACCTGAGTCAAAAACAAGAGTCAGACGCCTAACCAGCTGCATTACCCGGGTGCCCCTGCCCCTACTTTTTTCTACAAAAAATATTTTATTTATATATTTGAGAGAGTAAGAGTGAGAGAGCAAGAGAGAGCACGATGAGCAGGGGGAAAGGGCCAAAGGGCCAAAGGGAGAAGGAGAAGCAGAGTCCCCACTCATCAGGGAGACCAATGTGGGGCTCCGTCATTGGACCCCGGAATCATGATCTGAGCCAAAGGCAGATGCTTAACTGACTGAGCCACCCAGTTATGTCTGACTCTCACTTTTTAAATGTTACTTGTGGAGAGCATAGAAGATGTAGCTGTAGGCTTCTGGTTTGCATCTTTTGATTTAAATGATCATTTATAAACTTTATCTTTTCTAATCTAGCCTCTATCACTGTCAAGCATAGATTCTGATGTCTTGGTCTGAAATGAGGGTGAGCACAAAAGTCAGCCCTTTGTTAGAGGTAAGGAATGAATTTGAAAGAAAGGAAAATAAAAAGGAAAAAAGAAAAAAAAAACCCAACTAGGTGCCTTTGTCTATCTCCTTGCCAAATAAATATTGCTTGTCCTGTCTCCTTCTCCAATGGAGCACCCAATGTGTTATGTATCAAAGGATGGTAATTTACACTTTAAAAAAAGATTTATTTATTTATTTATTTATTTATTTATTTATTTATTTTAGAGAGAGAAAGAAGGAGAGCAAGAGGGGGGAGGCCAGAGGGAGAGGGAGAGAGAATCTCAAGCAATCTTCTGCTGAGTACAGAGCCTGAAGCGTGGCTCTGTCTCATGACCCTGAGATCACAAGCTGAGCCAAAATCAAGAGTCAGACACCTAACTGACTGAGCCACCCAGGTGCCCTGGCAATTATACTTTTTGAACAACAAATTGGGACACATGGTCTGACAGTGAGACGTAGTGTTTGAACGTGGGCATATTCAGGACAGTCTGGGATACACAGCAGATATTTGATAAAAACACAAATGAATCACCTCATAGGGATTCCCTGTCTCGTTTTCTTTCTAGATGAGAGCCTCCTGTCACAGGGTCTTTTGTGATTTTGGTTTTTAACCCCTTGGAAACTGAAACCCCTTGCATGGACCTGCCTTCTGGTGAATTGCAAATCCATAGAGGTTCTGGTGCTCTGGCTTTTCTTCAGAGCAACGAAGAACCTGGCTGACCCCGCTTCTGCCTCTGGCAGCCCCCTGTCCTCATAGTCCGCCAACCTCAGTGGAGAGAAAAGCCCAGTGTTTCCTCCGCAGGCCCACTTCAGAGTGCTTCCTGTATTGGCTGGGCCTGTAGTGCAGAGGAAGTTCTCTTAGACTTGAATTAAATGTTTTCTAAAAGAAGGCTCAGACTGATTTGACTTTAGGGTTGTTTGGTTTTTGCGTGGCTGCTGGAGACCAGGCTGAGGTTGGTCCGTGATAGGGCAGATGTGAGGAGGGAAACTGGAAAGCAGCAGTGGTATGATGGAAAGGTCTGATCTCGGAGTCTTAGCTCAAAGTGAAAAATGTTTTGGGGCCAGGCTGCTTGGTGGAAGTTCAGGAGTGGTGGCTGCCTCCAGAAATGGGAAACTATGTGCTCTTCCAAAAGGTATTCCAAAATTAAACTCATTTTAGATCTGTCTTGTTCCCACAAAACATGTGCTGAATTAGGCTCCCCTGCTAACAGTTGGCGCCCTGGCCTAGACTCTCTCTCCATGAGCCCTCCAGCTCTGACCTTTCATTATTTGGTAGTACTTTTAGCACCCAAACTGAAAGGAGGCTAGGTGAATGTGCGGCCAGACAGCATCTAGAAAGAAATGCTGTTGCTAGCAGAGAAGACCAAAGAGGAACCAGTTCTGGGCAGGCATCCACTTCTTTTCCTATGCAGGTTTCTTTGACCTCCTGCCTGGGCCCAGTGGTCTTCCCAATCTCTTGTTTAGATCAGCCTCTCCAAGGTAGCCTTAAATCCAGTCACATCCTTAAATCCAATCACATCCAAATCTGTACTGTTCACATTCTGTTCATTGCTTGTCCCCATAGCTGCCAACCAGCAGATGGGGCTTGTTCAATTGGATTTGGATTTGGAGACAATCTCTGATTTGATTTCTGAAGCGCTGCTGAAGAGTAATCTTGCATTGGAATGCAGTGTGAAGAAGGGCGAGGCAGCATAGTTTCTTGGACTTTGAATTCTTACTCATGTCTGTTAAAAATGAGAATGAGGAGCAAGGTCCATTTGTTTAATGGGGCTTTCCCTGACAATTTATTGACTCACTTCTAGTCCTTACATGTTGGTGGTGTTTGTTGACTATTTCAGAATATGTACATGTGCTGAGTGCCCTGACTATGAATGTGGGTTTTATGTATGTGTTTATTTTTTTAAGGATTTTATTTTTAAGTAATCTTTAACACCCAATGTGGGGCTCCAACTTCTAACCCCGAGATCAAGGATCACATGCTCTACTTTCTGACTGAGCCAGGCAGGCGCCCCTGAATGCAGGTTTTATAGACTCAAGAAAATATCAGAATTTGAAGGGATGTTGTCCACAAAAGTCCTTATTTTACAGATGAAGAGGTTGAGGCCCAGGGAAGAGAAGTGGCACAGTGTTTTTGTGGCAGAGCTTGTGGAACTCAGGGCTCCAGTTATTTTTTTTTCAATCCAGAGCTATTCATCTTTATTATTTCCTAATGTGTAATGGTTTCATAGATCATTTGTGGAGATCAGCTATCCTCTCATTCATGACTCTGGTACTTGCCTTCCTAAGACGCCAATAAATATTGGAAATCCAACATGAATGATAGCTACTCTGAAAAATGTTGCTAGTGAAAATTGTTTCCTAGCTGCAGGCTTATCACATTATCACATTCAATAGGGGTTCCTCAGACTTAGTAATCAGTAGGAACACTTAAGATATATATATACATTTTACAAGTATTACCACCCCTAATTATTGTTAACACAGTTTTTAGTTGGTTAGAAAACTATGGTCATGGTAATGGTTCTTTTTTTTTTTTTTTTTTTTTGGTCATGGTAATGGTTAAAAAAATCTTAGGGTTGTGAAAATCAGTGTAATACTTTTTAAAAATCTTAGTATTGAGTATGGAGTAGCTTTCTAATGAATATGGGTAGGGTGAAATAAATATTTCACTGCAATTCTAGCTGTTGCCATTCTGTCCATTGGACCAGACCTCCCAGGAGAAGGAGGGCACATGCCCTGAGCTGCAGGAAGTCTGATGCTGTTTTCGAGAGCAGAAGCAATGGCAAAGGGCTCCAACTATGACTATTTTCTAATGGCATCTGGAAAGTGTACGGACAGGGCTTAGCACATCCTGCCTGATCAGCAAATGTTCCAGACCAATGTTAAAACATTATTATTGTAAGGCGCCTACCTAGGTAAGCACGTCTTATCATTTTAGGCCATCTTGATGACACTTCTTTATTTCTTAGCTCCTTGTTCTTTCCATGGTACAGAAGATCAGCTGGATATGGTACTTCTTAAACACTGTTGCTTTTCTTGATAGTGGAGTAAAATATATCTGGACTCGGGCAAGTCATGGAGTAGTTTGGAGTAGCATCTTACATGTATATAATCTCTGTAAAAGCTTGTATTTTATTTTGTAACTTCATGAGAAGTTCTTATTTTGCTACATCCTTATTTCAATAGGAAATTAGTTGGTTTTTAAAAAAATCTATTTCTTTGAGAAAGAGAGAGAGAATATGCAAGAGAGCATGAGCAGGGGTGAGGGGCAGAGAAGGACAAGCAGACTCCCCATTGAGCAGGGAGCCCTACATCAGACTTGATCCTAGGACTTTGGCCAGGATCGTGACCTGAGCCAAAGGCAGACACTTAACTGACTGAGCCACCCAGGTGCCCCTAGTTGTTGTTTTGAGACAGAAATAGAGAGAGAGAGAGAGAGAGAGAGAGAGAGAGAGAACATTAGGGAGGGGCAGAGGGAGAGAGAATCTTAAGCAGGCTCCTCACTCATTGTGCAGCCTGATGTGAGGCTTGGTCCCATGACCCTGAGATCATGACCTGAGCTGAAATCAAGAACTGGATGCTTAACTGACTGAGTCACCCACACCCCTGAGCTTTTGCTGCCAAAGTTGAGGCAAAATGATGCTCAGGAAAATGTGCTATGTTTATATTCTATGGCCTTCTCTGGGACACCTGGGCCACATTGTCAGAGCTCAATTTTAGGAAGCTGGAGCTACAGAGTACCCAGCATATCCATTCCCTGAAGCAGGTCATTGTTCTTAGCCTGAGGAGGTTATGCTCTCTGATTTCTTTAGATTTAGGACTGTTGTTTTCAAACAATTTTTAAAAACTCATCCAAGTAGGGGCACATGGGTGGCTCAGTCAGTTAAGCATCCAGCTCTTGATTTTGGCTCAGGTCATGATCTCAGCATGGTGAGATTGAGCCCTGTGTCAGTCTCTAGGCTGGGCATGGAACCTGCTTAAGATTCTCTCTCCTTCTGCCTCCCCCCCACTCCCTGTGTCTCATGTGCTTTCATTCTCTCTGTCTCTCTCTAAGAAAACAAACAAACAAAAAAATCCCATCCACGTAATGTTTTCTTTAAACCAAAGTTGTCATGGAAGGCCAATATGTCAGATTCAGGTTCAAGAAGGGAACTGGGGGTTTAGATCCTTATCCCTTTGGGTTCCTTCTCCTTGTAAAGGGTTCACTGGAGCTCTGAAAGTAGTTGGAGAATCATTAAACTAGGGTGAATCCATTCTTCATGCAGATCTGGTATGTTTTATTCATTCAACACCTAGTTACTTAACAAACATTTGTTGAGCTACTACTTTGTGACAGGCACTGTTGATACAGCAGTGAATGAAACAGGTAAAATTTTCTACCCTCATGGAATTAATGCTTATGTGATGTAGTCAAGCAACTAACATGTGAGGTAAGTAAAATGTATAGTTTGCTAGCTAATGATATTCCTACAAAGAACAATAAAACAGGAAATAGAGGTTTAAGGTGCCAGGATATTTCTTTTTTTTTAAATTTATTTTTTATTGGTGTTCAATTTACTAACATACAGAATAACCCCCAGTGCCCGTCACCCATTCACTCCCACCCCCCGCCCTCCTCCCCTTCCACCACCCCTAGTTCGTTTCCCAGAGTTAGCAGTCTTTACGTTCTGTCTCCCTTTCTGATATTTCCCACACATTTCTTCAGTTTTATAGTGTGACTAGGGAAGGTCTGTATGAAAAGATGAATTTTAAGTAAAGACCCAAAAGAAATGAAGAAGACCCTCCTGTAGAGATCTGATGAAAAAACCCTTCCAGGTGGAAGAAAGAGCAAGTGCAAAGCCCTGAGGTGGGAGTATGCTTGCCATGTTCCAGAACAGCAAGGCTTTCATTAGGAGCAAAACGGAAAGTCACTGGAGGGTTTTGAGTAGATTCTGTTCAGTGCCAACAATATCACCCTGGCTGCTGGATGCAGAATAGACTATAAACACGGCATGGGCAGGGTAGGGAAATGTGATAGGAAGCTATTGTGAAAAGCCAAGAGAGAAACAGTGGTGACTTATGACACCGTGGCGGCAATGGGACGGTGAACAGTGGTTAAACTTTGGCAGTATGGCCAACAAGATTTGCTCTGGACTAAATGGCACAGGAGAAAAAAGAGGAGTGCCAAGGATACCACTAAGGTTTTGATCTGAACAATTGGAAGGATGAGATTGCTAGGGTGAGAGGGTGGGGGTTGATGGAATATCAGGGGCTTATTTAGACTTGTGACATTTGATATGTCTGTCCTACACCTACATAAAGATGTCTGCTAGGCATTTAGACATATGGATCTGGAGTTAGGGCACAGTTCTTGCTGGAGATTCCCATTTTCCCTATCCCTGTAGGAAGGATGTGGTATATCAGAAATACATCAGCAAACTGTCTTTCTATAAATGGCATTCATCTAGAGGGTTCATGGCTTCCAGTCCCAGTCTCTTGAGGCCACATTCCAGTCGGCATGTGTATAGACAATCCCTTGCTTTCACCCTTCAGCATGTGGGTTAGATAAACATGTCCACACTTTCTTCTAAGGACCCCTAGGGATGACTTGTGAAGCTTGGAAATACGGTTCCATGGAACTAAGTTTCGTAATAGTGGATCCAGAGCATTGGTTTTCAATCACAGAGACCTCTTTGCTGGGGGAAGGTGGGGGGAGGGCTCTGGCCACAAAAACTTTGGAATAGATGACAACAACAACAGAAAACGTGTTTAGCCACCAAGGCTGCCTTTTTAGAACCCACGGCAGATCAGAAAGCTGGCATTATCCCACATTGTAAATGACTTTATCAGGAGGCAATCATCTTCAAAGAGCAGCCTTGGGGGGAAAACAAGTTAAAAATGCAACAGGCAGCCCAGTGAGGAGGAGTGGATGATTGGCTTTACCCAGATCACAAAAGAAATGATTTTTTTGGACTTATGTGTACAGAAGCTTTGGTTTCACTTAGTATCAGAAGGCCGAGCCAGCTCCCTCTTGCCCAGTAGCTGCGTCCTGGAGTAACTGCTTCGCCCAGGGTCCAAAGCGTGGGAACTGGAGCAGGGCCACTAGTCACTCAGCACTGACAAATATAGTAATCTCCTGCTGTCTGTGTTAGTGTGGGAGGCAGAGGAAGGGGAGGAGGTTGAGACAGGAAGGAGGAATACATGGAGTAAGGAAAGAATATTGGGACTTCTAGGAAGAGAGCTGAGGGTCAGTTAGAGAAGCTTTGAGGAAGAGGTGGCATTTGAACAATCAGTAGGGTTTGGCTAGGCAGAAAGATGGAAAAGGGCAATCCTAGCTAAGGGAATGGCCTGAGCAGAGGAAGTTTGCCTCCTTGTGCAAATAAGGATCTTGCAAGATTAATCATTAAATTTTTTAGCATTTGCAGCTACTTACCTGTCTGTGTAAGAATTTTCTCAACACTGTACAACCAAAATTTAAAAACAGAAATAAATTGAATGTTAATATAAGAATGTTGTTTCCTTACCCTGGATTTCAGTTTTTTGTGTTTATTAAAAAAGCCTTATTTTTTCCTTTTTGATTTTATGATACATATATGTAATGATTGTTAAATTTTTCTTTAAAAATATCTATTTATTTATTTGAGAGAGAGAGATCTGGGGATAGGGACAGAGGGAGAGAAAGAATCTTAAGCAGACTCCCTATTGAGCTGGAGCCCTATGCAGGGCTTGATCTCAAGACCCTAAGATCATGACCTGAGCAAAACCAAGAGCTGGACACTTAACCAACTGAGCCACCCAGGTGCTTTATGTAATGATTGTTAACTTAGAATAAATTCATATTAGTAAAAAATATTTTTATTTGTGTATACATTGGCAGTGGTCACATTTTTGTCTAAGAAAACAATCATCCTTTTTGGAAAATAAAAAAAATTGTGAAAATCCATATTCTATAGGAATACGGAGACAGGTTTTGGGTATAAGAATTTAAATCTTGAGTCTGTGCAGCTTATCTTGCAAGAATGTGAGAGATGGATTGATGGGTAAGGGGTAGTAAACTCAGGGAGACCACCTAGAGGGCCACTTCAGAGGTATAACTGGAGGTGAAAAGGATCTAAACTAGGTGATAGGGCAATGGACATGGGGACAAGAAAGTGGGTGAGAGAAATGCTGGGCGTGGATTGACAAGACTTGAGAGGACGTGACAGTTGATTAGGCATGAGGAAAGTCAGAGATGACATGCTGAGACAATTGTACCACTGTCCTCTAAGACCATAGACCCAGGAAGAGGAGGACATTTGAGGTGCTGAAGCAGGAGATGTTGAGCTTAGTTTGGTATAATTTGAATGGCAAGTATCTGTTGGTAGGAAAGTGGGAGAGACTTCTAATCAAGCAGATGTATATATGGTCTAGAGCTCGGGAGATTGTTCTGGGCTGGACACAGAGATGGAAATTTGGGAGTGATCCACTTCAAATAAATGAAGCCTCCAAATTCCTACTGCAAACTGAATAGATATATAATTAGATTATACGTTTTTTGGCCAATACTCTTTATCTCAAAAGGCATCATGATAGCATTAAACATTTTTTGTTTCATTTAAGTAACAGTTTTCTCTCAGTTCATGCTTGATAATGAGTTGATATTACACTGGTTAGTGCTATTCCAGTTTAAATGATGGAGTGCTTAGTGCAGAACCAAGGTTGACCTTGTAATATCCATGTTGGGCCATTGACCCAGCTTGACCTTGTGATGTTAGTTAGCTCTAAGGGGATGGCAGTTGAACATAATACAGGTATATTCCAAATTTGTCACTGACTACAAGAGGCTTATATTTCAGTACTAGGAATATTCGTGTAGATTCGTGTAGATGTCAGAATGATATGAATTATAGACATTATGTAAAAATTTCAGTGCTTCTATAGAAAACTGACTATTTACTAAACAAAGAGGTGTTTATATATTCTGATATCTTCTAATATGGAATCACAAATAATGGCAATTTTGGAACTAAAATAGTCTCTAGAATTCTTCCAGTTCAACTTTTTAAGTCAACATAATATGTAGTAGTGCAGCTCACAACTCAAGTCAGCTCAATGTGCATCCATGACATTATATTTCATCCAATTCCTTTTTTTGGGGTTTTGTTTTGAACTTTGTTAGTCCTCTAATTCAATGGGATTTGAGTCATGTAGGGATCATGTGTCTGTATATTAGGCAGTGCTTAATCTCGGGTGAGGTGAGGTGAGGTGAGGATGTTGCAACCAATCTACGACCTTTGATCTTTGTGGATCAGCTATGTTTTTATCTCTCCTTGTATGTATTTACATATAGAATACAATTAGAGAGTGTGGATAATACAGGTGACTGCTAAATTTGCAAGGAGATTGTCTATGTGAGAATGTCATGGTTGTAAATGTGGAAGAGTATATGATGGAGCAGTAGGTGATAAGCTTAGTTTGGTATATATTTCCACACACTTATAGTGTGTGGAAATTAAGCAATGTGGCTCTTCTCTCTCTTTCTTCTCCAACCCCTAGCAAGCCCCTCATTTATAACATTCTACAAACGGTACCTACTTCAGAATAAGGAATGGAACTCAAGGCAAACTTGAATCAAAAGGTGATCTTTTTAAAAAAGTAATGAGGATGCAATTTTATCTCAAAAAATCGGAAAAAAATGAATTTCATTAAGAATAGCACCGAGTTAGGGGCACCTGGGTGGTTCAGTTGGAGGGGCATGAGATTCTTGATCTTGGGGTCAGGAGTTTGAGGCTCATATGGGTGTAGAAATTACTTAAATAAATAAATAAGCTTTAAAAAAAGAATAGCACCAAGTTAGAAACAAAAAGTACGTTTAAACAATTAAAATATTTAGAATGATTGGATCCTTTTTCAAACAGTTCTCAACTTTTCTTTTATCACAATTCTAAATGGTACAATACTGAGGTTTTGTAACTCAAAAGAGGTTAAAATAGCTTAAACTGAGAGTTAGATAATGTTATATTTAGTATTTTAAACATGTTTTTCTGAGTTTCAAAACAATATATACTCATCATAGAACACTTTCAGAAATACAGGAAATTATAAAAAAGAAAATGAAAGTCATAATCCCATTCCCTTTTGTGTTTGCTGATTTTAATGTGAAATTCACATGTAAGAGTAACTATAGGCATGCCTTGTTTTATTGCACCTCACAGATCATTATGTTTTTTACAAACTGAAGGTTTGTGGCAACCGTGCGTCAAGCAAGTTTGTTGGCACTGTTTTTCCAATAGCATTTGCTCACTGCATGTCTCTGTCATGTTTTGGTAATTTTCACAATATTTCAAATTTTTCATTATTATTGTATTCCTTATGGTGACCTTTGGTCAGTGATCTTTGATGTTACTCTTGTAATTATTTTGGGGCACCACAAACCACACCCATATAAGACGGTGAACCTAATCATTAACTGACCCCACTGACTGGCAGTTTCTCTACCTCTCTCCCTCTCCTGGAGGCTCCTTATTCCCTGAGACACTACAGTATTGAAATTAGACCAATTAACAACCCTACAATGGCCTGTAAGTGTTCAAATGAAAGGGGTCATGTGTCTCTCACTTGAAATCACTAGGTAGAAATGGTGAGGCTTAGTGAGGAAGTCTTGTCATAAGCCGAGACAGGCTGAAAGCTAGGCATCTTGCACCAAACAGTTAGCCTCCTTGTGAATGCAAAGGGAAAGTTCTCGAAGGAAATTAAAAGTGCCACTCCAGTGACTACATGAATGATACATAAGCAAAACAGCCTACTGCTGATACAGAGAAAGTTTGAGTGGTCTGGACAGAAAATCAAACCAGCCGCAGCATTCCCTTAAGCCAAAGCCTAATCCGGAGCAAGACCTTAACACTCTTCTATTCTATGAAGGCTGCAAGAGAGGAAGAAACTGCAGAAGAAAAGTTCGAAGCCAGGAGAGGTTGGTTCATGAGGTTTAAGGGAAAAGCCATCTGTATAATGTGACAGTGCAAGGGGAAGCAGCAAGTGCTGATGTGGAAGTTGCAGCAAGCCATCCAGAAGGTCTAGCTAGGATGGGTAATGAAGAGGCTGCTACGACACACCAGGTTTTGATGTGTAGATGAGACAGCCTTCTATTAGAAGAAGATGCTATCCAGGACTTTTGTAGCAAGAGAGGAAGAGTCCACGCCTGGCTTCAAAGCTGCAAAGGACAGGCCGATGCATTAAGTTTTCAAGGCAACTATAGCCCGTGACTTTAAGTTGAAGCCAACGTCATGGATGGTTCCGGAAATCCCAGGGCCTTAAGAATTGTGCTAAGTCTATTCTGCCTGTGCTAACAGGAATGACAAAGGCTGGATGACAGCACCTCTGTTTATAGCATGGTTTGCTGAATGTTTTATGCCCACTGTTGAGACCTAGTGCTCAGAAAAAAAAGATTCCTTTCAAAATGTTACTGCTAGCTGACAACTCACCTGGTCACCCAAAAGCTCTGGTGGAGACGAGGGTACTACAAGATTCATGTTTTTGCGCCGGCTAGCACAACATCCATTCTGTAGCCGTGGATCAGGGGGTCATTTTGAGTTTAAAGTCTTATTATGTAAGCAACACATTTCGTAAGGTTCTATCTGCCATGGATCGTGAGTCCTCTGATGGATCTGGGCAAAGTCAGTTGAAAACCTTCTGGAAAGGATCCCCCATTCTAGATGACATTAAGAACATTTGTGATTCGTGAGAAGAAGTCAAAATGTCAATGTAAAAGGAGTTTGGAAGAAGTTGATTCCAACTGTCATGGATGACTTTGAGGGAGGCAGTAAGTGCAGATGGGGATGGGGTAGAAATAGGCAGAGAACTAGAAGCAGAAGTAGAGCCTGAAGATGGGACTGAATTTCTGCACACTGAGGATCCAACTTGAACAGACGAGGAGTTGCTTCCTATGGATGAGCAAAGAAAGCAAAGAGAGTGGTTTCTTGAGATGAAATCTACTCCTGGCAAAGATGCTGCAGAGATGGTTGAAATGACAACAAAGGATTTAGAATATTCCCATACATTTAATTGGTAAAGCGAGTGCAGAGTTTGAGAGAATGGACTCCAATTTTGAAAGAAGTTCTAGTGTGGATAAAATGCTATCAAACAGGATACTATGGAGAAATTGTGAATAAAACATTTAAAAAATCAAGATGTGTAATTTTTTTAGACATAATACTATTGCACACTTATTAGACTCCAGTGTAATATAACTTTTACATGCACTGGGAAATCAAAAAATTAATTTAATTCACTTTATTGCTATATATGTTTTTTTGGTGGTGCTCCAGAAATATACCCACAACATCTCTGAGGTCTGCCTCTACTTTAAAAATAGTAAACATTGAAATTCTTAAAGTAAAATTGTGGGTTAAATTCACAAAGTATGATTACCATTTGGCTTCTGGGAACGCATATGCCATTCACCCCAGGCAGACAGGAAGGAAGCCGAGTGGCACAGCAGACAGCACGAGAGTTGCTGACCAGCAGGGTGATCTTTAGGTTTTAACAGCTGATAGGACGGTTTGTCATTGTTTAGGCCACTATGGTGGCACAGCACGGTTGTTCTGGAACACATCTCTTCTCCTGACTCTCTGTGTCCTCCCATCTCACCTTAACATTAGTCAGTTAACATCAATTTTTTAGAAGAACTGAGTTAGAGATGGAGGACAGAGAAGTCATCGAAATAGGGCAGGATCCCTGCCTTTATGATGACTACAAACTAACAGTATTAAGCATTCAGTAATTATACCAATAGATACAGTCATAGCATAGGTGCAGTTCTGTGATTTCCATTCTGAGCACTTTCCTTTGTATGTAATTCAAATATCGAAATATAATTTTCTATATAATCTATACTATACTGGATATTCCTTGCACAAAATATATTTTACATACAAGGTAGTATATACAAACCATCCATATTGTGTTTTATGTGAAATTTAAATGATTATTAATGGTAATTTTGAGTCTGCTATTTTCACTTCATGCTGATTTTAAAACCTAACCTGTGGGTGAGGGAGCTTCACTGTTTTGAGACAAGAGCACAGGTGCCAAGAACCAAGATAACCGATGGACCCTATTCAGATACGGAAAGCATTAAAGGCTTGCTCTTCCACTCTTTGCCCATAATTTGCCCATTTTTGGTAGATTCTCAGAGACCCCAATTGGGTCATTACCAAGATCAGGAGCAATTGTCTTAAAATATAGCTCTAAGGCAGTAGTGCAACACTGCCAAAACTAAAGCAAGAAAGCAAGCAAGCAAGAAAGAAAGATAAGAAATAGAAAATTGAACAGAAATCTCCGGCAGTGGTTCTGAACTAGCTCAGAAATGTTCAGCTCCGCTCCTACAGAGCTGCTCTTTGTTCCATGTCTGATTTCTTCTACATGAATAATTCTCATTCTTGTGTTCAGATGCAACAATCCAGCATTCATTGTCATGATAAAAATAGAAAACGACAAGCATTGAATTTTCACAGCATTCAGCCCTATGTTTGTTTTTGACTTTCTTGAACACATACAGGCAAGATGGGAGGGGCAGTAATATGGAAGAGAGTGACTCCTGCATTTAATGAGGGGATAGTTGTTTTGGCAGTAAGGAATGAGGATGGACGCTGTATTTGAGAGCGATTCTTTTTTCATTTCAGATGTAACCTTTCCTCATGTGTAGGAAACATCTGCTAAGAAGATCAGATCAGATTTTATATAATTAAAATGACCACAACAACTTTATCAGGCTTTAATATCTGCTGATAACTTGCCATTTCGCAGACTGTTTCTCGAGGCCATCTGTTTTGATGGTACCAAAAGGGGTCTGATATGATCAACTGAGAGAATGTGTTTAGCAGTATTTTGTAAACTGTCAAAATGTTTTAGGAAGATGAGGTATTATTATTCTTAATTCATTTCATAAATATTTATCGAGAGACTGTTCTGAGCCAGGTTTTGGCTAGATGGATCAGTGCTAGATGCTGGGGAAACTGTAGAGAATAAGGCAGGCAAAGGGATAGTCCAGCCCCTCATTGGAGCTTACATTCCAGAGTACAGGAGACAGTCAATAGCCAAGAATGTGTGATAAATTCTGGAGACCTTGCTTCATCTTTTAGATAGCTTGCCTTTCAAAACACCTTTCAAGCACCATTTCCTTCAATAAGTAGTCCCTGGTTTCCCCTTCTGCCCTTCCCACCATGATGTGCACATATCTCCATCAGAACACTTATTTCATTACAGTATGAACCGCCTTGGTTTACTTACCTATCCATTCTCCTATATTGTGAGTTCCTCAATGGCAGGAGACATGTTGTATTATCTCCTTGGTACTTGTGATGCCTGCCTTGCACATAGCATATACTTAATTAGTGTTTGTCATAATGGATCCATTAAGCCATACTGGTTAATCTTGGCCCTGAAATCACAGACTCTCAGTCCAGACTCATAAAATAGGAAGTGATATCTACAATCATATAGTCTAGCCCACCCTTTATATAGGAGGAACTCAGGCCCCTTGCTATGATGTATGACTTCAGCCAAAGCACTTCATCATTCTGTGTCTCAGTATTTGCAAATGTTGGGTAGAATGAGAATTTTAGAGCTGAATGAAAGTTCATAATGGTCCGAATACTTTATGCAAGAAGTGATTAAAATGGGACACAGAAAGATTAAGTAACTCTTCTAAAGTCCCACAGCAAGTTTGTAGAAGAACTAAGAACAGAGCAGATGTTCTGGAACACATAATAATTCTTTTTTCACATTCCCTTGTTCCTTCTCCCTGTAAGCTTTGCTTTTGGTAGTATCACAAGAATACTGTAAAGTTACGGGGAAACAATAGATATGAATACTGTGGATGGAGTATGAATTAGTGTTACCACTTTGTTTTTTTTTTAAGATTTATTTATTTATTCATTCAGAGAGAGTGAGAGAGAGGCAGAGACACAGGCAGAGGGAGAAGCAGGCTCCATGCAGGAAGCCCGATGCGGGACTCGATCCCGGGTCTCCAGGATCACACCCCGGGCTGCAGGCGGCGCCAAACCGCTGCACCACCAGGGCTGCCCAGTGCTACCACTTTGGAAAACATTTTGTTCTTGTCTGGTAAAAATGTTTGTCCATTATGACCCAGGGGTTCAACTCCCAGGAATTCATCCTAGCATTCTTGGACGGGTACATAATTAAGCATGTAAAAGAATACTCAGAAATGGAGCATCTGCATGGCTCAGTTGGTTAAGTGTCCATTTCTTGATTTCAGCTCAAGTCATGTGAGATTGAGCCCTGTATTGGGCTCTGCACTAGGTGTGGAGCCTGCTTAGGATTCTTTCTCTCCCTCTCTCTCTATCCCCCTCAAAAAGAATATTTAGAAAAGCTTTATGAATAATAGTAGAAAACAAAACAAGAAACAACCCCAATGTCTAGTCAGAATGGTTAGAGATTAGAAGCATATACATAAAGTAGAACATGATATAGGAAAGAAAATGAGCCTCAAATATAATGCTGAATAAAAAAAAAAACAGAGGACTACATATAGTCAAAATCGCTTATAGAAAATTCAGTCATGAGCAGAGCTAAGCAATATATGTGATTAAAGCAATAAATAGCAGTGAGAGATCAAGTACAAAATACTGGGGTACCTGGCTGGTTCAGTCAGAAGAGCATACAACTCTTGATCTTGGGGGTTGTGAGTTTGAACCCCATGTTGGATGTATAGATTACTTAAATAAAACTTCTAAAAAATATTTTAGGGGTGCCTGGATTGCTTAGTCAGTTGAATGTCTGTCTCTTGGTTTCAGCTCAGGTCATGATCTCAAGGTTGTGAGAACAACCCCTGTGTTGAGCTCCATGCTGAGTGTGGAGTCTGCCTGAGATTTTTCTCCCTCCCTCTACCGTGGCCCCACCCCCTGCCCCATGTTCTCTGTCTCTAAAATAAATAAATAAATAAATAAATAAATAAATAAATAAATAAATAAAATCTTTAAAAATATATATGTATTTTTTCATTACATTCTTTATATTCTCTATTACACAGGAAGTTGAAGATGGTTTGGTGTGGATATAATTATAACTGATTTGGCAGTTTTTCTTCCTTGTGAAATTTTAAGGTGACAAAGTTGATATTCCATTTTTAATTTATGGCCTAAGTGGAATTACATACCTGAAAATTAAATTCAGTCCTTAGACATCATTTTGTTTCATGTTAGAAATACAAGCACACCAAACAATTAAAAAATATCATAATTATTGACTAATCTGTCCTATATTATTTGGCCTTGAATTATTATTTAATTTTTGTAACATTAGCTCAGAAAGTGTATAATTATCCTCATAGATTAATCTAAGGAATACAATATTTATATTTTCAATCTATCTCCCTGTTTAATATTTGACATTCATAATAATTGTGCTTGCACATAAATTTAATAGATCATTTATATATCAATCATTTATTAGTGTAGCATTTTATTCTTGCAGTAATAAGGGAATTTTCAGTCTAAGTATCATCTAGAATGGTTACCTATATTTGAAACAGAATATTTTGATATTCATGATAATTCCAAATGCTATGCCTTGGTCACGGACAAGTTCTGAAAAGCTGTTGATGTGGGCATTTGCTATTCAACCTTCCAAAGACCTAGACCAAAATCAAAAATATGTAATAGATTTGGCCCAAATACAGAGGCCAAAAGTAGCTTTCAGCATTTCTTTGAGCGACCATGGCTTTACAGGTGTGACCGTGGCTTCTTTCTTTTTTTTTTATTTGAGAGAGAGAGAGAGAGAGAGAGCAAGCAGGAGGGAGAGGGAGAATCTGAAGCAGACTCCATGCTGAGTGCAGAGCCCAATGGGGGGCTCGATCTCACCACTGCGAGATCATGATCTGAGCTGAAACCCAAGAGTCAGTGGCTCAACTGACTGAGCCACGTAGGCATCCCCCATGGCTGTGCTTTCTAATTTACATATACATTGCAGAGATTTCTTTGAAGCTTTCTAATATTTAATAATTAAAATTTCAATGATCTGGAGGCATTTTAGAAAAAAAATTCATATGAGAATAATCTAAGTTATAGCCCATGCTTCTGTTTTCCTCTTTCTTCCTCACATATCTTAACCAGTTTCTTTCAAAAGGACTGATCCCGTGTTACCCCTCCTATTCACACTCGAATGCTCCTTGGACTGGCTGCCTAGTCCTGGCAGCAGATGCCCTAGGTAGCAGCATTCACTCCCAGGCTGTGCTCGGGTCAAGGCTTGCCCAGTGTTTCCTTGGGCACCATATATACTGTACCCCTGGCAGACATACAGATGGGCATATGGATGTTAATAAACCCTCCCTTGCTATAAATTATTCTAAAGAAGGTTTAATGAGCTAAGCATATTAACATTTATTAGCTTAAAAACACCATTCATATTTATAGTGAACTTCCTGGATGTAAAAGAAAATTTATGCAGGAATTGGTTGATTGCCTTTGGGAAAAGTATTAATGTCTTCCTGCTTATGTTTATGAGCCTAAAGACATAAAGAATGTGAAGCAACCAAGGACACATCACATAATGATCCCCTTTCTCCTTTTTTGTTGTTGTTTTTGCATCAGGGTCTCATGACAAGAGAAATTCTGTTTTAGTGGGAGAGAACCGATTTTGTAAGGAGTGAAGGGACTTTTGAGGATTTGCTTTGGTCCGGGAACTTAAATGTACCCAACTGGTAAATAAGAAGGGTCTACTGTGAGTATTTCCTTGGTATTATGAGAAGTAGTATGAGTAGATACATTTTGGCAGGTATTGTTACAACAGTAGGACGTTGACACTGCTGATGAGTCCTGGCTCTGCCACTTTAAGGAGCTATGGGACCTAGGATGATTTGCTCAATGTTTCTGAAACTCCATTTTTACTTCTCTAACATAGGGTCTGGAATGGGCTTTATCTCATAGTGTTGTTATGAGGATTGAATAAGATTATGCCTGTAAAGTACTTAGCACATTGCCTGACACAAATGTACTCAATAAACATTATAAATAGCATTTTGTTATCACGGAGGCTAAATTGTTATCTATTATCTGCAAACTTTATTCATGGCTCTCTTATGACACCTACTACTGTCTTTCTTGTATCAGTTATTTACATAAGGGCTAAACTACTGAAGTAAGCTCCTTGGGAGGGAAGAATGCTTGTCTGCTTCATACCCTGTAGGGCCCAGCACAACAAGGCAGCCCTCAGTAGAAGATTATGTTAAAGTGGTAGCTATCAAGCATTTTTATCATAGCCAAATTTGGTTTCTATCATAACTGAATACATACACACATAATCAAATTTGTAAAGTTATGCAAGATGAACCTTGTTATATGCAATGCAGTCTGGTATTCTCTTTTCTGTTTTACTTTGTTCCATTTAAAAAGTCTCATCTTGGCCCACTCCATTTGTTTCAAACTCACTAATAAGTCTCAACCTGTGGTTTTTAAATCCATGGGCTAGACCGTGAAGCGGCCTTGACTCTCTCCACCAAAAGGGTGTAGTTAGTGGGAAGTTAACAGAAATGCTGGGCCAGGGCTGCTAGGCAACTGCTTTGAGGACGACACTTAGGGACCAAGTCTAAACAACAGAAATGAGGCAAATCAAGACTGCTTGGGATGGGGAGGATAGAGCTTTGACTTGGAAATGCTGAGTTTTGAAGGTGAAAGCATTCAATACAGAGCTGGGTCATTCCAGCAGTTCTATTCAAAAACAAAGAGAGAGAAAAATAGGAACAGGAACAATTCCCTTGAAATGCGGCTGGCAGGACAGAAGGCCAGGTGGACATAGGTCTCTCTTCTGCCCCAGGGACTCTCCCTTTTTCCAATTTTTTGTTTTCCTTTCAAAAATAGCCTTTGTGTGATAAAAAAAAAACTATGAAGTGAAAGTCTATAAATGTGCACGTGTACACACACACACACGCTCCAAACTTTAAAATCCTGCTTAGTTGTCACAGTGAATTCAACAAGATTTTATTTATTTATTTATTTATTTAGGTTTTTTTTTAAAGATTTTTAAAGATTTTTATTTATTTATGATAGTCGCACAGAGAGAGAGAGAGAGAGAGAGAGGCAGAGACATAGGCAGAGGGAGAAGCAGGCTCCATGCACTGGGAGCCCGATGTGGGATTCGATCCTGGGTCTCCAGGATCACGCCCTGGGCCAAAGGCAGGCGCCAAACTGCTGTGCCACCCAGGGATCCCTTATTTATTTATTCATGAGAAACACACAGAGAGAGGCAGAGACACAGGCAGAGGGAGAAGCAGGCTCCCCATAGGGAGCCCAATGTGGGACTGGATCCCAGGACCCCAGGATCACGACCTGAGCCAAAGGCAGGAACTCAACCACTGAGCCATCCAGATGTCCTGGTCTCAGAGCTTTTGCTTTTACAGGTTCATAACCATTTCAAGTTCCAGACTATTTTACAACCTCATCTGCAGAGTTAGAGCTTCAATTTGTAATTTCTTTTTGCTGCCATTTGATTTTTCTATACAAGTTAGATTCATTTTTTCCATTCATTTAGTCTATCAATGTGTTGAGCACTTATTATGTGCCAGACACATGCTACAAGCAACTGAATTAGCAGTGCACAAAATCAAGTTCCTAATGTCACTGAGCACCCAGTTAAGTAGGGGGAGCAGAAACGAATCCTTCTTTCACACAAAGAAATAATAATGGCCCCTGTGATATGTGCAGTACAGGAAAGGTATGTGACCATTTGATAGTGTTTATAAATCGTTAATTTGGAGTGTGTTCTTTGGGGAAGTGAGGTTTGAGCTGAGTACAGAAGGATGAGGAGCAGTTAGGAAAAAGGAATGGGAACATTCAAAGCAAGCAGAACAAGGCCCTGGGGTGGCAGGAAGCAGATTGAGCACGAGGAATGAAGATAAGGTCCGTTGAAATAGTAGGAAGGTTCTAGAGAGTAGAGTGGGAAATTCAGTTGTGGCTTCATGCTGTAGAAATTCACCTACTACATTGTTTTAGCCTATGTTAGGGAGTTATGAGTTTACCTTCAAGGCAGTGTCAGTCAACTAGAAGGTTCAGTGGGAGGAAATGATCATATTTATTTTGGAAATTGACACTTTGGCTACAGTGTGGAGAATGAATGAGTGGCTGGGGAAATGTGAATGCAGATAAAATGTACAACGCTATCATTTGTATTCCACTTACTCTGTGTTAAGCATTGTTGTAAGGGTTTTTATACAGATTATTATGGAATCTTCATGATTAGGTGGCTAGTTATTATATCCACATAACCTGTAAGGAACCCGAAGCTCAGAGAAGTGAAGAGACTTGCCCAAGATCACACAGCTGGAGTGTGGCAGAGCTGGGATTTTATCCTAGGAGGCTCCTTAGTCATCAAGGCCAGAGGTGATTATGTCATGGGCCAGACTTAGTGGTGATGGGGAGAAGTGAACAGATTAACAAGATATTTGGTAGGTAAAATTGATAGTAATTCATGGTAATTTGGATGTGGGGGTAAAAGGGAATGTTAAGGAAAATGTTTAAATTTCTGATTTGTACAACTGAGTGACTGGTGAGCAGGGAATATTTATTGAAAGACAGTGAAAGGAGCTTGCAAGAGACAAAGGAGTGGTTGGAGAAGCTGTAGGCAAAGCAGGAGACCATCATGGAACCTGGGGGTGAGGGGTGGGGGGAATGAAATGATTTAATAGGAGGTGATGGGCCCCAGCATCCACTGCTGCTGGGGGTGTCCTGTTCAACTCCATCACTCCAAGTTCTGTTGCATTTGTTGTGGTGTGGGAATTCTCACACAAATCTGTCACATTCTCAAAGTTGTCAAACTCAAGATGTCCCTTGATTTGGATGTCCAGTGCTTGTGGCATTCTTGAATGAGATTGCCATGAAATACTCCTTATTTCCCAGCCTTGTTTTTCTTCCTCCACAGTCAGGGTCTACCTGTTCTCCCACCTGCAGTTCAGTCCTGCTTGAGTCCTTGGACCAATTTTGATTTTAGATAGGAGGAAATCAGGCAGTTCCAGCCTAGACATCAAGATTTCAGTATTGGGTTATTATTCCTATCATAACGTTGTTTCCCATTTTTAAAAACAGGGCTTCTTGGTGTTTAAAAAAATACCCAAGTCCTTCTATCAGCCAAGTGAAACAGTGGCTGTGAAAATGCTTTGGAAATGATAGAATTTAATATATGTAAAGCTTCTAGCATAGGCGATTCATACACAGTAGATTTTTAGTAAATAGTAGCTGGTGCTACATGGACCATCGCTTGGTTACTACAGGTCAACCAAACTGAGTCACAAAGAGTGTTGTTGAATTGCAGTACCTTTTCAAGGAGTGACCTATTCCTCTCCTTCAGAGATCCCTCTTGCCCTGCCTCTGGGCATGTTACCTCTCAGATTTTCTACTTAGACCAATCTGCGCCTTTTCCCAACCTGGTTCATAAGGTAGAGGGTGGAATATTCGAAAAAAAGCATGGCTTCTGGAATTATATAGATTTGCATTTGAATCCTGACCATGTGACCTCCGGAAAGGTACTTAAACTTTCTCCAGTTTTCTCAACTGTAAAATCGAGGGGACCTCATATGCCTTGAAGGATTGAATTAAGCCAAATACATAAAGGCACCTGGTAATGCATTGGTATTCATTAACTATGAGCTTCTTTTCCGTTCCTTCTTTCTTCCATGTGCCTCATCATAACTGTTCTGAGACTTGTAGGCTTCTGAAGCAGTTCTCATTTTCCTATCATAAAATAGTCCCATGACTTAGGGGTGTGCTCTAAACTTTGATCTATTTTATTCTTGTGCATGCTAATGTGCCACATTAACTTTTAGACGACAAGGATGGTGTGTAACTAATTATTGCTTGAATACCCCAGTTAATATTAACTGACAATTTACTATGTGAAAGGCACCATAGGAAATATGAGTCCATCCCATTCTTGGCTCTTCACATTGGGCTGAGTTACCGACTCTTCTTTTTCAGCACTCCCTTGCAGGCCTATGAAACCAGGCCCAAAGGCTATCAGGCACTTCAGGCAATTGCTGGGACTTCTTTTGCCCCTAATTGGTCCTGATTGGATTTTGCTAGATCTTGTATCCCTGATTCTCTTCTTTGGCAGTGTACTCTGATTTTGATTGTTCCCATCTCTGACTCCTCCAGGATTTGATCTTTTCCCTAACTTTCTCCTTGACATTTGGATGTTGGCTGGCTGGCTTAGCTAGCCACTTTGGCCCTAGAGTTTCCTATTGTCTCAGATGAGAGTACTTCTCTCTTCATCTTGCTTTCTTGCCCAATGGGCTCCTAACACCTGCCCAAGTCTGAATTCTGTATCAGTCAGTCATAGTAGCTGAGGGTGAGGGTGGGGTGAGAGGAGGTGAGTGGTGATCAATAAAACTTTGACATGGCTTGCTGCCTTTAGGGAGCTCACAGTCCATTTGGGGAAGATAAAGACATTGACACTAAAAAAAAAAGCAAGGAATGAATAGCAAATATCAAATAATTAGGTATATCAATATAAGTTAATATTAAAACTGTCATCTAGTATTTTAAAAAATGTATGTTAGGTGAAAAAAATTATTTTTCAGAGGTACCCAATATAAAAACTAGGCTCTCTTGGACAATCTACCTTAATATACTTAATAGATATTTTAAAATATATTTATAGTCAGTTTTTCTTATTTTTTCACTTAAAAATATTTCTGTAGCTCATTTTCCTGTTAAGATCATAACTTTAGAATATGTGATTGCAATACAAAGAAAGTTCCTTTGCAACGGGGTTAAAATAACTGAGACTTATTAGCAGAGATATCATGACTGTATTGTTTATACTGTATGCTTTTCAGAGTTTTGTTTCGACAAGATTTAGCTTGTCAAGCTTAAAAGTGAAACAGCCATTTATTTTGCCAGCAAGATGGGTTGATTTGGGAATAGCAGAGGAATTTCAATTCAGGATATGCAAGCTATGGCAAACCATAGATAAGACTGGAGAACAAAAGAGGGAAACTGTACGGAGAAAAGGAGGAAGTTGGGAGGCTCTGCTTTGAACAAAAATACTTTGGAGGAAAGCAAGAGTTCAGGGTGGTGGTGGTTTCTCATTGGGTGCCTTGTGGTAATTTTTTATTGGCTGAGATTGTTACTGGGCAAGGAGAAATCCCTCCTTCTTCTGGAGTAGTCAAGTAGGCTTTTTCCTGTTGTGAATGCAAGGTACTCCTCTTTTTGATGGGGGTAGATAATTTCTGACTAGTGGTAGCACATGAGAGTGCCCCTGCTAGCCTCCTGACTCCAATTTAAATGAGGTTTTCTTCGTTCACTTTCATAAGCTGAATCCTCGCTCAAATCTGGATGTGCTCAGTTCTATAAAAGTATTTGTCAGTCTTACCTTGCAGAGTGGGTAGGTGGGATTGTTCATATTTACTATTGGATCATTCACCTTCACATCTACTGCCATAATCTTTGTAAGCTGGCTGAGGCAGGAGGGAAGCCATGGAACCTGAGGAAGGACAGGAAAAAAAATAGGAGAATTGAACAGTCTATATGTTGGCTCCAGGGGTAAGGAAATTGAAAGGGAATGGGTGATGGGGAGAAAGCATTCCAAATAGAGTTGTGACATTGTGATTTCCAATAAATATATATTTGGTCTTCCCTGTTTCTAGCACAGAGCTCCTAAAACCCTTGGAACTTCCTATAATGAAAGCAATAAAGGTGTCTTTCTTATGTCACTGAGGTGACTTTGGGATCACACTTAAGGATGGGGGTTGGTTGCCAGGTGAACCAACCTTGTGATTAGTGGGTTGAAACTTTCAGCCCTGCCCCTTGACCTCCAGGGAGGGGAGAAGGCCGGGAGGTTGAATCAATCACCAGTAGTCAATGATTTAACAAATTATGTGTATGTAATTAGACCTGTACAATGTATAGCTGGTTGGTCAGAAACATAGGTGATAACCTGACACTGAGGTGGGGGCAGTCTTGTGGGAGTGAACCCTTAACTTGTGAAAACTGATGCTATCTCCCCATAGATACTGTCAGAATTGAGTTGAATTGTAGGACACCCAGCTGGTGTCTGGAGAATTGCTTGTTGGTGTGAGGGAGACCACCTCCCAACCCCACACACATTGGAATTGGGCACAGAACCCAAATGAAGCATTCAAAAGGACACAACAAACTCCAGCCTTGAAGAACACCCATGTAGTGATGTTTGGAGTCAGGCTGATAGTTGCTGTTGGTAGACTGAAGCAGCCCCAGTTTAGGGCAGAGAGAGTTTGGGTTCTGGTCAAGTAAGTTGAGGTTTAGGGCAGCCATTGAGCCTCAGATTGAGGAACTGGAATGCAAAACAAGAATCCAAGGTAGACTTTTCTAGACTGAACAAAGCCAGTGGGGATTCGAAGAATAACTAGGTGTGAGTATGCTCACTATTCACTATAGGTGAAGAGCAGTTTAAGAAGAGCAGTCCTTCTCTCAACCACCAGTCCTCCAGGGCTCAAGCCTAAGGTCCCTGAACCTACCAATTATTGTGTTGTTGTATGCCCCTGTTTAAGTTGCCTCAGGAACGGGACACCTGGATGGCTCAGCAGTTGAGCGACTGCCTTTGGCTCAGGTCCTGATCCCGGGATCCGGGATGGGGTCCCGCATTGGGCTCTTTGCGGGGAGCCTGCTTCTCCCTCTGCCTATGTCTCTGCCTCTCTTTCTCTGTGTCTTTCATGAATAAATAAAATCTTTTAAGAAAATAAATTGCTTCAGGAACTAGCAGGGTCAAGCTACAGGTTGAAAGCAACCTTAGTTTGAGAAGTCACATGGGGCTTCTATCTATAAAAACCCTATATATGTATCACCTTCCAGGAACATCTGTATTGTTCAATTATTTGTTGATTAGCTGTTGTGGTGGTTAATTTTATGTGTCCACTTGGTTAGGCTATGGTATGCAGATATTTGGTCAAATATTATTCTAGATATTGTTGTGAAGGTATTTGATACATGAGATTAACATTTAAATTAGTAGACTTTGGGTAAAGCAGAGTACTCTCCATAATGTGAGTGGGCCTCATCTAATAAGATGAAGGCCTTAATAGGATGAAGATTAATTTGCCACCAGGAAGGAAGAATTCTGCTGGCAGACTGACTTGATCATTTTTTTTTAAGAATTTATTTATTTATTCATGAGAGACACAGAGAGAGAGGCAGAGACACAGGCAGAAGGAGAAGGAGGCTCCATGCAGGGAGCCCAATGTGGGACTCGATCCCAGGTCTCCAGGATCACACCCTGGGCTAAAGGTGGCGCTAAACCGCTGAGCCACCTGGGCTGCCCAGACTGACTTGATCTTAAACATAAACTATTCCCTGGGGCTCCAGCCTGCCAGCCTCCACAATTGTGTGAGCCAATTCTTTAGTATCTCCCTCTTTCTATTTATTTATTTTAAGATTTTTATTATTTTTAAAGTAATCTCTGCACCCAACATGGAGCTCAAACTCACAACCCCAAGATTGAGAGTTACATGTTCTACTAACTGAGCCAACCAGGTGCCCCTAAAGACTTATTTTTAAGTAATCTCCACACCCACTATGGGGCTTCAACTCATGACTCTGAGATCAAGAGTTGTGTGTTCCACCTACTCAACCAGCCAGGTGCCCCTCTCTCTATACATCTTAATGGTACTGTTTCTCTGGAGCCCCTACACAGTTGTCTCATATGAATTACATGAATTTTACTCCATTGAAGGGTATCACCTGCTTATGTTATGCTTCCTTTGAAACTATTCCATTAAGAGGATTTCTATCCTTTCTTCCCACCTGGTTCTGTCACAAGGATGATAGAAAAAATGTCACAGAGTTGGAAAACTATATATATGAACTGCATTTTGAGAATATCTACTTTCAAGACCTGCTTGCTTTTTAAAAAGATTTTATTTATTTGAGAGAGGGAGAGAGAAAACATGAGTGGGGGAGAGGCAGAAGGAGAGAGAGAAGCATACTCCTGAGCAGGGAGCCTGATACAGGGCTTGATCCCTGGACTGTGAGATCATGACCTGATGTGAAGGCAGTTGCTTAACCAAGTGAACCACGCAGGCGTCCCAAGACCTGCTTGCTTTTGACATCAAAACTTGACCATTGTTACAATGATGTGTGGAAAAGTTATCACATGAAAATGAAATGTTGAACTCTGAAGGATATTAAGAGCCATTGTGGACATATTTGTTTGAACTGATTTCAGTTGTGGAAGTTTTTTCAAATGCCTGCAATGGGGGATACATGAATACAAGTGGTGATCTCATGGCTGACCAAGCCTGCCTTCTGGCTTTCCATGCAGCGTAATGTTCTGTGGTTGCCTTGGGTTTTGATTCCTCCTGGGACATACATTATTTAGCTTGTTAACTCAATGCAAGTTAAATTAAAATTCCTGGGTGGTCTTTGTTTTAAAATGCATTCGTGTCCATCACATCACCAATACATTTATGAGCCTGAAAAATGGAATTAGTGTATGAGGTAACTTAAAATATGAGTGCCTCTTCTGTGAATTTAGATCAGATACTCTCTTAGTAACTAAGCTTCTAAATGTTGAAACTCCTTTTTCCCTGAAGGCACTTAAATCTTAGTTTTGGTTGGACAACTTCCTGGTGGCTGAAAACTAGTAACTATGGACATTCCTCAAGCTGTTTTCTCAAGTTTCTTACATTTTTCTTTTCTTTGACTTCACACTGGCTCTTTCCAGCTGTTTATGTTTTGATCTGTTGTTTTCTAAATACTCAATTTCCTTTAACATGTTCAGTGGAAAATTTCAATTTCTAGGGTAGAGAATACTACATTTATCAAAATTAGTTTATTGTGAAATTTAAGTCATCCATTAAAACCTGTTTTTTGTTTCAGTATAGTGTATTATTGACATACTTATATGAGATACATTTATAGCTAGCACCTAGAATCATGCTCCAGAGAAGACTCAACGAATTTTTCTTCAATTAAGTTAGTTAATAAAACCCAACCAAAGGTTGATAGTAAAGAGAATGGCAAACATAATGTGCAAAAAACATTCTCTTTTAACAAATACCACTATATCTTCCCTTTGTTGTCCCATTTACTTCTTTAAAATCCATACATAATAGTTTTTTCTGATTTAGTTCTCTTTTTAAAAGATTTTATTTATTTGAGAGAAAGAAAGCATGAGACAGGGAGCATGAGTGGGGGTGGGGAGGACAGAGGGAAAGGGAGAAGCAGGCTCCCTGCTGAGCAGAAAGCCCAATGCAGGGGCTCTATCCTCAGGACCTAGATCATGACCTGAGCCAAAGGTAGACATTTAACTGACAGAGCCACTGAGATGCCTTGATGATTTAGTTCTTGAATAAAAAATCATAAAGAAACTCTGGAAGGATACATAAGAAATGAATAATAATGTGGGATGGTGGTAGTAGGTGGATGGGACAGAAATGGAAAAACTTTTTTGCTGTATATGATTTTTATCATTTTTTTGGTTTTCAACCTTGTAAAATTATTCATTATTCAAAAATTGAATTAAATAAAAGGAAATTGTATGAATGAGATCAATTTACAAGTCCCTTCCCTAGATATAACCACTTAAACTAATACATATGCATTCCATTTGTAATGATGTAAATGTATACAAAATCATGTTTATTTAGTTAGTCCTCCACATATGTATAGGACTAACTAATATTAATATATTGGTTAATTAATAATGGCTTTTATTGATTTGTTAATTGGTTAATCATTTTTCCCTTTTAAAAAAGTTTAATTCTAATATAATTAAAATATTTTGTTATATTAGTTTCTGGTGTACAGTATAATGATTCAACAACTATGTTAGTGCTCATCACAATAAGTATACTAATCAATGGTTTTTAAAATATTGTATCATTTGTATTTTGTGAATCTATCACTTTAAACTTCTTTAAGCACCTTGGAAAACAACTGAGTACCTTTATATAAAGCATAACAAAGTAATTTAGATATGGTAATGCACAGATTTTGATACACTTTTGAGCTTAATAAAATGGGATTCTATGGGGCACCTGGGTAACTCAGATGGTTAAGCATCTGCCTTTGGCTCAGGTCATGATCTCTAGGTCTTGGAATGGAGCCCCACATTGGTCTCCCAATTCAGTGGGAAATATGCTTCTCCCTCTCCCTCTGCCTCTCCCCCTGCGTGTGCTCTCTCTCTCTCAAATGAATAAATACAAAATCTTAAAAAAGGGTACTCTATTTCTATAGCTATCTTACTCATTTCTGCATAATAAATTACTCCAGAATTTAGTGGCTTAAAACAGCAGTCTTTGATTTGCTCACGATCCTGTGAGCTGGTAGTTTGGGCTGGACTTAGCTGGGATGGCTTGTCCCTGCTCCACTAAGTGTTGGCATGTCTTATTCCTGAGCTTGGGCTTATCCATATGTCTGGTGGTGGTTAGCTCGGTATCAGCAGGGGTGATGGAAGTAACTGGGCCAAGTGTCACTCACATTCTTGCAGGCTAGCCTGAACTTCACGTGGTTGCTGCCTTCTACCCGCAGCAAGGGAGAGCAAGCTCGGATGCTTAAATGATTTTCAAGCTTTTGTTTGTGACTCATTTGTTCATGTACACGAGCCAGGGAAGTCATAGAGTCAATGTGGGAGGCCAAGCAACAAGTCAATGTGTTAGAGGACTACAGGAGGGTAATGGGTATAGGAGGATGTGATTCAGTGGGGTCATTACTATTAATTGTTAAGATTTCTAAAAATGTCCATTGTTTTCTCAAAGCATTGATATTCAGCGAATTCAGCTCATGGCTAGGGAATTTGGTAAACCCCTGAACACTAATGATAAGTTATAGCTGTTGTCACACTCTGATTAAGGTTTTAGCACCACTTAATATTATTGCTTAAAATACTAAGATCACATCACTGCTTTGCTTCGAATTTTCCCATGGCTTCTTACTGCCATCAGAATAATAATAAAATTTCTTGGCACAGCCCACAGGCCCTAAATGATTTTGTTTTTATCTATATCTACATAATGTTGTTTCCGTGACATCATGCCCTACCTCTTGGCTGATAATTTACTATCTATCCTTCAGCTATAATCGCTATTCTTCTATTCCTTCAGTGCATCAAATTCATTCCACTTCAGGGCTTTTCACTTGCCATGTCCTCCCTGGAATGATTTTCCCTCAGATCTTTGCTTGGATAGCTTCCTCTCATCATTCAGAGCTCTGTGCAAATTGTGCTTCTTGAGAGCAGTCTTTGTTTTCCATGCCTTCAGAAATGGCCTCCTCCCATGCCAGATCACTCACTTTCCCATTTCTGTTTTATTTTTTCCAGAACACATCTTATTACCTGGAACTATCTTATTTATTCAGTTGCTTACTTGATTATTATCTTCCTCCCCCTACTAGTATATAAACTTTAAAGACATGCTTTGTGTCTTTTGCACCATGTAGAATAGATAGTGGGTACTCAATAAATATATGCAGGATTTGAGAATTAAGTAAGCAACTAAAGACCTGGCCTATTCAGTCTCGACCTTGGAATTTTTACCTGTAAGTTGGAAAGTTTGGAACTTCTCTAAAGTCCTTTTCCAAGTCAAAAATTTTGTTCCTCCTATGCCTATAACTCAGTTCTTAGATGAAGTTTGAGCAGGGGTGGGGGGGAATCTTGTCAATAACAAGGAATGTGGGAATAAATATTCTATACATAACTTGATGGAAAAAATCCGTCATAGTGATTTCCAAATAAATAAGAATGTAGGTAGCGTTTAGGGAGAGGAATGATGGAGAAACTTATATTGAAAAAAATTAATCAGCATTCTTTGTCACTGTATCTATATACCCAATTATCTTTTTAAAATTTTATTTATTTGTTTTAAAGATTTATTTATTTATTCATGAGAAACATATAGAGAGGCAGAGACATAGGCAGAAGGAGAAGCACGCTCCTTGCAGGGAACCAGATGCAGGATTTGATCCTGGATCCCAGGATCATGCCCTGAACTGAAGGCAGACGCTCAACCACTGAGCCACCCAGGCAACCCAAATTTTTTATTTTTAAAAGATTTTATTTATTTATTCATGAGAGACACACAGAGAGAGGAAGAGACATAGGCAGAGGGAGAAGCAGGCTCCCTGCGGGGAGCCCGAAGCAGAACTCGATCCTAGGACCCCAGGAACATGCCCTGAGCCGAAGGCAGATGCTCAACCACTGAGCCACCCAGGAGTCCCCCAAGTATCTGTAACAAGGTTTTTTCCAGCTTTGTTGAGACATATTGACATATTGTGTAAGTTTAAGGCATACAACTCAATGATGTGTTATATATCCAAGTATCTTGAGTAAAAATAATATCATTTCTTTCCCTATTCCACTGAGAAAACCAGAGCAAGGCAGATTGGAGCCCTCCCCTGGGTAGCCCCAGAATGTTCACATTTTCATCAAAATGATGTAATGTAGACTCCAGAGCCATCCTGCCTAGGATCGAAGCCCAGCTCTGCCTCTGAATCACTATGAATCCTTAGGAAAGTTATTTAACATTCTGTGCCTCAGATTGCACCTTTATGATGAGGACACCAATGACATTTGCCTCAGGATTGTTGTGAGGATTGAAAGAGATAATGTTTGCAAAGGGTTTAGCACTGTGCCTGGTACACCATAGCATTCAACAGATATTAGCTATCATTAGTAAGAATAATCAGGGAAACAGCAGCGGATGTCAAACACAAAGAATGGTAAATGAAACCTGGTAAGTAGGCTGGGGTGAAGAGTGAGGTGGGAGGTTTGGAAGAGTTTAGGACATTTCTGACATGCATGAGGCTATATTCCGAAGTAGAAGAGTGTTGGAACAAGTCACATATGGCTACTTAAGGGAGTAGCTCCTGGCTGTACATAGCTCCTGGCTGTACATATTTTATACTGTAAGGAAATAGTTGTTAACCTATTGTATTTTTTCCAGAGGCACCTGGGTGACTCAGTTGGTTAAGTGTCTGCCTTCGGCTCAGGTCATGGTCCCTGAGTCCTGGGATTGAGCCTGCTTCCAGCTCCCTTGAGCTTCTTGAGGAGTCTGCTTCTCCCTCTTCCACTGCCCTTCCTTCCTCCCCACCCCCCATTCATGCTCGCTCTCTCCTAAATAAATATATAAAATCTTTAAACAAGTATTTTTTCCAAATGTACCAGGAAAATTTGAATGCAATTGAAATGCAATTTCTTCTATCTTGAATGTAAAAATGTCGGATTTATACCATAACTCTGTATTTAGGTAAAGTACATAGGGCCTAAATCAAAAAGAGATGCATAGTTTAAAATCATTCATGTTAGGTAGATAAATAACATTCTGAAACTCCCTGAGATGAAGTGGCTGGTATGAAGTTTCAAGGACAATCTAATCAGAATACGGTACAGCCTTATTAAAATGTAGTTGACTGCTTGAGTATCTGAGAACATTTATACCAAGACTGAGATTTTGCCCTTTCTATGGAAAAATAAAAACATTGCCCAAAGCATCAGTATTATAAACAAGATTGTATCAGGAGCATACAAAGCACTTAAAAGAATACTACTGATGCACTCTTTTAGGTATAATCGGTGTGCTAATATAGCCAGTCCTTCACATAACATACTAACTTAGTGACTTGAGTCAATAGATTAAATCAAAAATATTTATTTGTGCATTCCCAATATGCCAGGCTTTATTTGAAACACTGGGATCCAGTAACAAATGAGACAGAACTGATCCATCGCTTCATGGGGCTTATATTCCAGTAAGAAGGCAAATAAGGGTTTGCATTCATGGGGGCATATGATTTGAGGAGTACAGCATGCTATGGGAATAGTACAGAAATACCCATTGTAGTCTAGAATATGAGGTAAGGTCTTCTGGAGAAAAACATGAAGCTAAGACCTGAAGAGTATTAGAAGTTGTTGGTGAGAAAAGCCTGGGGAATGGTGTACCTAGATGGAGGAAACACCATGTGGGGAAGACTTGGACACATCACTTGGCTGACTTTCTGATTAATAGAGCAGGTCTGTCAAGGGCCTCTACCAACTCTTTGCCAGTCTAATTTGCATTTCTCTATATACTTGAGAGGAATATAAATTGTTTTTCTTTTTTTGTGTATTTTTTATTGGAGTTTGATTTGCCAACATATAGTATAACACCCAGTGCTCATCCCATCAAGTGCCCCCCTCAGTGCCCGTCACCCAGTCACCCCATCCCCCTGCCCACCTCCCCTTCTACTACCCCTTGTTTATTTCCCAGTCTGGAAAACTGTGTGGAGATTCCTCAGAGTGAAAAATAGAGCTACCCTACGACCCACTACTGGGGATTTACCCCAAAGATACAGATGCAGTGAAAAGCCGAGACACCTGCACCCCAATGTTCACAGAAGCAATCTCTACAATAGCCAAACTGTGGAAGGAGCCTCGGTGTCCATCGAAAGATGAATGGATAAAGAAGATGTGGTCTATGTATACAATGGAATATTACTCAGCCATTTGAAACGACGAATACCCACCATTTGCTTCGACGTGGATAGAACTGGAGGGTATTATGAGTGAAGTAAGTCAGAGAAATAAATGGTTTTTCTTAAAAATCTTCTGTGATTCCAAATCTTCACAGCTTCAGACAAGCATTGCTATCATTTAAAAAATGTCCTTTGTTCTACACTTGATACACTCCATAGGTCATTCTTAGTGCCACTTCTCTTTCGATTGTTCAGAAATGTAACAGCTGTCTTATATGTGCAATCCAAATCCTTTACAATGTTCAGTTTTTCTACATAACATTTACTGTTGTAGCATATTACTACTTAATACTATTGTAGCTTATTAGCCGTATGTAGCAGAACCTCTGTGTAGACAATAAAAAATCACTACCTTTTCCACGTCATTTCCTGCACTCAAAGTATTACCTGAGAGGAGTAGTGCTGGAGACCATTCTGTGGTTTATATATATAATATATATATAAAATTCCGTGTGTGTGTGTGTGTATAATTTCAGATTACTTTAGGTCAATAAACCAGAACTCTAGACCTGTACTGTCCAACATAGTAGCCATTATCCACAGTGTGCTCCATGTAGGAGTTAGAATGTGGCTCATCTGAGTGTGATACACTCTAAGTGTGAAATACACACCAGATTTCAAAGACTTCATCCAAAAAAAGAGGACCGCAAAATATCTCATTAGTTATTTTTTGTAATGATTGCTTGTTAAAGATGCTGTGCTTTCTTGGATTAGAGACACTACATTATTAAATTGATTTTACCTTTTTTTGTTTGTTTGCTTTTTTACCTTTTAAAATGTGGCTACTTGACAATGTAAAATTGCATTTGTGGCTATCATTTGGGCTTACATTATATTTCTGTTGGCTAGCACAGCTTGAGAGTTCTTTAATTTGTCTATGTTAGCAAAGGCCGAGGCTAGTCAGAAGACATGGCTAATGTGTACTGTGGCTGTTAGTGAGCGTGGGGCGTCATCACTGGTGGTTAGGGAATGTTTGGCTTTTGAATCGAATCAGTAACTGAAACAGATCAACATCTGCAGGTGCAGTGGAGACTTTGTTGGGGATGAGAGATTGGAGGTAGAAACTTGATCAGATGCTGTTCAAGTCCCACCTAACAATAAGAGGAGATCCTTAACAGTATCATGTTTATGAAAGTGGAACCATTGTTCGCAAGGAGTTCTTACTGCTTATTTTGCCCCTGAAATAACAAGGCAGGCCCATAAGAAGGAAATGCCAGTTTACATCAGAAGAAAGTTAACCTGAAGAAATGGAAGCTGAACGCCTGATAAACAAAGTTCCCATATTCACATTTGCTGTTGCTAAGAGTAGAGATGGCGTGCAAACCCCAGCAACAATAGTTTGCGATTCCATAGCACATTTCATCTTGAAGTACATTAGTAACGTTAATTCATGAATCATCGAAATTGTGAAATATTTAATAATGAGTGTTATTATCCCAATTACGGTTTAGGGAAGAGTCAGTGAAGGAAAAGGCTTGCCCAAGTTAGAAAGTGTTCAGGAAAGCTCACCAGCCAGCATGGAAGAAGTGAAATGGAAGCCCTTTCCAGAGCAGTTCTGAGATTGTTTAAAAAAGGATGTGATAGAATAACATATCCCCACTTTCTACTGTCCCTTGACTAACAGAATTGAACAACTGTGTGAGAGTTTTGTGAATGGGCATTGACTCAAATGTACCTGCAGGGTTCAATATTTAAAGCATGGATGTGCAGACATTACTCAATTTATATGTTTCTATAACAGTCTTATTTTGGACCTAGTTTGTTTAGAGTAGGGATGGTTTGTTAGACGGTTATATATTTATCCCGTGAACATTTAAAAAGATTTTAAAAATATTTTATTTATTTATTTGAGAGAGAGAGAGTATAAGCAGTGGGAGCGGCAGGTAGAGGGAGAGGGAGAAGCAGACTCCCTGCTGAGCAGGGAGCCTGACATGGGGCTCAATCCTAGGACCCCGTGATCATGACCTGAGCAGAAGGCAGATGCTTAACTGACTGAGCCACCCAGGTGCCCCCCTCACGAGCATCCATTAAACGCTCATCAGCATCATTCCTGACCTCAGGAAGCTTATAGTCTAGTAAGAAGAGGCATACATGTAAAAACAAAACAAAACAAAAAACAGAAGTGGTTTCTGGTACTCTGATAAGAGGAGTAGGTCATAGATAATGATGGCATCTGAGGCTTACTTAGGTAGCCCTTTCTGTGGACCAGGCACTATTCTGAGTGTATTATGTATCATGACTTTGTCAACCTTTAGGGGAATCCTATATATAAGGAATTAATAATATTCCTATTTTACTAAATACTGCAAGTGGGCAAAAAGAGATTCAGTACTTCGCCTGAGGTTATAGTGAGTGGCAGAGCTTGGATTCAAACCCAGGTAAACTTTGCTCTTCACCACCACCCAAGAATGTGTGTGCATTACCACCTGGGCGGACAGAAAAAGCTTGTTAGGAAAAGTGACCCTAGAGTTGAGTCTGGTAAATGGAGAAGCTGTGTGCTAGGATAGCAAGAAGGGGGTGTTCCTATTATGGAGGTCATAACAGAGACCTGGCAAAATGAAGGAGTTACCTCAAAAATAAACAGGTTCAGGAGAAAGGATAGGAGAAGGTGGAAAGAGGAGGAACAGGGTAGGCTATTCAGAGCTACAGGGAAGGAAAAGGTTGGAAAAGGAGGAACCTTGAAACTGCTGACAACGTGAGTTTAACAAAATATCTAAGGATTCATTTACCAAAACTCCTACATTCCCTTTTTGTACAGACAGCTGAAAAATTTTAACTCTGTTTAAGTTGCTGGTTGTGTGACTTAAGGAAAATCAGTTTAGTTCTTTGGGCCTCACTTTGCTCATTGGTGAAATTAAGGGTCAAGACAAAAGGGTCTTTGCATTCCCTTCCAGCACTGGTCTCATGATTTTTGTGGTTCTAATGTGCAAAGAAGCAGCCAGTTTTAAACTGATAAATGACATATTTAGATTCACATTTGATAAAGATGACACTATTTTATATGGTTATACCATGGTAAATTTTTAAAAAGGCTTCTTAAACTTTAAAATTCAACACTTGCTTGGGACAGTTCCACTTGGAGAGTGTTACCATGTCCCCCTCCACTCTCTTTTTTATGGTTAGCACAACTGATTCTCCTTTGGTTCTAATGTTTCCTTGTTTCTCCCTTGCAGGTGACCTCTTCTCTTTTCTTTTTTTTTTTTTTTTAATTTTTTTTTTAATTTATTTATGATAGTCACAGAGAGAGAGAGAGAGGCGCAGAGACACAGGCAGAGGGAGAAGCAGGCTCCATGCACCGGGAGCCCGACGTGGGATTCGATCCCGGGTCTCCAGGATCGCGCCCTGGGCCAAAGGCAGGCGCCAAACCGCTGCGCCACCCAGGGATCCCTCTTTTCTATTATTCTTTGGTCTCTCATCTGGCACCTAAGACTTCTATGAGACTATGTTCCCCTGAGTTTTCTTAATTGTTTCCATTGTTTTAACTACCATCTCGGTATAAATATCTTCTGATTAAGTGCTCTGCCTTTTCTTTTTAGATATTATTTTAGGGGGATTCCTGGGTTGCTCAGCGGTTTGGCTCCTGCCTTTGGCCCAGGGCACGATCCTGGAGTCCCGGGATCGAGTCCTGCGTCAGGCTCCCGGCATGGAGCCTGCTTCTCCCTCTGCCTATGTCTCTGCCTCTCTCTCTCTCTCTCTCTCTATGTCTATCATGAATAAATAAATAAAAATCTTTAGATATTATTTTAAAGTGATCTCTACACCCAATGTGGGGCTGGAACTCACAAGCCCCAGATCAAGAGTCACATGCTCTACCAACTGAACTAGCCAGGTGCCCCAACTACTCTATTTTTAAATCTCTAGTGGATATAGTCCCACTTAGAGATGAGATGGCTAAAACACGACTTTGTATTGAATTTTCTCTGAAGCCTTTTTTTCTTTGTTAGAAAAAGAATCACATTATTTTCTTCTTCCATGCTTAGTACTGAAAAATCAGAAGTACAAACAAATAAAAGAATATGATTGTACCCATATTCCTACATAGCAATGGATAATCACTGGTACTGTTTTATTGTATAGTTTTCTCTGTATGTATATTTGCATGTGTATTGTGGCGATATCATACATGCTATTTTGTAATCTATCATGAACATCTTTCCATTTCAATACATATAATCATGTATCATTTTGATAGACTATGGATTATTAGATTATTTACTTGTATAGTGTATTTAACCAAATTCCTGATGCTGGAAATTTATTTCCAACATCCATATCAATAGATACAACAGGGTTTATACGGATTCCCATTGCTTACGGGCCCTTATCACATATAGCTGCTATAGAGGTTACTTGAGTTTTGACATATCTCCCCAAAATGATTTTATACTTTTTGATACCAGCTCTTATATTTCTTTGTGTCTCTCATAGATTTTAGCATTGGCCTTGCATAGGGGAGATATTCAGTAAATACTTATTGAGTGAAGGGGGAGATGGATGACATTCTAAACTTGGGTGACAGGAAAAATGATGTATTTATTGACAAAAAGAAGGGCATTGGTTTGGGGAAAAGAGAAGATGGTGAATCTGACTTTTAACATGGTAGTTTTTAAGAAATGTTTTTAAATAACTCCTGGAATAGTTTAATCAGTTGCCTGTTAATTTCATTTCAAGCTAGAGGATAATTCCAGAGCCCTTTTGTGTTATGTGGCATCCCAGATTCCTTACTACAATAGCTTGGTTACTTATGAGAATGATATTCTCTTTGCTTAATTTGATTAAAAGCTGACATTTAGGGCAGCCCTGGTGGCCCAGCGGTTTAGCGCTGCCTTCAGCCCGGGGCGTGATCCTGGAGACCCAGGATCGGGTCCCACGTTGGGCTCCCTGCATGGAGCCTGCTTCTCCCTCTGCCCGTGTCTCTGCCTCTCTCTCTCTCTCTGTGTCTCTCATGAATAAATAAATAAAATCTTAAAAAAAAATAAAAGCTGACATTTGGGACTCTGTTCTTTCCCCTTGTTCTTTATTTAATAGTCTGAACTTCAGAGCATAGTGGAAAACTCTGTGGTAGGGTGTAGGTAAAGAATGTGGGCTTCCCTTCTCTAATTTCTGGATGCTTCTATGGTATATTCCACCAATCATGGTGTTACTGGCTTTATAATGAAAACCATGAATACATTTGTGTAGGAGGAGGATGCCTCAGGAAATTCTTTGGTGAGACCTTAGAAATTGAAGTTTCTTACCTAGTATGTCTGGCTTTCCCCTGGTATCCCCCATTATAAATGCCAGATGATTTAGTAGGACTCTTGGCTGGCAGTAACAATACCTTTTTGGATCTGGCTAAAGCTCTAAAGTCATGATAACTATTTTCCCAATTCTCTTTTTTAAAAATTAAATGTATTTATTTATTTATTTTAAGTAAGCTCTATGCACAATGTGGGGCTTGAACTCATGACCTCTGAGATCAAGAGTCACATGGTCCTCTGACTAAGCCAGCCAGGTGCCCCTATCTTCCCAAATCCTTAATGGCTAGGCTAAGATTTTTCTCATCTAGTTTAGATTCCGTGCAGGCCAGAGATTAGTTCATTGATCCAGAAGTCCATACCTGATACAAAAAGGGCCAATCAGAAATACTCCAATGGACTATGGAATTGAGTTTTAGAGATCCTCGTTTCAGTCTGGTTGGCCTCTTAAATAGCAGAGATATAACCTAAGGATTTGTGGCCATTCATGTCTTACCATGCAGCTGGGAAAGCATAAAATGCCAGTCTGTAATAAGAAAGAATAATGAAGTAGATTCCTTGATAATGTACAGAGAGAAAGATGGAGATAGTCCCGCCAGCTCTCCAGTCTCTGAATCTAATCCATTCCTGAGCCTTGACTGTATCCCTGTTTTTGTATTCTTATTTACAGAAAGAGAATAAAATAGGGGTACCTGGGTGGCTCAGTCATTGAAGCATCTGCCTTCAGTTCAGGTCATGATCCCTGGGTCCTGGGATGGAGCCCCAGCCCCAGCCCCAGTCGGGAATCTCCTGCTCAGCAGGAAGTCTGCTTCTCCCTTTCCCTCTGCCTGCCCTTCCCCCTGCTTGTGCTCTCTCTCCCTCTCTGTCAGATAAACAAAATCTTTTTTAAAAAGTCTTTTTAAAAAAAAAAAGAAAATAGAGACACTACAGTTTGTCAAGGCATCTGATTTTTAAAAAGTATTTAGCTATAAATCTTATTTTTTAAAAATTTTTATGTATTTATTCATGAGAGATGCAGAGAGAGAGAGAGAGAAAGAGAGAGAGAGAGAGAGAGAGAGAAAGGCAAAGACACAGGCAGAGGGAGAAGCAGGCTCCCCGCAGGGAGCCTGACACAGGACTCCGTCCCTGGACTCCAGGATCACACCCTGGGCCGAAGGCGGTGCTAAACCGCTGAGCCACCCGGGCTGCCCTGACTGATTTTTTTGTTTTAAGATTTTATTTATTTATTCATGAGAGACACAGAGAGAAAGAGAGGCTGAGACACAGGCAGAGGGAGAAGCAGGCTCCATGCAGGGAGCCCGACATGGGACTCGATCCTGGGACTCCAGGATCACGCCCTGGGCGGAAGGCAGGCGCTAAACCGCTGAGTCACCCGGGTTGCCCCCTGACTGATTTTTTAAACAGATAAGTGACATACAATGACCTGCACATATTTCAAGTGTACAATTTAATATATATTGACATTTGTACATACAGGTGGAACCATTACTGCAGTAGTGATAATGAACACAGAGTTAACTATCAAAAGTTTCCTTGTACCCCTTTGTTACTTTGTTACTTCCCCCACTCCCTATTCTTATCCCCAGGCAATCACTGATCTGCTTTCTGTCATTATAGATTATTTAGATTTTCTAGAATTTTATATAAATGGAATCACGTACGTCTGTTTTGGTGTGGCATCTTTCACTTGGAATAATTATTTTGAGATTCATCCAGGTTGTTATGTATATCATGTTGCAGCATGTTGGTGGGGAGATAGACAATGGTTATATACTATGTCTTGTTGGAGCCTGCCAATGAGGACTCTCCATCACAGAGAAGCTATTCTGAGTTTTTGATGCATACATCCCTGCCTGCTTGTTTTCTCCTCTTGAATATTGCACAGAAAAACATAACATGTCTAAAAAGGAACTTTCTAGGCAACAACCTCCATCCGCCCCCCACCAAAAAAACCTCCCCCCAAACCCACCTGCTCCAGCCTTCCCCGACTTATTAAATGACATCATCTTTCTTCCAACTGAATGTGTCTTCCTAGTTGCTGGGTCATCCTCCTCAATAGATCTCTAATTCATCTGCCTTTTTTTTTTTTCTGTCTCTACTGCCACCACCCTATTCGAAGCTGCATTGTCACTAGTTTGCCTACTGCAGCCTTCTCAGCTTGGCTTTGCCCACGGCCAACTCAGAGAAGCCATGGTGATTCTAAAACATATATTGCCTCTTCTCACCCTCGTGCTTATAAAGCTCATCAGTAGTATCATTTGCACTTGAAGTCAACTCTGAACACTCCACCGTGTCCTGCAGGCCCTACAGGATCTAGCCCTTGCCAGCATCTCCAACTTCCTCACATTCTCCTCTTCTCGCTTGGTACTCAGTGGCCTCCTTTCGTTCTGCAAATGCACCAGGCCTGTTCCCACTTCAGGGCCTTTACCCATGAGGAGTTTTTGGTACTAATGAAAGGATGACAGAGAGAGGATTGCAGTCAGAGGGCTACGAATGGGGAAGTTAAGAGGCAGATGAGTGTGTTATTTGAAGACACAGAGTAGGAAGTCAGTTGAGACAGGGGAATTGAGGACCCTTTGTGTTGTGGGGGTTTCTGTGGGTGCAGTCCTCTGTAGAGTCAGGACATAGGCTGGAGCATCTAGGCAGAGAGAGGAGCTCACCCTATAGCTTTATTTTTAGAACCTTATACTTACAGCTTCCCCAGGAAATTTTTGATTTCTAACCCTCCAAATTCGAGCTCCTGTAAGTATTAAATGCATAGGAGCTGTGCTGAGAATTCGGCTCTGAAAAGTTTGACAGAAGAGGGCAGGGTTAGAATCTTCTCAAAGGCCCTCACACAGAGTTAGTGTAGTTTATGGCTAGGGTCATCTTTGATGTTAGAAAACCTGTACAGATCCTTTAGATCCTTTCCTCCCTCTGACTCTTCCAGGTTGAGCTTGACCTCTCCTTGAAGCCCAGTTAGGAGCTCACTTATTCTAGAGCTCATTATCTGACTAAGAGGGTGGGAGCATGTTGGTTTTTCTTCACTTAGCAAGTGTGTATTTATTTCTGTGTTCAAACATATAACTCTGCCTCCACTGCACTGTATAGTGTGTGTGTGTGTGTGTGTGTGTGTGTGTGTGTGTGTGTGTATACACATATCTGGCTACTTTTCATATCTGGACTAGTTTCTGAGCCACAAGAGAATGGAAATCTTTCTCCTAATTCTGTTCCTTATTCCATTCTATGGAGTAAAGGACTAAGCAGGGACACCTGGGTCGCTCAGCAGTTGGGCGGCTGCCTTCGGCTCAGGTCGTGATCCCGGGATCCAGGTTTGAGTCCTGCATCAGGCTCCCTGTGAGGACCCTGCTTCTCCCTCCACCTGTGTCTCTGCCTCTCTCTCTCTCTCTCTCTCTCTCTCAGTCTGTGTCTTTCATGAATAAATAAATCTTTTAGAAGAAAAGGACTAAGCAGACAACCTGTAGGCTCTCCATAAATACTGGTTCCATTCAGTAATGGACCAGATGAGTGTTTCAAAGGAACACAAATGGAGCAGAGAGGCGAAAAAGGTGTCCTCATACTTTTCGTTTGTTCTTTAATCAGAGTGAACATCATTGTAATCCTTTGGTTTCACAGCTGTTAGGCACACAGCAGGTTTACAAATATTTCTTGAGGGTCGCCATGGCTTTGTGCTCTTTGAAATGTGTGTGTGTGTTTGTGTGCGCACGTGCATATGTGCATGTGTGTCCATAGCTGCCTGTGTGGTCTCTGTCTCGGTGCATTTTTATAAATATATAATTAAACTGGTGCTGTCAAAACTTTGGAGAGTGTGGTGGGAAGAATCCTAAGATGACCTCCAAGAGTCTTGGCCTCTGGTGTAGATGCCCCGTATATTCTCCTCCTCTTACATGTGGTCGAGACCTGTGAATATGCTAAGGTCACTCTGATGATTTGGCTACATTATATGACAAAGGAGAAGAGAGTTTGACTATGTAATTAAAGTCTCTTCTGGAGGGGAGAGTTATGCTGAGCTGCCAAAGCCAACAGCCATGTTATAAACTGCATATGGAGAGGGGCAGGCTCTAGAGCCTATAGATGGTGAGAGTCTCAGTCCTGAAAGTATGAGGAATTGAATTCAGGCAACCATATGAATGAGCTTGGAATAGGACCCTGAGTGCCACATGTGAATGCAGCCCAGCTGACACTTTGCAGCCTTGTAACACCCTGAGCAGTGCGCACAGCCATGCCTGGACTCCTGACCCATGGAAACAGAAATGTATGTGGTCTTAGGCTGGCCACCAGGTTTGTGGCAGCTTGTTTATTTTTTTTTAAGATTTTATTTATTTATTCATGAGAGACACAGAGAGATAGAGGCAGAGACACAGGCAGAGGGAGCCTGATGCGGGACTTGATCCCAGGACCCCAGGATCATGCCCTGAACCAAAGGCAGACGCTCAACCACTGAGCCACCCAGGCGTCCCTGTGGCAGTTTGTTATGCAGCAGTTAGCAATAACTAATACAGAGGATACTCTAGCTGGAATTTAAAAAGGTTTGCCATTATATTAGTTTGTTAGACTGGATGGCGTCAACAACAAAGGACAGAAATGTATTCTCTCATAGTTTTCATAGAGGCTACATGTCAGAGATCCAAGTGTCAGCAGGTTTGGTTTCTTCTGAGGCCTCTTTCCTTGGCTTGCCAACTTCTCACTGTATCCTCACGTGGTCTTTCCTCAGTGTGCATGCAGGCATGTGTCCTGAACTCCTCATGAGGACAATAGTTGGATTAAGGCCCATGCTAAAGACCTCATTTCAATTTAATTACCTCTTTAAAGAATTCATCTCTGAATAAGATTACATTCTGATGTATTGGGGGTTAAGATCAAGCATATGAATTTTGAGGAGGGGGACATAATTGAGCCCATGACCATCATTCTTTTCTATATTCTTTGCACCAATACTTTCTTTTGACTTGTTTTCTCATTTCTTGAATCTCTGTTGTATCTCCCCATTCTTCAGATTTTTACTGTACAGTTGTATCTTCAAATGCTTTTCCTAGTTCTTGATATTTTTGGATACAGGTCAGCATGGGAAATCCTTCATAATTACATCTCTAACTTATAGTGGCCAGTCTGATATTAATAGAAACATCACTTAACATTTGCATATATTCTTTACATGTGTATAAGATACTTTCACATGACTTATTTGATTTAAAATCCAGAATGACACAGTGTGCAGGACCAGCCAATATCATTATCATCCTCACTGTAAATTCAGGAAAACATACTCAGAGAGTTGATGGGACTAAACTAACGATGTCACATAGGATGTAAGTGTCTTCTAACTAACTCCAACTCAGAGTGCTTTGTCCACGAGATAAAGTATCCAAACATCCTAACCCAAACCGCAATTAATTCCTCCAGAATATGTATTCATAATAATGTTATTCCCATCTGGCTATTTAAATTCAGATTCTGTAATTAACCCTCTCCTTGCTGTGTATCATGAAGGGTTTTCTCATCTTGTGAATAAGGGCCACTGGGGCACACCTGACTATTTCATTTTCCTGTCTTTTCTGTTTGAGAACTTACTGTAAAACAACTGCATTTGAACCTTTTTATGGCAGGGGTGACACAATGACTTGGATGTGTATCAACTCAGTTTTTATTTATTTTCAGCCTACGTGCCAGGTTTTTAATATATGCTGAAATCGATTGCTTTAAACATATCTCCTCAATGAGACCGTAAACTTTTGTAACAGGTGCTTTCTGCATAATAAGCATTTTGTGTGTTATGTAGGGATACAGTAATTAATGAATAAGCTTGGTGGAGAAGTCAATGAATGCATTGTGGTTTACAAAGATGAATTGCGTTGAAAATACTGACAGGTAAAAGATAATAATGCAAATTCCATGTGCATCTGGAGTTTCTTCTTTTTGCCAGTTTGATAAAGCGTAACATCCTGGTCATATCTTTAGTTCTAGAAAGTCTTTGAGTGGCTGATTATTTTCAAAGTCACCTAAAACCTGCTGCTAGAATTTCAGTGTATGGAATCTGAAATAGTAAGTCAGCAATGCTGACAGCTCAGATCCCTATTTACTGGCAGGCAAAGGGAGAAATATTAGGAAATATAACGAACTACAGTTCCCACACTCACCCAGTCACTTCCTTAAGGAAAACACAAAACAGAACAGTGAGCAAACTGGCTGTTAATAGCAAGCTCCCATTATTTTTCCTAGGAGGAGTCTGGAATTACCAGTAGACGAGTCTAAGGGAGAGGTGTAGGAAGGTGGCCTCAGGCTGTAGCCTTCTAGAAGGCAAGGAATGGTAGAAGACCTGAAAGGGGAAAAACAGGGTTGACTTGGAGTTTTTGTTGGGGGCTAGGCTGACTGAACTGGGAGGAGAGTCAAGATTCTGACTTAGAGCAGCAGCAGCCCTACCGGTTTGGAAGCTTGGGCGCTGGGACCGCACTGCTTGGGATCCTGGGTCCTGCTCTATCCCTTACTAATTGTGTCACCTTCGCAACTTGCTTGACCTTTACGCCTCAGGGTTGTCACTTGCAAAATGGAGATGAGAATAATGTGGACCTCGTGGAGTAGCTGAGAGAGTTAAGCGAATTAACAGTTCAGCGCGTGGTTTGTAGTAAACGCTCAGTAAAATGTTAAACTGCTGTAGCTGTGGTTGTGCTTCCTCTTTCTTCATGCTCTGCACTCCCGTAGGGAGGGGGACACACGGGGCGCTCGGCGCACGGGAAGGCTTATTTGGAGGTGCGCGCCCCTCCGAGGAGAGAAGCGGCTCCGTTCCGGGGCGCACCCCGGCGCCCTGGGCGCGTATGAGGGGCCGAGAGCAAGGCCGGCCTCCTCCCTGGAGCCGCTGACCCGGGGCGCTGGCGCCCCGGATACTTGACAGTTTTCACCTCTCCTGCCTCCTGGGCACTAGAGGCCATGTGTGCTCAACCGCGAGCGTCCCGGCTCCGGAGGTGTGAGGGCCACTGGGCGACCCCCCCAACCCCCGCCGCCCCGGGCCACCCCGGCCCCGCGCTGCTTGTGGGGGAGGAGTTCTGCTCGGACCCCACGCACGGTCCTAGCCCCAGCTTTCCCCTCCGCCTCCCGCGCAGGCGCCGCCGGGGCCACCCCCGCCGCCATGTTGCCCCCGCCCGCGCGCTCCCTCCCCCGCCCCCCTCCCCTCCTTAACTGGGCTCCCGCCCCCTCCCTCTCCCCCCACCCCCCGGTGAGGTCAGGCGGAGGCTCTGCCGCTGCGGCCGCGGCAGCTGAGCTCCCATTCCGGGGAAGCCTGGAACGGGGACTTTCGAAAATAAGTGCAGCGGCTTTCGGGTTGGGGTCCGCGCTCTCCGCCTGCTTGAGGGCGAAGTGACCAGGGCGAGCGGGGGGTGCGGAGGTGCGGGGGCTGGTGTCTCGCAGCCGGAGGGAGCCCGGCTGCGCCGCGCGACTGGCTCTTTGGCCCTCGGAGCGCAGCGGCGGGCTGACGGGCGGCGGGACGCGGGACGCGGCGAACAAGGTGAGGCAGGGTCCTGAAGTCGCAGGGGCTTCAGCAGCCGCCTCCTCGCCTCCGGGACCCGGCGCGGCGAGGCGGTGCGCGGTAAGGAGTTGTGCTCTGCACCAGGGCAGAGGGACACGGAGCCAGATGGGCTCTTTGCACGCCCCCCCTCTTTCTCCCTCGCGGGCGGGTGTGCGCTCATCCCTGCACCTTCTCATCCCCACCTCCCAGAGCCCGAGGCTCCGCCTGACGCCTCGGTTCTTTCAGGACCCCCGAACCCAGTTTTCCTTTGCTTCTTTGTTATCCCTCCAAGATCTTCTTGGCCGGGCTTCGCTGTCGCTGCCCCGATGGTCTGGGGTCCCTCCGCCCGCCTCAGCCCCACTGTCTCTTGCCTTCTAACAGTTTCTGCTTTGTGTCTTCCAACTCATCCCTCCCTCACGATCTTCCAACTTGGGAGGCTTTTGCGCTTGCCTTCCCACTCAGAAACACACTCCTCTTCCTCGAAGCTTTTAACTCCTCTCTAAACGGCTTCATCTCTGACTGTCTTGGCTTCTTTGGTTTAATCACAGTTGACTAATGATTTTCTTGGAAGCTTACTGTCTAGCCTACGGCTTACTGAAATTGATGGGAATGATCTTCCAGTATATATTAGCTAAGAAACTCAGAAGTTTCTTTCCAGGTTTCAATAACTTACTCCGAGAACCACAACCACTTGAAATGTATGTTATGTATGTTTGTGTGTATGTTTGTATGCAATCCTAGCACATGGCCCGAAATCTGATTCTTCCTCCATTGCTGAGCAGGCCTGAGGGAGAGGAGGACTTAGGATGCCTGCTTCCATTTCTTCCATCTGAAAACTGGGATGTTCATCTTTTATTGTACTCAGAATTCTAGTAGTTTGGGATACTCACTCAAGTTAGTGTAGGCTGTTTACTAAGCACACTGCATGGGAACTGCGAAAATCCGGGGTTAATTTAAAACTGCCTCTGTTGGGATGGCACCTGCCTTGAATTTTTTTTTTAAAGAAGCCAGAGTTTCTTGTGTACACCTCCTATTTGTATAAACCCTCAAGAAGCAGCATTTACAAATCACATACTTACAAAACACACTGCTTTGCTGTGGACAGGAGATTACTTTGCTTAAGTCAATTTCACACAGTACCACTTACTTTCTCAGGGATGTCACCTTCTCCACATGCAGTTGCTCCAGTCTCTCCCATACTGAGGCTCATATACTCACTTCCATGCTGAAATTAGTGAGTGAAGAAAATTGAATGGAGAGGCTGAAAGAGGAGGCAGGTACAGTGAATTACCACATGCTGTTGTTTGTGGCTGTGTTTTTTTGGGAGATGGGCTGTATTTAATGCTCAGATTTGAAAGTAGAAAAGTAAAATGATCGACCAAGCAGTTATGACATCATTTTACACTTAAAGATTGTAGCTCCTTGAATGGCGACTTTGTATCAATATCCTTAAAATTATAGCATTGTCTGCTTGATATGGGATCAGGTGTTGCGATGGACACAATGTGCATTCACAGGCAGTAATCTCGGAAGAAACTGAGTTGGGAATGAAGGTATGGGCCAAATTTCACTGTCCTTCTAGTACTTGCTTTGGCAGTGAGACAAGGAATGTAAGTTTCTGCTTCAACATCCAATAATGTATTTAGAAAATAGATGAATAAGAGCCTCAATTTCCCCTGGTTTTGAAATCTACACTTTCATAAGCACACTTTGAAAATCATGGTGTGACTATATGGAGTTTGAAGTCAAGGTTCTAAGGAAAGCAGTTTTTACGAGCAGTAAAGGCTATTGATTATCAGATTAGTTAGATAGATTGCAGATGATTTGTAGTTTCCCTCATTTGGTAAATTCCTGACTTGAGTTTTATTTCAAAAATGGAATAGAGTAGGGAAAGAGGGTTTATATTTATTGGGCCAACCTAAATCTCTGACTTTCTTGGCAACCCATCCTGGAAAGACATACTAACTTGCAAATTGTTTCAAGGAAAACAGTTTGTATCATTCTGTTAGTTTTTTTCCCCCTTTGTGATGATTACTGATACTAAATCTAAGCTAAGATTGCCACCAAATTGATCTATTTCAGTTTGCCAGAAAACAAAAGTTGGTTATGACTTCATCCTAAGCATTTTGCTCTGAATCTTTTCAACATGTCTCAATATGTATTTGATAAACCCACCTGGTATACCTAGAGGTTATCAGACCGGATGTTTCTGATGTCACTAAATATAACTGCAGTTTGCTAATGAATTGTCTTTTTAATTTTCTTTACATTTTATATTACTTTTCTTCATGTAACTTGACTTGCAGTAGTGAAATGAGACCAACCACTTTTCAAATTGATTTTGATGTTTAATAAACTACTACAACCTCCTGAAAGTATTTTTTTCTTAAATACAGTACTTGAAATGGATCTACTTTTACTGCTGTGAAACAATTTGCCAGGCATCATCAGATTTCAGAAAATGTAGAAAGATTATGGAAGAATGAACAGCCCTAGAGAAGGCATTTCAAAATTAGAGGAAAAAAAGTTTTTTTTCCAGTTACTGACATTCATATCAATCAGCTTTTAAATATATTGTTCATTCATTTATTAATTTACTTGACAAAATCTCTTGAGCAACTTCCATATGCGAAAGGCCTCTATTAGGCATGAGGCCCTGTGTCTTCTCACAGAGGCTATAGTCCACCAAAGGATAGAGACAACAAATAGACTAATGAAGAAGATTCTCACAGATTGTAGGAAAAACAGTGAAGGTAATAAATAACAAAATGTGATATGGAGACCTGGGAAGGGCTTATTTGGCAAAGGTGGTCAGGAAAGGCCTCTTAGCAGCAAAGATGACCTTTGAACAGAGACCTGAAAGAGAAGAAGGAATAAACCTACCTTGCGAAGATCAGAGAGCCAAGTAAGAGCCAAGGCCTTGGGGCAGGAAAACAGACACAGGGTGTTTGAGGAACAGAAAGCAAGCCAGGATGGTTAGCCCCAATGAGGTGGGTAGATGGGAATAAAGGTATTTCAGAGCCCAAAAGGGAGTTGGATAATAATAGAGGGCCTGGAAATTCTGAGAAAGAATTTGGATTTGATTCTCAGAACAAGAGGAAGCCATGGAAGAGTCTTTATTAACTACTTTCCTGTGGAAGGTCACCACTGGCTGGAAAAAAAAATTACTCGGTGGAAATAAATAAAAATGTGTTTTGCAGAGGTTGTCTAGCTGCTCAGTTGTTTACATTAAAACCTGAGGATGAAAAGCTTTGTTTGATATGTATGCTAAATAAGTAATTTGGTTCTTCCACTCTGTGTGGAAAAGGGGATAGGAGACTGGGAGCTCTGAGATGAATATGTCGAAAAGCAGTTTACTTTCCAGAGTTATCTTGTCACCTGTGCCCTGAGGTAAGTTGACATCAGCTTTATTAAAAAACAGACCATTGATCAGCCTAAGAATTTGTTTCTCAAAGAATGATGTTTTATTTTTTTCATAGAAATATGTTTCCTTTGGAAGGTTGGAGGTTTTATTTGAATATGAAAGAATACTTAGGTTTTAGAAATGGCATGTGAGATTTTAATGGGAGCTTGCCATTTTCTTTTACCTTTGCCTTCTCCAGAGGTTTTTTTTTTTAAGATTTTAAAGAAGTTTTTATTTATTTAAGTAATCCTTACACCCAACATGGGGCTTGATCTCATGACCCCAAGATCAAGAGTCGCATGCTCTTGTGAGTGAGCCAGCCAGGCACCCCTCTCCAGAGTTTTCAAATTGCCATTCTTTGAGAGATTAGAGTTACTCTATTCCTTGAGGCATAAATGAATTTAGATTTGATATTTATTTTGTGTCCTGAGCTCCTGCTCAGAAGCAATCCAGCTTTGAGGTCTGATTGACCCCAAAGTAGGAATTCAGATAGTCATCAACATTTCACAGGGGTAAAATTTTTAAAAGATTTTATTTATTTATTCATGAGAGACTAGAGAGAGGGGGAAGAGACATAGGGAGAGGGAGAAGCAGGCTACCTGTGGGGAGCCTGATGTGGGACTTGGTCCCAGGACCCTGAGATCATGACTTGAGCCAAAGGCAGACGTTCAACCACTGAGCCACCCAGATGGGGTAAATCGTAATATTTATTATGGGGCAATAACCTGCAAAATAATCTTCAGCAACTCTTGCAGAGTATACCTCCTACTCCTTAACTTAGCACTCAAGGAATCTTCATGGTTTGACCCAAGCCTACTGTCTTACATGTCTTTATTACTCTTTTACACAAATCCTCTGTTGGTTTAAACTGATTTTCTCCAGTTTGGAACTTTTCTGCTTAGCTTTATTCTTGGTATAGAGTAGATACACAATAACTGCTTGTTGAATGGATGCCATGCCATCATCTATTTGAGAAGCCCTCCCCTTTCTTTTCTGTCATTGCAAATCCCAATATTAGTCAAGGAACAGTTCAAATCCATTGTCCTATTTTACACCAAAGCCAATGACCCAATCTCTTCCTCTGATAATCACACACTTCCCTTGAGTAACATGATTACGTTTATTTGATACCTGGCTATCTCCCCACTGGTCTCTGACTTCATGAAGGCAACCTGGACCTTGTCTGGTTCGCTCCTCATTGTATCCTGAGCACCGGGCATTTGCTATGCCCTCTATAAATAGTTGAATAAGGAATAGATACTGTCTTGTGATGTTTCTCCTATTATTGTTTTAGATACTTAAATCGTTGAATGCTGTTTTACTTTTCACATATTTGTCAAGTGTTCTCAAGGTGTTTCTCAGAGGACCTGGAGTATAGTTGTTAAGAGCATAAGCTCTGTCTGAGGTTAGGCTGTGTTCCAGTTTTGGCTAGGAGGCTTACTAGCCGTGGGACACTGGGCAAATTGGTTAACCTCTCCATACCTCATATTTCTCATCTGTAAGTAAGATAAGGATGAGAGAATTTGCCTCTTAGGGTACTTATAAGGATTAAATGAGTCACCTAAGTCTACAACTTGTTGTTTGCAGTTGTTGAAATTCAAAAGCTCTGATAGCCGATAAAAATTTTTGTTTGGTAAGTGCCATACTCAGGTGGTGGCAAAATCTGACTTGAACTGATATGAGGATATTTATGGTCTTTATTCTATTTAATGTTAATTGTCATTTGGTTTTGCTGGCAAATTAGTATATTTATGGAGTAGTGCCTCAGACCCTACTGTGGTATTATGTAATATATAGTATATACAGGTTATTGCCTCTCCAAAAGCCTGGACATTTCTGAATTTGGAAACACATCTGGCACCAAGTTTTGCAGATAAGGGATTGTATACCTTACAGTAAAGTGCTTAAATCAGCACCTTGCACATAAGAAGTTGTTGCTTTTGGTGGTGGAGATTAGAAAGGTAAACATACAGCTGCCTCCTTCCCAGTACCTTTCTTATACTGGTTACCATGTAAACACGTGCTGATTTATTCATGCAACAACTCTGAATAGAGGGCTGGCTGTACGAGGCTCATTTTATCATAGGAAAACAGATATGGGTCATGTGATTGAAATGAGCCAAGGACTACGTCTTTCAATACTCTCTCATCTAGTACCATTAGGAATATTTATTTTTTGTTTTTCTTTTGTTATTTTAACCAAAGCATGCTTCTTTAGAGTGAGTCTTTTAGTGGGGAGAGAAGGGAGGATTGAGTTAAGAATTTATTTAATATGATTAAACACTTCTACTTTGCAGTTGCTAAATATTTATTGAACTCTTCATGTGTATGGAAATCAGTATTAAAAGCAGGAGAAAGGTAAAAACAAATGAGGCATAGTTCCTGGCTTTTAGTAGTTCCAGAACCATGCATGGTTACATGGGAACATGGTTGTCCATTATAATTCTTTGTTTTTCTCCATAAGTTTGAGATCATTAATATTAAAAATGTACAAAGGAAAACACAACAGACAATTGAAAACTCGTCTTTGTGTGCAATATATGGAATTGGTTTTTTAATAACTTTACCACTCCCTGCCCTCCCTCCCCAGTAATAGGAAATAATATCCCTATATGACATCCTGGCAATCTTTCATTTCTAACTAAATTAAGTAAAATATGATTTTTATTGTTCTTCCTTATCAATATTTGTAAATCATAATTGATACATTCTCTTTGTCCTTTTGCCTTTGTGGGTTTGGGAGTAATTATATGTCTCAAATGAGTTTTCAGGAATGTTCTCTACAGTGGAAAACTAGTTCTTGAAACCATTCTGCCAATTCATTCAACAGATATGTATTAAGTACCTATTATATTCTAGGCATTGCACTAGTTTAAGCAAATAGAATCTCTGTTCAGTGCTCATTTTCTCAAACTGGAGTACACTGGGTATACTGGATGAGCAGGATGGTGATGTGATAATGTGCCCCCAGGAGCTACAAAATAAAACAGCTTGTGTATTCTTTTTTTTTATGATAGTCACACAGAGAGAAAGAGAGAGGCAGAGACATAGGCAGAGGGAGAAGCAGGCTCCATGCACTGGGAGCCTGACGTGGGATTGGATCCCGGGTCTCCAGGATCGCACCCTGGGCCAAAGGCAGGCGCTAAACCGCGGCGCCACCCAGGGATCCCCAGCTTGTGTATTCTTGAGGAATCTGTTTTACACAAAGATTTAGGAGAACATTCACTGGTAGCTTATTAAAAATGTTTAATAATATTTAAATAGATTCATATACATTGTGCTTTAAAATGCAATATTCATATGAAAATTTGAGGTAAAACCTGGTACTTCAAAGAAAGTCTTGCACAAGGTCAGCTGTGGGAACCCTGGGGTGACCCTTTGAAAAGCACTAAGTAGGCCATAATATGCTGAGTCGTCTGTTCCTTTAGTCAAATGCCCAGACATTTTCATAGCCTTAAATTTTCATGGTGACCCTCAGGAATGGTAATAGACATTAGATTTTTCCGCCATGTTGTCTAATTTCTTTTAGTTCAAGAGAACACTCTGGTTGTTTGATAATGATCTAAATCTTAAAATGTGTTGAGTCCTAACAGAGTTTCTAATATTGGTGAGAAATAGCATAGATTGATAGTAAAGGGCCTGCCAAGGGACTGATCTTCAGAAGACAGGCTGTTAGAACACAATGACCATGAACTTAAAGCAGCACAATTGATGGGGTCAAAGCTTTGTCTCATCATATGAGTGCTTGCCTATGTCACTGATTGAAGTTAACTTCTGCTAACTTTAAAGCTGCTTTCATTTATAACACATACAGTATAGAGATTGCTTTGTTAATTGCTGGCTACTGAAATGTTTAATGTCAAGGTTCATGTGCTTTGAGGGTAACAAAAGGTTTCTAGAGTTTTAGATGGTTTTGAAAAGGGGTGAGCAGTCCATTGGAGGAATGCCTGTTACCAAGCAAATGATTTGATTTGCTCTAAACAGGAAAGATGAAGAAGAGAAAGGCAAGTGAAGAAAAGCAGTGAAAGTACGGGAGTAAGTCAAACACTAAATCTTTCAACTGATTTTGATTATTGCTGTCCCACTTTCATTGTTGTCGCCCCACTCCACAGTTCACAGGGCCTGCCATTGTTGTATTGTTGTGTTACTGCCCAGAGCTCATCAGGACATGGGTATAGAGGGGTGATTAAGGGATGGTCATTGTAGTCTTTGTGTCAAGTGCTTTTACATTTTACAGTTTTTCAGTAAAAGGGGATAATAGAGTTGTAGAGTTTTGCTTCCTGGTTCTATTTTATAAAAATGACCATAATTTTCTAAAGAACTTCGTGTCAACAATGTTCTCTGTTCTACTGCTGAATATTTCTCAGTGGGAAGGCAGTAGAAATCAGTGGCTAAAATCTTGAGCCCTGGAATCATAGGCCTGGGTTCCAATCCCGACTCTGCCTCTTGTTGCCAATGTGATTTTGGGCAACTCCCTTCACCTCTCCGAGCTTTGTTTGCCTCCTCTGTAAATAGTCTCATTTGGTGGTTTTAAGGAATTAAGTGAACTAATGCATATCGAGTCCTAAGCATAATTCAGGCTTCCTAGTAGATGTTCATATTATTGACTCTTTGTAGATTTAATGGCTTCGCTAGTTAAAACTTGTGGCATACTATAGGAGCTTTGCCACTTATATATGAACCAGAAATGTAAGGGAAAATTGTTTCTTTCCTTTATATTGCCTTAATCCCATGGGAATGTTATTTTTTGAACATGTGTCTGTTACACAGTGAACTGACTGCTTAGAAGTAACACTAGTTTTCTGGCAGATAAGAAAGTTTATGGTAACTGCTTGGTTTATTACTTATTCAAAGATGGTATCACATTGAATGCAAGGAAAATGTCAATTTTTTAATATGATTGCCTATATATGTAATTTAAATATATATAATTTAAATATAGTATTTAGCTTAATAGAATGTAAAAGTTTAACCTTCATTTTGAAGGGAAAGGGAGGTGCAGAAAAATGTGTGCAATAAACAATGTTGTCTTTTAAACCTGGAGATTTTTGGTGTTGTGATACTCAGAGAGGTCATATATTTTCTTGATTTATCTTTATTCCAGATTTCAGGTCCTCATAGAAGAAAATAGTGAGATATTTATGACAGTTAAACTACTGGGAGGAGGGGTAATTCTGTTTGAATAATGTCTTCTATAGATTTTGAGTTGTTATGATTCCCTTCAGTTTTTATTATAGTTACTCTAGCAACAAATCAAGTCATACTTTAGAGATGATAAAAGTTCAGTAGCAGTTTTGATAAGCGAATGGGTAAGTCTAAGTAGGTTATTGAGAGTGGTTTCCAGTGTTGGAGGGCTAGTATAACCTTTTGGGTTGGAAGTGCACGAAAGTAGTGTTCCTGCATTCCCCTGTTCTGGTGTTCTTTATTTCTGATGTCAGACAAATGATGAGACAGTTGATCCTTGGGTAGCTGACCTGGTTATGGAATGCCATAGGCATGTAGAAGGGAATGAACCAAGAGACGCATTGCTCAAGTAACTGTATATTCACTGTATATTTTGTCATGATTATTACAATAATGTACATTCAAGTACTTCAAAAGCCAGCTCCCCATACTAATGAGATACATCATGTATTAAGCAGTGTTACATGCATTTATAGTCACCATGATCATCATCATATTTGAACATGAAAATACAATGTTCAAAAGTATTTTTAGAAAATTAGACTTATTGTGTCCTCAGGTAATAAGCTCAAATGTTAAGGATAATGCCATTTATTTATAGAGCAACTTTCTTTTGAAGCATGGTTAATTATTCTTATTTTATTATTTCAGTGGAGTATGCACAATGAGGTTGAATGACTTGCAGAAGGTCACATCGCCTGAGATGGAGCTAGGAGCCGAATGTAGGTCCCTTGGTTTTTAACAAAGTGCTTTTTCAATAATAATAATGTAGAAGACTTGTTTCCCAAAGGATTCTCCTCCCTCCCTCTTCCTTCCTTCCTTCCTTCCTTCCTTCCTTCCTTCCTTCCTTCCTTCCTTCCTTCCTTCCTTCCTTTCTTTTTTCTTTTCTTTTCTCTTTCTCTTTCTTTTCTTTTCTTTTCTTTTCTTTTCTTTTCTTTTCTTTTCTTTTCTTTTCTTTTCTTTTCTTTTCTTTTCTTTTCTTCTTGATTTACTTATTTATTTTGAGAGAGAGAGTGTGCGTGAGCGCAGGCCCGGAGGGGCAGAGGCAGTCTCACAAGCCGAGTCTCCCTGCACTGAGCGGGGAGCCTGACGTGGGGCTCCATCTCAGGTCCCTAAGATCAAGACCTGAGCTGAAACCAAGAGTCAGAGGCCCAACCACCTGTGCCACCCAGGCACCCTGGATTCTTTCATGTTTCTCATCTCTAATTTGAAGGGGTGAAACCAGAATTTCAGTAGTGGAGAGTCCAACCATAATTTGGTACTTGTATAACCTCTTTTACAATTGTGGCATTTAGCAAAGTGAGTTTTGGGTTTATTAAAAAATTTTGTAAGCACTTTTGGCATCATATAGATGTTTTATTTAAACATTCATGGGCAAGCATTTGTTAAGTAATTATATGTAAAGCATTCTACTAGAAGGAAGAACACAAATCTGCCGTGAAATATCCTACAATCTAGCAGGGGCAAGAGAGAACATGGAGCAACTTGATAGCAGCCAATACTAATATCAATCTGTAGTTACTAAATTATAATAGCACCCACTATGAGTATGGCACCTTGTAAGTGCTTTATATGCATGAACGCATGGAAACCACGTAACAATGCTATGAGGTAGTGACTGTTATTATCCCCATTTTACAGATGAGAAAACTGAGGCAAGAGAAATTAGGTAACTTCCCAAGGTTGCACACCTAATAAGTACAAGAGTTAGCATTCAAATCTATGCAACAGGTTTTAGAATCTGTGTTTTTTAACTGCAAGTTTTCCTTTTTATTCTATCTCTGACAGGGGACATTGTATAAGAGCATGGTAGCTAAACAAGGTATGCTAGAAAATTTTCCGGATGAATACAGAGGAAGGATCAGAGTAGGCTGTTAAAGTTGACAAGGTATTTTGAATAAGGTACGTTTAAAGCAGATCTTACCGAAAAGCAAATATATCTTCTGAACCTTTTAATGCCCAAAGCTATGTACATGTATGTTGCATCTGTATGCACAGGTGTGTGTGTGTGTGTGTGTGTGTGTGTGTGTGTTCATTTTGAACTGGAAAACAATTGCAAGGATAAATTGAGAAGACTTTATATGTTTTTAAAAATAAATATGTAACAACTTTATAGAGCCATAATTCAACTACCCTACAACTGACCCATTTAATGTGTACAATTCAGCGGTTTTTAGTATCTTCACAGAGTTGGGTAACCATCACCACGATCAATTTTAGAACACTTTCATCACCCCAAAAAGAGAAATAGGTGTTTTGAAATAAATGTAGCCACGAAGGGAATGGAAGTACTGTGCCTGTTGGTTCTACTGTTTTTCTGGCAAAATGTTCAGAGATCCCTGCTCTGTGTAGCTCAGATCTTATGCTGTTTTTTGCAGTGTAGCTCTAACTTGCTGCAGAAAGCCTTCGTTTAATTTCATTTTAGTCATTGACTAGTCTTTTAAAGGATTATGTATTTATCTGATTTTGAATTCTAAATCCATATTGATTGTATAGATTTGCTCATTATGTACTTATCACAAGCATACCACTATTAGTACTGCATTACTAAGCCAGACTTGTATTTAAAAACAAAAGTGCTAAAAAAAATAAAAAGTAAAACAAAACTGCTAAACTCACGGTATGCATGGCTCTCTCCTTGTCTACACCTGTTTCTATAGTGTGCCAGAACCAGAGATACCTGAGGAATTTTATGTGTACATATTGGCATTTTAAAATATTTTTTTTAAACTTTTATTTTATTTTATTTATGATAGTCATACAGAGAGAGAGAGAGAGAGAGGCAGAGACACAGGCAGAGGGAGAAGCAGGCTCCATGCACCGGGAGCCTGACATGGGATTCGATCCTGGGTCTCCAGGATCGCGCCCTGGGCCAAAGGCAGGCGCCAAACCGCTGCGCCACCCAGGGATCCCGGCATTTTAAAATATTTTTAAAGATTATGCCTGACATAGGTTAGTAATGGTTAGATGGTGGAGGTAAAAATAATACTTCTTTTTTGGCCACGATGTAGTATTGGGATGGTGTGTTTTGGAAAATGTTCCATAAAATCTATTCCATGATGTTGTTACAGGTATTGTGAAGTAATTGGAACTTTAAAAAATTTTTCAGCTACTCACACTTCACTAAAATATAGTCTGTTGTTATAGTAAAGGACATTTCTGTCTAGTGGGAGTTACCAAACCAGATATCTGTGTGGTGCAGGAGGGGCAGGCTATTCCCAGTTCTCCATTAGAGTGATAAGTTATAGTCAGTGTTATCTTTCCAACTAAAAAGAGGCTATTTATTGTTTATTATTAAAAATAATCTTTGGGGGACACCTGGGTGGTACAGTCATTTAAGCATCCAACTCTTGGTTTTGGCTCAGATCATGATCTCAGGGTTGTGAGATCAAGCCCTGTGTCGGCTCTGCACTGAGCATGGAGTTTGCTTGAGATACTGTCTCCCTCTTCCTCCTCCCCTCCTGCTCGTTCTGTCTCTCTCAAATAAATAAATCTTTACAAAATAAAAATACAATTAATTTTTAGACATAATTAGATGTCTTGAAGAATGTAGATATCTTTTTTAAATGAGTTAACCTTGGATTGGTCTCTTCCTACTTCTGATTTCACCTGCTTTTCCTTTCAGAATGATTTTGTAATGTTATTTTATGCTTCTTCAGTATTTTTAAAAAATGCTTATTATATACTTGAGTTTCTTTTCAGGAGCCTAAGTAGTTTCATTTGAAATTAAAGTGACTTGATTCACTCAAAATGATTTGCTATGTTAAGTATGTGTGTGTGTGTGTGTGTGTGTGTGTGTATGTGTATATAAGTAAGTCAGTCGGAGAAGGACAAACATTATATGTTCTCATTCATTTGGGGAATATAAATAATAGTGAAAGGGAATATAAGGGAAGGGAGAAGAAATGGGTGGGAAATATCAGAAAGGGAGACAGAACGTAAAGACTGCTAACTCTGGGAAACGAACTAGGGGTGGTAGAAGGGGAGGAGGGCGGGGGGTGGGAGTGACTGGGTGACGGGCACTGGGGGTTATTCTGTATGTTGGTAAATTGAACACCAATAAAAAAAATACAACTGAAAAAAATATATTTTAAACTGAACTATAGTTGACATACAATATAATATTAGTTTCAGATATACAGCGTATTATATAATGATTATATACAATAATAAATGCTCCAAGATAAGTGTAGGTATCATTTGTCACCATATAGAGTTATTACAATATCATTGATTATATCCCCTATGCTATACTTTTCCTCGCTGTGGTTTATTGATAAATGGAAGTTTGTACCTTTTAATTCCCTTCACCTATTTTGCCCACCGCTCCCCAAACCCTCTATTTTGGCAACAACCAGATTGTTCTCTGTTTGTTAGTCTGTTCTGTTCTGTTTGTTTGCTTTGTTTGTTTTTTTTTTTTTTTTAGATTCCACATATAAGTGAAGTCATATGGTATTTGTCTTTCTCTGACTTATTTCACTTAACACTCTCTAGGTCCATCCATGTTGTAACAAATGGCAAGATTATCATTCACTTTATGCCTGAGTAATATTCCAGCACGCACGCGCGCGCGCGCACACACACACACGTTCCACATCATCCTTACCCATTCATCTATCAGTGCATATTGAGGTTGCTTCCATATCTTGTTATTGTAAGCGATAGTACAATAAACATAGATATGCATATATCTTTTTGAATTAGTGTTTTATTTTTGGGGGGGTCAATACCCTCAGTTGGAATTACTGGATTGTATGGTATCTCTATTTTTAATTTTTGGGGAAGATCCCTGCTGTTTTCCAGAGTGACTGTACCAGTTTGCATTCCCACTCACAGTACACAAGTGTTCCCTTTTCTCCACATCCTCACCAACACTTCTTTCTTGTCTTTTTGATGCCAGTCTTTCTGACTGATGTGAGATACTATCTTACCTTGATTTGCATTTCCCGGATGATTAGTGATGTTGAGCATCTTTTCATGTGTCTGTTAGTTATCTGTATATCTTTGGAAAAAAGTCGATTCAAGTTCTCTGCCCATTTTTAATCAGATTACATATCTTTTCGATGTTGGGTTATATGAGTTCTTTATGTATTTTGGATATTAACCTCTTATTGGATATGCCACTTACAAATATCTTTACCCATTTGGCACATCTCCTATTTGTTTTGTTGATGGTTTCCTTCACTGTTCAAAAGCTTTTTAGTTTGATGTAGTTCCAGTAGCGTATTTACCTTTTGTTTTCCTTTCCTGAAGAGACTGATCGGGGAAAACAGTGCTAAAACGAACGTCTGTGAGTTTGCTACTGGGGGCACCTGAGTGGCTCAGTCAGTTAAGGATCTGTCTTCAGCTCAGGTCATGATCTCAGGGTCCAGGGATCAAGCCCAGTATCAGCTCTATGCTCAACAGGGTGTCTGCTTGTTTCTCTTTGCCCCTCCCCCCACCCATTCTCTTTTTCTCTCTCAAATAAATAAATCTTTTTTTTTTAAAAAGTGTTTGCTACCTATTTTTCTTTTAGGAGATTTATGGTTTCAGGTCTTATATTTAGGTCTTTAGTCCATTTTGAATTTGTTGTACTATGGCATAGTCTCATTCTTTTGCATGTTCAATTTTCCCAGCACCATTTATTAAAGAGACTGTCTTTCTTTGATTATATATGCTTGCCTCCTTTGTCTTAATTGACCTTATAAGTATGGGTTATTTCTGGGCTCTTTATTCTGTTACATCAGTCCTGTGTCTTTCTTTGCTTGTGTACCAGTACCATTCTGTTTTAATTACTATAGCTTTGTAGAACTGTTTGAAATCTGGGATTGTGATTCCTCCAGCTTTGTTTGTTTGTTTTTTTTAGTTTTAATTTAAATTCCAGTTAGTTAACATGCAGTGTAATATTAGTTTTAGGTGTGCAATGCAGTGATTCAACACTTCCATACAATACCTGGTGCTCATCACAAGTGCACTCCTTAATCATCATCATCTATTTCACCCATCCCTCCCCAACTCTCCCAGGTAACCCTCACTTTGTTCTCTATAGTTAAGAGTCTGTTTCTGTTTGCTACTCTCTTTTTTTCCCTTTGCTCATCTGTTTCATTTTGTAAATACCACATATGAGTGAGATCATATGGTATTTGTTTTTCTCTGACTTATTTGACATAGCATAATACACTCTAGTTCCATCCACATTATTGCAAATGGAAAGATTTCATTCTTTTTATGGCTGTGTAATATTCCAGTGTGTGTGTGTGTGTGTGTGTGTGTATGTGCATGTATAGACACCACATCTTGATCCATTCATTAGTCAGTGGACACTTAGGCTATTTCCATAATTTGGCTTTTGTAGATATTGCTGCTATAAACATCAGGGTGCATGTATTGCTTTGAATTAGTACTTCTGTATTTGGGTAAATACCTAGTAGTGCAATTACTGCATTGTATGGTAGATCTATTTTTAACTTTTTGAGGAACCTCCATACTGGTATGAGGTGATAGCTCATTGTAGTTTTGATTTTCATTTCCTTGATAAGTGATGTTGAACATCTTTTAATGTGTCTATTGGCCATCTGTATATCTTCTTTGGAACAATGTCTATTCATATCTTCTGCCCATTATTAATTGGATTATTCAGTTTTTGGATGCTTAGTTTTATTTATATATTTTGGATACTCATCCTTTGTCAGATAGGTCATTTGCAAATACCTTCTCCCATTCTGTAGGTTGGCTTTTAGTTTTGTTGATTCTTTCCTTTGCAGATTTTTATTTTGATACCTCCAACTTTGTCCTTTTTTTCTTTTTATTTTGTTTTTAAAGATTTTATTCAGTTATTCATGAGAGACACAGAGAGGCAGAGACATAGGCAGAGAGAGAAGCAGGCTCCATACAGGGAGCCTGACGTGGGACTTCATCCCGGGCCTCTAGGGTCATGCCCTGGGCCGAAGGCGGCGCTAAACCACTGAGCCACCCAGGTTGCCCTGTTCTTTTTTTCTTAAAATTGCTTTGGCTATTCAAAATCTTTTGTGGTTCCATTCAAAGTTTAGGATTATTTGAGTTCTGTGAAAATTACTATTGGTCTTTTGATAGGTTCTGCATTGAATCTGTAGATTGCTTTGCTTAGTATGAGTATTTTAAAAAATTTTTTTATTGGAGTTCAATTTGCCAACATTTAGCATAACACCCAGTGCTCATCCCGCCAAGTGCCCCCCTCAGTGCCCATCACCCAGTCACCGCAACCCCCCCACCCACTTCCCTTTCCACTACCCCTGGTTTGTTTCCCAGAGTTAGGTGTCTTTCATGTTTTGTCACCCTCACTGATATTTTCACTCATTTTCTCTCCTTTCCCTTTATTCCCTTTCACTAATTTTTATATTCCCCAAATGAATGAGACCATATAATGTTTGTCCTTTTCTGATTGACTTATTTCACTCAGCATAATACCGTCCAGTTCCATCCACGTCGAAGCAAATGGTGGGTATTTGTCATTTCTAATGGCTGAGTAATATTCCATTGTATACATATACCAAATATTCTTTATCCATAGTATGAATATTTTAACAGTATTCTTCCAATCCATGATCATGGTGTATCTTTCCATTCATTTGCGTAGTCTTCAGTTTCTTTCATCCTGGTCTTATAGTTTTTAGAGTATATGCCTGTCATTTCCTTGGTTACATTTATTCTTAGGCATTATTTTTTTGATACAATTGTAAATGAGATTGTTTTCTTAATTTTTCTTTCTACTAGTTCATTATTAGTATATGAAAATGCAGCAGATTTCTGTATATTAATTTTGTATCCCGCAACTTTACTGAGTTCATTTATTAGGTCTAATAGATTTTGGTCTGATCTTTATGGTTTTCTATATATAGTATCATGTCATCTGCAAATAGTAACAATTTTACTTCTTTCTTACCACTTTGGTTACTTTTTTTCTTGCCTGATTGCTGCAGCTAGGGCTTCCAGTACTATATATAATAAAAATGGCAAGAATGAAATTCCCTGTTTATTCCTGATCTCAGAAGAAGAGACTTGAGCTTTTTACTATTGAGTATGATCTTATCTCCTGGTTTGTCATATATGGCCTTTTTAATGTTGAGATATGTTCACTCTGAACACATGCTGTTGAGTTTTTATCTTGAACAAATGTTGAAATTTTCATATGCTTTTTCTGCATCCATTGAGATGATCATGTGATTTGTACCTTTCATTTTATTAATGTGGTATATCACATTGGTTGATTTGTAGATATTGAACAATCCTTGTATCTCTGAAACAAATTCCATTTGTTGTGGTGAACGATCCCTTTAATGTATTGTTTAATCTCATTGGTTAAAATTTGTTGAAGATTTTTAAATCTGTGTTCATCAGGGACATTATTCTATAATTTTATTTTTTTGTAGTTTCTTTGTCTAGTTTTGTTATCAGGGTAATGCTGGCCTCATAGAATGAATTTAGAAGCATTCCTTGCTCTTCTGTTTTCTGGAATTGTTTGAGAAGGATAGCTTTTAACTAGCTTTAAATGTTAGAGAGAATTCATGTATGAAGCTGTCTGGTCTTGGATTTTTATTTGTTGGGAGCTTTATTTTATTATTCTTTCGATTTATTAGTAATTGGTCCATTCAGATTTTCTGTTTCTTCCTGATTCAGTCTTGGACAATTGTGTGTTTCTAGGACTTTATCCATCTCTTCTAGTTTCTCCAGTTTGTTGGTGTATAATTTTTTTTTTTTATGATAGGCACACAGTGAGAGAGAGAGAGAGAGGCAGAGACACAGGCAGAGGGAGAAGCAGGCTCCATGCACCGGGAGCCTGACGTGGGATTCGATCCTGGGTCTCCAGGATCGCGCCCTGGGCCAAAGGCAGGCGCCAAACCGCTGCGCCACCCAGGGATCCCTGTTGGTGTATAATTTTTTGTAGCAGTCTCATAATCCTTGGTGTTTCTGTGGTTCCAGTTGTAACTTCTCTTTCATTTCTGATTTTATTTACTTGAGCCCTCTCCTATTTTTCTTGATGAGTCTGGCTATGGATTTATCGATTTTGCTTATCTTTTCAAGGTTCAAGCTCTTGGCTCTATTGATCTTTTATGTTGTGTTTTTAGTCCGTATTCATTTCTGTTCTTATCTTTGTTATTTACTTCTTTTTCCCTTTGGGCCTTGTTTCTTCTCCATTTTCTAGTTCCTTTAGGTATAACGTTAGACAGTTTATCTGAGATTTTGTTTCTTGAGACAGGCCTGTATCATAATAAACTTTCTCTGAACTTTTTTCCTTGTGTCTCAAAGATTTTGAACCGTTGTACTTCCATTTTCGTTTGTCTCCAGGTATTTTCTGATTTCCTCTTTGATTTTTTTGTTGACCATTGGTTGTTTAATAGCATGTAGCCTCCACATCTTTGTGTTTTTTTTTGAGGTTTTTTTTTCTTATAATTTATATTTACTTTCATACCATTGTTTTCAGAAAGAATGCTGGATATGATTTTAATCTTTTAAAATTTATTAAGGCTTGTTTTGTTGGCTAACATGTTATCTATCTTGGAGAGTGTTCCATGTCCATTTGAAAATATTGTGTATTTTACTATCTTTAGATGGAATGTTCTGTATGTATCTGTCCATCTGGTCTAATGTGTCACTCACTGCCACTCTTCCCTTATTGATTTTCTGTCTGGATTATCATCCATGGATGTAAGTGGACTGTTAAGTCCCCTACTATTATAGTATTAGGTATAGTATTATGTATAGTATTCACTTCTTATGTCTGTTAATATGTGCTTTACATATATCAATGCTCTTATGTTGGGTGAATATATATTTACAGCTGTTATATCTTCTTGTTGGATTGACCCTTTTATCATTATGTAATTCCCTCCTTTGTGTCTTGTTACAGTCTATGTTTTAAAGTGTATTTTGTCTAAGTATTATTACCTCAGCTTGTTTTTTGTTCCATTTGCATGGAATATATTTCTTCATCCCTTTCACTTTCAGTCTGTATGTGTTTTTATGTCTCATCCAGGCAGTATATAGGTGGGTATTGTTTTTTTTTATCCATTCAGTCACCCTATGTCTTTTGATTATAGCATTTATCCGATTTACATTTAAAGTAATTATTGGGAGCCCCTGGCTGGCTCATTTGGTGTAGTGTGCAAATCTTGATCTCAGGGTTGTAAGTTCAAGACTCATGTTGGGTGTAGAGATTACATAAAAATAAAATCTTTTAAAAAATTAAAATAAAGTTATTATTATTATTCTTAGAGCACATGTGAGGGGGGAATGGGAGGGGCAGAGAGAGAGAGGGGGAGAGAGAAACCCAAGAAGCTACACACCCAGGGCAGAGCCTGATACGGGGCATGATCCCACAATCATGATCTGAGCAAAAGTCAAGAGTCATGCTTAACTGACTGAACCACCCACACACCCCATAAAGTATTTATTAATATGTATGTACTAATTGCCATTTTGTTATTTGTTTTTTGGTTGTTTTTGTAGTTCTTCTCCATTGTTTTTTTCTCTTGCTGTCTTCCCTTGTGATTTGATGATTTTCTCTGGGTTACATTTGGGGTTTTTTTTTTTTGTGTATCTCTTATAGATTTTAGCTTTTACCATGAGGTTCCCATATAACATCCTGTGTATATAACAGTCAATATTAAGTTGACAGTTTCTTAACTGCAAACACATTCTAAAAATACTATATTTTTATCCCTCCCAACCACATTTTATGTGTATGACCTCATATTTTATATCTTTTCATTTTTGTATATCACTTTACTAATTTTTATAGGTATAATTTTACTATCTTTGACTACTCCTTATTTCTCCTGATGGTTGTGGGCTGCTGCTGTGGCTGCTATGGGCTTGCTGATGGGCAGAGCTGGTCCCCTCCTTTCTAGAAAAAGTGTTGCTTTGGAGGTGTGCTGGTTCGGGCCGGGACTAAGTGCGCTGGGTGTGGTGGAGCAGTTGTCACTTTGAGGGGGATTGGCAGTCTTAACTGGGTCTGCCTGACAGATGTGGTGGGTTAGGGAGTGCTCTGTACTTGTATCTTCCAGAATGAATGGGTTGAGTGGGTTGGGCCTGGGATGCATGCTGGGACCAGGTGAGTGGTGGTATTAAGGCAAATGGTGAGTGTCAGAACTGGCTCCTGCCAGCATCTGGCCAACTAGGCTGAAGGAGGCCAAGAAAAATAGCATCCAACAGCACTTCCATTCCTGGAGAAAACTACAGGTCCCTGTCCCCTCACCACATTCCCTAAAACCAGTCAATTATTAGGGAGTAACTCTGAGTTGGAATGATCTATTATAGTGACCCTTGGAGAAAGGAGTATCATTTCCAGATAGCCCCTGACTTCCTCAGAGTTAAACCCCACTAGTTTGCAAAGCTAGACATATTTTTGGGAATTGTTTTTCCAATGCAGGTCCTCAGGGTGGGGTGCCCAGTGTGGGGCCTGGTCCCTCTTTTCCTCAGGCAGGACCTGTAATCCTGTGGCATCCCTTCCACTTCTGGGTCAAAGTGCCAGGTGTTTGTTTACAGAGCACATCTCTGCCCTTCCTGCTCTTTTTTCCACAGCTGTTTACTCTAGCTGTGGAAGAGCTGTTCTTATAGTCCTTAGGTCATTTTCAGAGTATGTTGCATTTTATGTAGTTGAAGCCTCAGTGTGTCTGTGGGAAGAGGTGAGCTCAGGATCCTCCTACTCTTCCCTGAATATATTTTTTATTTCCTTAAATGGATTCTGTGTTCATCATGTGTGGTGATGTTGTCATGATCTTGCAGCTAGTGGGTAGGATAGAATTAGACAAGGTGCACTGCTGTCACCAGAAGAGGAAAACTATACCTTTATGATTAATTAGGTGGAAGTGCATCTTTATCATAGAGATTAATAGTTCACATCACCTAGAGTCACCTAGGATATGAGATACTGTGAAGTTAAAAAAAAAAGGATGCTTGATTTAGGAGTTTCGATGTCTATTTTGATGCTGCCTTTTTTCATTGCTAATTTTGTTTATTAGGCCATTATGATAGTGGGCTATATGGAAAGGGGTCAGAAATCTGCTGATTTAAGACAAGCCAAACTTGTCTGGCTTAAGAGGGCCATTGTGACAATGAGAAAGTATCACTCATTTAGAAGAGAAGATTGAGAGTGATGGAAATAACCAGTTTTCTATGACTTGAGATATCATTCACTGATATTAAAAAATGAACCCATTACATTATTCTCATAAACGTCACAGTAGTTTGATTTTCTGCTTAATTTAGTGCCCAAAATGATGTAGACTCCGTAAGAGTTGAGAATGGCTCTAAGTGACTGTGTGTGGGTTAGATCTGTTTACCTGTGTTAAGGATGAATCTGCTTTCCCTGCATATAAAGGACTTTCGCTGGCTTTAATTAGCCTTACTATATAGGGCAACACTCTCTGATGAGAGGAAATGAGTTATTTCATGTAAATTCATTCAAGAAAAATTAGCGAGCACCTTCTGACCCATGTCCTGAGGCTGTAGAGGTGAACAAGGCAAAAACCTACTCTTACTCCCAGAGACAGTCACAGGATCCCATTCATTTTCTTTGTTCTTCTCAAATTCTGCAGAAAGGCCTTAGAAGGTCTAGCACATCTTCCTTGACTCTTGGTGTATGGAGTCATAACTATAAGGAGGAAAAGGAAAGCTGGTCTCTAGCTCCATCAAGCTGAAGTGCTGCCCTTAGTTAGAAACCCTTGTTTAATCCTTGTGTGCCCCCAAGTACCTTCTTGATTGTTATCTATATCCCTTTCCAGTAACTTAATGGAGACTGTAAGATCATGGTTGTGACCATCGTCATTTAATTTCCAACTGCAGAAATAGTGGAAATACAAGCTGCCAAAGGATTTGTATAAGAATAGGTAATTTCCATGACATAGTATGACGTGACAGGCACCTAATGGTCCTGCCTGTTTGAAAAATGTTACTTCCGGGATCCCTGGGTGGCGCAGCGGTTTGGCGCCTGCCTTTGGCCCAGGGCGTGATCCTGGAGACCTGGGATCGAATCCCATGTCGGGCTTCCGGTGCATGGAGCCTGCTTCTCCCTCTGCCTGTGTCTCTGCCTCTCTCTCTCTCTCTCTCTCTCTGTTACTATCATACGTAAATAAAAATTAAAAAAAAAAAGAAAAATGTTACTTCCATAGGTACTGAAGTCTTAACCATTTGTCTGACATTTCCATGATTTGGTTAGACCTGTGCCTCTGAAGATTTTTGTTGGTTAGTTTGGGTTTTGGGTTTTAGTTAACAGAATCACTTTAAAAAAAATTAGAGAGGGAGGGGGAAGAGGTAGAGGGAGAAGGAAAGAAAGAATCTTGAGCAGACTCTGTGCCCAGCAAGGAGCCTGATGTGGGGGCTCCATCTCACGACCCTGAGCTGAAATCAAGAGTTAGATTCTTAACTGAGGTGCCCCAGCAGAACCACTTTTTATTCCTTTTTACAGATTTTTTTTACTGATTTATTAGAGAGAGATAGAGAGAATGAGAGAGGAAGGGGCAGAGGGAGAAGAAGCACACTCCCCACTGAGCAGGGGGCCTGATGTGGGGCTCGATCCCAGGACCCCTGGCATCATGACCCAAGCCAAAGGCAGACACATAACCAACTGTGCCTCCCCCAACAGAACTACTTTTTTAAAACCATGAATTAACATGAGCCCATTGCTGTACTGTCCTGACCACATTATATAGGTCTGTAATTCATGCTGACAACCCATTTTTTGCCTTCTCTTCATGTTTACTCTACTTAGCATTGTTTTAACATAATGACATTCTGATAACCTGTACATGCTCACTAAAACTTGAAAGATGGGAATTCTAGAACTCCTTATCTGTCTATTCATTTATTTTTAGAACTACTTTTTTATTGTTTGGTGTTATTGGTAAGTATGAGCATTTCTGGAGTCCTTCAGATCCAGTTTTAAATTCCACTGCATAGTCATGTAGATAGAAGTTATCTGCTGTAACAAAGGCCCCCAAATGCAGTGCCTTAAACAAGCTTGTTCTTTCCCACATCAGGGTTGGATGGCAGCTCCTCAGTTATTAGGCTCTTTCTGTCTTGTCCTGCTATCCTCAAAGAGCATCTTCCATGTTGTGATTAGAGCTGGCTGCTTTAACTCAATATCACATTCTTATTCTAACCAAAGGGATGGCAGAAGGGGCAGGAGATAAGACACTCCTTCCACTTAAGGATATAGCTTAACAGTTTGTGTATATCCATTTCTCATATATCCCACTGGCCAGACCTTAGTCCTGTGGTGACACCTAGCTATAAGGGAGTCTGGAAAATGTGGTCCTTAACTATGTGGCCATGTGCCCAGTTAATATTATTTTATTAGAAGGAAAGAAAAGGTATTGGGGGGCAACTCACAGTCTCTGCTGTACACTCTCACATCAAATTTTGTGATTTCTCTGGGAATATTATTTTCATAAATATTGGGTACCCAGTTGCTTTAGAATTAGAATCCAAACTTGTCAGCATGACAGATTTTGGCTCCTGACTCTCCCTCTAGCTCCTCTCTCAGCCCTCCTAATGTTGCATTCTAAATTGCACTTCTGCCAACTATTGCCCTCATACTTTTGTAATTGCAACTTTTCCTGAAATGATGTCTACTTTTTGTTCTTCAGGAGTTTAGTTGTCACCCGTCCTGGGAACATTTCCTTGAGCCTCTTCTATTTCACAGCTGCTGCTCATTGTCTCTTTCATATATTTTTATAGTATCATATGTGTCTTTCTTTTGTGATCTTTATTACAAGGAGTGCTTTTACTTCCCTGTGTCTCCCACTGAGGGACAAGGGCCAGGTCAGTCACCTCTATGTTGTCTGCTATGATACCTGATCCTGATGTTTTACTACTGTTTGTTGAGTGAGAAAATGAGTGAATGGCTATTTAGCTTACTAATTGTGGCTGATTAAGCTGGGAGCTCTTTTGTCATTTGGAAATTGCCGTACTTAGAATATTACTCAGTAGCCAGGACTGGGTCAGTTTATAATAGGCATTGGTAAAATAAAATAGCTTGAAATATTTATCAGATGACTAAAACATATACACATTATAGGAGATGCAAAAAATAGATGTGTAGAATTTCAGAGCAAGAGGGAGCCCTAGGTATCATCTATTCCAACCCTACTGCTTTTAGAAAGGTATATAATATATTGGAGAGGAAAAAGTTAAATCACTTGCTCAAGGGCCTCTGTGTTCAAGGAGCTTGCAGTGTCATTGGGTAGATGATATGTACAGACGTGAAAAATGTGATTGACAAAAAGTGCCCAAAGAGTAGAGAAGGCTGAACTGGTCAAGGTAGGTTCAACCATAGCCTTAGGTTTAGAGGTGAGTATTGATGGCTGGGAAGGATTTTGATATGAGAGGATATTTTAGATGTAGGCAATGTGTGAATAAAAGTACACATATAAGGGATGCCTGGGGTGGCTCAGTCAGTTAAGCCTCTGACTCTTGATTTTGGCTCAGGTTATGATCTCAGGGTCATAAGATCGAGTTCTGTGTAAGACTCCTTGCTGGGCATGGAGCCTGCTTAAGGTTCTCTCCTTCTGGGGCTCCTGGGTGGCTCAGTGTTTGAGCATCTGCCTTTGGCTCAGGTCGTAATCCTGGGGTCATAGGATTGAGTCCCATATCAGGCTCCCCATAGGGAGCCTGCTTCTCCCTTTGCCTATTATCTCTGCCTCTCTCTCTCTCTCTCTGTCTCATGAATAAATAAATAAAATCTTTAAAAAAAAAGGTTCTCTCATTCCCTCTCACTTTACCTCTCCCCCCTTAAAAAAGTGCACATATAAGAATTTATAGGTGACTGTTGGGATCTGTTCCATTGAATGGTATTTACTAACAAGAGAGAGGAGAAAAATAGAGTCAGAAAATGGAGGGACTTGAATACCATACTGCAGAAGGAAACCACTGGCACTTTTTGAGTTGGTGACTGATATAATGAAAATGATTTTTGCATGTTTTATTTGACTGGTAGGTGGACTGAGTTGAAGGCTAAATGGGTCGTGAAACTGGCACATTGTCTAACATGCTGACTAAAAAACATTAACTTAGTGGATTCCAAAGTTTTTGCTCGATGGCAAAAATATGAAACAGCAGGAGTTCCTGTGATAATTAACATGTCTGCTTTTTTCTTAATGGAAAAAGTAAGCCCAAGCAGCAAGTTTGTAATATTATAACGTGCATATATTAGTCATGACGTGACATACTGTAGATAATTGCATAAACTCTCACGTCACACTATTAAGCTGTACAAATTCCGGAAGTAACTGAGAATGTGGTAGCAGCTGCAGCACCAGGCCTTGCTCTTTTGCCAGTCCAGCCAATTAACATGAAGTGGCATGAACCTCTCAATGCATTTGGAAACTATTTTTGTTTAAAAATGTTTTCTTAGGAAACTAGAATGGAATATTGTACTTTGGTGCAAAACAGAAGCAAAGAGAGAACAATAGAGATATATACTAACTTTATCTAAAAATGGAAAATATTTATATGGTTAGGGATGAGTGTACTTCTTTAAGGGCAATATATGTGTGTCTGTGAAGGGATCTGTAGATGGGCTTAATGTAGGCTTTCAAAAAAGTCTAAGTTTATAGCTTCAGAAACATATATTGAATACTTAATCATTTTTTAAGGTCCTCTATGAGAAGAGTTTGATATTTATCTTTCTCCTAAGAATTACAGGGAAAAATCCAGTTAAATGAAGGTTCATTTAAGCTGTGTTTATTTGAGCCTAGCATATTTATGAAACATTTTAGGAAGCTTACCCAAAAAATGTTTGTTTCAGATGTTGTACAATTAAAAGTGTCAATACATATTCTATAGTAGTTTTGTACTTCAGCATGATTTAAAGTTAACTGTATGTTGGCTTTCGAAAATTAAAAGCATTTTCACAAATAAAAGAGTATATTTTTCCTCTGACCCCTCACCCCCTACTGTGTTAGAAAATTTGGTAAACTTTAGCCCATTATAAGCTTCTTATGCCTTTATAAAAACATGAAAATCCATTAACAGCTAGTTTCAGCATCATATACTATTATAAGACTTGTTATTGTAGGAAAGTCATGCTATTGAATATGCCTTTAAGACATAAAATCAGTTCTCATGATCTCCTAGCTATAATGTATTTTTAAAAATTCATTTGTTCTAGTTCCCAATGTGATTGAAATACTAATTGGAATACTTAAAATAATTTGCAGTATATTATTTAATAGGAATCTTTCAATAAACATCAGCACACAGGCTGCCTATGTATTACATAAAATCGTACTTAATCATTGTAGTCTTAAGAATTATAGTAGCAGTTAAGTGTATTAGCTCTAAGCCTGACTTAAAATTAGACTTCCACTTGCTACTTGCGTGTTAATAAGCAAGTTACTTAATTTCATTGGGTTATGGTTGCCTTGTCTCAAATGGAAAAAACAAAGAATTTTATAGGAATCAAATAAGGATGCCTGGGTGGCTAAGTGGGTTAGCCATCTGAGTCTTGATTTCGGCTCTGGTCATTCTTGGAGTCTTGAGGTAAGCCCTGCATCAGGTTCTCCACTCAGCAGGGTGTCTGCTGAAGATTGTCTCTCTCCCTCTTCTTGTGCCCCTTCCCCTGCCCCCTCTCTCTCAAAAATAAGCAAATAAATCTGTGAAAAGAATAAAATAATGCATGCAAGTGTTTAGCACAGTACCTACAAAATTTTAAGGTCCACTGAATGCTAGCTATTATTATTTTATATAAATAGTATAATTTGATTTTCAAAAGAATCTTGGCTGTTAGTTTAAATTTTTTCCAGCTATTTTATTTAAAGCAAACATCTATAGAAGAAAAAACATCAAAAGAATGAGGTAGGTGACAACATCAGCAACTTAATAGCTATCAAAGAATAGGGGACATTTTTGTCAGGTAAATTACTTGTTATTGTTGTCAAGTACTTGGACAAATAACTAAAGAAAATGACAAAAATTAACCACCAGGCTTTGAATGATTTTGCCTTACCTCTTATTGATAGGATTTGTTTTGAATTGCCTCAGTATTAATTAGGAAATACCTTGATTTTAATTAGACTTTTAAAAAACTTTATTTTGTTTTTTTTTTTAAACTTTATTTTGAAATAATTACTGATTCACAGGCACTTGAAAAGACAGAACAGAAAGAAATCATGTGTCCTTCTCCTTGTTTTCCCCAATGTAACTGTAGTACTTTATCAAAGCCTAAAAAATTGACATTGGTACAAAGTGTTTATAATTCTATACTGTTTTGTCTCATTGTATATGCATGTAACCACCTCCACATCAAGATATAGAACTATCCTATCTTCATAAACACAATTTAGACAACTCAATAAGGAAGGAAAGAAATCTATTGTATTTACCCATATTTTTCTTACCATGTTCTTTCTTTCTTCCTGATATTGCAAGATTTCTTGTTTTATCATTTCCTTTCAGTTTAGACATCCTCCTTTAGCCTTTCTTTTAGAGTTGGTCTGCTGGTAACAAATTCAGAGTTTTCCATATCTGGGAATACATTGATTTCTCCTTCATTTCTGAAGGATATTTTTGCTGGATATCGGATTCTGGGTTGCCAGTTCCTTTCTTTCCATACTCGAAAAATCTTGTGTGCCCCTTCCTTATGGCCTCCATGGCTTACTGATGAAAAATCTGTCATGTGAATTATTCTATCCTGTAGGTCAGGTGGCATTTCTCTGTCTCTGATTTCAAGATATTTTTATTTGTCAAAAGTATGACTGTGGTGTATATTAGATTAGATTTCTTCAGATTTACCCAATTTGGGGTTCACACAGCCTCTTGAATTTGTAGGCTTATTTCTTTTGCCAAATTTGGTAAGTTTCCAACCATTATTCCTTTGAGAACTCTTTCAGCTGAACCCTATTTTTCTCTCCCTCTCGGACTCTGATGGCATGAATGTTAAATCTTACATTACAGTCCCCCAAATCCTGATGTTCTCTTTGTTTTTTCTCTCCCTTTTGTTTAGGTTGGCTAATTAGTATTATTCTGTCTTTGAGTTCACTGATTATTCTCTTCTCCTTTCATTCTTCTGTTGAATCTATCTGCTGAGTATTTTATTTCAGTTATTGTATTTTCTAGTTTTAAAAGTTCCATTACATGCATCTTTATATTTTCTATTTCTTTACTGTGACTTCTATTTCTGTTCACTGAGATCATTTTTTCGTTTGTTTCGGGCATGTTCATAATTGCTTGTTCAAGGATTTTTATGATGGCTGTTTGAAAATCTTTGTCACATAATGTTAACATCTCTGTCATCTTGATGTTGACATTTATTTATTTTGTCATTCGGCTTGAGATCCTTTTGATTATTGGTATGAGTGATTTTTTTTTGGATATAGACTTGGACATCTTAAGCATGTCACAAGATTTGGAATTGCATTTAAGCCTTCTGCTTTACCCAGCTTCTCCTGGCACCACTCTGTCAGGGTTGAGGACAATGGTGCCTCATTATTGCCAGGTGGGTCTAGACATTCACATTCCCCAGTTGACCTCTGTTGATGCTTGAGGGGTCAGTTCTTCATTACTGATGGGTGAAGGTGGGAGTACTGGTTCCTTATAAGGCCTCCAGTGATACATCCCTGACTGAAAAGGGTAGGAGTGCATTGTTACTGCTCTGTGCATGGTCTCCACTGGTGCAATGGCAGGAGATAGCCACATTACCACTGGACGATGTGCAAATTCTGACTCTCCAGCCGGCCTCCTCTCACACCACCCCATCAGGGGCTAATGTGCCTCATTACAGCCTTGTGAGGGTGGAAGTTTAGGCTCCCTGCCAAGCCTTTAGTGATGTGGGGATAGTTAGATTTTTTCTGTGGTGTTTGGCTGGAGTAGAACAGTTCTTGTCTAAAAGTGTTCTGTCCTGCTAAGCTGCCCCTTTCCTGATGATTTGGTTAGGTGAACATACCTTTCTTAGGGTTTTTCCCCCCCTTCATGCTCATTGTCATTTCTGGGTTTTCAGCTTCAGCTTCACACCGGGAATATATGAGGTTAGTAGAAAACTCACCACTATGTTGTTCCTTGCTCCTGAGTTCCCTAGCCAGTCTGCCTCTCCTCTCCACCTTTCAGAGCATTCTTGTATTTGTTTTGTATATAACACCCATGGCTTTTGGCTGGACTTTGTAGGAGGAATAGGAAGAAAGACATCTACTTCATCTTTTCAAAAGGAGAAGTTTGACTGACTTATTTTCGGTGTTTCTGAAATCTTACTAATTATTAAGGTTTAATTACATCTCAGAATTTGAACCTGGAGACTTATCCTGACTGAGACATTTTGGAGTAGCTTTGTATGCCATCATTTTACTTTAGTAGTAATCTTGTTTAAAGGTATCTTTATATAGGCAACATTTCTTTAGAAGGCAAAGTGCTAATTCAAGAGGCATCACACACACCCCCATTCAAGAGTCTGTTACACCTTTAAAATTTTGCATATATTAAACAGATACGCCTTGAGATAAGGGCAATAAAAGAGGACGGATGTATAGATGACAGATTTCACAGAGAATAAAATCTTAGAGTAAGAGTGCAAGACTAGTGTCATACTGAATTTAGTAATGTAATTATAATGCTTAAGTAATGATTAAACTTGCATGTTATTGCAGCATTAGTTAACTAGCAAACACATAATTCTTCTTAAAATCCTTTAGAGACATATTGTATTGGCACACATTATTGTTTTACATGTCCTGAAACAGTAAATATAGATTGGACTGATTGAAAGACTTGCTGCTTTAGCAATGAATTTCCTTGGTACCTTAGTATCTCACTGTGATTTTACTTTGTCTTTTCTGTTGTTTTCCTCTTAAAGGAGTTAGAGAACATGGCTTCAAAATAATTGCAGTGGCAAAGCCTTTCTTTTGCTCCTAGAGTTGAGGTATACTGCTAGAAGGGGCCATTGATGGCCCCAGAGATAAAATTTATCTTAGGATAATGAAATATTCAGAGCCGAATGTGAACATACATATCACTCCACTCAGTTGAGAGGTGAAGAATCTGAAGCCCAGAGATTGTTGTCAGACTTGGGTGAGTTAACTACTTAGAAAGAAGTGGCACTTGAATTCAGATTCCCTGATCTTGAGGCCATTGTGTTTTCCATTAGCTGGTACAGTGAGGGGAGACTGTGTCCTAGAGCCTGCTCCAAAATTATGGTGGGGGGATGGCAAGGACAAAAGTAACTATAGAATGTGGTAGAAAGTTACTGCTCAACTTTGCGCAGTGGCAGTATCGTAGCCAATGAGGTTTATCCGAGGCGCGATTATTGCTAATAGAAAGTTACTGCTCTAATAAAAGAGGGTCAGATAAAGTTCTGTGAAATGTAATTATTTAGTCATTTAAAAATATACTTCCATTCAAAAATGTACTTCAGTTCTGTCCTATGAATACATAGGGAAAAGGAAAGAAGTCAGAAAACTAACTTCCAAACCCTTTAAGTGAGTAAGATCCTTGAGTTTGTGGATTTTTAGTTTGAAAAGTCATGCTCCTAGTGTAAAAATGTAGACAGTAGTGCTTGGTTTAGACTTTTTCATAATTTATTTAACCCAAGGTAAATTTTTATATATAGGCACACCTCATTTTATTGTACTTTGCTTTTATTGCACTTCACAGATATTGTGTTTTTATAAATTGAAGGTTTGTGACAGCCCTGCATTGAGTCTGTCAGTGCCATTTTTACAAAGCATTTGTATGTCTCTGTTTCACATTTTGACAATTCTTGAACTATTTCAAACTTTTTCATGATTATTATATTTGTTATGGTGATCTGTGATCTTTGATGTTCCTATTCTGACTGTTTTAGAGCATCATGAAATGCATGCATATAAGATGGTGAACTTAATTTATAAATTTTGTGTGTGTTCTGACTGCTCCATTGACCACACGTTCTCCAGTCTCCTTCTTCTGGGGCCTCCCTATTTCCTAAGACACACAATATTGAAATTATTTAAATTAACAACCCTACAATGGCCTGTAAGTGTTCAAATGAAAGGGGCCATGTGTCTCTCATTTGAAATCACTAGATAGAAATGGTGAAGCTTAGTGAAGAAGGCTTGTCATAAGCTGAGACAGGCTGAAAGCCAGGCATCTTGCACCAAACAGTTAGCCTCCTTGTGAATGCAAAGAGAAAGTTCTCGAAGGAAATTAAAAGTGCTACTCCAGTGACTACATGAATGATACATAAGCAAAACAGCCTACTGCTGATACAGAGAAAGTTTGAGTGGTCTGGACAGAAGATCAAACCAGCCGCAGCATTCCCTTAAGCCAAAACCTAATCCGGAGCAAGACCTTAACACTCTTCTATTCTATGAAGGCTGCAAGAGAGGAAGAAGCTGCAGGAGAAAAGTTCGAAGCCAGGAGAGGTTGGTTCATGAGGTTTAAGGGAAAAGCCATCTGTATAATGTGACAGTGCAAGGGGAAGCAGCAAGTGCTGATGTGGAAGTTGCAGCAAGCCATCCAGAAGGTCTAGCTAGGATGGGTAATGAAGAGGCTGCTACGACACACCAGGTTTTGATGTGTAGATGAGACAGCCTTCTATTAGAAGAAGATGCTATCCAGGACTTTTGTAGCAAGAGAGGAAGAGTCCACGCCTGGCTTCAAAGCTGCAAAGGACAGGCCGATGCATTAAGTTTTCAAGGCGACTATAGCCCGTGACTTTAAGTTGAAGCCAACATCATGGATGGTTCCGGAAATCCCAGGGCCTTAAGAATTGTGCTAAGTCTACTCTGCCTGTGCTAACAGGAATGACAAAGGCTGGATGACAGCACCTCTGTTTATAGCATGGTTTGCTGAATGTTTTATGCCCACTGTTGAGACCTAGTGCTCAGAAAAAAAAAGATTCCTTTCAAAATGTTACTGCTAGCTGACAACTCACCTGGTCACCCAAAAGCTCTGGTGGAGACGAGGGTACTACAAGATTCATGTTTTTGCTCCGGCTAGCACAACGTCCATTCTGTAGCCGTGGATCAGGGAGTCATTTTGAGTTTAAAGTCTTATTATGTAAGCAACACATTTCGTAAGGTTCTATCTGCCATGGATCGTGAGTCCTCTGATGGATCTGGGCAAAGTCAGTTGAAAACCTTCTGGAAAGGATCCCCCATTCTAGATGACATTAAGAACATTTGTGATTCGTGAGAAGAAGTCAAAATGTCAATGTAAAAGGAGTTTGGAAGAAGTTGATTCCAACTGTCATGGATGACTTTGAGGGAGGCAGTAAGTGCAGATGGGGATGGGGTAGAAATAGGCAGAGAACTAGAAGCAGAAGTAGAGCCTGAAGATGGGACTGAATTTCTGCACACTGAGGATCCAACTTGAACAGACGAGGAGTTGCTTCCTATGGATGAGCAAAGAAAGCAAAGAGAGTGGTTTCTTGAGATGAAATCTACTCCTGGCAAAGATGCTGCAGAGATGGTTGAAATGACAACAAAGGATTTAGAATATTCCCATATATTTAATTGGTAAAGTGAGTGCAGAGTTTGAGAGAATGGACTCCAATTTTGAAGGAAGTTCTAGTGTAGGTAAAATGCTATCAAACAGGATCTCTTGCGATGGAGAAATTGTGAAAGGAAGATTGTATCGATGTGGCAGACTTCATTGTTATCTTATTTTAAGAAATCGCAATGGCCACTGACCCTTCAGCAACCACCATCCTGATCAGTCAGCAGCCATGCAACTTTGAGGTGAGAGTCTCCACCAGCAAAAAGATTACAACTTGTTGAAAGTTTAGATACTGGTTAACATTTTTTTTAGCAATGAAACATTTAAAAATCAAGATGTGTAAATTTTTTAGACATAATGCTGTTGCACACTTACTAGACTCCAGTATAGTATAAGCAACTTCTTTTAAACAAAAATTTTATGTGCACTGGGAAATAAAAAAAATCATTTAGGTCACTTTATTGTGATACTCTATTGCAGTGGTCTGGAACTGCACCTGCTATATCTCTGAAATACGCCTCTAAATAGATGACAAATAAGTAAATGTACATATATATAAGATATATATATATATTGGTATGTGTATATTTATATAAACATGATTAGATTCAATAAGAGGTTCAAAGAGCTGGACATCTCACTATAAGGGCAATTTTCTTTTAGTATCTTTGTTTTGTTTTTGTTTTGCTATTTTTTGATAACTGCAACAAAACTGATCTAAAATTGCAGCTTCTGGAAGGACCATTTGTTCTAGCTCATTTTGTACCTCCCCTTGAACTTGACCCTGGTGTCTCATGGGGCCTTGTGTTGAAGAGCAGGGTCTCTGAAGACATCCTTGTTGACCATAGTTTTTTGTCCTAGAGGATATCCACACAATACCTTGTGGATATGAGGTGATTGTAGTTATAAACCTTCACAAAATACTTGATCTTTGACAATTTGGCAATTTCTTCTTGCCCATGGGAGCTGTAACTTTGCAGGGAGAGCAGTCCATTCCAGCCACCAGAGCATGACTGTAGGGACAGTCTGATGTGCCATCATCAATGTTCTTCACGATGACCACTTTGTGTCCAGAATAGCATCCAGCCAGGACCAGCATCACCCTCCCAAGTTTCATGAACTTGCCTATCTCAACACCAGCCACTCAGGCTTCCAACAGAAAGAAGGGAGATTTTTTTCTCTCTTTTACAGATTTTATTTATTCATGAGAGACACACAGAGAGAGGCAGATACATAGGCAGAGGGAGAAGCAGGCTCTATGCAGGGAGCTTGATGTGGGACTTGATCCTGGGACTCTGGGAATACGCCCTGAGCTGAAGGCAGGCGCTCAACCACTGAGCCACCCAGTTGTCCCAAGAAGGGAGATTTTTCTAATAAAGCTTTGAACAGTGGAATGAGTCATCTCAGGATACAGGGACTTCTGTCCCTGGAAGTGATGAAGGAAAGGCTCATTGACCTTTGACAGGAACAATAGTTTAGATGAGAATTAAGCATTGTATCGGTGGTGGGATCTAAATGATCTATGAAGTTCCCTTTGGACTCAAGATTTTTTTTGTTTTTGGACTCTTAAGATTTTATTATTTAAATTGTTTCAATTGCTGCCTAAACTTTGGGGACACAAGCATAATTTAAATATTTTAATTTCCTCACTTGACACAGGAGAAATCCTTTATTTCTTGATTTTTAGAGATTGAAAGTGTCATATCTAACATTTAAAAAATCTGTCATTGAGTAGCATTCTCATTATTGGAATTATATTTTATATTAGGCATCACCAAAACTGTGTTTCGTTAGAAGTGTATGTAGGACCAACATTTTAGTGCATCCCTCATGGGTGGAGGAATTGAAGCAAGATACCAGATTTAGCTTATGTGCTGGAGATTTCCCACTATAACAAAATATGAATGTGTTTTAATTTCTAGTAGTGGTCAGTACAATATTGTGCAATGTTTCTTTTTTAAAAATTTTTTTAAAATTTTTATTTATTTATGATAGTCACAGAGACAGAGAGAGAGAGGCAGAGACACAGGCAGAGGGAGAAGCAAGCTCCATGCACCGGGAGCCCAACGTGGGATTCGATCCCGGGTCTCCAGGATCGCGCCCTGGGCCAAAGGCAGGCGCCAAACCGCTGCGCCACCCAGGGAACCCTGTTTCTTATCAATATAGATATTTCAGGTCCTTTCTAGTCTTTATTATAGCATAATTCATATACGTAGCAAAACACTTAAAACACTCAAAAACTATCCATGAAAAATAAGTCTTCTCTCTCTAGGGGCAGACATCGTTAGTTTTTATTTTTGTCTTTATGTGTACAGATGTTTTCTCTGCAAATAAAAGTAGGTGCATATATCCTCTTTTAAATACAAATGAGAGGGCAGCCCTGGTGGCTCAGCGGTTTAGTGCCACCTTTGGTCCGGGGTGTGATCCTGGAGACCTGGGATCGAGTCCCATGTCAGGCTCCCTGCATGGAGCCTGCTTCTCCCTCTGCCTGTGTCTCTGTCTCTGTCTCTCTGTCTCTCTCTCTGTCTGTCATGAATAAATAAATAAAATATTAAAAAAATAAATAAATACAAATGAGAATGAATAATAGAAACTGCTCTTTGCGTGCTTAAAAAAAGATTTAATATATGTTATAGATCTTTCCATGTCAGGACAAAAATACCTACTTTATATAATTTTTAACAACTGATATATAATTCATATACAATAAAATTCACCCTTTTGAAGGGTAGAGTTCAGTCGGGCTTTTTTTTTTTTTTCAGTTCACAAAATTGTGCAACTGTTACCAGTAATTACAGAACATTTTCATCAAAAGAAACCCTGTATCCATTAGCAGACACTTCACATCTCCCCTCTTCCCCCTATTCTTGGCAATCACTAATTTGTTGCTCTGTGGATTTGCTTATTCTTAACATTTCATATAAGTAGAATCATACAACATATGGCATATTTTATCTAGCTTCTTTCACTTAGGACAATGATTTCAAGGTTCCTTTATGTTCTCTAACATGTATCAGTAGTTAATAAAATGTTATTCAGTCATAGAAGTTATTGTATAGCTATTCCAAAATTTTTTGTATATGCGTCCACTGATGGATATTTGGCTTGTTTCCACTTTTTGGCTATTATGAAGAATGCTGCTATGAACATGCATGTACACTTTTTTATGTGGCATGTTACCTTACTATTTTTAATAACTTCATAGTAACCCATTATGTGGATGTTCTATAGTTTATCTAAATCATCTCCTACTTAGGGCATTTGGATTAGGTGTAGACTCTGTAATTCAACTTATTTCAAGACTGTCTTGTCTTACACATCCATTTCTGTGTGGCTTTGTGAGACAATATTCTAAGCAGTGGAATTACTACATCAAATGATATGTGTAATTTTTTATTTTGATTAATATATTGTCTCATTGCCTCCCAGAGAAGTTTCATTGATTTATGCTTCTACATATCTGTTTCCCCACATTTTTTTCTGTTATCTTTTTAATCTCTCCAGCATTTGTAATGTTCACCCTTTTTCCTAATATTTCATGCTAACTCTCTTTTTGCCAGAAGTTTGTCACTGTTATTTGGCTAACTGCCCCGTCCCCTAACACCCCAACTCTTGGTTTTCTTGATTTATATTTTTGTTTTCTATTTCATTCATTTGTGCTCTTTATTATTAATATACTTGTACTTTTTGAAATTTTGTTACATTTTTTTTCTAGCTTATTACATTGGATGCCTAATCTATTTTTTTGGTCTTTCTTTTTTAATGTAAGCACTTTAGGTTTTAAGCTTTCCTCTAAGCTTTGCTTTAATTGCACCTCACAAGTTTTGCTGTGTTGTGTGTGTTATTTTTCTGTTTTAAGCATTTTCTGATTTCTTTTGTGGTTTCTTCTTTGATCCTATGTGTAATTTAGGAGGGTTTCTTGATATTCAAACTTGAATGATTTTAGTTATCACTTACTGATTTTTAGCATAATTTCATAGTGAGTATAGAATATATCTTTTAAAAAAAGGTTTACTTATTTGAGAGAGAGAGTGCACCAGTGGGAGGGGCAGAGGGAGAGAGAGAGTCTCAAGCAGACTCCACACTGAGTGCAGATTCTGTTGTGGGGCTCAAACCCATGACTCTGAGATCAGGGCGACGGAGATCAGGACATGAGCTGAAACCAAGAGCTGGACACTTAACCAGCTGCACCACCCAGGAGCCCCTAGACTATACTTTCATTTTCCATCATTTTGATATTTGTTGAGACTTTATAGCCTAGTATATGGTCCATTTAAAAAAAATCTGTGCTTGTGAAAACAAGATAATTTTTCCACTTGATGAAAGAATGTTGTATGTATACTCAATAGATGAAACTGGATAATTGAGTTCAAAGTATATGTAACATTACTTTTGTCTGCTTGTTCTATCAGTTACTGAGAAAACGTGGTTTAAAATATTCTATTACCCAGGGCAATTTACACGTTTAATGCAATCCCTATCAAAATCCCATGGACTTTCTTCAGAGAGTTAGAACAAATTATTTTAAGATTTGTGTGGAATCAGAAAAGACCCCGAATAGCCAGGGGAATTTTTAAAAAGAAAACCATATCTGGGGGCATCACAATGCCGGATTTCAGGTTGTACTACAAAGCTGTGGTCATCAAGACAGTGTGGTACTGGCACAAAAACAGACACATAGATCAATGGAACAGAATAGAGAACCCAGAAGTGGACCCTGAACTTTATGGCCAACTAATATTCAATAAAGGAGGAAAGACTATCCATTGGAAGAAAGACAGTCTCTTCAATAAATGGTGCTGGGAAAATTGGGCATCCACATGCAGAAGAATGAAACTAGACCACTCTCTTTCACCATACACAAAGATAAACTCAAAATGGATGAAAGATCTAAATGTGAGACAAGATTCCATCAAAATCCTAGAGGAGAACACAGGCAACACCCTTTTTGAACTCGGCCACAGTAACTTCTGGCAAGATACATCCACGAAGGCAAAAGAAACAAAAGCAAAAATGAACTATTGGGACTTCATCAAGATAAGAAGCTTTTGCACAGCAAAGGATACAGTCAACAAAACTAAAAGACAACCTACAGAATGGGAGAAGATATTTGCAAATGACATATCAGATAAAGGGCTAGTTTCCAAGATCTATAAAGAACTTCTTAAACTCAACACCAAAGAAGCAAACAATCCAATCATGAAATGGGCAAAAGACATGAACAGAAATCTCACAGAGGAAGACATAGACATGGCCAACATGCACATGAGAAAATGCTCTGCATCACTTGCCATCAGGGAAATACAAATCCAAACCACAATGAGATACCACCTCACACCAGTGAGAATGGGGAAAATTAACAAGGCAGGAAACAACAAATGTTGGAGAGGATGCGGAGAAAAGGGAACCTTCTTACACTGTCGGTGGGAATGTGAACTGGTGCAGCCACTCTGGAAAACTGTGTGGAGGTTCCTCAAAGAGTTAAAAATAGACCTGCCCTACGACCCAGCAATTGCACTGTTGGGGATTTACCCCAAAGATACAGATGCAATGAAACGCCGGGACACCTGCACCCCGATGTTTCTAGCAGCAGTGTCCAAAATAGCCAAACTGTGGAAGGAGCCTCGGTGTCCATCAAAAGATGAATGGATAAAGAAGATGTGGTCTATGTATACAATGGAATATTACTCAGCCATTAGAAACGACAAATACCCACCATCTGCTTCAACGTGGATGGAACTGGAGGGTATTATGCTGAGTGAAGCAAGTCAATCGGAGAAGGACAAACAGTGTATGTCCTCATTCATTTGGGGAATATAAGTAATAGTGAAAGGGAATATAAGGGAAGGGAGAAGAAATGTGTGGGAAATATCAGAAAGGGAAACAGAACATAAGGACTCCTAACTCTGGGAAACGAACTAGGGGTGGTGGAAGGGGAGGAGGGTGGGTGGTGGGGGTGAATGGGTGACGGGCACTGAGGGGGACACTTGACGGGATGAGCACTGGGTGTTATTCTGTATGTTGGTAAATTGAACACCAATAAAAAATTAATTTATTAAAAAATATTCTAATCTGTGGGTTTTTCAGTTTCTTTTTTTAAAGATTTTTATTTATTGAGAGAGAGAGAGAGAGACAGAGCATGAGCAAGGGCAGAGGGAGAGGGAGAAGCAAGCTCCTCGCTGAGCAAAGAGCCCGATGAGGGGCCTTAGAAAATTTTTTTAGCTGTCTTTTCTCACCTCTAGTACGCTTTATAGATGAGGAAGCTTGGCTCCTTATAGGTGAGTTAACTTTTTCAGAGTTACCTTTTAGCAGAGTGGAGATTAAAAACAAAGTCCCCTTTCTGATTCCCTTATTTTCCTGTTTTTTGTTGTTGTTGTTGTTGTTGTTTTTTCACTTGAAATTCTCCTTATAGTCACAGACCTAGCAACCTGCTGAATTACTAGAGTGTTCTACCTATATAAAGTGCTACAAACTATCTCTTCTTTGGACTCTTTTTGGTGCAGAGGACATCATGACCTTGGCTGACATGTGGATTCTACCTAAGGGTTTGTTTGTTGCAGTAAAACTCTTAAAGGTAAATCTGCCAACTCTTTTGAGTTTAGCCACTCTTGGGGATTGAGAACAAACTGGTTTTCGGAGAGTCCAGAACCTCTTCAAATGCATATTTATGAGTCTGACCTGGCAGCACACATTCATATGTATTTCCCCTAGCACAGTAAGTTTGTTGGCTTCATCCTGCTGCAGCAATTCTACTGTCTTGTTTTTAATAGTCAGCTTTTTCTTCATTTGTGCAACTGCCAGGATGTCTTTTTTTAAGATTTTATTTATTTATTCATGAGACAGAGAGAGAGAGAAAGAGAGAGAGAGGCAGAGACACAGGCAGAGGGAGAAGCAGGCTCCATGCAGGGAGCCCGACGTGGGACTCGATCTAAGGTCTCCAGGATCACGCCCAGGGCTAAAGGTGGCGCTAAACCACTGAGCCACCCGGGCTGCCCCGCCAGGATGTCTTTTATGGATATTCCCACTCCTTTGGATTGTGCTGCTGGTTGGTATATGATCTTGTGGGGGCAGGTGGACTTACCATTATGGTAAAGTTCCATATGTTCTTCAAGCAGGTTACTGAATTTATGACCATGACAAACAGTTTTCACTAGCGATTTTATAAGAATTCATCAAGTTGTAAACATTATAGGCTCTTTGCCCATAAGCATATATGTTTGAAGACTGGATTCTAGTAAATCCACTTTTTTATTTTACTGGCCCCACTCATAGCATGAAAGTTCAAGAAGGTATCTTTGGGTTTGTGTAGCTGATTCTCTTTCTTTGCTTTTTTTCTCCTGCCCCACCACGTATACTTTTAATTATTTCTGTCTAAGGTTCCCCCTATATTCTAGAAGGTCACTGCATGTGTTAAGAGTAACTGACAGAATGCACTACCCAGATGAACAGTATGACAGAAGATAGTACTTTGAGAACTACCGTCTATCCTCTTTGGATTGGAGCATTGTTTATATGGTCTATGTCAACCTTAGAAATAACACTGTCAGTTATTTTACCAACAAAAATGGGTTTATTCAGGAATAGCAGAGGATTACAATTTGGGACAAGCAAGCTGAAATGAAACCATAGGCAAGTCTGGAGAACAAAGAAGAATGCCCTTTTGCAGAGGAAAGTGTGTGTGGGGGTGCTGTTATAAACAAAAAATCCATTGGAGTAAATAGTGAGTTCAAGGTATAGTGGCTTTGCATTGACTAAGTTGTAACAATCTCTCATTGGCTGGGCTGTCGCTGGGCCGGTGGTGGCAGGGGTGAGATGGGGAGGACTTTTTTTCTTCATTTTGGAGTAGTAAAGTTCTAGCTAAGTAGTATCAACTTTAAGGTAGGTCTCTTCCTTTGGGTCTGCAATTGACCACCAGTGGTAGGGCACAAGAGCTCCCCCTTCTGGCCTCCTGGCTCTATTCTAAATAAGGTTTCCTTTTATTAAGTTTCACATCTATGAGGCCTTTTTTTTCCGTATATCAGATCCTTGCTCCTCTCCCAAGCTCAGTACACTATAGTTAATCTTCTTGTGTCCTTAGAGCTTTTCATTAGTGATGAGGATGGATTTCAGTCTTTATGGACAATGTGTAGGAATGAAGTAGGTATCCTGGGGGAGGGAGGGTCATCCCAAGGTGAGGAAGCCATGTAAGGGAGATAAAACAGGAACTAGAGCTAGGGACTCTGTGTGCTGGTGGTGGAGAGCAATGACAATTAGCAAGTGACCAGATCCTCACTAAAATGTTTTTTTTTTAAAGGTTTATATATAACCCCAAAGAGATGAGTTTTTATACTGATGACACTGTGGAGCCACTGAAATATTTATAAGCAGAAGGATGACTTCAGAGCGGCCTTTTAGCAATATTAGTCAGGCTGTAGCTTGTAGAAAGCATTGAAGGAGGGCAAGTCCCAAGATTAATCACGAGATTAGTTAGAAGGCTGATAGAGTAATTCAAGCTAAAATAACGTGTCTGAACTAAGGTCTAATAGAAAGTAGAGAGAGGAGGAAGGATGGAGTCGAAAGCCAGTTGAAGGCTTCACAGCTTGAATGGATGAAGGATTGAGAATGTGGGAAGGAATAAAGGATGAAGCCCAGGTTTCTGGCTTGTGCTGACTTGGAAGACCTGATATTCCCAGTGCCACAGAATACAACAGGAGTGGGGCAGGGAAAAATCAAATCATGTAGATAGGATGACAAGTTAAATTCAGGACACATTAAAATCAAGGCACTCAAGTGCCATCTCTGTTATCTAGTAGGCTCTGTTGTTCTGGATCTTAGAAGAGGTCTTGCCTTCAAATAATTTTATATTACATGTTTTTGACCACAATGAAAGATAATTTTAAAATAACATTAATGTTTTGAAATCTTTATTTTAGAAATTGTCAGCAAATTAGTAGTAGTTGAAGACAAGGGGATGCATGTGATTGTTTGCTCAAGGGAGGTATATAAAGTGAGAAGGGCAGAAATAAGTGAACCACCACCATTATAGATAGAGCTGTACAGAGAAGGAGAAATCTAAAATTGTGCTGTGAGGAAAACCAGGAGCCCAAGATCGAGTGGATTTAGGAAGTGGTGGAAGAGATGTTTAATCTAGAGAGTAGTCTTCAGTGTCATGCCCCAGCGATGCAGGTCAGGATGGAGTGAACGAACATGCTCAGTGACTTGGATTTAGCTACTAGAGCCTCTTAGTGAGTGAGAGCCTCTTTTATGGGTGAGAGCAATTTCGTGTAATGCATTCTTTTGCAATTATGCTTTTACCCAATCTTCTCCACTGGAGACCTCTTTATATTGTCCACAGTACCTAACACATAGTAAACACTCAATAAATGTTTGTTGAATTAATAAATTTGAATGTGATCATCCTTACCATCAGGAGAAATCCTTATTGAAGTCTGGATCTGCTCTGCTAAAAATTCAGTATTCGGTGGATAGAGTGATAGTCTACTAGATTCTGCTTCTGTGTCACAAGATATTTGTGGATGAAATCTTGAAAACTCTTAGTTAAAATAGTTAAGATAGTTTCTCACTTTGTTTTATTTGAGCTTTGGGGGATTTTAGCATTCAAGATTATTAATACTTTTATTTTGCAACAGTTTTTCTCTTTTCTGTTTCTTCCTTCCTCGGTATGTTGAAACCTTACTTTCTGTTGAGATCACTTGTACCTCATTTAGAAAGAGCAGCATAGGAAGAAAATGTTGGGTTGTGTTCTAGGAATAAGGTTATTTTGAAATGAACTGTCCTGTGACTTTTTAAAATGTACTGCAATGTAATGAAATTAACATCAATTGAAAAAAAGAAATTAACATCAATTGCAATATAAATTATACACAATTTAGGTTTATCTGCAAGTTTAAAAGAGCCTTTGAACATTTTATACGTATAATTGGATAATTTGTTTTACATGGCCTTAGTTATTTGGGCTTCTGGAACATTATCATTTAGTTGGAACCTAGCAGGAGTTTGTATATCTTCCCTTAAATAAAACTGTTTCTTTTTTTTTTTTTAAGTGGCTCCCTCTGTAGTAGTAACACTGGGGAGCAGGACTAGGAGGAGAGAGGTGTGGAGTAGTATATAGAATGAAAGGGGGTGTTAGGATTAATTTTCTATGCCAATTTGGCTCTTTGGCTAAACATTCTAGGTGTTTCTTTGGAGGTATTTTTAGATGAGATTAACATTTAAATTAGTATGTTGGGTAAAGCAGGTTACCCTTCATAGAGTGAGTGGGTCTTATCTAATTATTTGAAGGCCTTAATAGAAAACGACTGATCCCCCATCCCAAAAAATAATTCTGCTAGCCATCTGACTCAAGCTTCACCATCAACTCTTTCCCGAGTCTTCAGCCTGCCAGCCTCCAAAACTGTGTGAGCCAGTTCCCTAAAATCTCTCTCCTTCTCTCTCTCTCTCTTTCTGTGTGTGTATGTGTGTGTTTTTATATTTAAATATATAGGGGCACCTGGCTGGCTCAGTTAGTAGGCCATGCAATTCTTGGTCTTGGGGTCATGAACTCAAGCCCCACATTGGGCATAGAGCTTACTTAAAAAATCATATACATATAAAATATGTTTTTATATCTAATGTTTTATATTTATATGTTTATATGGTTTCTCTCTATATAACATCTCTTATTGCTTCTTTTTCTCTGGAGAACCTTTACTAATGCAGGGGGAAATACAGTTTTGCTTCATTATTTTGAATATTTTTGCTTTCCTTGTCTACCTCTGTTTCCTCTTGGTTTGGTGCATTCTGGAAATGTGCGACACACTTGATTACAGATGCAGGTCAGCAAACATGCTGGGATCTTCCTGTGCATAGATTAAGGTATACTGCTCGCTATTTGGTGGCTCCCAACTGAACAAGGCTAGGTCTCTGCTCTTGAGGAGTTTAAGACTGGAAGTGAGCAAACATCTGTGAGATAAGGCAGTTTTTGATTGGTTCTGTAAGAGAAAGCTAAGCAGCATGCAGTAGAAATCAGAAGGGAGTGATGACTTCTGCTTGGCTAGTTGGGCAAGTTTGGGGCTGATCCTTAAGGATGGCGGGGTTTAAATTACTGCCTTGTAGTGGAGGAAGTAGGGCCATAAAAGCACATCCCAGAAAGAGGTAACATGAGGAACAAAGGCCCAGGACTCAGGAAGTAGGGGGGTGCACTGAGAATAAGAAAAAAATGTGGCTGTTATTTTACAGGAATACTCTCTAGTGAGATATTTTCAGAATCAAATGGACCCTAGAAAAGAGACAGCCTGCTGTTTCCTCTCAGCAGCTGTGGGTAGGAATGAATGCAAATGTGTGCAAATGCTTGTATACACGTGTTCTTTGCTGTCTTCCACCAGGGTTGCTTCTGTTTAGAGACCCCATAGCCTTATCTGCTAAATCTGGTCTATTCTACTATCTGGGACTGACTGAATTTTCCCTCTGGGCTCAGCATCACTCAGAGAATGGAAGGAAAATGGAGCTTGGGGTTTGACAGTCCCTACTTCACAACTGTGCTCTAAGCTTCTCTCACGTTGGCCATTGGGCCTTGCTGCTTCCTGGGAATGTGTCTGGGGGAGTCCTGTGAGGTATTCTTTGCTTTCAGGTATTTTGTAATGACTCAAATGAGGTGGCGTATATAAAAGTGCTTTGTAACCTGCAAAGTACTGAACAGGTGCAGGCATTATTTTTTTTTTTTCTACAGACAGTGGATACTATGTTAGTGTCATATTTAAGTTTTTGAGCAGAGGCCTTACCCTAACCTTCTGTAATCAAGTATTGGTATAACAGCTTTTTTTTTTTAAAAAAGAATTATTTATTTTAGAGCAAGAAGTGAGAGAGTGCACACCTGAGCAGGAGATGGGGCAGAGGGAGAGGGAGAGAGAGAATCCTCAAGCAGACTCCATGTGGAGCAGAGAGCCTGGTGGGGGGCTCAATCCCTGGACCCTGATATCATGACCAGAGCTGAAATCAAGAGTCCATGCTCAATTGACTGAGCCACCTAGGCACCCCACAGAATTTTTTTAAGTTACTTTTATTTTCCTAAAGGGCCATTTTGGAGCCTCATTCAAAGGATTTAATTAGTAGAGTTGCAAAAAGAACTTTGTTTCACCGTCAGCACATTCTTATTTTGTAATCCCTAAATATGGATCCAATTGGAATCCAAGTCACATGGATTGAACTTTTAAACACTTTTGGTTAGGTTTATTGAGGTGTAATTTACATATAGAAAAATCTCCCCCCTTTTAGTGTACAGTTGTGAATTTTGACAAACCTATGAGTCATGTCACTACCACCACAATGAAGATATAGGGCAGGCAGTTCTATGACCACCCAGATTCACTTGCCTAGTTGTCAGCATGTTATCTCATCTCCAGCAAGCACTGATTTGTTCTTTGTCCCTATGTTTTTACCTTTTCTAGTTTGTCATAAATGGAATCATATAGTATTTAGTTTTGTGAATCTGGCTCCTTTTACTTATTTAGCATAACATCTTTGAGACTCATTCAAATTGTTGCATGGATCAGTAGTCTGTTTCTTTTTTATTGCTGAGTGATATCTTTTGGTATGAATGTACTACTGTTTATCCATTCACTACTTGAAAACATTTGGACTGTTTTCAGATTGGGATGATTATAAATAAAGCTGCCCTAAACATTTGTTTATAGATTTTTGTGTGAACATAAGTTTTCATTTCTTAGGGTAAATATCTTTGGATAGCACTGATGGATGGATCATGTGGTAAAAGTATGTTTAACTTTATATAAAAATGTCAAACTATTTTTACCAGCAGTGTATGAGAATTTCAGTTGCTCAGCATCCTTCCCAGCACCTTGGTATTTAAAAAATTTTTTTAGCCGTTCTGTAGGTAGTAAGATAACTAATTATATTTTTAATGAATGAATTTTATATGTAAATTATACCCCAATAGTTGATCATTTTTTAAAAAGCACCAGCAACAAAGTAGGAAAAAGAAATAGTAACATACAAAAAAACCCTAAGGGTGAATATCTAAAGTAGAAAAGGAACTCATAAAATTAAAAAGAAAAGCACAAATGGGATGTAACTGAAATGGTAAATTCACAGGAAAAGATATGTGAATAAGCCAGTAAGTATAAGACAGGCTCACTAGCTAGATATCAGGAAATTCAATGGGGCTTTTTTTTTTTAAAGGAAATTCAGTGAGGCTTTAAAAAAATGTATGTTAAGTCCCCAGGGGTGGGCAGGTAATTAAGCTCACTTATTCTTCTTGGGAGTGTCAATTAGTATGGGTTTTGGAACAATTTGACAGTATGTATAAAAACAATACATATACCTTTCATTTCAGCTAGCCGCTTTGAAGACTGAATTGCATAAAGTGTTTCACATCTGTGCAAAGATGTAGGAACAATGTTAACCTTAAAAAATAAAACTGCCAGTTATTTTACCAGTAAAAACTGGTTTATTTGGGAATAATAGCAGAGAATTAAGCATTCAGGACATGCAAACTTGTCAAAACCATAGGCAATTCCAGAGAACAAAGGAGAGGAGCACTCTTACAGAGGAAAGGAAGTAGTTGGGAGGTGCTATTATTAACAAAATATTTATTGGAGCAAACTGCGAAGTTGAAGTATAGTGGCTTCTCACTGGCTGAGTCATGACAATCTCTCATTGGCTGGGCTCTTGCTGGGGGAGGATAAAACCTTTATTCATCCTGTTGGAACAGTAAAGTTCTAATGATTGGGACTTAGAAGGTATATCTCTGGGGATCCCTGGGTGGCTCAGCGGTTTGGCGCCTGCCTTTGGCCCAGGCGCGATCCTAGAGTCACGGGATCGAGTCCCACGTGGGGCGCCCGGCATGGAGCCTGCTTCTCCCTCCTCCTGTGTCTCTGCCTCTTTCTCTCTCTCTCTCTCCCTCCCTCCCTCCCTCTCCCCCCCCTCTATCATAAATAAATAAATAAATCTTTAAACAAACAAAATTTTTTTAAAAAAAAGAAGGTACATCTCTTCTGGTTGGGATCTAGAGTTGATGAGGAGTGGTAGCAAATGAGACTTTCCACCTTTTGGCCTTCCAACTTCAGTTTAATTGAGGTTTCCCTTTCCCAATTTTCATAATAAGAATGTTTATATAATATTACTTGTGGAGGAACTGTTGGAAGCTCCTAAGTATGTACCAATGGGGAGAATGGATAAAAAATCACCTTATATTTTTTGGCGAAGTATCAATTAGGAACCTTTGGTTCTTGAAAAAAATTAAATTGTCTATATTGTTGAATTGTAATTATTCTTTCTTATTTTTTTACTTTTGGCAATTCATCTCCTTCCTCCCTTATAATTTTTCTTGAAAGATCATGGAGGCACATCCTTTATCAGTTATGTGGTTTGCAAATAACTTTTTCCTAGTTTGTGGCTTAGGTTTTCATTCTGTCGATAGCATCTTTCTCAGAACAAGAGATTTTAATTTTGATAAAGACCACTTTATCAGGGATTTTTAAAAAGATTTAATTTCACAGAGAGAGAGAGAGAGCATGCACGGGCGTGAAAGGCAGGGGAGGGGCAATAGGAAAGAAACCTTAAGCAGACTCCCCTTCCTATGGAGCCATAGGAAGCTGGGCTGGATTTCAGGACCCATGAGTTCATGATCTCAGCCCAAATCAAGAGTCAGGCACTTAACCCACTGAGCCACTAAGGTGCCCGAATCAGGGTTTTTTGTTTTTTTTTTTTAAACATTTTTTGTGCTTTTCATGGCAAGCTATAAGATATTTGCCTAACCTAAGATCCTGTAGATTTTCTTCTGTCTTTTCTTCTAGAAGTTTTATAGTTTTGCATTTTATATTAGTTCTGTGATCCATTTTGACTTACAGTTTTATTTCCTAGGAATAATTTCATTTGTTTTAACTCAAGAGACTAAATATGGTATGGAAGTATACTTGTAGGACCGGTTGTCTCTGGTTGGTATTTTGGAAGTTTGGCTTTTGTCGATGACTTTTAAGCTTCTTGACCAGCAATAAGAAATAGGGTTGACTTTATGATTTAGTTACTCAAAAGTGTGTACCTGAAACAAAGTTTCATGAAAGAATACTTACCCTAATACCAGTATTTATTCTTACTATGTTTTTCCTGCAGATCTGTGTCATTAAAAACAAATGCATTTGCTGACCTATTAAAGAGATTTCATATCCCACTAATGGGTCCAGAGCAGTGAAAAACTCTGGCTTAACTATTTGAGTACTTATAACCATCACTACTTTTGCTCATAAACATAACTTGTTTTTACTCTTTTCTTTCTGCTAAGTAATAATCCGATTCAGTTTTCTCTAAAAACAATTTAATTTTTGTTACAACTGAAAATAGTAGAAAGAATTTACTGTAAAAGTGGAGATTTTTTTCTACCAGTTATTTTTGTTGTAATAAAATCTTAGTATCTGTTAAAATGTGATGCTCAGCCCTGGGGAGCTGTAACACCTTTGGCGTTTGTGTTTCACTATCTATCCCTGTCTTAGTCAAGTGTTTTTTTTTTTTTTTCCTGAGTAACTGAAATGTAGCTACCATTGCTTTAGGGAATGGTTTTATGGGGAGGAGTCAAGGGCAGTGAACCAGCGAGGCTCAGGAACCTTGCAGCTATTGTAGCATTTGTGTTTTGGGCTACATCGGCTTCATCTTTTTTTTTTTTAAGATTTTATTTATTTGAGAAAGAACACACATATGCATGAACAGGGTGAGGGGCAGAAGAACAACAGACTCCCCGCTGAGCAGGAAGCCTGACAGGGGCTTAGGACTTGATCCCAGGACCCTGAGATAATGACCTGAGCCAAAGTCAGATGCTTAACCAACTGAGACACCAAGGCGCCCCTACATTGTCTTCATTTTACTCCTTTCTGTGATTCCTTCATCCCTTTCTCTCTGAAGACTGCCTTTCTCTGATTCTCTTTGTACATGTCTGCCCCAAAACCCTGAGTTTACTTCAAACCAGTCTAGAATTACTCTTCTCCAATGCCTAGGAGAGACTGTATAATTAGTTTGGGGCAAGTTTCACTCCTGGTTCAATCAGCTTTGCCCAAGATGGGGGATATCAGAAAGTATAGCCCCTGTCTCTTGCTGTGCCTAGAAGATATGCAGTTCTCAGAGACTGAGGAGTCTTGAGTCTCTCACAAGTTTAGTAAGTATTGATTGGCATACATTTATCTTTTAATATGTATTTAAATTAAATTGGTTTTCAGGATGCATAAGTTTAGAAAAAGTTTTTAGGGATTAAAAAACAAAACTAAAGTAAGTTAGGGATTATAAAACTAGAAAATTCTTACTGTCATCCAAGAGGGACTTTTTATTTCCCTCATTTTTTTATGTAATTGAACTTATATATAATACATAGAAATCTAGTTGAATGTATTGAGTAGAGAGTGCTCTTTATTTATTTTTTATTTTTTATTTTTTTTTAGAGAGAGTATGAGCGAGGGAGGGGAAGAGGAGGAAAGAGAGAGCATCCTAAGTAGGCTCCAAAACCAGCTTGGAACTCACAGCCCTGGGATCATGACCTGATTCATAAACCAAGAGTTAGATGTTCAACCAGCTAAGCCACCCAGACACCCCTGGAGTGCTCTTCATTTTTAAAGATGGCAGTCTTTAACATACAAAATATCTTTGGATTCAACAATTGAGTGACTTGGAGGTTAAAATAGAAATTTAAAATATCAAACATGTATTACAGATTGAAATTGCAGTAAGTTTTTCCACATGGTTTTCATGAAAGCACTTTATTTGAAGAGTTTTCATTTTGGTATATTAAAATTCAAAGTCTTCTCTAAGCTGGGAGAAGATAGGAAACTAACATTTATTACAATTCTGCTTAGTTAGGCGCTTAACATTACATTATTCTAGTCAGTCCTTATGACCACCCTTTGAGAAGTAGGCGTTATCATCCCATGGCCAATGGAGAAATTAAATCCCAGGAGAAAGAGGTAGGAAATTCGTGAGTAGGCTGGGATTTAAGCTTAACTTTGTGTGACTTGAAAGTCTCTTTTCTTTCCACTTTACCATTTGGGAGTAAGAAAAAGTTATTTGTAGAACCTTTCCAGAGGAGGCTATGAGTAGGAGTATACAGAAGCTACCTAGCTCATTTTCTTGTCTGTATACTTAAGACTCAGTCTCAGAGTTAAATGTGTGGCTACCATTTCTCCAATATCTGGAGCAAAAAGAGAGTCTCATTAGTATCAAATTAATGTTAGTCAGGTAAGCACCTGGATTTTTCAGAGGTGAAAAGGTAAACCAATATTTGAAAAATAGCGGTAGCTTCTTCAGTATGGAAAAAATGTGTTTTAACCTTATATTCTAAAGATTAATGCATGCTAAACTGGATATTGGAGGGGAAAAGGGAAAGCTGACCTTTCTTTTTTCATCTGAATAAACAGGAAGGGGAAAGAAAATACTGGCTAAATACTATAAAGTAGTATTTTCAGTTTTCCTTTCTTAATGTGAGAAATCAGAAGAAATATGTGCTTCAGAAATGTTTGTTGAAAAGTATTTATAACATAAATGCTTTATGGTTCAGTTAGGTAAACAAATTTAAATTGTTTGCTTTTGATCATGTTAACTTGACAGAGGCAAAGCTATCCTTCAAATATTCATGATTTTTACCTGTGAGTTAATGAGAGTTTACCTTTTAATTTATCAACCTAAATGACTTTGGCAAATAAAATTAAAATGAATCATTTGGTTTCTTGTCATTTCAGACTTGGTCTGAAAAAATTTCAAACCATGGCAAGGGCATAATTCCTAAAATAACTAATTTTTGTCTTTTTGACGGTGAACAATATTCATTAAAGTTCTAGTGAAAGATAAAAATGTGCTCTTTTTTGTAGGTAATCTAATCAAATGTGGTCTCCCTGGTTTTTCACATAAGATTAAATTGATGTCAATTAAATCTAGCTTAATACTTTATTTATTAAGAATTCACAGTGACCTTTTTAAAAAAGAGGGACGGAGGATGTGGATGAGCTCAATGTTCCAGAACTGATATTGCTTCTGTCCTTAAGGACAAGAAAAGTAGGAATGAAAATTGTTGAGTTTTTTTATTTGTTTGGCCATTCTGTAGAAACTATCTTTTCTAGTTAAGGGACAAATTAATATAGCATGACATGCTTTTAACACCAAATGTCAGAGTCTGGACCAAAGTGTTTTCAGCATTTCTGTTCTAAAACTACCTAATTAAAAGTAACCCTGAGTTACTGGCTCAGATGTTGGCCCAGACTTAGGGAAAATGAAGCTTGCTTAGAGGTAATGAGTTGAACCAAATGTCCTCTTTATTGCCCCTAATGTTCTTCTTATTGGTGTGCCTAGAGCAGGCAATGGCAACTTATGAATGACAGAATTTTATTCTTCTGAAGCTAAACCCTCTTGGCCTCTTCATTTTACATTCTTTCTGACTTCTTGACCCCCTTTTTGTTATTCCTCCGAAGTTCAGCACATATGCAGGTCAGTTGAAGTACAACTGAGCTTCTGTCCAGCGGTGAGCATGTTATGTAGGTCATAGACTATTTAAAGGACTAACCTATTGATCAAAGTGAGCTTCTTCCATTTCAGGGGTGAAATCCCTATTCTTTCACATCTTCCATCTTAGATTCCCAATCCACCCTGATGCTCTGGCTGCTGGTAGGTTAGATCGGAGAACATTAATTACCAGGAGTCTGTTTTGCATAATCACACTTAATTGTTAGTTTTCTTATAAACTACTTCTCTGCTCTTTCTTTAACTTGTTTGCCTCCAATTTCTGTTTCTTAGTTCTATTGGCTAAGCTCTTAAGGTATCAGTAATGAAGAACATTTTCCTTTTCTTCTTGACCAGATTCAGGACCAGTTTCTGAGTTTTCCTGGTTCAGATCTCTGCAAGGCTCTTATTCCATATTGGACCCCTACATCCCTCCCCCTTTTCATTTTAGAGAAGTGGGGGAAGAGTTGAGGGCGAGAGAGAATCTCAAGCAGGCTCCATGCCCAGTGTGGAGCCCAAAGTGGGGCTCAGTTCCACAACCCTGAGATCATGACCTGAGCTGGAATCAAGAGTTGGACACTTAACCAGCCACCCAGGTGCCCCACATCCTGTTTTTATTTTTTATTTATATTTGTTTATTTAAAGATTTTATTTATTTATTTATTTATTCCTGAGAGACACAGAAGCAGAGAAATAGGCAGAGGGAGAAGCAGGGTCCTTGCAGGGAGCCCAATGTGGGACTCCATCCCAGGACTCCAGGATCATGCTCAGAACCTGAAGGCAGACACTCAATCACTGAGCCACCTAGGCATCCCCTCACATTCTGCTTTTAAATAAAAATTTTGTAATACTTTCTTAACCAGAAACAATGTTCAAATAATGTTCATAACCTACCTATACATATAATGCCATGATTATAATATAAAGGATAAGTGAATGTAATGTAAAATAACATAGTATGTATTCCAGGATATAACGAAGGCATAGTTGTACTAGAAGGTGGAATGAAGTCATGGATGTTTGTACCTACTGCTAAAGAGCAAGTTTGGGTTTGTGAGAAAATAATTCTGTATAAGAAGCCAGGAAAATAAAAAATCAGTGATGCACCTGAGCCATAAAATAAAAATGTTAGGATAAGTAACAAACTACCAGACTTGTTTGTATATGATAAGAGAAAGAAGGAATTAGTTGAAGTAGAGAAAGCATTCCAGGACAAATTATAGACTGTCAAAATGGGGAAAATGGGGAAGTATGATAATTTTCACACATGACCTGGGTCATATTTATAAGTCTAGTGACAAAAAATAACTCCTTATGTTGTGATACGGGACAGAGTACTGATAGGGTATAACAGAAAGTGTGTTTTATGTTTTCAGATACTACCACCTGTTGAGGCATGTTGTAGGTTCTTAGCACTTCAAAAAATCTTGAAGACCATATCCTTCTTTAGGTGGTAAGGAATGGAGGATGGTTTAAAAAGAGAAACAATAAAACGAGAAGCTATACAGAAGTTGGGCAAGAAATGTCTCTGCACAGAGAAGATGGAAAAACACCAGGCATCTCCTAAACAAATACTTCCAGTATGGTCTTTTAGAACTGAGGCTTTTTAGTGTTATAAAAATTTTAATATATATATATATATATATATATATATATATATATATATATATATATATATATATGGTGCCTGGGTGGCTCAGCTGGCTAAGCATTCAACTCTTAATCTCAGTTCAGGTCTTGATCTCAGGGTCGTGAGTTCAGACCCTGTGTTGGGCTCCACTCTGGGCATGGGAGCCTACTTAAAAAAAGAGGCATATATATGTATGTGTATATGGCATGACAATAATCTGAAATATTAAAAATAACTTTTAAGAGCCATGTGGTTTATATGTCTACTAATTTAATGACATTTTGTTTGAAATTTATTAGAAAAAACCCATAACCTCTGATATTATGCAAAGGTTTTGTTGTTTTTGCAGTAATGCCACTATTGCACTAAATCCCTTTTCAATAATAGGTAGTTGAAAAATGCTTTAATATATAGAGTGTGGAGTGAGTGCATCATTTAATTTGGAGACAGTGTCTTTGATTCAAACTTATATCTCCATAATGACTTTGCCCTAAATTATTAGGCTTTTCTTTTATTATTTTTTTAAAGATTTATTTATTTATTTGAGAGAGTGTGTGTGTGTGTGAGCAGGGGAAAGGGCAGAGGCAGAGGGAGAGGGAGATGGTCTCAAGCAGACTCTCCACTGAGTGTGGAGCTTGATGCCAGGCTTCATCCCAGGACCCTGAGATCACGAGCTGAGCCAAAATCAAGGGTCAGTTGCTTAAGCAACTGAGCCACCCAGGCACCCCCTCTTAGCTTCTTATAATAATTTTTTAAAAATTTTATTTATTTATGATAGTCACACACACAGAGAGAGAGAGAGAGAGAGAGAGAGAGAGAGGCAGAGACACAGGCAGAGGGAGAAGCAGGCTCCATGCAGGGAGCCCGACGTGGGATTCGATCCCGGTTCTCCAGGATCGCGCCCTGGGCCAAAGGCAGGCGCCAAACCGCTGCGCCACCCAGGGATCCCCCCTCTTAGCTTCTTATAAAAGCTACCTAGTATTAGTATACACAAGAATGCTCCTGATATCATGTGTGTTGAATTTATTCTGGTAGAATATTCCTCTCTTTTGGGATATGGGACAATTCTTTGTTTTGTGGGACTACTCCAATCATTCAGTCACTCTGGTCTCTGCTCACTAAATGTTAGTAGTTTCCCTGAATAATTAAGAGTTGTAAAAGCACCTCACACAGTTCCAAAATGCTCCCTAGGGAGGGGGTAATCACTGATTGGCTCCACCTTGCTATGAGTACATGCCTGCATTTCTGTAAATAACCTTCACAAATTTCATTTATGACTTAAAAACAGGGATACCTGGCTGGCACTATCAGAGTAGCATGTGATGCTTGATCTTGGGGTCATGAGTTTGAGCCCCATGTTGGGTGTAGAGATTATTTAAATAAATAAAACTTAAAAACCATTTACAGGGCTTCCCCATGTTCTTACAATGAGGATCTTTTTTACCATGTGACTGTCATGGGCTGAATTGTGTCCCCTGCCAAATTCAGATATTGAAGTCCTAACCCTCAGTATCTCAGAATTCAGCTGTGTTTGGAGATGGGTATTTTAGCGTGGGCCCTAATCCTGTATGACTGATGTCCTTATAGAAGGAGGAGGTTAGGACCCAGAGGAAGAGCAGATGAAGACATAGTGAGGAGACAGCCATTTGCAAGTCAAAAAGTGGGGCCTGAGAAGAAAGGGATCTTGCCAACATCTGTACGGAAGAGTTCCAGCCTCTAGACTAGTGAGATAGTACATTTCTGTTAAGTCCCCCTGTCTTTGCTACTTGGTTACAGCGGCTTCAACCAACTAATACAGTGACTGACCAGTACCTCTTGATATGGGTTACCTCTATCCTGGAACACAAGGGTGACAGTGTAATTGAGTAGTTCTAGCTCACATTTTTGGGTTTAGAATCCTGACTTGGACACTCTAACCTTCTGAAGGATCCATTTTTTTTTAATCTGTGAAATGAGGCTCATAATACCTTCCTCATGGGTTGTCATGAGGATTAGGTGAAATAACTCATGTAAAGAGCCTGGCATATAGGAGACTTCTATAAATATTGGTCCCCTTTTCATCTGCCTCCACTTTTAGATAGGTTTTGCATTTTCTAAAAGGATATGATGGCATGTTTGGGAGCAGAGCCTTTCTTGTGAGAATTTCAGGCTGCCTGACTGCTGGATGGGGGGATGGTGGTTTGGGAGTAGTTGGGCTTTTCAATGCCCTTGGTTCTCAATAATTTGCATATAATGCTTTGTAGTTTACAAACACATAACACTTCACTTGTGGTCATACCTGATGTACAAGGATTAACCCTAATTGTGCCTCAGGAGGTATTATTGTAGCCCTTGTTTTGCTTGTCTAACTTCATTTAAAACACAAGAGACCTGTCTTCTGGAAATGTGTTGGATTAAGTCTTCCTTGTATGTGTTCCATAGCACCATAGCATACATACCTTCATTCATAACATGTATATACTCAATTTTAATCTGTTTTCCCCATGAGATTGAGTTCTTTGAAAGTGATGGCTCTTTCTTATTCATCTTTGTATGCTTATTGCCCTATGCAGTGCCTGGTTCTTTGTAGGTGTGCTATAAATTATGTATTGCTAACAATTTTTGAGTGATGTTAAGTCCTAGGTACTTTTAATGTCCATTTGACGGCTGAGAATTATGTGTTCAGAGTTACATAGTTCATTGGTAGAGCTGGCATTTGAGCTCAGGTTGTCTATCTGAGGAGTCCATCCTCTTAACCAGTATATTATAACGCCTCTTCCCTGAGAATGGAAGGGTCATCATTTGGGATGCTGTAGAAGAGTGTTATCCAGAGAGAAATTGGAGCATTTCATGGGGAGCATCAAGAGTCTGAAGTATATCTTACTTGGAGTCAGTGTGCGTATGCCGGTGTGTATGTTTCCTGAGGCTTAGAAAGGAAGTTGTATTTTTGTATTACTTTTTTTCTTATTATATCAACTATTAGTAATGAAGGGGCAGACAATGAATTGTATCTCTGAAATATATTTTGGTCATTATCAATATATTTTATATAGTGATGAAGAATGAATTTTTCTTGCCATAAGCCCCTTAAATCTCTCAGTATGCATGTTATAATTACCCCCTACTCCGTTATACATTATGAAATTTACTTTGATAGCAGAATTAAGGCAGTTGATATACCTTTAGGGAATTTGCTGTATTTTCAGTAAAAGTAAGATAAAGAAAGGTGAAGAGTATATACTGCTCAGATTTCTCGATTCTTTGGGAAATAGACCATTGTAGAATTTTTCTTTTTAAATAACAGTTTACCCCCTTATCACTAATATATTTTTCATTCTAAATACTTCGGTTAAATATTTTCTTGCTGACTCATGGTTATCTTTACAGCTATTACTATAGACTGTTTTAGAGATGCCATTAGGATTTGTTGAGACTTGCAGAAATATTTGCTTCTGTAGTATATAATCTCAGGTGATTATGCCCTTCTTATCTTCCTTGAACTGGAATTTATGATTTTCCTCTTTCTATTGCTATCAGATGTCATGTGGTTGCATTGTCAGTGTGCCTTCCTGTAGCTGCTTCCCTCCCCCTTCTGATTTGTTACAGGCACAAAACCAGTTTGCTAAACTTCTTAAAAATTGTACTCAGGGGATCCCTGGGTGGCGCAGCGGTTTGGCACCTGCCTTTGGCCCAGGGTGCAATCCTGGAGGCCCGGGATCGAATCCCACGTCGGGCTCCCGGTGCATGGAGCCTGCTTCTCCCTCTGCCTATGTCTCTGCCTCTCTTTCTCTCTCTGTATGACTATCATAAATTTAAAAAAAAATTGTACTCAAAGGACCAAGGAGCATGTCAGTTATATCATTTGTGCTTGAGCTTCGTTACCTCTGTTTTGTCTCTAAGGCCTCTTATTTACTTCTTTGCTGCAGTTTGAATAGATGAAGTTCTCACAAAATGGGTTCACTCTAGGCATTATATTGTAAAATATTGTACATTTTCATTTTTTGGGTTAAAAAATTGTTTGGCTTAATATTCAAATAACTTTCCAGCAGATTGTTTTGGTGACATTTTGTACTTGGATACGTTGGAAAGTAAAATCCTTTCTGCTTTACTGAAAGAAATGGTGCTGTAATTTATTCTGTTGGAAAGGGGGAGAAAAGTCAACAAATATTTTATTCTTTAAAAAATTTTTATTTATTCATGAAAGACAGAGAGACAGAGACACAGAGACACAGACAGAGGAGGAGCAGGCTCCATACAGGGAGCCTGATGTGGGACTCAATCCCGGGACTCCAGGATTAAGCCCTGGGCTGAAGGAAGGCGCCAAACCCCTGAGCCACCCAGGGATCCCCAACAAATATTTTCAATGGTGATTCTGTGACCTGCATTTATTTAGGTACTTTGCAGGTGAATAACGTCTTTATTTGAGAGTGAGAGAGAGAGAGCATGAGCAGCAGGGAGAAGGACAAGCAGACTCTGTGCTGAGCATGGAGCTAGACATGGGGCTTGGTCTCACAATCACAACCTGAGCTAAAATCAAGAGTTGGATGCTCAACAGACTGAGCCACCCAGGTGCCCCCTGAGTTATAATTCTTGATCCAGAAGACATTCCTGATTTCACCATTTCTGGCTCATTTGACATTGGACAAGTTATTCAAGCTCTCTGGACCTCAAGGTCCTTATTTGTAAATTTCAGATAATTATGTATGCCTTTAAGGAGAGTGAGAAGTACTGAAAATGTACCCACTGGTTGCTTAGGAGAGTACTTGGCAAGTAGTTAATTTTTTAATCAAATACCTACTAATGTGTGGTTAATCCTGCTCCATGATGTACATCTAGCAACTGTTGAAAAGTAATTATAAATTGAAGAAATAATATCTTCTAGAATCCTTTAAACCATACACACTTTTTTTGCACCTTCCTTTTAATCTCTTACTTTACAGTATTCAAAGCAGCTTTAAGTTACCTTATTGCTGCTGCTAACACTAACACTGCTTTCCATGTGTTTATTAGGTGAATGAATAGGCAGCATTGGAAATAAGTAGGGTAAATCCTGTCACCTGTTTTAGACATTAATGAGGCTTAGAAAGGTAACTGGCCCTAAGTCCCTTGGCTAGAAACTAGTTGAACAAGGACTGGAACCCAAGGTTTTGGTTTTATCCTGGAAGCAGTAAGTGTAGAATCATCTGAAGTGTCTTCCATAGAAATGAACCTAGCAAAGTCGACATTTAAAAAATATTTGTGTACAGTGGAAGTGGCTGTCATGGGTCCTATGGAACAAGTAAAGATTGAAAGGGAGTAAAAGACAAAGGGTAATACCAGCCCTTACTTTTCCTTATTCCCTAATTGGCCATTGTGCATTTTTTTTCTAAGGATAGTTTTGAACTTTGTTGGAATTTGATGGGAGTCTTGCTTTTTCAGTCAGTCATTAATTTGGTTAATGGCACCACCACCCATCAATCACCCAAGATACAAAAACATTAGTGATATTTTTAACTCCTTCCATCCATCCAGTTAGTTCCATTTGCTCATTCCTCTCCATCCTCATTGTCATTATTGTGTTTCCAGATCTACCTGCCACTCTTTTAGACTGTTAGGACGATTGCAAATTGTTCTTGCCATCACTATCTGCACTTCCCCATTGGTCTCCCACACTATGGTTGGTGCTCCCCAGTTCTTCTAGCTTGATTTTGGCACACTTCTCACTGTTGCCCAAATCTGTACCCTTACCTCTATTATGGTACATTTATCCTGAGGTAGAAATCATATGGAAAAGGCACGATTGAGTACTTGATACTTTTCCTTTATTTACTAGTTTCCAAAACAATGAGCTGGCATTATAGCAGCTTCCAAAGATTATTAGTGATCATTTCTAGCATAATTATGAACTCCTGCATTTAAACATATATGATGTGCTTTAATTCTTGTAGTTATTACCCTTAGTGATGCTAAAATGATCCCATATTTGGCCAATGGAGGCTTATTTTTTTTTTTTGGAGGCTTATTTTTATTGGTTTCAGAGTCCTCCTGATATAGCCCTAATAGTCTTTGATGACTTCCTTGCTTTTCAATGTAAGCTTATCCCGTCTCCTCTCCTACATTTTATGTTCTAGACCCCATAATCAGCCATTTAAAAAATGGAGTTCTTATTCTTCTTTTTTTGTGGGGTAGAGGGTAATGTTATTTAGATATTACTATATAGTTGGTAGGAGCATTATTACTACTAGGTTGGTCATGTTTTGAAGCCTTTTTCTGGCACACAGCTACAATTTTCTTTTTTTTTCTTTTTTTCTTTTTTTTACAATTTTCTTTTAAGATAAAGTATATCATGTGTTCTTTCTGATGCTGCCAATCCAAATTTAAGGCTAAATGATATTTACTTAATCTCATTGATACTACATCTTTATCACCTTTCAACAAATCCAAGAATTCAGAGACCCCTACATAATTGTTTTATTTATCCCACTATACATAATTGTTTTATTTAGCCTCAGAATAATAATATCAGCAATATCACCATCAACATGATTATTGGAAGCAGTTCACAATTTATGCATGTGTGTGTGCACATGGACACATGTGCATACTTACATGCTTGTATTTATGGGTAGGTATTTTTGTCCTTAAGGTATATCTCACCAGAAATATATAGTTGTGTTTTAAAATCACTCAAAATATAGTTCTTTTTTGTGCAGTCTTACAACCAAAAAGATTCACAGTTTGGGCCATTTAGTTAATTTTACTTTTGATTTTTAATGTTGGTTTTTAAATGTAATTTTGTTTTTGTATTAAGTATAGTATTTACACGGTTCAAAAGTCAAATCTACAAAGGAAGACATTGAAAGAAGTCCAACTACTATCTTTTTCTCCTCCTAGAGGTACTATCATTCTCCCCTTCTTAAATTAACAGTAGCACAATATATACACTAAGAGCTTCTTTTTCCCTTAAGAATATATTCTGGTGGTAAGCCTACAGTAGTATATGGAAATATTCCTCATTCTGTTTTATAGCAGCTTAATACTCTGTTGTGTACATATTATTTTAGTTTGTTCAATGAGTCCCCCTCCTCTTTTTAAAGATTTTATTCATTTAGAGAAAGAGAGCGTACATGCATGCGAGTGCAGGAAGGAGCAGAGGGAGAGAGAGAATCTCAAGCAGACTTCATGCTGAATTTGGAGCCCAATGCAGATCTTGATCTCACAATCCTGAGGTCATGACCTGAGCCGAAATCAAGGGTCAGATGCTTAACCGTCTGAGCCACTCAGACACTACTCAACCAGTCCCCTTTTGATGGCTATTAGGACTGTTGCTGCTTTTGCAAATAATTCTGCAATAAATAGCCTTGTGTATATGATTTTTAGTATATTAACATATATGTACAAACTGTTAGCACAATCCATTTTGATATGTTTTTATCACCAGAAGATCTTACCTTAGATCTCTAAGAACATTTCTACCTTAAACATTTCTACTTTCAGACATTCTATGTAGTCTGATAATGGAAATGTGGAATACCAGGTAGGGAGTTAATGCCTGTATGATTGGTCTTTTCATGGTGATGTAGGTATATTATGTTAGCAGTTGATGTGTTCAAGGTTTGTATTTGGTTCCCTCATATATTATTGGCCATAGCTTGCACCTCTCTGATTCAGTGAGATCCCATGGAGATTAAGAAATCTACGGCTAATGTGAACTTATTAAAGACAACATATGGGATCCCTGGGTGGCGCAGTGGTTTAGCGCCTGCCTTTGGCCCAGGGCGCGATCCTGGAGACCCGGGATCGAATCCCACGTAGGGCTCCCGGTGCATGGAGCCTGCTTCTCCCTCTGCCTGTGTCTCTGCCTCTCTCTCTCTCTCACTGTGTGCCTATCATAAATAAATTAAATTAAAAAAAATTTAAAGACAACATATTTACATGGTCTTTCTGTATTTCCCCCTTCTCATACATATTGTGTGAAGAAAATATTTAAAAATACCCTTTTCTCCTCTTTTAGCCTTTTTTTCTCTCATGATTTCTAACCACTTTGGTAAAAGCTTTTTTAAGCAAAATGTTTTTTGTTCCTGATAAAGCAGATAGAGGATTAAATGCAAGTGCCTCTGAACTCTTGCCCAGCCTGGTGATGGGAAGTTGAGCCTCTGTGTAGGGACCACAGGCTTCTCAGCTGGACTGCTGGCCATCTTCCTGTAGTCTAGAGAAAAGGAGACTTTCAAATATGAGTCCTGAACTTTGTAGGGAGAAGGAAGTCCCAAATGTAAGCCTTGGTGTTCTAGATGCTTGCAATTGAACTTTTTGTTTCGCTTTTAAATACTAACCCAAACCAAAGCCTTAAGCCTGCCTTTTACTGTTAATAATATAAATTTCATGAAAAAAGGGAGGAATATTTTAATTGAAAATATTAGAAAAAAGTTGTTATGCTTATGTGTGTTTTTCTAAGTAAATATGTAAATAATCATACAAATTTTGTAGTCTATGGGGGTCAATGGAATAGTGTTTGGAAATACTAAGTAATAAAAATGTTTAGCAAAATGAATCATGATCTTCCTTTCTTCACTCTTATTTAGGAATTCACGAAGCTGCATTTTATAGGGTAGATTCCTGAATTCTCAGCCACTTGCTGGCCATTTTTAGGGCCCATGGTTTGTTCTACTAGCAATTTCCTTAAAGCAGGGTTGCCAGATTTAGCAAATAGAAATATAGGATACCCGTTTGACTTGAATTTTATGTAAACAACAACAAATTTTTTTAGTGTAAGGATGTTCTGGGCAATATTTTAGGGATCATCATACTAAAAGTGTAGTTACTGTTTATCTGACGTTTTGAATGTAAGTAGATGTCCTCCATTTCACCAGGCAACCCTACTCTAAGCAAAGTACACAAGAAGCCCCATTTAACAAGTCAGTAGCCTTTAAGTCATATTAGTGGAAGCCATGACACACTGAATTCTCTTGACTAGGAACTGCTTCTCTAGTTGTCCTTCTAGTTTCACTTGTACTGCCTGCCGATGACGTCATGAGTCAGTGGTTTGACACCAAACCTCTTTATGCCATTTGTACTTGTTACTGTGTTTGCATTATTCAAATATTCCATTCACCCATCAAATGTGAGTATGAACAGAGAGTTGTTCCTAAGAAAACAAAATTGGATGTGTTAGAATGACTACTGAAAATTCAAGCGTCTTTTTAAATGCTGAAAATTTAGGGAGCTGCCGCTGGATATGTGTGAGACAGCTGCTGTACCTGCTGAGCCATAAAGGAGCCTGAGGCAATAGGACAGATCAGTAACACTGATGCTGTCTTTATTGAAAATATTGATGTTTTGGTCGTCATGGGTTTTCTACATTAACTTAGATGTTTTAGAAAGTAGGTTTATTGAGATTTCATTCCCATACCATGGGATTCATCCATTTAAATTGTGCAGCTCTATGATTTTTAGTATATTCACAGATATGTGCAAACTGTTAGCACAGTCCATTTTGGTATGTTTTTATCACCAGAAAAATACCACCCCCTGCCCTTTAGATATCACCCTCCACCCCTAGTTCCTCCAGCACTAAGCAGCTACTAATCTACTTCCTGTTGGTAGATTTCCCTATTGTGGACATTTTATAAGAATGGAGTCATGTAGTAGGTTCGTTTTTTGATTGGCCTCTTTTTTTTAGATTTATTTATTTATTTATTTATTTAGAGAGTGGTGAGGAGGGAGGAGCGGAGGGAGAGAGAGAGAGAATTTCCAGGAGACTCCCTGCTGAACCAGATGTGGGGCTCAATCCCAGGATCCTGAGATCACGACCTGAATTGATACCAGGAGTTGTGGAGTTTGACCGAATGCACCACCCCGGTGCCCCTGATTGGCTTCTTTTAGTTAATGTAATGTTTGCAGTGGTCATCCCTGTTATAGCATGAATCAGCACTTTGTTCCTTTTTATGGCTAGCTGATGTCCCATCATATAGATACGTTTTCTTTATTCATTCACCCACTGATGAACATTGGGGTTGTTTCCAGTTTTGGACTGTTGTGAATAGTGCTGCTATGAACATGCATGTGTAAGTTTTTGTTTGATTCCATTTTCAGTCTTTTGGGTATATTTCTAGGAGTTGATGTACAAGTCATATGGTAATTCTATGCTCAATGTATTGAGGAATTGTCAAACGCTTTCATGGTAGCTGCAACATATTCTCTTCCCACCAGTAATGCACAGGGTTCTAATTTCTCCATGTCCTTGCCAACATTTGTTACTATCTGTTTCATTTGGTTTTTCATACTAGCCATCCTAATGGGTGTGAAATAGTATCTCAATGTGGATTTGATTTGCATTTTGCTAATGATTAGTGATTTGAGAATCTTTTTATATGTTTGTTGGTCATTTGTTTATTGTCTTTGGACAATATATATTGAGATTCTCTGTTCATTTTTTAATTGGGGTTTTTGTTGTAAAATTGGAGTTATGGATAATCCTTATCAGATATGTGATTGGGAAATATTTTCTCCCATTCTAGAGGTTGTCTTTTCAGTTTTCTTTTTCCTTTCTCTTTCCTCATTTTGAAAACATTTATTCATTTATTTTATTTCTGAAATGGTGCTGAATGTGGTGCTCAGGCTTCCCAGGCTTGAGGTTTGGTGCAGGAGGCTGACCAGCAGCTGGGGCCCCCTCCCTCTTACTTCCAGGCTCAGAGCTTTGTCCATGCCTGCGCTTTGGAGAGGCGCCCAGGATGCGTCTTTTAACCACCCCATCTCCAGGTTTTCTCCTTTCTCTGGGCAGCAAGCCTGAGGCTTCAAAGCATTTAATTTCCACAGCCCTCCTTTTATGTGACTGTTCAGAGGAGAAAAGAACATCTCTTCACCAGAGTTGCCTCCTTTTGGCTGCCTCTTCTTAATTTTCTTTTTATTTATTTTTTTAAAAGATCTTATTTATTTTTTTTAAGTAATCCCTACACCCAATACGGGGCTCAAACCTACAACCCTGAACATTGGGAGTTTTATGCTCTACCAACTGAGCAAGCCAGGTGCCCCTACTTTTCTTGATGATCTCCTTTGGTACACAAAAGTTTTTAATTTTTTTCTATTGGTTTTATTTTAAATTTTTCTTTATTTTTAAAAATTTAATTGAAGTATAGTTGACATACAATACTATATTAATTTCAGGTGTACAATATGGTGATTTGATAATTATATACATTAACACATGCTCACCACAATGAGTGTAGTTACTATCTGTAGTCACCATACAAAGTTACTACAGTATTATCATCATTTTAAAGATTTTATTTATTTATTCATGAGAGACACAGAGAGAGAGGCAGAGACATAGATAGAGGGAAAAGCAGGCTCTCGGTGGGGAGCCTGATGCGGGACTGGATCCCAGGACCCCAGGATCACGACCTGAGCCAAAGGCAGATGCTCAACCCCTGAGCCACCACCTGAATGCCCCCTACTAAAATATTATTGATGATATTCTCTATCCTGTACTTCTCATTCCCATAACTTCTTTATTCTATAACTGGAAGTTTCTACCTCCTTATCCACCTAATTCACCCATCTGCCCACACTCCTCCCCTCTGGCATCTACCAGTTCTCTGTATTTATAAGTTTGTTACTGTTTTATTTTGTTTATTAGATTTTGTGTGCAAGTGAAATTATATGGTATTTGTCTTTCTCTGTCTCACTTATTTTACATAGCATGATATGCTCTAGGTCTATCTCTGTTGTGAATAGCAAAATTTCATTCTTTTTAATGGTTAATATTCCATTGTGTGTATATACCACATCTTTTTTTTTTTTTTTTTTATTGGTGTTCAATTTACTAACATACAGAATAACACCCAGTGCCCGTCACCCATTCACTCCCACCCCCCGCCCTCCTCCCCTTCCACCACCCCCAGTTCGTTTCCCAGAGTTAGCAGTCTTTACATTCTGTCTCCCTTTCTGATATTTCCCACACATTTCTTCTCCCTTCCCTTATTTTCCCTTTCACTATTATTTATATTCCCCAAATGAATGAGAACATATAATGTTTGTCCTTCTCCGACTGACTTACTTCACTCAGCATAATACCCTCCAGTTCCATCCACGTTGAAGCAAATGGTGGGTATTTGTCATTTCTAATAGCTGAGTAATATTCCATTGTATACATAAACCACATCTTCTTTATCCATTCATCTTTCGTTGGACACCGAGGCTCCTTCCACAGTTTGGCTATCGTGGCCATTGCTGCTAGAAACATCGGGGTGCAGGTGTCCCGGCGTTTCATTGCATTTGTATCTTTGGGGTAAATCCCCAACAGTGCAATTGCTGGGTCGTAGGGCAGGTATATTTTTAACTGTTTGAGGAACCTCCACACAGTTTTCCAGAGTATACCACATCTTTTTTATCCATTCATCTATTGAAGAACACTTAGGTTGCTTCCATGTCTTGACTATTGTAAATAATGCTGCAATAAGCAAAATAGTGCATATATCTCTTTGCATTAGTGTTTTTGTTTTCTTTGGGTAAATACCCAATAGTAGAATCAATGGATCATATGGAATTTCTGTTTTCAATTTTTTGGTAAACCTCCATACTGTGTTCTACAGTGGTTGTAAAATTTAACATTCCCACCAAGAGTGCACAAGGGTTCCTCATCTTCTCCACATCCTTGCCAATACTTGTTACTTCTTGTCTTTTTTATTGACAATTTGTCAATTTTTCTATTTTATTTTATTTTATTTTATTTTTTTATTTTTTTAATAAAATAATTTTTATTGGTGTTCAATTTACCAACATACAGAATAACACCCAGTGCTCATCCAGTCAAGTGTCCCCCTCAGTGCCCGTCACCCACTCACCCCCACCCCCCGCCCTCCTCCCCTTCCACCACCACTAGTTCGTTTCCCAGAGTTAGGAGTCTTTATGTTCTGTCTTCCTTTCTGATATTTCCCACACATTTCTTCTCCCTTCCCTTATATTCCCTTTCACTATTATTTATATTCCCCAAATGAATGAGAACATACACTGTTTGTCCTTCTCCGATTGACTTACTTCACTCAGCATAATACCCTCCAGTTCCATCCACGTTGAAGCAGATGGTGGGTATTTGTCGTTTCTAATGGCTGAGTAATATTCCATTGTATACACAGACCACATCTTCTTTATCCATTCATCTTTCGATGGACACTGAGGCTCCTTCCACAGTTTGGCTATTGTGGACATTGCTGCTATAAACATCGGGGTGCAGGTGTCCCGGCGTTTCATTGCATCTGAATATTTGGGGTAAATCCCCAACAGTGCAATTGCTGGGTCGTAGGGCAGGTCTATTTTTAACTCTTTGAGGAACCTCCACACAGTTTTCCAGAGTGGCTGCACCAGTTCACATTCCCACCAACAGCGTAAGAGGGTTCCCTTTTCTCCGCATCCTCTCCAACATTTGTTGTTTCCTGCCTTGTTAATTTTCCCCATTCTCACTGGTGTGAGGTGGTATCTCATTGTGGTTTTGATTTGCAAATCCCTGATGGCAAGTGATGCAGAGCATTTTCTCATGTGCATGTTGGCCATGTCTGTGTCTTCCACTGTGAGATTTCTCTTCATGTCTTTTGCCCATTTCATGATTGGATTGTTTGTTTCTTTGCTGTTGAGTTTAATAAGTTCTTTATAGATCTTGGAAACTAGCCCTTTATCTGATACGTCTTTTGCAAATATCTTCTCCCATTCCGTAGGTTGTCTTTGAGTTTTGTTGACTGTATCCTTTGCTGTGCAAAAGCTTCTTATCTTGATGAAGTCCCAATAGTTCATTTTTGCTTTTGTTTCTTTTGCCTTTGTGGATGTATCTTGCAAGAAGTTACTGTGGCCAAGTTCAAAAAGGGTGTTGCCTGTGTTCTCCTCTAGGATTTTGATGGAATCTTGTCTCACATTTAGATCTTTCATCCATTTTGAGCTTATCTTTGTGTATGGTGAAAGAGAGTGGTCTAGTTTCATTCTTCTGCATGTGGATGTCCAATTTTCCCAGCACCATTTATTGAAGAGACTGTCTTTCTTCCAATGGATAGTCTTTCCTCCTTTATCGAATATTAGTTGACCATAAAGTTCAGCGTCCACTTCTGGGTTCTCTATTCTGTTCCATTGATCTATGTGTCTGTTTTTGTGCCAGTACCACACTGTCTTGATGACCACAGCTTTGTAGTACAACCTGAAATCTGGCATTGTGATGCCCCCAGAAATGGTTTTCTTTTTTAAAATTCCCCTGGCTATTCGGGGTCTTTTCTGATTCCACACAAATCTCAAAATAATTTGTTCTAACTCTCTGAAGAAAGTCCATGGTATTTTTTTTAAGTCCATGGTATTTTGATAGGGATTGCATTAAACGTGTAAATTGCCCTGGGTAACATAGACATTTTCACAATATTAATTCTGCCAATCCATGAGCATGGAATATTTTTCCATCTCTTTGTGTCTTCCTCAATTTCTTTCAGAAGTGTTCTGTAGTTTTTAGGGTATAGATCCTTTACCTCTTTGGTGAGGTTTATTCCTAGGTATCTTATGCTTTTGGGTGCCATTGTAAATGGGATTGACTCCTTCATTTCTCTTTCTTCAGTCTCATTGTTAGTGTATAGAAATGCCACTGATTTCTGGGCATTTATGTTGTATCCTGCCACGCTACCAAATTGTTGTATGAGTTCTAGGAATCTTGGGGTGGAGGCTTTTGGGTTTTCTATGTAGAGTACCATGTCATCCGCGAAGAGGGAGAATTTGACTTCTTCTTTGCCAATTTGAATGCCTTTAATGTCTTTTTGATGTCTGATTGCTGAGGCTAGGACTTCCAATACTATGTTGAATAGCAGTGGTGAGAGTGGACATCCCTGTCTTGTTCCTGATCTTAGGGGAAAGGCTCCCAGTGCTTCCCCATTGAGAATGATATTTGCTGTGGGCTTTTCGTAGATGGCTTTTAAGATGTCGAGGAAAGTTCCCTCTATCCCTACGCTCTGAAGAGTTTTGATCAGGAATGGATGCTGTATTTTGTCAAATGCTTTCTCTGCATCTAATGAGAGGATCATATGGTTCTTGGTTTGTCTCTGGCTGATATGATGAATCACATTGATTGTTTTACGGGTGTTGAACCAGCCTTGTGTCCCGGGGATAAATCCTACTTGGTCGTGGTGAATACTTTTCTTAATGTATTGTTGTATCCTATTGGCTAGTATCTTGTTGAGAATTTTTGCATCCATGTTCATCAGGGATATTGGTCTGTAATTCTCCTTTTTGTTGGGGTCTTTGTCTGGTTTTGGAATTAAGGTGAGGCTGGCCTCATAGAACAAATTTGGAAGTACTCCATCTCTTTCTATCTTTCCAAACAGCTTTAGTAGAATAGGTATGATTTCTTCTTTAAACGTTTGATAGAATTCCCCTGGGAAGCCATCTGGCCCTGGGCTTTTGTGTCTTGGGAGATTTTTGATGACTGCTTCAATTTCCTCCCTGGTTATTGGCCTGTTCAGGTTTTCTATTTCTTCCAGTTCCAGTTTTGGTAGTTTGTGGCTTTCCAGGAATGCGTCCATTTCTTCTAGATTGCCTAATTTATTGGCATATAGCTGTTCATAATATGTTTTTAAAATCGTTTGTATTTCCTTGGTGTTGGTAGTGATCTCTCCTTTCTCATTCATGATTTTATTAATTTGAGTCTCCTCTCTCTTCTTTTTAGTAAGGTTGGCTAAGGGTTTATCTATCTTATTAATTCTTTCAAAGAACCAACTCCTGGTTCTGTTGATCTGTTCCACAGTTCTTCTGGTCTCGATTTCGTTGAGTTCTGCTTGAATTTTAATTAACTCTCTTTCTGCTGGGCTTGAGGTCAATCTGCTGTTTTTTTTTTCTAGCTCCTTTATGTGTAAGGTTAGCTTTTGTATTTGAGTTCTTTCCAGTTTTTGAATGGATGCTTGTATTGTGATGTATTTCCCCCTTAGGAAGCTTTTGCTGCATCCCAAAGATTTTGAACGGTTGTATCTTCATTATCATTAGTTTCCATGAATCTTTTTAATTCTTCCTTAATTTCCTGGTTGACCCTTTCATCTTTTAGCAGGATGGTCCTTAACCTCCACGTGTTTGAGGTCCTTCCAAACTTTTTGTTGTGATTTAGTTCTAATTTCAAGGCATTATGGTCTGAGAATATGCAGGGGACGATCCCAATCTTTTGGTATTGGTTCAGACCCGATTTTTGACCCAGTATGTGGTCTATTCTGGAGAAAGTTCCATGTGCACTTGAGAAGAATGTGTATTCAGTTGAGTTTGGATGTAAAGTTCTGTAGATATCTGTGAAATCCATCTGGTCCAGTGTATCATTTAAAGCTCTCGTTTCTTTAGAGATGTTGTGCTTAGAAGACCTATCAAGGGTAGAAAGAGCTAGATTGAAGTCACCAAGTATAAGTGTATTATTATCTAAGTATTTCTTCACTTTGGTTATTAATTGGTTTAAATATTTGGCAGCTCCCACATTCGGGGCATATATATTGAGGATTGTTAAGTCCTCTTGTTGGATAGATCCTTTAAGTATGATATAGTGTCCCTCTTCATCTCTCAGTACAGTCTTCGGGGTAAATTTTAGTTTATCTGATATAAGGATGGCTACCCCTGCTTTCTGAGGACCATTTGAATGGTAAATGGTCCTCCAACCTTTTATTTTCAGGCTGTAGGTGTCCTTCTGTCTAAAATGAGTCTCTTGTAGACAGCAAATAGATGGGTCCTGCTTTTTTATCCAGTCTGAAACCCTGTGCCTTTTGATGGGGTCATTAAGCCTGTTCACGTTCAGAGTTACTATTGACAGATATGAGTTTAGTGTCATCATGATATCTATTCAGTCCTTGTTTTTGTGGATTGTTCCATTGAACTTCTTCTTAAAGGGGAATTTTAAGAGTCCCCCTTAAAATTTCTTGCAGAGCTGGTTTGGAGGTCACATATTCTTTTAGTTGCTGCCTGTCTTGAAGCTCTGTATCTCTCCTTCCATTTTGAATGAGAGCCTTGCTGGATAAAGTATTCTTGGTTCCATGTTCTTTTCATTTAGGACCCTGAATATATCCTGCCAGCCCTTTCTGGCCTGTCAGGTCTCTGTGGAGAGGTTTGCTGTTACCCTAATACTCCTCCCCATAAAAGTCAGGGCTTTCTTGTCTCTTGCTGCTTTAAGGATCTTCTCTTTATCTTTGGAATTTGCAAGCTTCACTATTAAATGTGGAGGTGTTGAACGGTTTTTATTGATTTTATGGGGGGGGGATCTCTCTATTTCCTGGATCTGAATGCCTGTTTCCCTTCCCAGATTAGGAAAGTTTTCAGCTAGGATTTGTTCAAATACATATTCTGGCCCTCTGTCCCTTTCGGCGCCCTCGGGAACCCCAATTAAACGTAGGTTTTTCTTCCTCAGGCCGTCGATTATTTCCCTTAATCTGTCTTCATGGTCTTTAATTGTCTGTCTCTTTTTCCCTCAGTTTCCCTCTTTGCTGTCAACTTGTCTTCTATGTCACTCACTCATTCTTCCACCTCGTTAACCCTCGTCGTTAGGACTTCTAGTTTGGATTGCATCTCATTCAATTGATTTTTAATTTCTGCCTGATTAGCTCTAAATTCTGCAGTCATGAGGTCTCTTGAGTCGTTTATGCTTTTTTCTAGAGCCACCAGTAGCTGTATAATAGTGCTTCTGAATTGGCCTACATTGAATTGTAATCCAGATTTTGTAACTCTGTGGGAGAGAGGACTGTTTCTGATTCTTTCTTTTGACATGAGGTTTTCCTTCTAGTCATTTTGCTCAGTGCAGAGTGGTCAAAAACAAGTTGCATTGGGAAAAGGAGAAAGAGAGAGAGAAGGAAAGAAAAGAGAAAAAGAAAAAAAAGGAGGAAAAAAGGAAAAAGAAGAAAAAGAGAAAGAAAAAGAAAAAGGTGAAAAAAAGGGTGGGGGAAGCAATCAGAAATAAAAAAAAAACATGGAGGACTATCTTCTGATTCTGTATAGTTTAAGTCCCTTGACTTCCCCTGGAACTTGTCCGTCTAGCTGGTGTTCTGGGGGAGGGGCCTGTTGTGCTGATTTTCAGGTGTTAGCACTTGGGGGAGCTGCTGTGCCCCCTGCCCGGTGCAGGGCTCAGTGGGGGTTGTTTACCCCGTGAGGCCCCAGGAGGAACAACCCCAGTGGCGGCGGCCAGTCTGGAGCCCTGGATTCAGCTCCCGCAGTAACTACGGAGCTCTCTGTCTGCAGGGCCTGGAGGCTCCGGGGCGGGGCCGCTGATCTGCTCAGCTGGGGCAGGAGCTTCCTCGCTGTCCTGGGCCCTCCCGGCCTCTGCCTGTTCCGGGGGGAGGCCGGATCCTGGGCTGTGTCCCGGCGCCCAGTGCTCCGGGGCCTGCGCTGTTGGATTCGCGCTCCCGGCCCCTCCCCCCTCCACGGAGCCGCCGCCCGAGCCCCTCCGAGCTGCTCCGGGTCCCGCCGTGCGCTGCAGCCCTTAGGGAGCTCGGCGCACTCTCCCGGGGCGCAGGCGTCTGTTAGTGTCCCCGGGAGCCTGAGGGCATCCCCGCCCTCCTGGGTCCTGCTCCAACTCCCTGGGAGCCCCTTTCCGCCCGGGAAGGTCGGTGCAGCTCCTGCTTCTCCGGGACGGGGCTCTCCTGTCCTGGGGACACTCGCCCCGGCCTCAGCCCGGCTCCTCACGGGGCCCCTCCCCCTTGGAGGCCTTTTGTTTCTTTATTTCTTTTTCCCCCCGTCTTCCTTCCTCTTCTCACTGTAGCGTTCCAGCTGTTCTCTCTTTAAATCTCAGGCCGAATTCGTAGATTTTCAGGATGATTTGAAGGATATCTAGGTAATTTGGTGGGGACAGGTGATTTCGGGACCCTACTCTTCCGCCATCTTGCCCCGCCTCCTCCTCTATTTTATTTTAATGTGGGGATACATTATTGTGGTTTTGATTTGCATTTCCCTTATGGTTAGTGATGTTGAACATCTTTTCACGTGTCTGTTGGCCATCTGTATGTCTTCTTTGGAAAAATGTCTCTTCAAGTCGTCTCATTTTTTAAAAAGATTTTATTTATTTATTCATGAGAGACACACAGAGAGAGAGAGAGACATAAGCAGAGGGAAAAGCAGGCTCCCCACCCGGAGCCAGATGTGGGATTCGATCCCAGAAGCCTGGTATCATGCCTTGAACTGAAGGCAGACATTCAACCACTGAGCCACTCAGGGGTCCCAATATGCTAATTTTTAATTGAATTTTTTTGTTTGTTTATTTGTTTTGGTGTTGAATTGTTAGGGTTTTTAAAATATGTTTTGGATATTAACCCTTTATTTAGCTATGTCATTTGCAAATATGCTTCCAATCGGTAGGTTGCCTTTTCATTTTTTTGATAGTTTCCTTTGCTGGACAAAAGCTTTTTAGTTTGATGTAGTCCCAATTAGTTATTTTTGCTCTTGTTTCCCTTGTCTAGAGTCAAATCCGGAAAAATATTGCTAAGACATGCCCAAAACTTTACTATCTGTATTTTCTTTTAAGAGTTTTATGGTTTCAGGTTTTGCATTTTTGTCCTTAATCCATTTTGAGTGTATTATTGTATATGGTATAAGAAAGTGGTCCATTGCCATTCTTTTGCATATAGCTATCCAGTTTTTCCAACACCATTTATTGAAAATACCGCCTATTTCCCATGCTATATGCTTGCCTTCTTTCTCATTGATTAATTGATCATGTAAGAATGGATTTGTTTCTGGGCTCTGGCTTAGCTTTCATTGATCTATGTGTCCATTTTTTTTTTGGCCAGTACCATACAGTTTTGCTTACTGTAGCTTTGTAATCTAAATTAAAATTTGGGATTGTGATACTTCCAGCTTTATTCTTTCTCAAAATTATTTGTCTATTTGGGGTCTTTTATGGTTCCATATGAATTTTAGGTTTATTTCTTCTACTTCTGTAAAAAATACTATGGGTATTTTGATAGGTATTGCATTAAATCTGTAGATTGTTCTGTGTAGTATAGACATTTAAAAATATTAATTCTTCTAATCCATGAACAATTTATATCTTTCCATTTCTTTGTGCCATATCTAGTTTCTTTTATCATTGTCTTCTAGTTTTTAGGATACAGGTCTTTCACCTCCTTGGTTAAATTTATTCTTATGTATTTTATTTTTTTATGCAATTGTAGATGGGATTATTTCCTTAATTTTTCTTCATGTGAGTTCATTATTATAAAAATGCAACAGATTTGTGTATATTAATTTTGTATTCTACAATGTTACTGAATTCATTTATTAGTTCTAATAGTTTTTTGGAGGAGTCTTTATGGTTTTCTGTGTATATCATCATGTCATCTTTACATAGTGATAGTTTTACCTCTTTACCAATTTGGATGCCTTTTGTTTATTTTTCTTGTCTGATTGCTGCAGCTAGGACGTCTAATACTATGTAGATAAAAGTGGTGATAATGTACATCCTTATCTTGTTCTTGACCTTAGAGGAAAAGTTTTCACCTTTCCACCATTGAGTATGATTTTAGCTCTGGGTTTGTCATAAATGGCCTTTACTATGTTGAGATATGTTCACTCTAAACCTCTTTGTTGAGATTTTATCCTGAATGGATGTGAGTATTATCAAGTGCTTTTTCTGCATCTTTTGAGATGATCATATGATTTTTATCTTTCATTTTTTTTCTTTCATTTTGTTTATATGGGTATCACATTTATTGATTTGTAGATATTGAACCATCCTTGCATCCCTTAGATAAATCCCACTTGATCACGATGAATAATCTTTTTAGTGTATTGTTAAATTCAGTTTGCTAATATTTTGCTGAGGATTTTTACATTTGTGTTCACCACAAATATAGGTCTATAATTTTTCTTTTACAGTCATTGTCTGGTTTTGGTATCAGAGTAATGGTGGTCTCATGAACTGAACTTGGAAACATTTCTTCCTCTATCTTTTAGAATAGTTTGAGAGTAGGTATTAACTCTTTTTTTAAGTAGGCACCATACCAGCATGAAGTCCAATGCAGTGCTTGAACTCACAACCCTGAGATCAAGACCAGAACTGAAATCAAGAGTTGAACACTTAACTGACTGAGCCACCCAGGCACCTCTATTTTAACTCTTTTTTAAATATTTGGTAGAATTTATTTTTGAAGGCATCTGCTCTTGGTTTTTGGTTTCTTGGGAAGATTTTGATTACTAATTCAATTTTGTTACTAGTAATTGTTCTATTCAGGTTTTCTGTTTCCTCTTGTTTTAGCGTTGGAAGATGTATGTTTGTAGGACTTTATCCATTTCTTTTAAGTTGCCCAATTTTTGATGTATAATTTTTCTTGGTAGTTTCTTTTAGTCTTTGTATTTTTGTGATGTTGGTTGTCACTTCTACTCTTCCATTTCTGAGTTTATTTATTTGAGTCCCCCCCCCCTTTTTTTGATGAGTCTGGCTAAACGTTTATAAATTTTGCTTGTCTTTTTAAAGAAACAGCTCATAGTTTCATTGTTTGTTTTTTCATTTGTATTTCATCTATTTCCACCCTGATCTTTATTATTTTCCTCCTTCTCACTTTGGGCTTTTCTCTCCCTTCTTTTTCTAGTTTCTTTAGGTGTAAGTTTAGATTGTTTATTTGAAATTTGTTTTTTTGTGGTAAGTCTATATCACTATAAACTTTCCTCTTAGAACTGCTTTTGCTATATATATATCCCAAAGGTTTTGAACTGTTGTATTTTCATTTAATTTTGTTTTTTGATTTCCTCTTTGATTTCTTTTCTGACTCATCTGTTGTTTATTAGCATGTTGTTTAACTCTACATGTTCATGCTGCTGTGGTCGAAAAAGGTGCTTGATATCATTTCAATCTTCAAAAAAAGATGCTTGATATGATTTTAATCTTCTTAAATTTATTGAGACTTGTTTTGTGGCTAACATGTGCTCTGTCTTGGAGAATGTTCCATGTGTACTTGAAAAGAATGTGTATTATGCAGTTCTGAGATTGAATATTCTGTATGTACCTGTTGAGTCCATCTGGTCTAATGTGTCATTCAAAGCTACTTTCTCCAGGAACACCTGTGTGGCTCAGCCAGTTAAGCATCTGACTGTTGATTTCAGCTCAGGTCATGATCTTAGTTTGTGAGATCAAGCCCTGTGCTAGTCTTCACACTGAGTATGAAGCCTGCTTAAGTCTTTCTCTCTCCCTCTCTCTGTGCACCTCCTCCCCCAATCCCACTCTCTGTCTCTTAAGAAAGAAAAGCTACTCCTTCCCTATTGATTTTCTGTCTGGATTATTTATCCATTGATGTAAATGGAGTGTTAAAGTTCTCTACTGTTATAGTATTACTGTAAATTTCTTTCTTTATGTCTGTTAATATTTTCCTCATATATTTAGGTGCTCCTATGTTAGGTGTATAGATACTTGCAATTTTTATATTATCTGTTGGATTGATCCCTTTATAATTATGTAATGGCCTTCTTTGTCTCTTATTATAGTCTTTGTTTTAACATCTATTTTTGTCTGAAATAAGTATGGGTACTCTAGTTTTTCTTTTCTCACTTCCATTTGCATGAGCTATCTTTTATTATACATTCACTTTCAGTCTGTATGTGTTTTTAGGTTTGAAGTGAGTCCACTTGTAGGCAGCATATAGATGGGTCCTGTGTTTTTATCCATTCATTTACCCTGTGTCTTTTGATTATAGTATTTACTCCATTTACATTTAAAGTAATTATTGATAGATATATACTTATTGCCATTTTGTTGAGTTTTTTGGTATTTTTTGTCATTCTCTCTTTCCTCTTATCTTACTGTCTTAACTTGTGATTTGATGACTTTATTTAATGTTGTGCTTGGATTTCTTTCTCTTTATTTTTTTGTATATCTATTGTAGGTTTTTGTTTTGTGGTTACCATGAGGTTCATATATAACATCCTATGTATATAGCAGTCTATATTAAGTTGATGGTCACTTAAATTTGAACACATTCTAAAAGCACTACATTTGTATTCCTCCTTCACATTTTATGTATGTGATGTCATGTTTTACGTCTTTTCATTTTGTATATCCTTTAGCTAATTTTTTAGATATAATTGATTTTACTAGCTTTGTTTTTTGACCTTTATACTAGTTTATAAGTGATTTACCTACTAACTTTACTATATGTTTGCTTTCACCAATGAAATTTTTTCCTTTCATAATTTTCTTAGTTCTAATTATGGCCTTGACTTATTGCTTTAGAAGTGCCTTCAACATTTCTCATAATGTTAGTTTAGTTGTGATAAACTCTTTTAACTTTTATTTGTCTGGGAAACTTGTTATCTCTCCTTCAATTCTGAATAATAACTGTGCTAAGTAGTCTTGGTCATCTCTTTCTGTGCTTTGAATATATCACGCTACTCCTTTTGGGCCTGTGAACCTTCTGCTGAAAAATTGGCTGATAATCTTATGGGGTTTCCTCTAAGTAACTGTTTTATCTTGCTGCTTTTAAGATTATCTCTTTATCTTTAATTTTTGGTATTTTATTTTTTATTTTTTTAAATTTTATGTATTTATTTGAGAAAGAGAAGTGAGAGAGAGAGAGAGAGAGAGAGAGAGAGAGTGTGGGGGTGGGGAGCAGAAGTAGAAACAGGCTCCCTGCTCAGCAGGACTTGATTCCAGAGATGCTTAACTGACTGAACCACCCAGGTGCTCCCTTGACATTTTATTTTATTTTATTTTATTTTATTTTATTTTATTTTATTATTTTATTTTTTATTATTTTAAAGATTTCATTTATTTATTTGGGAGAACAAGCAGGGGGGAGCAGCAGTCAGAGGGAGAGGAGCAAGCAGGCTCCCCTTTGAGCGAGAAGCCCAATACGGGGCTTGAGTCCGTGACCCCAGGATCATGACCTGAGCCAAAGGCAGATGCTTAACTGACTGAGCCACCCAGGCATCCCAATTTTCTGACATTTTAATTATTATGTATCTGTGTATAGACCTTCTTGAGTTCATCTTGTTTGATGTTCTCTGTACTTGCTGGGCCTGGATATTTGTTTCTTTCTCCAGGTTAGCAAAGTTTTCAGGTATTATTTCTTTAAAATATTTTTCTCCTCCTTTCTATCTTTTCCATCTGGGATCCTTATAATGTGAATGTTAGCACTCTTGATGTTATTTTCCTTTTAAAATTCTTTTTTCCTTTTAGTGTTTTGTGGGAGAAAACTTTTTGTTTTTGTGGGAGAAAAGTGGAAACACTTTTTCCAGTAGGGAAAAGAAACAATAAGAACATGGACATGCATAAAGGGCAACAGCTTTATGCATGTAGCAAAAGCTACTTATTCCTGCCATTGGTCTATACTGAAAACAATACATACTGAAAACAGCAATGATGGTGGATAAATAGTCAGGCCTGTTGAGGTCAGTTCTCCCATCCCCCACAGCCCCCTAGTTAATGCTTCTCTGAGACCTGTGCAGATAGTCACGTACACAGTTCGCTGCTGCCCCTCACATGATTGGTTTCTTGAGTTGTTTTTCCTTCCTTGTTTCCACATACTTTACATTCTATGATAATAAACCTGAGAGCCAGTTCAGACTAGGGCTTTACCTTGGCATCTGCACTTCTTGGCGGTACCTGATGGTATAGCCCCTTTGGGCCTCTCTTTGTTCCAAAATATTGGATTCTGAGTAACGGTTTCATCTCTCATCGGAATATTCCACACAACAGTGTTGAGCTTGGGTGATTTCCAAACCCTGTCTTCTAGATTGTTGATCCATTCTTCTCCTTCCTGTAATCTGCTATTGATTTCTTCTAGTATAGTTTTCATTTCAGTTATTGTATTCTTTAGCTCTGATGGTTCCTTTTTGTATTTTCTCTTTGTTGAAGTTCTCTCTGACTTGATCCAAAGTATTTTATTCTTTCTCATGCTATTATTATTGGAATTGTTTTCTTAATTCCATTTTGATTTTGTTTATTGCAAATGAATACAAGTACAATTGATTTTGGTATATTGATGTTGTATCCTATAACCTTGCTAAACTCATTTATTAATTCTAATAGTATTTTATTTGATTGCTGAAGATTTTCTTTATGCAAGCTCAAGATATCTGCTAAAAAACCAAAAGATATCTGCTAATAGAGATGGTCTTATTACTTCCTTTCTAATGTAGATGCCAACTATTTCTTTTCCTTGACTAATTAATTGCCTTGGCTATTACTTCTGGCACATTGTTGAATAGAAGTGGTAAGAGCACAAGGATATCTACCCTTGTTTTGTTCCTCATATTAGAGAGCAAGCATTTGATCTTTCATTATTAGGTATAATGGTGGTTGTAGGTTGCTTTATAAAAATTGCATTAAATTAGCATTTATGTTAATAGTTTGGGGCACCATCTGAAAATTTTGAGCCTGGGGTGTAACTGCATTCAGTTCAGTCTTGCACCTGCCATTCTAAAAGATTTGGGGGAGGGGTGCACCTGGCTGGCTTAGTTGATAGAGCATGCAACTCTTGATCTTGGGGTCATGAGTCTGATCCCCATGTGTCATGTGGCATTTACTTTAAAAGTTTGAAGAAAAAAAAGATTTGGGAAAAATTGTAAAACGTATTAAGGATTCTGAATTCATATCACTGTGAAACTGGCTTTATATTCTCTTTTTTAAAGAAAACAAATCTATAAATCACAGTTCATGCATTTATTGTGATGGTGAGCTTAATTTATGAAAGAAGATTCCAAGATTCAATTAGTAGGCCAGTGCACAAAGAAAAAGTTTTGGCTGTAGATCAAATGGTAAGGCAAATCACAAATGATTCCTACTTCAACTTTTTTTGATTCATCAATATACTATGGGCCTAATTAAATCCTATAATACAACTTCCACTGTGAATATGTAAGATCATCTGAATGATAGAGCTACCTGGACTTTCCTTCCTGCATTCTTTCATTTTGTTAAATTTGCTAATCTTACCTGTTATGGACTCAGGAAAACTATTCTCTTTATCCAGACCTGCATCCTATAATAGCTTGAATCCCTTGGACAGTAAAAAGTTGAGTAGCCTAATTAGTAAAGTGGAGACTTTTGTTAGAAAACTCTTAGTATGAATGAAAACATATAATGTTTGTCCTTCACCGACTGATAAATAATAGTGAAAGGGAATATAAGGGAAGGGAGAAGAAATATGTGGGAAATATCAGAAAGGGAGACAGAACGTAAAGACTGCTAACTCTGGGAAACGAACTAGGGGTGGTGGAAGGGGAGAAGGGCGGGGGGTGGGAGTGAATGGGTGACGGGCACTGGGGGTTATTCTGTATGTTAGTAAATTGAACACCAATAAAAAATAAATAAAAAAAAAGAAAACTGATAAAAAATCAGTGGGGGCAATAATTATGGTGCTGCATTAAGATCACTGTATGGAGATAATATAAAATATCAATACTAAATTCCCAATATATTAAAACCTAAATGATAATGCAATTGTGAATGATATACCAAAAAGTTAATGGAAAAATGTGGTCTAGGATTTGAAAAATACTTCTTGTAATGATACTCCCTAAAGAACAGCAGTAAGGAAAAAATAAAGGTCTTGTCTTCTGTGAAGAACAACATAAACAAAATTAACTGATGAATTATCAGTCCTGATAAGTTGTTGGCAATGTCTAGAGAACACAAAGCAATAATTGTGAATAAATTTGCAATAAATGGCTGAAAGAAGAAAAAAAAAAGAAAACTCTTAGTATGAAACATTGGCTTTCTAGTAAATGGACTACATTAATTGTGATGAGACCAGGTTTTTGTTGTTTTTAACTTAGTAGACTCATGTTGATTATGACTGAATGGTATGTTAAATAGTATTGTATCTTTTTGAAAGAAAATTCTTTGTATTTTTAATTTAATTTTGAAGAATGGGATAAATCTCTAAGAAGCCAGATTACTACTATTAATAATCAATTTTTTTCTGAGATTGTGATCTGTAAATTACAGTAGATCTTAATTAAAGAGGGTTCTTAATTCAGTATAAATAGCTGATCAATTATGTGGGTAGAACTCAATATATTCTTAGAATAACAAGTATTATATATAATACTTTATATAATATATATATATAAATGTATATTATATTTAAATAAGCAGACTAACAAATCTCATCTGTGTGAGTTTTTCAAAAATGTCTCATAAAATTTTGTTCAAAATATAGTCAGAGGATTCTACCCATATTAACCTAAGTTATTTGAGGAATGATTAATACTTTTTAAAGAAATGCCATACTGGATTTATCACTGTGAAAGAAATACTTTCATTTCTTTTTGCTACGGTTTAGATGTTGCTTAGCATTTAAAGCATGGACTTTAGATTTCATATATAGATTGATTTGAAAACTGGAATCCGTCAGCCTAACAATCTCTTGTGCAAAAACAATAAAATGATTCAATCTTTACTTTTTATAATACTAGAAAAATATAATGTAATAAAAACACTGCATTGCATCTAAAGTTTTTCAGCAGTTACTTGGCACTTGATTATTCCATTATATTGGAGATACAAGCATTTCTGTTTTAAGATCGCTTGTGAATCTCATTTTGCTTGGATAAACAGCTTTATGGTAAGATGATTACTTTAATATAAAACCACTTAAGAATTTTACCCTTTGGAACATTGAAGACAAATTGAATTATGGCCTGCTTGTGTGGAGATGGGGGAAAACAACTATCTTCACCTGCTTACTTAAATGCACCCCAATCTAGAAGCTTTAATAGATGCCCGCTTACCTTCCCTAGTAAAATGCACAATAATTTTTACCTTTCCTGAATTTTGGTAGATTTCATTTTTAAGTTTCTTGTAAGCCACCTTCTTTCTCTTTCCCTTGTTTGTAAGTTTTAGTGGAAGTATAAGATTTTCCATGGTAAATAGGACCCAAGAGGTGTCTTAGTATCTTTCGAAGGTGAAAATGTGGGAAAGAGAAGGATGCTGTGCAACTAATGTGTCTTTAATATGGCTGTGGGTTTTCTCTCAGTTTTACACACACACACACACACACACACACACGCATGCAATTGAGTTCAAACATATTTCCTTAAACTTATTTTTCTGTTGTTATTCTTTTTCTCTGCCAAGCCTCTTCAGATATTTGCCTACTGTATCATACACCTTTGTTACTGATTTTTTTTGGGGGGGAGAATAATTTATGTGTTATGAACATTAAACCTCCACCTGTTAACATGTTACAGCCTTCCTCCTCAACTCGCTACTGGCTACTGTATTTTTTCAATATGTTTATAGTGTGTTGTACCCTATAGAATTATAACCTTGTTTCTCATTAACAAAACCATTTTCATATTCTTTGTGGCTTCTGCATTTTGTGTTGGCTCTTAGAAAGATTTTTTTCACTTTTTTTCTTATATTTGTGTAACAATGCTTAATGAATTATATAGAATGGAGTTTGATATTTTTGCCTCATTGAAAAAATATATATTCTTTTTATCTTATTACAGTTATAATTTAATTTTTTCATGTTTAGTTATTCTATCTGTGGGAGATACATATACATATATATATGTGTGTGTATATATATAGATAGATAAGATTTCAGTTTTTCTTCTAACATAGTCAGTTTCCCTAAACCTCTTTATTGAGAAATTCATCTTTTTTTTTAGTTACCAATCCTAAATACCACATGTACCATGTAGTTAATAACCATATGCAATTGGATCTGTTTTGGGACTGGATTCTATTGATCCCTCTGTCCCCATATTGGTACCACACTGTTATAGTAGCTGTATCTTTATAGTACATTTTATTTTTTTGAGAGAGAGGGAGGAGGAGAGAGAGAGGCAGGGAGTGAGAGAGAGGGAGACAGGAGGGGCAGGGGAGAGAGAATATTAAGCAGGATCCACAGACAGTGCAGAGCCCAGTGTGGGGCTTGATCTCACAACCCTGAGATCATGACCTGAGCTGAAATCAAGAGTCAGATGCTTAACCTACTGAGCCACTCAGGTGCCCCCCCATTATAGTACATTTTAATGTCACCTGGGAAAAGTTGCCTCTTCCCTTATTATTATTTTAAAAATTTTGAGCAATTTTCATGTGTTCTCTTCTTCTGATGAACTATAGGATTCAAAATGGAAAATAACCATCCCCTTCCACCAAAAATAATTCTAACCCTTTGCTAATTTGATTGGAATTGTGTTGAATTTCTATATGAATTTTGAGGGAAATTTGCATCTTTGTGATTTTGATTTTTTTATTCCATATTTGTGCATGTGTATTTGTATCCATGTATCCATTTATTCATGTCCTTTATGATTTTATAAACTCCAGTAACATTTTATTTTTTATGACTTTCAGATTTCTTTTAAAACTCCTTCCTAGGTATTTTACAGATTTTGTTGGAAGATAAGACATCTTTGTCTTTATAGAGCTGTTATTCCTGTAGTGGGCATTTTACTGTATTCGTTTTCCAGTTGATTCTTCTGAACTTTGTATAAAAACTATGTTATCTGTAAATCATTAGTTCTTAAAGTGTCATCTGTGATCTACCAGCAGCAACATCCTTTGTGAACCTCTTAGAAAAGCAAATTATCTAGACCCATCCCACATCAACTGAATGAGAAACTCTGGGGGCTGAGGCCCAGCAATCTGTTGATCTCACCCTCTAGAGGATTCTGATACATAGTCAAGTTTGCAGACCACTGATGTAAATAATGATTTTTATTTTTAACCTGCCAGTACTTTCTTTTCTCAGTTCTTTTTTTCTTGTAAGATGTTTGTGTAACAGTGCTTAATGAGTTATGTAGAATAGATTTTGACTGAAGAGGCTGAGATAAATTGCTAACTTCCAAAAGTAAGACTATAGATGAGGATGATGAGAAATGCAATATTCCTTAACCAGGGGAATGGGGAAATCTTAACCCTAGAGAGAAGGAGATTGAATGAGAGAGATTGAGGGAATAATTTAGGGTAAGGATTTTGATGGGTAGCACAGAGGTGTAATTAAAAATGAAACATACTACAGTGTCACTCCTGTAGATAAGAGTATAATGTGATCCTGAAAGAAATGAAGACAGCTAAGCTTGGCAGTTGACACTTAAACATTTGTTAGACCAAGTTTAGCCCCTGTTACAAGAGGGCAGCCACTATTAGAAAGATCAGATAGAATTGTATTAATACAAAGATAACAACTTGAACATTGGTAAAAAGGCCAATTGCAATCAATGATAAGATGAATGAGGCCATTAGCCAGCAGCATATCCCAAAAGAATCCCTAAAGCTCGAGCAACAAAATGAAAAGGGACTACCACGGGATCATATTGAGAAGGAAAGAGTGGTGTTATTGCAAGCAGCAGTGGAACTGCATGGTGTGTGGTGTACGCCTGTAGCAATAAAAAGCAAGATGATGGTGATGATATAGTGGTACAGGGGGCATATTGCCTCAGTGACTATGGGAAGAAAACTGAAATTGTTGAGGACACTGTATCAGCCATCCTGGCATGTGGCCAGGGAAAAGGGAGAAACTTCTGGAACATGGAGAATCTAGTCTTTTTGGTAGGAGTGTAGATCAAGAAGTAGCTGTTAGAAACCATAGTCACAGCACAAAATGCTGATAAGAAGGAAAACAGATCGATCACTTGGATAAATGTTTTAAAATCAGGTACAGTTGCAAGCTTTAGGGTAGCACAACCTTCATCATTTTTAGTGTTGCAGATTTTCTCATGGGTGTGTATGGGAGCATACTACATAGTCCCAGTCCATTTTAGATTTACTCTAAGGGAAAAAAATCACCCCCGCCCCCAGCTCAAGTGTCTTAGGGTAGGCCCTCTTCAGTGCCACAAGTGGGAGGTAAGTGTGGTGTCTGTTATGGGTGAAGGCTAAAAGATTTGATAGTCTAACACTCTGTGACATTTTAAAAAATTAACTTTTGTGTAACAAACTATTTTCCCAAAGAATACAGTTCTGTTTCTTACACATCACTTTTTGCAGTCTCAAGATGATTTTGAATTTTTGGTGCTGCTGCTATATATAACTTGATTGAGAGAAGTGCAATTATGTATAATTTTTCTACATTGTGCAGTTTTTCAATTTTGTAGTGTTTAGCACTTTTCACTGATCTTTTCTGTCAGCTTTTCTTATCAGAGTGCTTAACAAAATTTTCTTTGAAGGCAGACGATCATGGCACTCTGAATCTTTTTATATAACATAAGGTTAGTTCATAAGTAGGGTTTACCGTACATGGTGTAAAATTGACTAGGCATTTCTCAAATCTCATTATTTTTGAAGCTGTTGGTTCTTGGGCAGAGTAGAAAAGAGTGAGACAGTGGGTTTTAATTAAATGCTAAGTCATAAACTGGAATCTCTGAAGTATTATCTATAGGATAGGTGCTTGTGAAATATTAGATTAGTGAATTACTTAAAATAAATGCTTAAGAGTAAAATTGTTTGAACTTACACAAGTTATCTCAGCGATCAAAAATGGTCTTGTCAGTTTTATTTCTGATGAGCTAGGTAGAATAGTTTAAGGGCAAAACCACAATTATGTCTTTGTCAGCTGTGCCCTATGAGTAATGATTAGCTTCCCTCTTTTTCTTGAGAGTATCATGGCCGTGGAGAAGTGTGTCTCTAATTATAATGCATATCTGCTTATGTTTTTGTCCTGCCTTTCTCCTTAATCTTTGGAAATATTCTATGCATCTATCTATATCTGTTGGCCCTTACGTGTCATGTCTTGTCTGCTCATCTACACGGTCTCTAGGGAAGAGAGCATGTATTATATACTTTTCTCTTTCATTTCATTAAAATAGTTCAAACATACAGAAAAGTATAGAGACCAGTATCACAAACCCTCATAGAACCACCACTTAGCTACGTGATACCTTAACATTTTGCCTTTTTTTTTTCCAGATGCCTATCAAAATCTTAAATACAGGCGAAGCTTCTAGTTTATCCCTCAATTGCATTTCTTGTCCCGAATTGGGGATTTATCATTCCCATAAATATTTTAATGCCTTTTCTGTATGTGTATATGTGTATATAATGTGTATGTGTGTACATATATATGTATACACACACGTATGGTCTTATGTGCTTTTCAAATTTATTATGTGTTATCATACTTCTTCAGTTTACATTTTTGTGTAATGACATGCTCTTCAGATTCACCTTCCATAGTATCATCCATTATCCAAACATCTCCTTCCACCCTGTATCCCCCCTCCAAATACCACCTATTTTTTTGGTCCTCATTAAAGTGCCACTCTTGGTAAGAGTTGTATGTACTGTTTCCTCTCTTTCCTTTTGTTCTCTCTTGAACCCTTGCTCACTGGCCATTTTCTCCACCATTCCATGTAAACCACTCTTACCAAGGTGTCCAGTGACCTCCATGTCACCACATCGAGTTGTCATTTCTCAGTTCTTCACTTCATCCCTCACTAGTATCTGACACACTTAATTACATCTTTCTTTATATAACACTTTATTCAGCCTTCTAGGTTTCCACACCTTCCTGATTTTCTCCTACCTCATGGCCGCTCCTTCTTATTTCTTTTGCTGGATCCTCTTTCTTTAAATTTTGAAATAAGTTGGACAGAAAATTCTAGAATGAAATGTGAACATTCCTCCTAAACTTATATTCCTTCTCACTAATAATGGATATGAACAGACTTGGGCATGTGTGTGTGAATCTCACAGGTGAACCAATGCCTCATTTTAAGTTGTATTCATTTGTTTTTTGATGATTTGTATTTTTTATGTGCACATACTTTTTGGATTGTTCTCTTTTACTATTATGTTTTACCGTTTCTATTGATTATTTTTTTTTTGTATGTGTAAGTTAAAATCATTAGCCCTTTGTTATCTGTTGTGTGTGTGGTGAACATTTTTTCCTCGCTCATCAAATGGCATTTAACTTTGTGATATTTTTAAAGTTCAGAGTTCTAATTATTTTTGTACAAGCAGATATAACAGTTTTTTTCTTTTATAGTTCTTCAATTTTGGGTCCTGCTTACCTTCTCTGCTGTGTGATTATAAATAATTTCACTTGGGTTTTCCTTAGTTTAAGGAATATTTCAAAGTTTCATTTTTTTCCCTTTAATTCTTTGATCTATCTGGAATTTATTTAGGATATCCTAATGGGAAGTGAAGTGGTATGAACTTATTTATTTTTCTAAATGGCTACCCCAATCACTTAATCATCTCTTTTCCCTTATTTGTTTGAAGGCCGCCATTACCATAGACTAATTCCCTGATGAATTTGAGTTACTTTCAAGTTCTTGAAAGAATTTGTTTATGTTGGTTTTTTTTAGGCTTATTTATTTTAGTAATCTCTACATCCAATGTGGGGTTCAAACTCATGACCCCGAGATCAAGGGTCACATGCTCTTCCGAATGAGCCAGCCAGGAGCCCCTATTTGTGTTTGTTTTATTTTTAAAACCACTGCAGTGTGGTTCTCCACACCTGTCTTCATAATACTCTTTAGAAAACGTAATCACTGACTTTATAGAGCTATCACATCAGTAAGCTGATCTCTTACTTGGTCTGGGCAGAACTTGAAACAATTGAATACCCTCCAACCACTCTTATGAACCCACCTCTTTCCTTAGCTTTGATCTCACATTTCTCTTAGTTTCCCTCCTACCTATTGGCTCTCTCTTTGCTAGCTCATCTTCCTCGGTTTCTTGCACAACAGTGTTTTTGGGATTCCACCTTCTCATGGCAAATACACTTCTGAGGAATATTTCTCAGTCTCAATACTTTAACTCTTACTTAACTGGCTAAATACCCTTATATTTTCATTTCTAGTTCCAATTGAAATCTGCTGTATATATCCAGTTTTCTGTTAGATGCTATATGGTGTGCCCTAGAGGGCTTCAGTATGTCTGCACCAAACCATTGTTCTCTTTCCTTCCAGTATTTTTCCTTCTTTGCTCTACCCTGCCTCACCTGTTATTATTACCATTTCCCCCAATTACTTAAATAGATTTTGTCTTTGATGTCACATTATCCTATTAATATCTGTTAGTGATCTGCAGGCATAAGTCCTAGTTTTCCCTGGCTATCCCCATGTCCCTGATCTGTCCTTTTATTTCATGCCTTGCCTTGACTATGGAAGTAGTTTCTTAACTGGTCTCCATACTTCCAGTTTCTCTCTCTCTCTTTTTCTCTCTGATCTACCCCCACATTGCAAACACCCTTAATTTTCTAATACATAAATTTGATCATACAGATTCCCAGATTGAAAACATCTGGTTTTAGTTGAATCTTGTGTAAATTGACCATTGTTTACTTCCTCTCCCTTCCTAGCTTCCTTAAAATGAGACTAAAGAAATTGAAAAATTCAAAAAGACAAAAGGACCAGGAGGTGCAGCATTGACAATTGCTAAGGTTTAAACTAATTTTTTATTTGTTCAAAGTAAGTTAAAACTTAAGAATTTCCCCCCTACTTTTGAGAGAAACCAACTAATTCTTCCCATACAACTCCTAATATTTCAAGACTTGGGGGCATCTGGTTTGTGGAAGTCAGAAATAAGTCTTGAGATTGAAAATGTGGGCTGTTCTTGGAGTCTTTATAATAAGTGGTTGGAGTCCTGTGTCCTGTCATCCACTCCCTGCTCCTCAGGAGACCAGAGGCTTATTATCTGTAGAATTTGAGTGGGAGAGCCCAGACGCAGATACAGCAGGTAGATTGGTTGAAACCATAGGATTGAGTGAGAGTTTGAATATCTAATTTAGAGATTTGTATGTTCTACTCTAGAGTTGGTGAAAAGGGGCATGAATTATTTATTTGCTAATTCCTAGATTCCTAATAATAATCTAGATTTGGTTGTTTTTCTCTTAACACATCTTCTAAAAAATTGTGTAGCCTAAAAATAATTAAAATTTCTCAACATCTTAAAATTTTCTCACCACTTCACCATTTTTAGAAAAGATAAGCCCAAAGGTCAGTTGATTTTGAAATGCTTAAAAAATTTATGTGGGCTACTCAATTTCTTATAATAACAGAAAATATGATTGTGCAAATAAATAAAATGCTATATTGTCATTTGATTTGTTTTTTTTTTTTAGAATTATGAAGACCCAAGAAATACTTTTTCTCCTTCTACATCTTTTGCTCTGACCCTAAATTAAGGGAGAGGAAGAAAGCAGGGAACAATGAAGAGAACCTTTTTCTCTGGCTTGATTATTTTAGGTCTTTACCTAGCTTTGCAACAATCATAATTATATGGGAGTACCTGGGTGGCTCAGTTAAATGTCTGCCTTTGTCACAGGTCATGAACATGGGGTAGTGGATTTTAGCCCTGAGTCGGGCTCCATGCTCAGCAGAGTCTGCTTCTCCCTCTGTTCATGCTCTTTCTCACTCTCCTCAAATAAATAAATGAAATCTTCAAAAAAGGACACATTTTTAAAAAACATAATTATATGAAAAAACTAAATTACATACTCCATATTTTTATCTCTGCAGTGAAATAAATTGATTTTATTAACAATAAACTATTTTATTTAAAACATTTTATTTATTTATTTGTGAGAGATACAGAGAAAGAGGCAGAGGCATAGGCAGAGGGAGAAGCAGGCTCCCTGTGGGGAGCCCGATTTGGGACTGGATCCCAGGATCCCGGGGTCATGCCCTGAGCCAAAGGCAGATGCTCAACCACTGAGCCACCCAGGCATCCCTAACAAGAAACATTTAAGTAAAATCTATATTTCTGCTTCCCAATATATTTGAAATTAATAGAGCCTTTGAAATACACATTTCCAATGCAAAGCGAATGCTAGAAACAATATATTAGATTTAGTGTGCTACGACCTGATCGGCTCTTTTTCCGTAAAATAACCATCAACAAAACAAAATTGTAGTCCAGATCAAGAAAACAACCCCCACTACTTATTTTATGTCTTTAAAATGTCAAAATCTTATACCTTTCTAGCCTTAATTTTGACCAATTCTAAAACTGTGGGTCCTGCTTTTGGGGTTTTGAGGCCTCATGTGCTCCTGGTAACTCAGGATTTAGTACTATCTGTGTCTCTACTTGGCCAATGTTTGCCTCCGTTCTTCATCTCTAACTTCTCTTGTGTCTTCTAACTTCACCCAGATTCCTCAGGTCTCCTCATAGTTAATCTAACTTCCCATATACTTGGTTGTTATTCTAATGATTTCAGAAATGTAGTCAGTGGTATTTAATGAGCCACTATGGAATTTTGTAGATAATTTGCTGGTTCAGTTCCTTCAGTGTTCTTAATTTTCTTAATTTTCATAAACTAGAATATGGACATCAGGAACATGGGCACACATTTTTGTCTTTCTGTCATAAAATATATAAAGTATTACATAGATAGCATAATTTAAAAATTCTAGCTTTGATTTTTATAGTAAATATTGACTTCTTTTCCTCCTGAACAGGTCATTATCCAAGTGTTAGAGGTGATGGATCATCTTCATAGAGGGGAATCAGTTGCTGCAATACTCCGTAACCGGTATATTTATGGAAGCAATTTACCTTATAAGTTATATAATGTCTCTCCTGCCTATTTATATACCTAACATAGTTGGTACTTAATGAATATTTGTTGAATGACTGGAATAATATATTTGTTCTATGAGTGAAATAAAAGAATGACTGGATGATGAAGAGATGGAAGGAAGAGCCTTTTAGTGACCATGTGTTCAGAGCTAATGAAAAAATAGAGAATATAATTAGAAATCATAATTGGTGTAAATTGTGACCACCTGACATTCAGTGAATGGAGGTGTTGACTTGAATTCTTAGTTTTAAAGCTTATCAATGAATAAATACAGGCATCCATTGCTTAAGAATAGATGTCTCAACCATGTATTTTAAAAATAGTATTGCCCTGTGATTGTACATTTCTGTCATTTACGAACCCAGGTAAAACTTCTGCAGAGTGTTATGAGAAATTCAGAACTTTCTCTGACAACTTATGATTTTAAGTTCATGGTTTAAAGAAACATAGCCTTTGCTTTGTAGATACAAAAGAATATCTCTTATTCCCAATAGTTGAATTGTATGGTTTAAGTGAATCATTTGAAGTAATATGCTGAAGTTGTCTCTATCATGGCCCTGACAGTTACTAGTTGTTTAGTCTTGGGCAAATTTCTTAATTGCTCAGTGCCCTAACTTCCTCATCTGAATTGGGGATAATATTACCTACATCTCAGGGTTGTTATGAGGATTAAGTAAGTGTCTATAGGGTATGGAGAGAAAAAGAGCTTGGCAAATAATGCATGGTATATTGATGCTATTACTGAAACGTAAATTTGAGATTTTAACTATTTTGAAATACAGTATTGTGTTTCTGAAGCCTGATAATGCTTTAAATAGGTGTGTCTTAAAAGAATATAAAAAGGGGAGAATTTGAAGTAGGAAGGGGATAGACATAAAGTCATTGTTATTTGACAGATACTAGGGATTTTACATAATAATCCTATTAGGAAATATTATATGATGGATGCCTGTTTGTTGGAATGTGTACTATCATGTGGGCAAGGGGCTGTAAGGTAAACTTGTTCAGAGACACAGAAAGCAAGGAAATCATAGCAGGAATAATGTGTGGTCATATTGAGTGAAAAGAGAGAAGAAAAGAATAATATGGGAGAGTGGTTAGTTTCTAATGGTGAGTTGAGTCTGCAAAGTCCAGGCACTGCTGTATAGGAGGGTCTATATCACACATTTGGAAGAGGAAATGGTAGGAGGGCAGGATTTCCAAAGGTCAAGTCCATAACTGAGGTAGTCATAGCATGCTTGAATTTGTTTCTATTATTTTTATAGAGATAAAATTAAGTGCAGTAAAATACACAAGCACTAAATTATACATTGTGATAGTTTTTTTACACATGCACACATCCAGGTAGCCATAACTCAGATCAAGATATAAAATAATTCCATCCTTCCAGAGAATTACCTCATTCCTCTTTCCAGTCCATATCCCTTCTACTTCTACTGAAGAGAATGAGTATGCTGACTAGCATATTAGTGTTGCTTGTTCTTGAACTTCATGTAAATGGAGTCAGACACTGTGTATGGCTTCTGTAGTTCAAAATAATGTTTTTGAAATCTGTCAACCTGCCAGTATCAATAGTTATATTTTATTGCTATGTAGTATTCCTTTAAAAAAAAAACTATGCCACAATTTGTTTATCCATTTTCTTGTTCATAGTTATTTAAGTTACATCCATTATTTGGCTATTATTAATAATGTTCTTGACATTTTTGTATAAATCTTTTTGTGGCTATATATACTAATTTCCTTTGGATATGTACCTAAAATATGAACATATAAAAATTATTTATAAAATTTATTTTATTAAATTTATTATATGTAACATATACTAAATATATATAATTTATTTAGCATTAATAGACTGCTAAAGACTTTTTTTTAAAAGATTTTGTTTATTTGAGAGAGCCAGAGGAGGAACAGAGGGAGAGGGGCAAACAGACTCTGTGGTGAGGGCAAAGCCTGATGTAGGGCTCCATCCAGGACCATGAGATCATGACCTGAGCCAAAATCAAGAGTCAGATACTTAACCAATTGAGCCACCCAGGCACCCCTGCCAAAGACTTTTCGAAAGTGGTTGTATCATTTTCTCCTCTGACCAGTGACAAATGAGAATCCTCACTAATTTTTGGGATTGTTAGCATTTTTATTTTATTTTTATTTAATTATTTTTGGTAGGGTCCATGCCCAAGGGGTTTGAACTCACAACCCTGAGATCAAGGATCACATGCTACTGACTGAGCTAGCCAGGCCCCCCCTTGTTAGCCTTTTTAATTTTAGCCATTCTAAAATTAAATGTGTAGTGGTTTCTCATAATGGATTTCACTTTGCATTTTCCTCATGTGTAATGATGAGTGTATTTTCATATGTTTATTAGCTACTTGTCTTTTAGAAGTATCTGTTCAGGTCCTTTGCCCATTTAAAAAATTTGTTGTTTTCTTTTTGCGTTTGAGGAGTTTATAAGCTTATTCTTATATTGAATTATAAATACTTTGTTTCAGTTTGTGCCTTGCCATCTCATTTTTTCTTATTTGTCTTTTGATGAAAAGAATGTTTTAAATTTTGATGAAGTTCAATTTATCTTTTTTTTTCTTTTATACTCATGCTTTTTTGCATCCTACCCAAGAAGTCTGCTTTCCCAAATTTTAGGCTTTCTTCCTGAAGTTTTATGATTTTAACCCTCACATTATATATAAGTGCATTCTAGACCAGAAACTAAAGAAATGAACTTATGTCCTAGATTTCCCATAGAATCATAATAACTAATATGAATACTTTATAAAAAAGAAGTCTCTATAATTTTAATTTTAAATTAATACCTTTGTACATGATAAGGTAACTGAATTATAACCTGAGCCATACCTGACAAGGCATAAGGAACTAGTTGTATGACCCTTAGTTTCTAACTCAGGGATTTGTGATTCCCTAATGTTAAAAATTTTTATTATAAATAAGACTCCTTTGAAAGAAACAGAGAATTCTGATAATAAATTGAGAGCATATAAAATGATGGAAAGCTGCCCCATTCATTTTATGATGCTACATAATTCAGGTATCAAAATCTGAAAAAAATGTTGCTTGTTTGTGTATACAAATTATAGATCAATTTTGGATTCTAAATAAAATGTAAACCAAACACATTTAGGAATATATGCCAAGAATTGACCCTTTATGACTAAGAATATTTTATCCCATAGTGTTAATTGTTTAATACTATGAAAGTTATATGATGCATCCTGTCAATAGATCTCATTAAAAAAAATAAAACAGGGCAGGCCCAGTGGCTCAGCGGTTTAGTGCCACCTTCAGCCAGGGGCGTGATCCTGGAGACCCAGGATCGAGTCCCGTGTTGGGCTCCCTGCATGGAGCCTGCTTCTCCCTCTGCCTGTGTATCTGTCTCTCTTTCTCTGTCTCATGAATAAATAAATAAAATTAAAAAAATAAAGACAAATAAAACAAATGCTGAAGGGCTCAGTCAGTAGAGCATTTGAGTCTTGATCTCAGGATCTTGATTTTGAGCCCTACATTGGACAAAGAGATTACTTAAAAATCTTAAAAGAAATAAACTCCATGCTCATTTTAAGAATAAAAATGTGAGGGGTGCCTGGCTGGCTTATGATAGAGCGTGTGACTCTTGATCCAGGGTTGTGAGTTCAAACCCCATGTTGGGTGTAGAGATTACTTTATTTTTTTTTAAGTTTTTTTATTTATTTATGATAGTCACAGAGAGAGAGAGAGAGAGAGAGAGAGAGAGAGAGAGAGAGAGAGAAAGAGAGGCAGAGACATAGGCAGAGGGAGAAGCAGGCTCCATGCACCGGGAGCCCGATGTGGGATTCGATCCCAGGTCTCCAGGATCGCGCTCTGGGCCAAAGGCAGGCGCTAAACCGCTGTGCCACCCAGGGATCCCTAGAGATTACTTTAAAAAGATAAATTTAGGGGTGCCCAGGTGTCTCGGTTAAGCATCTGCCTTTGGCTCAGGTCATGATCCCAGTATCCTGGGATCAAACCCTGTGTTGGGCTGTGTGCTCCGTGGGGAGTCTGCTTTCTCCCTCTCCCTTTGCCCCTTCCCCTGCTTGTGCTTTCTTTCTCAAATAAATAAATAAAATCTTAAAAATATAAATTTAAAAAGATGTCATAGAAACTTGTTCTCTTAAGAAGAAAATTAATCATTTCTCTAAAACCAATAATCCAGCATCATGCTTTTTTAAAAAAGATTTTATTTATTTTATTCATGAGAGACACGGGGGGGTCGGGGGGGCAGAGACACAGGCAGAAGGAGATGCAGGCTCCATGCAGGGAGCCTGACGTGGGACTCCATCCTGGGTCTCCAGGATCACGCCCTGGGCTGAAGGCAGCGCTAAACTGCTGAGCCACCCGGGCTGCCCTCCAGCATCATACTTAATGTTAAATGTAGGAGTAGTTCCATAAGGAGCAACAAAACAAAGATGCCTATAGTCATCATTATTTAATTTATATTTGCAAATTCTGGCCAGTATCAATAAAGTAGCACAACTAATGGAAAGGAGAAGACAAAAAAATGATCCAGTTTTAGAAGATAGGCTTATGTACCTACAAAAGCCAAGACTTAAAAAACACTTCTTAATTGATAGAATTCTAATGAGTGCTAAAAAGTAGTGGGATCTAAGGTAAGAATTAACCAGTACCTTTTATTTATACTGGAAGGACCCATTTAAAGGTTATAATATAAAAATCCATTTATAAAAACCATGAAACAAATTTCAGTAATAACCGAATTAAAAATGTCTTAGACCTACATGAAGAAAATTTTAAAATTTAAGAGAGCAGATATACCATGGTCCTGGATTAAAAAACTAACTCTTCCGAAATTATTATATAGATCTAACATGAATTTAAAGTGATTATTCAAATAAGATAATGAGTGTATTGTGAAGAATGGTATCCCCATTACTTAACAAAATGTCTGGCATGTAGTAATTGCTAATCAAAAAAAAAAATTAACAAACTCTTCTATGTGTAATTCAACAAACATTTACTCTGTAATTGCCAAGTGCTGAACACTTTCATGTGCTAAATTATGATGAATCTTTGTTCTCATTGAGCTTATATTTTGATGGATGTGTAGGGGTAGGGTCAGATAAAAAATATATATTAGAGAAAATTGCTATGAAAAATTAATAAAGCATGTAGAAAGGTAAAGAATTAAGGGTTGAATTAAGATTTCAGGCCGCTGTGCAAAGGAGCATTAACCTTCTATTAGTCTTAAATGTTTTTAGTCTTGCCATCTATCATTTATTATACGTTTTACTCTAAAGTTTTATTCCAGTGATTCATGAAATTCTGAGAAAAGTCAGACATATGTGCCTTACTTTGCTGCGAATTAGCATCTCTATCTGAACACTGTCCTCACTCACACATTACAGTAATGTCTGGGAGGGCACATGGTGCTAAGAGTCATCCATTTGGTATTGTGTTGATGGTGAGTTTTGATGAGGTTCCTAACTCTAATAAGGATTTCTGCAGTGATGTATAAAATTCTGACAGTGATCCAGTTTTCTAAAGGTACTATGATAAATAAAACACAGTATAAAATATCATCTGGTACTTGCCATACAAGCAAAAAGAGTGCTGACCACTGCATAATAAGGTTTCCATGCCTTTAACAAATATCGTGTACTACTTACTGTGCAAGGTGTTAGGGATATAGCAATGAATGATAACACATGGTTCTCTGCCAGCTAGGTGGCTATTGTAGTCAGAATAAGAAATGAGGAGCTTCTGAACAAAGGCGAGGTCAGTAGAGAAGAAGGGGGATGGGGATGGAGTTGTGAAATATTTAGGGGTAAATTTGACGATATTTGATGTTCAACTAGATTCTTCACACTCTAGTCAAAGTGATTTTTAAAAATTGCTAATTTGATAATGTCACCAGGATTGCCTTTTCCTGTCTCTATTGAATTTCCACCTGTTCTTCAGGACCCAAATCACATTCCATGCCCTACCTGAAGTCTTCCTTGATTGATCCAAGCAGATGATCAGTAGGGTCTCGTTTGCCTCTGAACTGTTTTACCCCTGCAATGAATTTTATCACATGTGGTTCTGCACTAACGTAATTTCAGCATGTTTTTGCTTATACCACCATTAGGGATGTTCTTTGAGAGAGTAACTGTATGTAATGTGCATTTATGTTATGTATAATGCAGGATAATAGGCATTCATTAAATATTTGAGAATGCACAACATTAATCAATAATTATTTGCTGCTGATAGTTTTATTTGGTTAAATTGTTTGGGTAGTTTTATTTCCCACAGTCAAGTCTTACTTATAGTTAAGTAATTGAATATTAAATGATAATCATTAAAATTGTAAAATAGGCTAATGAAATTCAGTACGTATTCTAGGAAAAAGCTCAGGCTTTTTTTTGTTGTTGTTTACTGATGTAATCAATAATTACTTCTTAATAGTGTATGATGTCAAAAGGGAACACAGGGCTTTGATTTAGTTCATTAGATATTTCAAAATATTGAGCCTTTATTCTTTCTCAAGCACAGTCCATATTTGTAAAATTTAAGAATTAGAAGATCCCACCCTATAAATAAATAAATAAATAAATAAATAAATAAATAAATAAATAATCGATCCCACCCTTCCTTTTAGTTTAGTTTTAAAAGTCCGGAATTATATCATTAAGCCTAAGCACATAGTAGGTGATAAATAACACATCTTTGATTAAGTTCCAGGATGACCAGTCATTGAAGATAAGCCTTTTTATTACTGTTTTCATAATTTGGTTTTATAAAGTGCCGCAAAGATATGTTTTTTTGTGCTTTTTAAGGATCGAAAACTTACAAGGATCTAGTTTTTCCTTTGTTAAAGTTAGTGAGGCAAGGATGATAACAAACTCAAATCTTAGGCTAGGAGATATCTCTAAGGATTATAATATAAGAGGGTAATGCATGAATTTCTGAGACCAGTTACATTTTATAGAATGGACTTTTTCTTTTGGCCCAGATATTTTGTAGATTTGGGTTATGCATTATCATTGTCATAGCATATTGCCATAGGTGCTTGTGTAGTTTGTCAGCATACTTGTTCCTCTCACTGAAGAGTTGTGTGCCTTTATACAAGGACACGAACTTATTAGTAATGTTGCATGTTTGATCTATCTAGAGGAATTTTCCAGGCCATAGACAATATTCTGTTCCTGGGGAGAGGAATTACTAAACTTATTCTTCTTCCTCTACCTGTGTCTTGAATGTTGCAGTTCATAATTCTGTGCATATTCTACACAGATCTTTCTGGGCAAGCTCATCCACAGCCATTACCTCAATCTCAAACTATTGGCTGAAGATCTTAACATTTCTATCTCAAGTCCAAATTTTTTTCATGAATCCCAGACTAAAAAGTTCTTTATTCCTCTTCTCCATCATTTTGTTTTGACTATACAAGTAATATGTATTTATTATAGAACACTGAAAAATAGAAAATTATATATACACAGTGGAAATAATCACCTAAGGTAATTTATATTAACCTCTTGGTGCCTTTCTGCTCTAGTCTTATAGTGCTTTTTAAAATGTAACTGAGTTTATGATTTTGAACATGATCTGGTTTCAGTGTTGTGGTTAAGAGCAGAGGCTTTGAAGTCTGCCAAATATAGGTTCAAATCAAACCCCACTACTTTTAGTAGCTGTGTGAACTTTGGAAAGTTTCTTAACCTCTCTCAATCTCCTTCCTCATCTATAAAATAAAATGGTGTCACTCTATGGGATTGCTCTGAGGATAAAATGTTTTTAAGATAGTCAAATTCTTGGCATATGGTAAATGCTCAACAAATGGAAATATTCACTTTTATATACTATATATCATGTCTATATCCTGCTAGTTTTCTTAGTTGTATCATTAGAGATGTAATAGCTACAAAGTATAAACACTTCCATGGGACAAATGACTTCTTAATATGAAATATTTAGGTTGAATCCACTTTTGGGGTATTATAGGCATCATACTATAGTATAGTGTCTTCCATATATATCATCTTTTCTCTCCTCATTTCATTTTTTGAAAGATTTTATTTATTTATTTGACAGAGAGAGAGGGAGCGTGCACAAGTAAGGGGAGTGGCAGGAAGAAGAAGGAGAAGCAGGCTCTCTGCTGACCAGGGAGCCCAATGTGGGGCTCAATCCCAGGACCTTGGGATCATGACCCAAGCCAAAGGCAGATGCTTAACTGACTGAGCCACGCAGGTGCCCCTATCGTCATTTTAATATTTATCTTTTTTTTCTCCTATTTCATGAATTTTTTAAAAATTTTTATTTATTTATGATCGTCACACACAGAGAGAGAGGCAGAGACATAGACAGAGGGAGAAGCAGGCTCCATGCACCGGGAGCCCGATGTGGGATTCGATCCCGGGTCTCCAGGATCGCGCCCTGGGCCAAAGGCAGGCGCCAAACCGCTGCGCCACCCAGGGATCCCCATGAATTTGTTTTTTATTGTGTCAAATCTTCCGTTTATTCTCTCCGGTGCACATTTTGGTTGTGACTCTTATTCAATTTCCTTGCACTTGACCAATATAATTTATACTTTCTTCATCTGATCTTGTTATTATATTTGACTTCCTTTTCCTGCTTTATTGAGGCCATGTTTTCTTATTCTGTTGAATGTACTAGAGGCTTTCAACATTGTTTTCTGGCTACTATATAAAAGCTTTGAAGAGTTCTTCTCTTTCCCTGAGTGTCTATGATGACAAATCTTTTCCTTGTTTTTCAATATATCTTCATTGGCCCCATACTAGCTATTTTTCTGTTTGTTTATTCTCAAAGGAAGAAGGATTCCCAGAATGGCTTTTGTACCAGCTGTTCCCTTTGTCTGAAACGTCCTTCCCTGCTGTCTTTGTGTTGCTGGCTCTTCTTTTCAGATCCCCACTTAAATGTCCTCTCCTTTGAGAGGTTTTCTTTGACTACCCAATCTGAAGTGGCTGCCTGTTTAGTGTCATATCACCTCAGTTTAAATCTCTGCATCTTCCTTCTTTGTTTATTATTTACCACCTTTCACTAAAATAGAAACTCTAGGATAGTGATTTTGTCTGTCTTGATTGCTTTAATGTGAGTACTCAGAACCACCAATATGTCTAGTACATACTTCTCAAAAAATAATTTCCTGAGTGACTTAATTAACTGTTGTCCCTCTCTCTTTGCTCTTGGGTACTGATCCAAGCCCTTTCTCAGACTTTTACCTACCAGTCAATACTGATAGAAATAAATGATTGAAAAACAAACCTGGGTGGCTCAGCCAGTTGAGCATGCTATTTTTGGTTTTCAGCTCAGGTCTTGAATCTCAAGGTCCTGAAATTGAGCCCTGTGTTGGAGTCTGCACTCATTCCAGAGACTGCTTCTCTCTCTCTCTCTCCTGCTCTGCCCCTCCCTCCACTTACACATACTCCTTCACTCTTAAATAAATAAACAAACAAATAAATAAACAAAATCTCTTTAAAAAAAGGAAAAGTAAATGAGGGAGAAGACACAAATCTTCCGTACAGAAGAATACCAAATTTTATATGTGTGTCTGTGTTTATAGGTATACATTTTCCCCATCTCTGAAGTGAACTTTATCTCTCTCCTCCCTTGAGTTTGGACTTCCTGCTTTATTTCCAAAAATAAGTGTGGAAAAGAAAAAAATAGTACCTTTAGGGCGAAGAAATATGGCAAATACTACCTGTAGTAGTCAGAATAATGGCCCATTGATGCCTACATTCTAATTGCCAGAACCTGTGACTGATACTCTACATGGCAGAAAGAACTTTGCAGCCACAATCGAGTTGAGATGGGAAGATTATCCTGGATTATCTTGAAGGGCCCCTTGTAATCACAAGGGATTTTCTAAGAGGGATGCAAGAGGAATCAGAGTCAGAAGAAGGTGATATGAGGTTGGAAATAGAAGTTGAGCTATACTCTTTGAAGATGGAAGAAGGTTCCACAAGCAACAAAGTGCAGTTGGCTTCTAGAATCTGGAAAAGGCAAGGAAACAAATTTTCCCCTGAAGCCCTGCCAACACCCTGATTTTAGACATCTGACCACTAGAACTGTAAGACTGTCAGTTTGTGTTATTTAAAGCCACTGAGTTTGTAGGAATTTGTCACAGGCAGTAATAAGAGCTGAATACTCCATGTTTGCCGAGTGTGGCACATAGGCTCCTAATAAATTCCACTTGTTGTTATTTGTGACTTGGTATGAACTTCGAAGAGGTACTAGGGCCATGGTGTTCAGAAGGGGCCTACAGTAGAAAGGAACAGCATCTTGCCTGGTCTGTTTCCCTACGGGTGCTGGTTTTCCTCACTCCCTTACCTGTATAGTATTTAGTGGGAAGTTAGAGGAGGCAGCCCATTCATGTATCTGTCTTAAAGTTTTCCTCACCCCATTGTATAATTTATGTTCACTGTGAGGTATTTGGAAAAGTATTTTCCCACTTTTCTGAAGCACTGTTAATATTGTGAACCTCATGGGGCTCCTGGGGGGCTCAGTCAGTTAAGTGTCTGCCTTCAGCCCAGGTCATGTGTGATCTTGGGGTCCTGAGATCAAGCCCTGCATCTTTCTCTCTCTCAAATAAATAAACCAAATCTTTAAAAAATATTTTGAAACTAATAAATGTTTATTCAGTGTGAAGATGCCACAGTATTGTAAGTATTGTTTGCACCATGGGTCCAAACCCGTATCATCTCCGTTCCCAGCACCTGCCTCCTGCTCTTTAGTCTTGGCTTTGTTTAACTACTCACTCAGTTGCTTGAGTCAGAAATTTAGGCATCATTCTAGGTCTTCTCTTCTCTTCTCTTCTCTTCTCTTCTCTTCTCTTCTCTTCTCTTCTCTTCTCTTCTCTTCTCTCCTCTCCTCTCCTCTCCTCTCCTCTCCTCTCCTCTCCTCTCCTCCCCTCCCCTCCCCTCCCCTCCCCTCCTCTCCTCTCCTCTCCTTTCTCTTCTCTTCTCTTCTTTTCTTTTCTTTCTTTTTTTTTCTCCCCATGTTTAGCCAGTCACCAGGTCCTGTTTTTCCTTCCTAATTGTTTCTCCAGTCTACTCCTCCCCAACTTCCCCTCTCTGGTCCGTCCCTCCCATTGTAGCCATGATGATCTTTCTGAAATTTAAATGTATTTGTATCATTTCCTTGTTTAGATTTCTTCAGTCACTGCCAGTGTGGCAAGGCCTTTTGTGTGGCTCCTTCAACCTTACCAGCCTCATCTTCTGCCTAGAGCATGTGTTGCAACCTCCCCTAACATTGGAAGGTGACACATTCCCTCATATTTCCATCCCTTTTTCGAGTATGCCTTCTCTCTAATTCTTGGCCCAACCAATTCAGCACAAGTATTAACTCCTCTGTGAAACTTGTGTACTGCCTACCTCTTCCAAAAAGAATTTAGTGTCCTTTCTTATGGCTTCCTTAGCATCAGCTCTCATTTCTAAGGTGGTGGTAGTGGTGATCAACATTCCAATAAATAGTATTAATAGTTCCATTGACAATAGTCATTACAATAGCTAACACTTAAATAGCCATTTACTTTGTTCCAGGTTCAGATCCTGCATATTAACTGATCTTGTTTTCATAATAATCCCATGAAGTAGCTACTATCATTATTCTCATCCTACAGACAAGAAATTGAGGCACAGGGAGTTTAAGTAAGTTGTCCAAGTCATAGACTAATACACATGGATGCAGAGTTCAAATCCAGGAAGTTCAGCTCCTGAGTCTTGAGCATTTAATCTTCTGCCTCTCTGTCTCCTTCGGTGGGTTGTGCACTTCCCAGGGATGGAGGTTCTGACTGTCTTGTGTCACCTTGTCCTATGTTCCCTTCCCTAAATGCATTCCATTAACTGGTTCACTAGTCTCTGACAAATGAATACAGGGTAGGTAGGTAATGGTTAACCAATTCCATGATGATCTTTTAGAGAGGGCAGCAAGTGAATAAAAAGACATGGCTCTAAGTTTTGTGCAGGGCTTCTTATCTGCTACCCATGGCGTTGACCCTAAGGCCAGGCCAATTCTGCTGACTTCGGCTGTATGCATACATTCTGACTGATAGGTTCAGTGCTATAAATGAATTGGGAGCTTGAAAAGGGATAAAAGTACGTTTTTCTCTAAAATCTTTTCACTTCTCTCCTTTTCTTATCTTTCATTTCCCTTCCTTTTCATCTTCTCAGAAAATGCAGTTGCATGGAGAGTGTTAAAAGACGATGTCAGATTTCCAATGGTTCCTGAACCACAGCTGGGTCATGTTCTATTTTAAGTTACTTTCAGTTCTATTTTGGGTGACAGGGAATATGGACCCATGAAATAATTCAGAACCTTAATGAATGTGGATGCTTTAAAAAAAAATAGCCAGAAAACAAAGGTTTCCTTTGTCTTTGCTAGTTATCAGTGTTGTGTGATATTTCGACTCCCAATCCCCCAACACCTGGCTTTTTTAAAGATTTTATTTTTTGGTAATCTCTACACCCAACATGGGGCTTGAACCTGCAACCCCAAGATCAAGAGTCATGTGCCTTACCCACTGAGTCAGCTTTTTTTTTGAGCATTGCTTCATTTCATGTTGAAACGAATAGAAAAAGAATAATACCATCATATGGTTCTTGGTTTTTCTCTTGCTGATTTGATGAATCACATTGATTGTTTTACGGGTGTTGAACCAGCCTTGTGTCCCGGGGATAAATCCTACTTGGTCACAGTGAATAATTTTCTTAATGTACTGTTGGATCCTATTGGCTAGTATCTTGTTGAGAATTTTTGCATCCATGTTCATCAGGAATATTGGTCTGTAATTCTCCTTTTTGGTGGGGTCTTTGTCTGGTTTTGGAATTAAGGTGATGCTGGCCTCATAGAATGAATTTGGAAGTACTCCATCTCTTTCTATCTTTCCAAACAGCTTTAGTAGAATAGGTATGGTTTCTTCCTTAAATGTTTGATAGAATTCCCTTGAGAAGCCATCCGGCCCTGGACTCTTGTGTCTTGGGAGGTTTTTGATGACTGCTTCAATTTCCTCCCTGGTTATTGGCCTGTTCAGGTTTTCTATTTCTTCCTGTTCCAGTTTTGGTAGTTTGTGGCTTTCCAGGAATGCGTCCATTTCTTCTAGATTGCCTAATTTATTGGCGTATAGCTGTTCATAATATGTTTTTAAAATCGTTTGTATTTCCTTGGTGTTGGTAGTGATCTCTCCTTTCTCATTCATGATTTTATTAATTTGAGTCTTCTCTCTCTTCTTTTTAGTAAGGTTGGCTAAGGGTTTATCTATCTTATTAATTCTTTCAAAGAACCAACTCCTGGTTCTGTTGATCTGTTCCACAGTTCTTCTGGTCTCGATTTTGTTGAGTTCTGCTCAAATCTTAATTAACTCTCCTCTTCTGGGTGTAGGATCTATTTGCTGTTTTTTCTCTAGCTCCTTTATGTGTAAGGTTAGCTTTTGTATTTGAGTTCTTTCCAGTTTTTGGATGGATGCTTGTATTGCGATGTATTTCCCCCTCAGGACTGCTTTTGCTGCATCCCAAAGATTTTGAATGGTTGTATCTTCATTCTCATTAGTTTCCATGAATCTTTTTAATTCTTCCTTAATTTCCTGGTTGACCCTTTCATCTTTTAGCAGGATGGTCCTTAACCTCCACGTGTTTGAAGTCCTTCCAAACTTCTTGTTGTGATTTAGTTCTAATTTCAAGGCATTATGGTCTGAGAATATGCAGGGGACGATCCCAATCTTTTGGTATTGGTTCAGACCCGATTTTTGACCCAGTATGTGGTCTATTCTGGAGAAAGTTCCATGTGCACTTGAGAAGAATGTGTATTCAGTTGAGTTTGGATATAAAGTTCTGTAGATATCTGTGAAATCCATCTGGTCCAGTGTATCTTTTAAAGCTCTCGTTTCGGGATCCCTGGGTGGTGCAGCGGTTTAGCGCCTGCCTTTGGCCCAGGGCGCGATCCTGGAGACCCGGGATCGAATCCCACGTCAGGCTCCCGGTGCATGGAGCCTGCTTCTCCCTCTGCCTGTGTCTCTGCCTCTCTCTCTCTCTCTCTGTGTGTGTGACTATCATAAATAAAAAAAAATTACAATAAAGCTCTCGTTTCTTTAGAGATGTTGTGCTTAGAAGACCTATCGAGGGTAGAAAGAGCTAGATTGAAGTCACCAAGTATAAGTGTATTATTATCTAAGTATTTCTTCACTTTGGTTATTAATTGGTTTAAATATTTGGCAGCTCCCACATTCGGGGCATATATATTGAGGATTGTTAAGTCCTCTTGTTGGATAGATTCTTTAAGTATGATATAATGTCCCTCTTCATCTCTCAGTGCAGTCTTCGGGGTAAATTTTAGTTTATCTGATATAAGGATGGCTACCCCTGCTTTCTTTTGAGGACCATTTGAATGGTAAATGGTTCTCCAACCTTTTATTTTCAGGTTGTAGGTGTCCTTCTAAAATGAGTCTCTTGTAGACAGCAAATAGATGGGTCCTGCTTTTTTATGCAGTCTGAAACCCTGCGCCTTTTGATGGGGTCATTAAGCCCGTTCACATTCAGAGTTACTATTGACAGATATGAGTTTAGTGTCATCATGATATCTATTCAGTCCTTGTTTTTGTGGATTGATGCACTGAACTTCTTCTTAAAGGGGAATTTTAAGAGTCCCCCTTAAAATTTCTTGCAGAGCTGGTTTGGAGGTCACATATTCTTTCAGTTCCTGCCTGTCTTGGAAGCTCTTTATCTCTCCTTCCATTTTGAATGAGAGCCTTGCTGGATAAAGTATTCTTGGTTGCATGTTCTTCTCATTTAGGACCCTGAGTATATCCTGCCAGTCCTTTCTCGCTTGTCAGGTCTCTGTGGAGAGGTCTGCTGTTACCCTAATACTCCTCCCCATAAAAGTCAGGGATTTCTTGTCTCTTGCTGCTTTAAGGATCTTCTCTTTATCTTTGGAATTTGGAAGCTTAACTATTAAATGTCGAGGTGTTGAACGGTTTTTATTGATTGGGGGGGGGGGATCTCTCTATTTCCTGGATCTGAATGCCTGTTTCCCTTCCCAGATTAGGAAAGTTTTCAGCTATGATTTGTTCAAATACATATTCTGGCCCTTTGTCCCTTTCGGCGCCCTCGGGAACCCCAATTAAACGTAGGTTTTTCTTCCTCAGGCTGTCGTTTATTTCCCTTAATCTGTCTTCATGGTCTTTTAATTGTTCGTCTCTTTTTCCCTCAGTTTCCCTCTTTGCTGTCAACTTGTCTTCTATGTCACTCACTCGTTCTTCCACCTCGTTAACCCTCGTCGTTAGGACTTCTAGTTTGGATTGCATCTCATTCAATTGATTTTTAATTTCTGCCTGATTGGATCTAAATTCTGCAGTCATGAAGTCTCTTGAGTCGTTTATGCTTTTTTCTAGAGCTACCAGTAGCTGTATAATAGTGCTTCTGAATTGGCTTTCTGACATTGAATTGTAATCCAGATTTTGTAACTCTGTGGGAGAGAGGACTGTTTCTGATTCTTTCTTTTGAGGTGAGGTTTTCCTTCTAGTCATTTTGCTCAGTGCAGAGTGGTCAAAATCAGGTTGTATTGGGAAAAGGAGAAAAGGAGAGGAGAGAAAGAAGGAAAGAAAAGAGAAAAAGAAAAAAGGAAGAAAAAAGAAAAAAGAGAAGAAAAAGAAAAAGAAAGAAAGAGGAAAAAAGGGTGGGGGAAGCAATCAGAAATCAATCGGAAAAAAACAAACAAAAACACGGGGGAGCATCTTCTGATTCTGTATAGTTTAAGTCCCTTGACTTCCCCTGGAACTTGTCCGTCTAGCTGGTCTTCTGGGGGAGGGGCCTGTTGTGCTGATTTTCAGGTGTTAGCACTTGGGGGAGCTGCTCTGCCCCCTGCCTGGTGCAGGGCTCAGTGGGGGTTGTTTACCCTGTGAGGCCCCTGGAGGAACAACCCCAGTGGCGGGGCCAGCTCTGGAGCCCTGGATTCAGCTCCCACAGTAACTAGGGAGCTCTCAACCTGCAGGGCCTGGAGGCTCCGGGGGCGGGGCCGCTGATCTCCTGAGCTCGGGGTAGGAGTGTCCTTGCTGTCCTGGGCCCTCCTGGCCTCTGCCTGTCCCGGGGGGAGGTCGGATCCTGGGCTGTGTCCCAGGCTCCCAGTGCTCCCGGACCTGCGCTGTTGGATTCGCGCTCCCGCGGTGCAGCCTCCTCCATGGAGCCTCCGCCTGAGCCCCTCCGAGCTGCTCCCCGGTCCATCCTTGCACGCTGTAGCCCTTCAGGGATCTCAGTGCACTCTACCCGGGGCACAGGTGTCTGTTAATGTCCCAGGGAGCCTGAGGGCACCCCCCGCCCTCCTGGGGTCCTGCTCTAACTCCCTGTGGGCGCCTTTCCACCTCGGAAGGTTGGTGCAGCTCCTGTTTCTCCAGGACTGAGCTCTCCTGTCCTGGCGGCACTCGCCCTGGCCTTAGCCAGGCTCCTCGCGGGGCCCCTTCCCTTGGATGCCTTTTGTTTCTTTATTTCTTTTTCCCCCCGTCTTTCTACCTTGATAGAAGCATGAACTCTTCTCACTTATCACTTCTTCTCTTGTCACTGTAGCGTTCCAGCTGTCTCTCCTTAAATCTCAGGCGGAGGGATCCCTGGGTGGCACAGCGGTTTGGCGCCTGTCTTTGGCCCAGGGCGCGATCCTGGAGACCCTGGGATCCAGTCCCACATCGGGCTCCCGGTGCATGGAGCCTGCTTCTCTCTCTGCCTGTGTCTCTGCCTCTCTCTCTCTGTGACTATCATAAATAAATTAAAAAAAACTTAAAAAAAAATCTCAGGCCGAATTCGTAGATTTTCAGGAGGATTTGAAGGTTATCTAGGTAATTTGGTGGGGACAGGTGACTTGGGGACCCTACTCTTCTGCCATCTTGCCCCTCCCTGATACCTTTACTTTTTCTTGGAAGCTCTCCTCTTTGGATTAGAGTTTCTGTACTTGCCTTTGGGGTTGAGCTATGGCAATTAAAAGCTTTGTTTCCCTTAAATAGCCCTACTATAGGTCTTTTCTGAGAGCCCAAGGCCTAACCTGGCATTGAAGGAAAAGAAATGTGCCCTCCTCCCTTCCTAAGGATCTCCTTATTCACGGAATGTTATGAAACACATTCTCCTAGAGGTGTAGACTTTCCTGTATTAGTACAGCATGGCAGAGCTGACATAGATACAGGGTATAGATAGCTGGAAAGAAATCCTCTGGTAAAAAAAAAAGAAATCCTCTGGTAATATTAGCAATCTGTTTTCTGGGAAACAAAACAACAGAGATAGCAGAGTGAATTCAAATTAAAGTTGATGTTGTTTCTGACAGGAGCTGTGCCTGGATATACAGTGTCATTTTCCCTTGGCACATTATTGATAATACTCTTATGTAACTTTGAACTTGTCTGAGATCAGCCATTGTCCAGAGTTGACAGGTCTGTCAGGCTTAGCTAAGCTTAGTTTTTGCCTTCTCAAGCTTCGATGGCTGTTCTTGTCAGTGGGAGGCCACCTAGACCACACTTTTTTAAAATATATTTTTTAAAGATTTTATTTATTATTCATGAGAGACACAGAGAGAAAGAGGCAGAGAGATAGGCAGAGGGAGAAGCAGGCTCCTCATAGGGAGCCTGATGTGGGCCTCAATCCTGGGACCCTGGAATCACACCCTGAGCCAAAGGCAGATGCTCAACTGCTGAGCCACCCAGGTGTCCCTAGACCACTCTTTTCTCTCTGGGTTCCCTGAGGCAGTGCTAAATTGGATAAAGCCTCTAGGGACACAATAGCTACTTGGTCTGCAGACCCTGCAGTCTGCACCTCCATGTTATTTACATTTATCATTTGACCAAGTCACATGAAGGGAAATTATGTAAATAGTAGCTTTTGCTCCTGTATTCCTACCCATTCCTATTAAAGGTAGTTCATTTACCTGACTGACCCTTCTATGAAAAACGTGGAGTGTGATACCGAGTTAGGAATTTGAGAAACCCTGTTTTTTGGCCCTGGCCCTGCCACCGTATCAGTGGCAATTTATTTCATCCACTGCCAGTTTCCTTCTCCTTTTTTTCTGAACAGAAATAATTTCTCCTTTCCTCAAAAATTAATGAGGTGCTATGCTTGGATTACTTTGTTCTCCCTGGAAGATAGACCCTCAGATCAATTCAACTTGATTTTTGAAAGGAGTTGAAAACACAGTTACGGTTATTTGTTTTGCTAATTATAATTTTGGCTCCCCAAATAACAGCCTACATTTCTTGAGAGATGAAGAAGATTGTAGAGATAGTGTTCATCCATCTTAAATGTAAAAAGACAGGGAATTTGATATGCAAAGGTGAGAGAGCTTCTGGAAGTTCACAAAGCAAGAGAAAGAGCCAAGGAATGAGTATCCAGATTCTCTGATATACATTAAATATCACTTTTACATCAGAAACTTGGATTTCACCTATTTAAAGTACAAAACAAGCTTCCTTAATAAAATCTGTTTTTTTTAAATATTTTATTTATTTATGCATGAGAGACACAGAGAAAGAGGCAGAGACATAAGCAGAGGGAGAAGCAGGCTCCCCATAGGGAGCCCGATGCAGGATTCGATCCCAGGACCCCGGGATCATGCCCTGAGCCAAAGACAGATGCTCAACCACTGAGCCACCCAGGTGCCCCCATAATAAAATCTATTTTTGTCAGATTTTGAGTATTGTACTGTGCATGTGATAGATTTACTATTTATAGTTAAATTGTTATAGCCTTTATCATTAGCTTTATGTGTAAAATACTTTTTCTCTTGGCTATGTAGTTCAAGTAGTTTCTTTTCTGTGGGTTGGATAGGGAATAAGTATTAATCTAATCATCAGTAGGGATCAGGGACATGGATAGAAATAGAAAGGAAACTCAGCAACTCAGACTGTCCTACCCTTTCCTATGAGTGTATTATTTGACCTAAAACATATACATAATGACACATTTACATCCAGATGAACTTCTTCCTGTTAACAACATTGTTAATTCAGTTCCAACTCACTCTCCTGCCTCAGTCATTTTGTTTTCCCTAAATCAAATTGCTAAAATCAGATTTTTCCTAGCCATCCATAACCACATGTATTAGTTTCCTCTTGGTACTGTAACAAATAACTACAAACTCAGGATTTAAAACAACACAGATTTATTATTTGACTGTTCTGGAGGTTATTGGGCTAACACCAAGCCTTCCTTTCTGGAGGTGCTAGGGGCGAATCCATTTCCTTGCCTTTCCCAGCTTCCAGAAGCCACCTGTGTTACTTTGCTGTAGTCTCCTTCCTCTGCCTTCAAAGCCAGCAACTGTAGGTTGAGTTCTTCTCACATCTCATCCCTTAGACCTCTTCTGCTTCCTTCTTCTAGTTTTAAGGACCTCTTTGATTGTATTTAGCCCAACTGGATAATCTAGGGTAATATCTCCATCTCATAAAACTTAATTACAGCTGCAAGATTTCTTTTGCCTTTTGAGGTAATGTATTCACAGGTCCCAGGGATTAAGAAGTAGATACCTTTGGGAGAGGGACATTATTTTGCCTATCACATCCAATATCCATGTCAGCTATTCCATGCTGTGTCTTTTTCTTATGAGGATATTAAGATAATGGCCCTTTTTCAAGTATAAATATTTTTTAAAACACTCATCATAAATGCTTATCCCAATAGCCCCATGTACTTATTTTTTTATTTTTAATTTTTTTAGCCCCATGTACTTATTATGAGAATTAGTCCCTTCACTTATTAAGAGAATTTCCACCTATTAAAGATGATATATGAAATTATACAAGTTTTAGAAAATGCAGAAAAAATAAATCACACATTATTCCACCATATCTAATATAAACCAGTTATTGTGTTGGTTGGTATACTTCCTTTCTACTGTTTTTCCATGCATATATTTTATGTAATTATCATGATTGTGTACAATTTGTCTTTTATTTTTTAAGTAAGCTCTAGGCCCATTGTAGGGCTGGAACTCACAACCCTGAGATCAAGAGTTGCATGCTCCACTGACTGAGCCAGCCAGGTGCTCCAGATTTGTTTTTCTTAACACATGGGATACCATGAACACTTAACATATTGTTAACAGTCTTCTTAACCACCTCATGAGAAAAATAACTTTTTTCTTATAGTGTTAGTCTAAATTCCTAGTCGAAAACTTAGAAAATGTAGGAAAGTATAAATAAGAAATAATTTCCAACCCCATTATTCAAATTTAACTGTTCAACATTTACATATATTTCATAGTCATTTTTTTCCTTCCTGTTTTTTTTAATGATTTATTTATTTATGATAGACCTAGGGGGAGAGAGAGAGAGAGAGAGAGAGAGAGAGAGAGAGGGGGGCAGAGACACAGGAGGAGGGAGAAGCAGGCTCCATGTCGAGAGCCTGACGTGGGACTTGATCCCGAGACTCCAGGATCTCACCCTAGGCCAAAGGCAGGCGCTAAACCGCCGAGCCACCCAGGGATCTCCCTTCCTTCCTGTTTTTAAAAATAAGGTAACATTTAGGCTCCTATCTTTTTTTAAAAAGTATTTTATTTATTTATTTGACAGCACAAGGAAGGGCAGAGGGAGAGGAAGAAGCAGGCTTCCCACTGAGCCGGGAGCCTAATGTGGGGCTCCATCCCAGAACCCTGGGATCATGACCTGAGCTAAAGACAGATGCTTAACTGACTAAGCCATCCAGGTGCCCCTAGACTCCTATCTTATGTGTAGCTCTGTGTCATGCTTTTCTTTAATAGTAATATAATATTAATATTTCCCCCATGTTTTTATTATATATTGTTTACAGTGGTAAATTTTAAAATACATTGTATTGCAAAATTAATATGGCCATTATTTTTATTTCTTTATTTTTTATTTTTTAAAGATTCTGTTTTTAAGTAATCTGTACTCCCAACATGGGGCTCAAACTCACAACCCTGAGATCATGAGTCACGTGCTCCTCTGGCTGAGCCAGCCAGGCACCCCTGATCATTATTTTCATTATTATTTTTTAACTTTTTAAATTATTTTTAAAACTTAGAAAGTACACATATAAAAAATAAGAAAATTTATATCATTTATAATTCAGTCAATATTTGTATACATATAAATGGTCTGTATACATATAAAATGTGTGTGTAGTTGATTTACAAAAATGAACTCATTATTATCCATACTGTTTTGTGTTTGCATTTTTCGCTTAGTATAACAAGGGTCTATTTTGTGCCCTCATTGCTTTTCACCATCATTCTATGTAGCATCACATGAGATATGCTTATAAAGTGCTTTAAACACTGTCTGAACATAATAAGCACTCAAATGTCATTTCTTGTAGTCACTGTAAGCCTCATCATAAGAATTATTTTATTGTATGTATATGCCAAAATTTATATTAGCGTTTTTCTCTTTGTGAATCTTTTTATTTTGAAACAATCTCAAATTAACAGAAAAACTGCAAGCTCAGGACACAGAACTTTTTTTTTCCTTGAATCATTTTAGAGTAACTCACTGACACAGTGCCCATCAGTCCCAAATTCTCTAGAGTATAATTCCTATAAATGAGAACATTCTCCCATATAACCTCAATTCAACCATCAAAATCAGGAAATTAACATTAATACATTACTACATTCTAATCAAGTCTATTCAAATTTTTCCAATTATCCACAAAGTGTTCTTGATAGCAAAAAGTTCCAGTTCAGAGTCACGCATTGCATTTAATTGTAATGTCTCTTCGATTTTCTTCCATCTGGAACACTTCCTCAGTCTTTCCTCGATTTTTATGACCTTAACACTTTTGAAGACTATATAGGCCAATTATTTTGTAGAATGTTTTCCAGTTTGGGTTGATTTCAATGGTTCTTCATGATTATACTCAGATTTTGATTCTTTGGCAAGAATTGCATGGTAATGATGCTGTATTCGCATTGCATCCTATCAGGTAACACATGGTTTTGATTTGTCCCATGTTGATGATGTTGATTAAGGTGGTATCTGTTAGCTTCTCCTTTGTAAAACTATGTTTTTAGAAAGCTTGTTCTAATTAGTGATATTTTGGGGTGGGATATTGGGAGTATGTTGAGACTCTGTAAATATCTTGTTCCTCAGGAAACTTCTAGTATTTCATTTATTTTTATGTGTGTAGTCCTAGGTTACAAATTTAATCAGAATTATAATCTGTTATTTATTTTGATGCCAAATGGCCCCAGATTTGACCAGTAAGAGTCCATTCAAGTTGATGTCTGTATCCTTTTGACATGTTTCCATCATTCTTCCTTGCATTTTGAGTTATCTTTTACTTTCTGAGTACTTCTTTATGTTATGGTTCATCATGGACCTTCTCTGCCTTAACCCTGGAATTGGCCATCCTGGTTCATTTTCATGGACAGTGGTATCTGGAGCCAAAATATATGTGCTATGTGTGTTCATTGCTATTGGGGTATTGCTTTCCTCAGACCCTTTCAGTGGACAGAACTAGGAAATGTATGTATGTATACTTATATACACACATATATACATATACATCTATATTTCAGTATCTTTATATATTGAAAACCATGAGTTGGTCCAACACCATGGAATTCATTCTGAATTTCTCCCTTTACATGTTTTTACCCCTTCATCTCTAACGTTGAGAACCTAACCTGTGTTTGACCAGTGCCCCTGTATGTAGTCAATACCCTACCAATGCATCCTTGCCCTTTCCCTCCTCAAATGTTGGCCTGCGACAGTCAATGACTGGCTGTGGCTGCTGTCCCCCTGCATGGATAAAACCTCATTTGGTTTTGAATTCAACTCACCATGTTAGGCCTCCAGTAATATTGCAGGAGGGAAGCCCTTAAAGCCCCATAAGGGGCCTCTTCTGCCCCCTACTCCCTCACCCAGGCCTAGATGCCTTCTTTATCCTAACTAGTGGCTTTTGGATTAACCTCTTCAGGAAGGGGAAGGGAATGAACATTCTCTATATTTTGACTTTTACGTTATTGTCATGTTTTTCCTTACAAACATAAATTTTAATGATTACTACCCTTCTATTGGATGGTTAGTTACATCACACACTTCTTATTCTTCTAAATAGCACTTTCCTGCCATCAACATCCATCTTTTCTTCATTATATTTGATAGTAGTTTTGCTTCTCAACTTGAGTACTTTTCTTTAGATGAATATTAATTAGCTTACTGGTTTATTATTATTGCTGATTTGACTTTTACTTAATTATAGAATAAGCTGTCAGAAAAAGATGCAGTTGGGAATAGGATGAATTTTCAGATAATTATGGTATAATTGGTAGAATCACTAGTACTTTCTTGTAATAATCATTTTAAAGTGGAGATTGTTTAAAAACCTGTTGCGTAGTAACCTTTCCCTGGGTATTTAAGGTTGAGGTCCTGAGTTCAAGAAGTCTGATTTCCTTAGCATGGCATAGAGAGCCCTTCATACTGGGCTCCAAACCACCTTTCTAGCCCTACTTCCTGCCACTTCTCAATTTGGCACCCTGTGCTGTTGCTGCACCATGTCTTTTTGTCCTTCCCCAAATATACTACATTCTTTCATATTTCTGTGATAATTGTTGGATTATCCAACAGGTAGGTTAAGCACATGCTTAGAGCACCAACCAGGCATAGGTACCAAACAATGAGGGGAGAAAAGAATATTGAGCATCAGATTTTATGTCATCAAAGAAATTAGATCTTGTTGGATTTATATTTTGAATTATATATGAGAAAGTTACAATGGCCCTTTCTGCAATTAAACCCTCTCCGGGTTTATTCAGAACTTCTTATGTGCCTGTGGTCTTTCTTGCTGGATCTGTGAACTCTACTCCCTGCTCTCAACAGAATTACCTGATATGCCGTCCCACAGCATTTGGTTGAACATCTATGTTACTTAGCACATGTATAATAATTACTTTAAAAGTCTCTCCTAACTGGACTATGATGTCCATGAGGAAAATGGCATGTTCCTATCATGCCATCCCTTTCCTGCATCTAACTCAGAGACTAATTCAAAGTGGAAATTCATTAAATATTGTCGAAATGAATAATTTATTGTCCTGTCTTTGGATGCACATGGTGGCCTTTGTAGGAGAGATTAAATGTTCTCTCTTAAACTACAGGACACCCGATTCAGTAACATCTATTAGGATAGAATTTGACATGTCCAAGAGATTCAGTTTTGTTAGTTTGTCAAACTGTTCAGGGAATAGGCAGTATGAGAAATAAGCAGTCTGAGAAACCCAGAAGATATTTATGCTATAAGCTGGTGTACCAGTGATTTTTCCCTCTAACTTGCCCAATGTTCTCACAATCAGGATACATCTTTAGATTTTCTAGATTTATTCTTGTATATACATGTTCATCCAATTGCATTGGTTCTTTAAAAATCAAAGAAACTTTTCAGTTAGATCTGGACCAGAGGTGCAAGCACCTTCTGATCTGTTCACTAGAGGTAGTTTAAGGTGGGAAAGTTTTAAAACTTCTTTTGTTGGATGGATTCCATATAACCACTAGCTTTCATGCTGCATATATATAATTTCTCTATGAGCTACAGCAGTCATCACATGGCTTTCCTTGTTGCTGTCCTAGAATTACAGTTCTGCCCCACACTACAGAAACAGTCCAAAGATCCTCTCTTGAGCTTAGAGCCATCCAAGTGGAATGTCTTCCAATAGCAGTGGTTCACAGATATCATTTAGTACATGGAAGCTGGCTTGTTGTGGTTATTGTTACATGTTTGATTTTTTTCCTTCTAGAAAGCTAAATCTATTGAGTATAATTCTGAGACTGTCCTTCTCTTTTTGATTGTTAGAAAGTCCTCTTGCCCTTTCTTTAATGAAATGATGGTAATAAAAGATTGTGTACCCTTGCTATCTGAAAACCTTAAGGCAAGATATGTTTCAGAATTTAGGTTCTTTTTGGATATTATTCAGGTAATAAAATGCATGTATCGTGTATTATATAACAGCCCCAGCCGGGACTGAATTGACACCCCATCAGCAGTTTCAGTAATATTTCTCCAGTGAAATGTAAGAATATTTATACTAAGTTAGACGGAAAAAGGCTGTGAATAGCCTCACATTTGTTCAGGTCAGGCTTTACTGCCAGATGAGTTGAGGTCAGTTCACGTTTTGCTGCCAAATGAATTACAGGCAAGAAAAAAAAAAGGCCATCTGATTTTCAGTTGTTTGGATTTTGAAGTTGTGGGTAAAGGTTCATGGATTTACAGTTGCCTTTTAAATTATTCTTTGCAAAATAAATTTGGCTACCCTCTGTAGGAACCCAAGATGTTCTTGAAATTTCACTAGTCCACAAAACCCAAAAGCATAGAAAGTCACTCCTTTGAAAGCTGTTGAAGTGAGGATAGCTGTACTTTCATACTCATCCCTATCCAGTGATAATACCGTCTTTGAATGCTGGAAGATTTTCTCAAATATATTTCTAATCAAAGTAAATTGATATTAAGATTATCTTGTAGCAATTTTAGGAGACTGGAACAGGAGAGAAGTTTGTAGCAGAAAGCCACCCATGATTCCCATTGATAAGAATTGTTTATAGCCTGAAAGATCCTATTGAATATTATCTGCTTGGCCAAATAGATAAATGAACTTTAGACCCTGGAGATAGGTCTGTGTTGGGGAAGGACAACAGCAAATAGCTATGTGAACTTAGGTTAACTGATGAATTTTGGGCATTTGTGGTTTATGTTCCTGTCCATCAGATGGGACTAACAATTTCCATCTTGCAAGTTTAAAATGAGTTAGCAGCCTCAAAAGCACTTTGACAGTAAAGACTACTTTAACATGTATAACTGGTATTTTGAGGAGTAAATTGGCAACTATGATATATTAACCTTTATACTACACGTTCATTGTATAGTCTTGTCCAACCTGGCTTCTGAATGGAGAGGTGATTTGACCTCTTTTTTCTAAATGATCTTTAAAGGTTCTCTTTTCTAGCATTCCAGTAGGATATATTATCTAGGTAAGAAGTCTAATAATAACAGAATCAAAGCAACACAGCTCTGTAATTCTTATCCTAGCAAATTTTTCCATTGTGTGGACTTGGTAAAACAAGTATTGTACCTAGCTGTGCTATAATTTGGCTCTTACATGCTTAAAAACTGTATTTCTCAGTTAACCAAGGTGCTAGTTATTGATTTATTACCCTTCATCTTCAAATTCATCCTTTTTGCCTGCTCTGAGAACATAGACCTGAGCCCTTTAAGTATTTGTTTTCTTTACATCTTGCATTGAAGTTTTTTAGTAGAGGGTGCTGGGGAGCCATATCAGGAGGAGAGGGTTTTGCTTTCTGCTTCCTGTGTGCTTGCTCAGCAGATGTCCTACAACTCTGGTGTCTTCTTTAGTATTCAACCTCTTCATCCAATGATCAGGAGCTTTTACCAATGCCCCCTTAGATAGTTTTGTAGCAGAGCATTTCTGGTAAGACAGTTTTCAGAGGATGCATTTTGGGCATGTTCCAAAGGATGAGTTTCAGAAAGTTCTACAGGATGGGTTTCCAGCCAATTCCAGAAGATGGTCACCACAGCATCTTCTCATTTTACCATGAGCCACAGCTCTGCCTTCTCCAAATAAGGTCTGGATTTCGGCCTGGGTACGGAGCACTCCTCTGGACACTTAGATTATATTTTAGCCCCAAGAGAAGGATCTCTTCCTTGGGTACTCTATCTCAGCTTTAGGGATAGTAGTTGTTCCTGATATCAACGATTCCTTTATTTTTTTTTTGAATTTTCTTATCACTAGGCAATTGCTCATGGCTCCAATTTTCTGTTATTTTAATACTATCATAGTTAATTATTCCTTATGTGAAACTCTCCCAGTTCAAATTACTGTTGGTCTCTCTCTCTTGGTTAGGCCTAGGCAGATACAACCAGTTAAAGGTCCCTGTGAGCCACCATGCATCACTTGCAAGGTGATTCTTAAGAAACGATACCATTGTTCCTGCAGTTGAGAAAATTAAGACCACTCATTTCAGTCTTCAGGAAAATATCTTAAAATACCATAAAGTTGAAATGTTCTTCCCGTGGAGTCTTTGTGTACCTGTGCATTTGTCTCTCTCTCCCTTCTCTCTCTTCATGTCCCTGACTTCACTCTCATTTGTTACTCTTCTCCTCCCCTTCTCTATTTGCCTGATTAAACAGTTTCTAATCTCAGCTTTGCCTTTTTAAAAAGATTTTTATTCACTTGACAGAGCATAAGCAGGGGGAGTAGCAGAGGAAGGAGAAGCAGGCTCTCCACAGAGTAGGGATTCTGATGTGGGGCTCCATCCCAGGACCCTGGGATCATGACCTGACCCAAAGGCAGATACTTAACTGACCTGAGCCACCCAGGCGCCCCTCAGCTTTGCCTTTAACAAGCTGTCATGTGAGGCAGAGATAATAAAAGATCATAAATTAATGAAATTAGGACATGAAAGTGCTTTGTAAGTTGTAGGGCACCATACAAAAGTAAGGTGTGATTACTTGCATTTATTAAATAGTTTTCTCTTCCAAGTGTTGAATTTTTAGGTTATATCTTATTTTACAAGCTGTAAGGAGCCTTCAAGAGTACTTACAACCTAAAAAAAAAAAGAGTACTTACAACCTAATAAAACAGATATATAAATACATATAATTATTAGATACAGCAGAATGTGTTGGGTGCTAAAATTGGGGAACAAATAGGATTATGGGAGCTCTGACAATTATGATTTAATTTTGGCCTGAGGACTGGTGTTTTAGTTCCAAAGAGAGCCACCTAATATTGAAGGATCTAAAGCTGCCATTTGATGAATTTTTGTGACACCAATGGGCCTTGTGCTTGGCACTTTACATATATTATCATATTTAGCCTTTAAAGTTATTCTTACAATCTTATATTATTATGTTCTGGGCTCATTTTTTAAATATTTGGCTTGAGGACAGATGTTTGATCATTTGTTTTGTTTTTTTTTTTAATTGAAAACCCCTTCCAGTTACGTGTGAGTAGTCAGTCAGTGGCAGTGCAAGTCTTAACAACAGAGAAAATTTTACTTTCTATGCAGCATTTCATGTATATTCTATTTTTATATATATATCCTTGAATACCTGCGTTTGAAAAATTGGTCAAATCTTTCACCTTAGAACAAGAATAGATAGATTCTCTATAATCTCTATATTGAAAAAGGGAAGTGATTTGTCTAAAAATCATTCTCTCTTGTCAGTAGTTAGTGTGTCAGTGGGCATAATACATTCTAGGGGATGCCATGGTTGACTACGGGGAGAAATGTAGCATACTATGTAAATCAGAGATGGGTGCTCTCTGAGTACCAAGTGTTCTGTCAAATCACAGGATGAGTGCATCTCCCAGTGGAAGATGTAGCAAAGTGCAAGTGACTCTGAGTCCTTCCAGAACCACTGGTCTTCACTGTTCAGCTTCTGTGAGATGACCACCAAAGTATTGTGTGTGTGCTACTGTGGGTATGCAGATTACTGGCAGTACGCAGACTTATATTTTCAATTTCAAGAGCTTTGTTATTTTTTGAAATGCTATTAGAGAAAAACAGCCTGGTGTGTCAAACCCATGATTTCCTGAATACTATTGCTGAATATTCCTGAGTATTCCTGAATACTATGCTGGGCACCTGAAGTCAAGACTCAAGCAGGTTGCAACACCTTATCCAGTGCTCAGGCATGCCCGAGAATGCATGGCTACAGTCTCTTTTGGGATAGAGCAAAACCTGACATCCAGAAAATGCTGATTTTTAAATTCCAAGTATTTATAGTATATGTAATTGTGAATTGGAATCAGGCCTGTGCTCTTTTTTTGTTGTGGTGGTGGTTTTTTTTTTTTTTTTTCCTATTTTGTTGCTGAACATGGATCAGTGGATAAAATGGGATTTTAAAAATGTAAAGGTGCCAGACTGTAATGGAAATGCTAATACTCAGGCATGATTTTGATGAAATTGGTCGTATATCATCAGATATGACGATCTAATTTAATAATTGCCTGAACCATCTGCTACCGATGTGAAAGGACTGACTGCTAAGAAAACAACTATCGCACAAATGTGATGAAATTTGGAATTTGTAGTTTAGTAAGCACGATGAGAATGGACATTTTTCCTTACATGTCATGGGTTTGGAGACACACAGTCTGACACGAAACCTTCCAATCTCACATGTTTTTTAAGAAGATTTTATTTATTTATTCATGAGAGACAGAGAGAGAGGTAGACACATAGCAGAGGGAGACGCAGGCTCCCTGCAAGGAGCCTGATGTGGAACTATCCCAGGGCCCTGGGATCACACCCTGATCTGAAGGCAGACACTCTACCGCTGAGCCACCCAGGCGTCCCTCACATGTTGTTTTGAAACCCACAAAGTGCTGTAGACAACCTACCCCAGAGGTTCCTCATAAGGTTAAACATAGTTATTATATGTTCCAGAAATTCCTCTTCTACATATATACCCCAAAGAATTGAAAACAGACGGTCAAAGAAATACATGTATGTGCCTGTTCACAGCAGCACAAGAGCCAAAAGGTAGAAACAGGTTAAATTTCCATTAATGGATGAATAAATAAAGCATGGTATGTATACCTACAGTGGTATATTTAGCCACAAACAGAAAAGAAGTACTCGTGCATTATACATAGTAGATAAACTTCTAAGGCATTACACTCAGTGAAAGGAGCTTGGCACAAGGGAACACATAGTATATGATTCCATTTGTGTGAAATATCAAAATAGAGAAATCCATAGAGACAGAATGCCTATTGGTGGTTGCCAGTGGCTGTGGGGAGAGGAGAACCAGGAGCAACTGCTTAATGGGTATGGGTTTGGGAGTACTGAAAATACTTGGGGACAAGCTAGAAGTAGCCATTGTCCAACATTAGGAATGCACCAGATGTCACTGAATTCTTTAGTTTAAAATTGTTAATGTGAGGGCCACCTGGCCTGCTCAGTGAGTAGAGCATGTGGCTCTTGAATCTCAAGATTGCAAGTTCAAGCCCCATGTTGGGTGCAGGGCTTACTTTAAAAAAAAAATTGTTAGTTTTATGTGATGTGACTTTCACTCCAATTAAAAACAAAAACAAAAACCTGTCCCATAGTGTGGTAAGTGTGGCACTGTGTGGGGAATAGGATGATGTGTTAGGTTGTGTGCAAGCATTTCTCATTTTTGGAGTTATGCATCTATTTTTATAGCTGCCTTCTCATTATTGTAAATTATAGCAGTCTGCCATTTGTAGTCATAAGCTGAAAGTTTTTCTTTAAAGACAAATGTAAATTTAAAAGGACCGATATAAAGAAAAAATAAACACTAAAGGTGTTACTGAGATACACCTGGAAGTGACAAATAGACAAATGGAAGGTAATTCACAGCTGTCTGAATAATGGAAACTTTAAGAAATGTTATATTCTGGGGTACCTGGGTGGCTCAGTGGTTGAGCATCTGCCTTTGGCTTGGGTGATGGTCCCAGGTCCTGGGATCGAGTCCCACATCAGGCTCCCCACAAGGAGCCTGCTTCTTCCTCTGCCTATGTCTCTGCCTCTCTCTGTGTCTCTTGTGAATAGATACATAAAATCTTTTAAAAATCTTATATTCTGTGTTCAAGCTGGTTAATTTTTATTGAGTGTATACTGGGTCCTAGCTGCTGTTCATCGAAGGTGAATAAGACATGGTTTTTGCCTTGGATACGTTCAACCTAATAAAGGAGGTAAACCACATGGATAAATAATCTAGGAAGAGGCTGAATGTGCCAAGTACTAAAACTGAGCACAAACAGACTGAGATCAAGACCAGGTACTTTTTGGATTACCAGTCCCATTGAGGAAAATGCTAGAATAGATCTGGAGAACATGAAATGAGAAATTTGCTTTGCCATTAGAAACGAGGAACAGAAGCAATTAGTAGTGCACCTGACAGTGTATTCCATATTCAAGTTTCATCTGTTGTGGCCCTTAGCACCTCTGTCTTTCTCTCTCATTAACTTTGCAGTCATCTGGGCTCCCGTCTCCCCAACAGTCACACTTGTAGAGAGCAGAGCAGAGGGCTTACTTAGTGGATTTTGGAGCTAGACTGCCTGTGGACAAATTCCAGTCCAAGATTTACTGACTGTATAACTTTAGTTGTGTCATGGACTTTTCTGTGCCTTAGTTTCCTGTTCTGTAAAATAGAGATATTAATAGCACCCACAGTATATAGTTACAGTGAAGAGTAAGCCAAGTTAATCAATAGTTAGACCATTTAGAACATCACTTGTCCCAGGTTACATGGCCCACAAACATAAGCCACTGTCATCATCTCCTATGCATTCCATCTGCTGAAAATCTTTTTGAATCCTCCCCCCGGCCCCCACCACTATTGCTTCAGTTTAAGACTTTATGTTGTTATGATTGACCGTAGTTGTGTCTTAATCAGTTTGGCCTCCCTGCCCCTGTGTCCCACTTGTCAGCCTGACACCTTTTTGCTCAGGCTTAGCACTCAGCTCAGGTGTCCCTTCTGTGAAACTTTGCCTGATTCCCTGCCCGAGTCCGGTTAAGGCTCTCCATGTGCATTTGTGTGACCTCGAGCATGCCTCCACTACAGTGCATCTCACGCAGTGCTGTGACTGTACTTGATATTCCCTGGTCTGTGAGCCCTTGTGGGCTGGGGAACTGGGCTGATACTCAGGTTTGAACTTCCAGCCAAAGCACAACACTTGTTACAAAGTAGATGCTTATTAATTGTGTGGGTGGATAAATGAATGGCCTCTGCCTATAGAAAGTTAGCTTACAGTGTTCATTTTGCAAGCTGAGTTGAGCACACATAGGGCTAAATAAAAACAATGAGTCCTACGGGCTGCAAGAGTTCAGAGAAGGACATTTGGTGCCTGTTAGACAAATCAAATGAGGCTTCAAAAGGTAGAGAGCAGGCAGCCCGGGTGGCTCAGTGGTTTAGCGCCACCTTCAGCCCAGGGTGTGATCCTGGAGACCCGGGATTGAGTCCCACGTAGGGCTCCCTGCAGGGAGCCTGCTTCTCCTTCTGCCTGTGTCTCGGTCTCTCTCTCTGTGTGTCTCTCATGAGTAAATAAATAAAAAATCTTAAAAAAAGAGAAAAGGTAGAGAGCTTGAGATAGGAGCACCTGGGTGGCTCAGTTGGTTAAGCATCTGCCTCCAGCTCAGGTCATCCCTGGACACCCGGCTCTTGCTCTTTTGTGCCCTCTCTCTCAAATACATAAATACAACTTTTTTTTAAAGGTAGATCTTGATTTGGAACTGAAGAACAGGCAGAACTTGGGGCACCAGCTGGTTCAGTGGGTGGAGCATGACAGCTCTTGATCTTGGGGTTGTAGGTTCAAACTCCATGTTGGGTGTAGAGATTCCTTAATGGTCAAACCTTAAAAAGAAAGAAAAAGAAACAGGCAGAACTTGTGTGAACAGGGGAGTGGCCATAACTTAGGCAGGGGGAGTGTTTTATGAGTTGAATAGATGATAACAGAATAAAAAAACCGAGAACATGTAGCATTTCCAAAAGAGAGAAGAGACCAGCCTGATTAGGGTATGTGCACAGGGGTGAGGTGAGGGATGGTACAAGTAGTTCACAGGCTAACAATGGGGTGCGTTCTGAAGGCTTTTACAGATTGTTTGCACGATGGTGAGGTTTCTGGCCATGCCCCAAATATGATATTTAACCTACGTAAGTAGCTGATCCATCCCATGGACTGTACTAGCCTGAGATCCAGGGCCTGGGAGCAGGGGGTCTGGAAAGGCGGGACAGGTTCTGAGCTAGAAGACACTAAGTGGTAGAGGAAGTGGAGCTCTGTTATTCTTTTACAGCCCCTCTCTGCATTCTTATCTCTATCTTGGTTTCTCTTTCTCTATCTCTAAACATAGTTGCCCTAACTCACCAGCTCCCCCCACTCAGCTTCCTTCATATAGCACCCCACCCAAGTTCACAAGGACTCCAGAAAGCTCTTGACACCAGCCTTCCCCATTCCCGGAGGGCAACACCTCTTTGCTATTTGAAGAAACTTGACTGTACTCATTCACACCAATGTGAGAATAACTGACAGCCACCTTACCCTGACAGCTCTACTTATTATAATTTTAACAGGATTCTTTTTAGCTCAAATGAACATGTACTTGATGGAATTTCTGGCAGTAGTACACAACAAACAATGAGAGAGAGAGAGAGAGAGAAGTGAAGGTGTGAATGTTGGAGGGAGAGAAATTTTGTTGGAGAGAGAGTTGGCACTAAGGAGAAGATATTTTGAGACAGGAAAAGCCTTTGCTGATTTTCCTTTCTGCTCTAATCCCTCCTCTATACATTTTTGGTATATTCTTCTCTTGAATCCACAGCAACGTAAGCTGCATTAAAAAAATAATATAAATATACATATAAATATACATATAAATATACATATAAATATATCCCCCATGGCAGTTCTCGGCTAAAGGGATTTTGTGTTTTCCAGTTGTGTGCAAATCTGAGACAACCCGTAATGAGAAATAAGGTTAAGTAAGTAAGGAAGAGCTGGGGTGTAGGAGACCTTGAAAATGGGAGTTTACAAATACATCCAAACAAATAAGGAGTCATGGAAGGTTTTTGAATAGAGGATTGAGATGATCCAAGCAATATGGAGGGTATAATTAGTTCTTAGTTTTGGATTAGTAATGATGGGGCATAACGTTCACTCATGGCTCTTGTGTGAATGATCATTACAGAATCCTACTTTTTACTATCCTTTTTTCAGTATTCTGAGACTTCTTCCTTCAACTGTTAGTGTCTGAATACCTGAATCTGACTGTTCTGTGTGGGTTCTGAGCCGATCTTTCCTTTCAGATTCAGGATCCTAGAGGTTTTTATGACCCTTGTGTTTCCAGGGTAGCCCATAGGGACCTATACACTGTGTTTCTGTGTCCCAGTAGCACAATTCAAGTCCAATATTAGCAAAACATGGCTCCCTTTTGTAAGACCACATTTACTTTTATTTAAATAAAAACCTGCAGCCTCTGTACCCCAGAATACTCCCCAAGATAGTGGTTAATGATATGTATCAGTTAGCCTGTCACAGCTGCAAGAGCTTCCACACCCTCTACCCAACCCTAAGCAGATGCTAAAGTTTGTTGTGAATATGCTTTTCCCCATGGGGAACTCCATTGTCTCTCTCTCTCTTTTTTATTATTATTATTACTCATGGTGTTGAGATCCTCAGTATTTCTACCCTGCTGGTTTGCATAAATGGGAAGGCCAGGAAATGGCATGAGAAAAGGATCTGAGATATTTCCTTCTGCCTCAATTTTAATTCTCATATTGGAACAGAAGATTCATAGGTCTTTAATCAAATATATATATTTTTCTCTATTTTGAAAGTTACAGGGGCTTGTTAGCAATGGGCCCTCCTGTGCTTCGTTTGTGTATTCTCCTCTTGACTGCCTACTGTGCCATTTGAGTTACTAGGTATTGGTGATGTGCAGTGGCTTGCTTGGTTGAATTCACTATTTTATTTTTTTGTTCAATCTAGCGGAGCAGTTATTGTCAAAATTGGATTTTGTGGCTTACTTTTTTTATCATCACTGGTTACAATAATTTAAGAGGCTCTAATAGTCCAAAGAATATGTTTTTTATCCTTTTCAATTAGCAGTCTGTAGAAATGATTGGTTTTAGGCAATGCTGCTTCACATTTCAGTGTTCTGGTCTGGGTGTCAAACCAGTGAAATGTGTTTCTTCAGTTTGTAGTTTTACCAGCACTCTCTTGCTTAGACAAATGATGATTGGCATTTCCCTTCCTGATTGTAGCAAAGTGTCTGCTCCACTCATTTTGGTTCAGCGGTCACTCACTGAGCCATTCACCCCCTCCATCCGTCCATCCTAAAGTTGTTGTACACCTGCTGTTCTGGGCACTCTGCTAGGCACGCACAGGGGGCCATCACACAGACATCCAAAGGAGCCTCTTACGTATTTAGGTATACTGTTTGAAATTGTGGTCTTCCATTTATTTCTTTCCATTCTTATCTTAGTTCAGGGAGGAGAATGCCCTTTAATGATCTCTTGTTCCATTATCACCCCAAAACAGTTTAGTCTCGGAGGAAAGAAAACCTCCCCCTGCCAAACTTAATTTCACTAAAGTTCCCTCCTACAATTGGGCTACTGTGTGACAGGCACTGAGATGGGTAGAATAAAAACATAAGGAGGACCCAGAGGCAGCTCTCAGGAGTTTATAGTTGAGTTTATAAAAACAGTTACAATCCAAAGTGACAGGACCTCTAATGTTCAGAGTGTCATGGGGGTTTAGAAAACCTGGCAACGGAGTCAGCTAAGGGATCTCCTTGATAGACAAGGAGAACAGGGAATTCCACGTGGAGAGGGTGTCATAGGAGAAACTACTGAGGCATGAGAGAGTATGGCACGTTAGAGGTCTGTGCCAAGAAATGCTAATTGAGGGATAAAAGAGAGCTCTGAGAAGTGCCACTGGGAAGGTATTTCTGGCAATGGTAGAGGTTGATGATTCTGCAACTTGAATCAGATATCATCCTATGCCTTCCATGATATATTCCTCTTTTCCTCCCACTTTTTACTTACTTCCTCTTCAAGTAACTACATGGTGGTATTTAGGATTCATGTTTGCAGGGGTTTTTTCCCCCTAAAATAAATATTAATACAGAGGTGACTAATGGACACCAAATTAGGTGTCAGGGGATGTGGATTCTTGTTTTCCAGTTCTCTCAGCAGCTAGGTCACTTGAGCCAAGCCAATTTAATAGCTCTGTTTCTTCACTTAAATGGGAATTTTAAAATGGGAATATTAACACCTGCATTGCCTACCTCAGAGTCCATTTGAAAAGGCAAATGAGACTCTTAAAAATGAAATGGTACGGTAGACATTTTTCTTTGGAATTCTGCTAGCTAGGGCTATCTATCATCTGACACTCAAGACAAAACACTTCATGGAGTATCTGGATAAGAAAATTAAGCTGAAAGGAAGTTGACAAATAGGAATATTCTTATTTCCTCATTAACTCCATATGTCAGCCCTTCTGTCTGTGGAAAGTCATTTAGTTTATTTCTGTGTTTCTTCACTAACATGATGAAATTTCCTTCTTCCCATTGGTCTGTCATGTATATCTTCACCCACTTTAGTTTTCATGGTAGCTATTAAATAGTAATAGATTTAAGACTTAGGCTACTGGGCTGCCTGGGTGGCTCATTCAGTTAAGTGTCTGACTCTTGATTTTGGCTCCGGTCATGATCTCAGTCATGAGATCGAGCCCTGCATCAGGCTCTATGCTCAGTGCAGAGTCTGCTTGTCCTTCTCCATCTGCTCCTCCTCCTCTCTCTCTCAAGTAAATAAATCATCTTTTAAAAGAAGATCTAGGATAGTAAAATATAAGCTGGTATATTTCATAGTCAATCTTGAATAATTTATATCTATCAGGTAGTTTGAATTACTCACGAATTACCCTCAATCATTTGTGTTACCATATAGTGGAGTGACCTGCACTTTGTTACATTTTAGGGATATATAAAAAGGTTATGATTCATTCAGTTAGGAATGGGAAGTTATAAAACTAGCTGTTTTTATTTTTTTGCAATTTTTCCCAATCCAGTGACAGTACAGGTAGAGTTATTAGTAACAGGAAAAGGCTTATCTTTCCTTTTGACCCCACCTTTCCTATTAGATTGAGTGGTAATACTCCTGGAATCTGGTCACTCACCTGAAATATGAACTTCCGGGCTGTAGGAATATGAGCAATTGCTCCCAGTATAAATACCCCTGACCAACCCTTCTTTAGATCAATGGTTTTCAAAATCTATCATCCAAGGACATTTCTGCATGGCAGAAAACTCTCTAAACCACTTAAGTCCTGCTCTGAGCCATCTTATATACACCAGAAGAAAGGAGAGTCCACTACAGCTATGGATGAGATAAACACAATGATGCTATTTTAAATGGAATTTAAGTGAATTATTTATACTAGATTAATATAGACCCTGTCATCAAAATCACTAATAATATAAGAGCCTTTACTGTGTACTACCAGGAGTAAGCCCCTCTTTCCTCCTCCTCTAGATGAACTCTAGTGCATGTGAAATGTGTACGTGAATTTGGATAAAATACCTATTCTAGTTCAAACTATAATATAAAATGATTATTACTTTTTTTCTGCCAGGCTTGAGGGAAATACTCTGGTAATTGTTCTGTTTTCTACAAAATCAAATGAGGAAATGGTCTGGTTTATTTTTTCTTTGTTTTAAAGTCTGTGGTACCATTGATACATAGTTTCAAAACATTCTTCTGAGGACCTAGTGGATTAAATCATTTTTATGTCCACTAAGTACTGCCCTTTTTTGAAGAATTCTTGAGAAAAGTGTGGCCCATATCCAAAATCGCATTCTTCTTTTTTTCTGTATTTGAATTTTTTCCTTATAAGTTAATGGAAAGGAAAGTGGTCAGTTTTTGCACTCAATAAACAAGAAAGAAGGTGTAGACAGCTTTTATCTGGGACATTTTTAAGTCATTGAAAGAATATTCAAGTATTAACTGCTTTTTGAAATTATTGGCAGAATTCTCTTAACCCACTTTAACATAAAATGGTTGAATAAGATGAAAAGATTTTTTATTGTCTACATAAAAGAAAGCACCATGGTTTTTGCATCATTGCATAAATCTAAGAGATTATGCATACATAAAAAGGATGAGACAAAGCTGAATGCTAAATGCCAACATCAACGAAAGCTTGTCTGAGTATTTGACACTGAGCATAATGGGGTGTGGTTCCACAGGGAGAGAACACTAAATATTTACACCCAGGACTTGTTTCTCTGTTAAAGCTTCTTGTCCTAGATTAATCTCCCAGCTAACACTATTACCCTCCTTTTTAAAACATATCCCCTTCTTACACATAGAGTTTTCTCCTTTAAACCTCATGAGGTGCTAAACCTTCCGGATCTAAAGCCCTGCTCTTACTCTCCCATCTCTTTCTGTGATCTTCATGAATTCTTTCTGTTTATTGTATGGATCTTCAGGTGAATTCTCTTGGTTTACTGCGAGTAATAAAAAATAAAGCACGCCCCCCCATAACCTCCCTTAGCTCTCCCCCTCCCAAGATCACAGCTCTATAATTAAGCTCTTCTGTTGGTTTCCCTTTCTCATCAATTCTCTGGAATTTTCCAACAGGAGCTGTGATGTATATAGGCAGCATTGTGACATGTTAATGCAGAGTCGTTGCCCAGTGCAGATGGAATTCACTTCACAGTTCATACCCTTTCCTTTCCAGGCCTGAGAGCAGTAAAAGAAGGTACTGAGATTGGTGTGTACTGTGAAGTCTGGGGAGGGGTGCTTCCTTCCGCCACTTACCCTCAGGCTCTGACTTGCCTTCGTGTCATCTCCTCACCATCTTGCTTGAGTGCAACAGGTATTTTGAATGGTGTGTGCTAAACTGGTAGGAGGAATGCATGGTCCATATAATGGAGGAACATTTGAAAATTGGAGACTCAGATTACCATGGGAGACATCGCAGACAAGAATTGGATTGGAGCTGGATCTAGAAGGATGAGTTGAGTTCAGAAAGTGGAGAGGGAAAGAGATTGCATGTCAGAAGGCTCTGGAGCCAAGGGAGACAAAAGAAGCTCAGGGGATGGGAAGTGGGTGGTAGGGGATACTATAGCAGTGAATTCCAAGAGTGGGTCCTCCAGCTTATAATGCGTTCTTAGGGCTAGGCATTGTTGCTTAAGTAATTCCTCGAGTGATCCACTCATTGAGCACATAGCTTCTCATAGCTCATAGGATAAAGGCCAAGCCTCTCAACTCACATGTGATCTCTGTATCCCTTAAAATCCACTCCCCTCAACACTATGTACCTGTGCTCCTTCCAGTGATATTGAAGGCCTCCTTGATCCTTCTGACCTGTGGTACTCCTTTAAATCTCGGTGTGCCTGCACAGACTTTGTCTTCTGGGTCTGCCTGGGGAATGTCTCATTCTTGGGCCTCAGTTGCAGCCTAACTTTTATTGCTCCTCTGATATTTATCGTTCCTCTGTAGAATCCTAGGCATATACTAGTAAAGCTTCTATGCTGTATTTTGTGCTGTCAGGGTGCATGTCTGCTTCCCTCACTTAACTCAGAGCTTCCTGAGAGCAAGGGATTGTGTCTTGTTGACTTTTCTATCCATATCACCTGGCAGAGTCCCTACCAAACATGTAGCAAATTCTTAACAAGTATTTGTTGAATGAAATATTTATTGAACATTTAATTTACATCATGTATAGTTGTATTTTAAGAGAATTCATCTAGAAGCAAGGTGATTGATAGCTTGAACATAGGAGGTGCAGAGGGACCAGTTGTATGTATTTTTGGAAGTAGCTCATTTGTTAAAAAAAAAACAGTAGGGATTAGACAGTAAAATTGATAAAGAATAAAGGATAGGACTTAATGACTGGCTACTTGAGGCACGAGGAAGATAAGAGTTATAGATAATGAAGATTTAGGTTAATATGACAAATAACAGGGCAGTGACCCTTGAAAAAATCAGGTTACTTTCAGGTAAACATGTTTTTTTTCTACGTCACATCTCCTGATGCTAGTATTTGTCTCATCCCACCTCTGCTCTGAAGATGAACACTTTGTTCCTGTTCAATTAACTGGAACTAAGCTCAAGATTCATGTGCTCCTGATCTCTGTATCTGATCAGCGCTTAAGATAAGAAATAGAAATAGTTCAGCCACGCCGGCTACAATTTCCTACCAAGGGAAGGTGTTCAGTGCATAGGTTTTTGAATATATCAAGGCTGTTTCTGCTTTTGGGAGCTACAACTGAAGTGTTATACCAGGCAGATGCACTGGGGTGCGCTACTATGTAGCAGAGCCTAGCTGTGCATCACCGCTCTCAACTTTAAAACTCCAGAGAATTTGATGAGAGAGGGATCCACAAGAACATGACAAATGATGAGAGTTCAAACCTTAAGAGAAAAATGGGCTTATTGGTAAGAGACCTTTCTTTTCCTTTATTTACTGCTGTTACTTATTCATTAAAATAGCAAGCCTGTTGTTTTCATATCTGCCTGTGAAGCGGTGTACAAAAATCAATTTTATATGTATTGTAGAATTCAGGAGACATATTGGTAACCATGCAAAAATCATAGGAAGCATGTATAAAGCTTGATTTTTTTTAAAAAAAAGTCACTAAGTAAATTCTGCTGTATTTCAGAGTGTGGTATAAATGTGTATCTATATCCATATATAGCTTAAATGTAATACAGGTTAAGAAATATATATATTTTTTAAAAGTTAAAATAAAGCATAGTGACTTGTGTAGAGATACATAATTTCACTCAGTTACCAGAAGGTGGCACACCAGATTCTTCTTAAATACACAAAGGAAAGGAATAATATTAATAGGAATATAAAATAAGCTGTATTTAAAGATACTTTCCTGTATTTTTAAGGGAAAAATAATATCGTTATTTGCATGGTGAGGCTTAATGCTAAGACTTAGCAGATATTAATTCAATCCATTGTAGCTTTTTAAGATACAAAAATAATAATTTTTGTGTGTATAGCATTTTAAAAGTAGACTTTGACATAGTGTTGTCATTAAAGAGATGCTGTTTCAAATTCATCATTCCAAAAAACAAATAAAAGATTTGCTACCTACTTTGGCATGAGAGGTCCTTAGACTGAGGATAATGTTATGGGTAAGGTCTCTGGTGAGGTCTTTCTAAAGATACTATTAGACTATGACTTTGATTGAGTTATGACTTTAATAATGCAATAGCACTTGGGGGATGACCCAGAAAAGAGCCCAAGCTGCTTATTTTGAAGAAAATGTTAGACCAGGGTAATGCCTAGTAATGGTGGCTTTCTGTAAGCTAATTGCAAGGTGAATATCATGAATGCAAACACATTAAATTAGGGGTTAGAGCTCCTCCAACACCTGGCAGCTTACTTTTAATTTTCTCAAAGTTGGCTGGTGCCAGCATCACTGCAGTGCTCCCATAGTAGTCTCTATTTTGAAAGCTGCCTTCCCCAGGCAGTATCAGAAGTCTGTTCATCGTTGTCTTTTAGATCAGCCCAAAGGGGTGAGATATATGGCAGAACTTTCGCCAAAACAGAATCTCCTGGCTAGGAGACGGTGTGTCTATTTGTATGTTTTTTATTAATTACAAGCAGTACGAAAATCAGAAAATTGGTAGTAAACGAACCTAGAAGAACATTAGCCATCTGTTCCCTGAAAGCTTGTAATGTGTGTCAGGTTTTTATGGTAAAACAGTCGATCAGCAAAGAATTGAACTTTAGTCTTCAAAAACTAGAAAATGACAAAGCATTCCAAGGCCGTGTATATATTTACTGGAAAAGTGTTTCCTTCTGTCCAAATTTGGCTAGTTTAGTCTTTCAGATAAGCTGCCAATAGATGTTGTACTTCATGTCAGTCTTTATTCCAGACTTTCTGAAACATTAAGAGAGCTTCTAAAAACAAATAGAATCTTATGGCTTTCTTGTTACCTTATTTTTTTTAACAGTTAATTTACATGTTTAAAAATTGTCCTATGTGGTATTAACTGTTCAGTATTTAGAAACATGGTTCATTAATTTACAGCTAAAATATCTGCAGAGCATGCTTTAAAAAATTTGAACAAAATACAATAAAGCCACAATTAACCAGATTTTTTTTTTTTTGCACTCCATTTTTAGGAGACGGAGACAGTTGTCTTTAAAACAAGCCGATTTCAAGGATATATTCAAAAAATCAACTCCAGGGTATGTCCAAGGGTCTGCATTTTCCTCTACCTTTTTGTCAGTGAGAATTTATTTTTGTAAAAAAAAAAAAGACCCTGAGATACTAGAAGACATTCAGTCATCAAAGAATCTTTCAGTAATGTCTGGGTTACTGTGTTAATTAAGCTGAAACAAATGATAAATTATTCCGTTAATAGAAATACCACACATCATTGTACTGTGTTTTGTATTTTCCAGTGGGCTTTCACAAGCACGAGTTCAGTTGGTTTGTAGAATATTGCTGTGAGTCAGGCAAAGAAAGGGACATCTTCCCTATTTTCCAGATAAGATAATATGGGAAGTCACAAAGCCAGTTAGTGGCAGAACTGCAGTCAGACCATAGGTGCCTACCTCTGTCCTCTTCCCTACTCTTCCTCATGGAAAAGGCTTGAAACAAGCTTTTTAACAGGTACATGGTGTTGAATAGTCTATACAGTGTATATGACCTTTGTTTCCTAATTGCTGGGATTTTACCATTTCCCACTTCATAGATGTCTATTGGTCTGCCTCTGTGCCTTTCTGTCAGCCAGCTGGATACCTTGCTTTCAGACTCTTCCAGACCTGGAAGGATCTAGAGTGTGGGAGGGCAAGGTAATGGCCCTGGACAGGGCAGACTGACAACAAGGGGTGAGCAGCCAGTGCTGAGATTGTTGAGAGAGAAAACAGTCTTGCATAGCTGTCTTGAGTGAGGGGTTAGCAACCTTGACTTTAGAGCAGTGTTTCTCCAAGTTTAAAAGACTAGGCATGAAAATCAACTGGTGGACTTGTTTAAAATGCAGGGTACTAGGCCTCACCTCCAGACTTCTGCATTTAAGATATTCACCCCAGACGATGCTCAGGCATACTAAAGTTTGAGAACATCTGCCTGCCAGGTATAGGACTTTTCTCTTGGCATATGTATCAGAGTGTAAAGAAAAGAGCCACTTTTCTCTCAGTAGCATTCGTGTTTCATGTCCAAGCATATATGGGGGCTGGAGTCAGACAAGGTGAGGAGTGACAGATAGGGCTGGCACACACACATTGCTGTATCTACATCTGAGGCATTATCACAATAGCTCTTGTGCATTATGGGGTCTGTGAAGTATTTTTAAAAGACTTGTGTCCATTTTAGACTTGAAGACAGTAAATGGCCAAAAGAGAAAAGTGAAAATAATTAGGTTTTGATATTTGAAGAGTTAGCCCGTTCCCATTGTTTTAAATTAAAATTAATTTTAAAAAGTTGGCTAATAGACTAAGCTTATACAGGGTTCTGGATTGTTAAGGCTTTACAGTAGCAGTGTATTTATGCTTACCCATTCATGTTCCATATGTGAATATGCAGTCTGCCTCATTAGATTGCCAGAGATTTGTGGCCAGGGAACATGTGTTCTTTTGTATACCTGTAACATCTAGCAAAGTCATAAGTTCTTAGTACTTATTGATGATTGAACCAATTCAGCATGCACTCTTCTTTATAGGCTTTGGGCTAGGCATAGTGAGTTGATTGATTTTGGTATTTGTGAAGTTCAAGGAGTCAATCTTGCACCGTTGGTAATGACTAATATAGAAAGAAGTCCTCAGTTGAAACAAACGTGTTTTAGTTGACAGATGTGAAAGCATGGTCCTAATTAATTTGCTAATGCTTGTTCCTCGTTCAGAGTATCAGTTTAAACTCAGTCTTGCTGCCTCTTCACCCTTTTTGGAATATAAGTTATGTTGTTCTCTCTACAGATTAGAATCTCAAAGATTGGTAATTCTGGAAATTCCCAAACATAAATATTTTCGTTTACTGACTGAACAACATCATAGGAATTTAAATAACATGTCCAGACCTGGTGGTTCTAGAAGACTCATGAAAATGCTCAACAGCGTCTGTGACTTAGATCAAGCTGAATAAGGAATGAATGAATAAATAAATGCTAGCTAATGGGAAGATAAAAATTCACTTAAATGCTATGTAGCTTCAGAATTCCATGAGAAGTAACTGATTATTTAAAACATATTCTGGGGCGCCTGGGTGGCTCAATCAGTTAAGCATCTGCCTTTGGCTTGCATCATGATCCTGGAGTCCTGGGATCGAGCCCCACCTCGGGCTGCCTACTCAGGGAGCCTGCTTCTCCCTCTCCCCCTCTGCTCATGCCCTCTCTGTCTCTCAAATAAATAAAAAAATGAATAAAATCTTTAAAAATGAAAATAAAACATGTATTTGATTTTGAAGACATGAAGTGATTCTGAACTTACTTGTTGAAGTAAGAAAGTTAGAAAGGCAGTCATAAAACCCAGATTTAAATTAACATCTAGCTTAAGTGGCACCTGACTGGCTCAGTATGAAGAAAATGCAACTCTTGACCTTGGGGCCCTGAGTTCAAGCCCCACGTTGGGTAGAGAGATTACTTACATAAATAAACATAATTAATTATAATTAATTAATATTAATTAATTAAGTCTAACGTAAATCTAGGGTCAACCTAAAAGATGAAGTGTGTTTTTTACTCCGTTGTATCAAAACTCCATTTACTTTCGTTAGTAATAAAACATGAGATAAGGGAAAAGAAATTATTTCCCCCACTGGACAACCATTACTTGGGGATGTGTAGGGAAATAATTTTTAAAGTCATGTCTACCTTTAAAACAGTTGGTTAAAAAAGATCAGTTTGTAATACACAAGCATTTTATATATCATGACTTAATGATGTCTGACATCATAGGATTTTCACTGAATTGCTAAATAGTTTCTGAGGCATAACTATTTTATTTTTATTTTTAGAGAAGAGGGTATGAGTAGAGTAGGGGGAGAGGCAGAGGGAGAGAGACAATACTAAGCAGGCTCCATGCTCAGTGAGGAGCCTGATGTGGGGCTCAATCTTACGACCCTGAGATCTTGACCTGAGCCAAAATCAAGAGTCGGATGCTTAACAGACTGGGCCACACAGGCACCCTGAGGCATAATGATTTTAAATTGCACTTCTCAGCTAGTTTCTATAATTTAGACTTACCAGTATGTATTTGTTATCTTTAAGTGTAATTGTTTCTATATCCCCTTTATTTCTCTAAGAATAAAATCTTTCTAACTTAAGATCACCCAAGAGAAGAATTATAAATTCAAAAATGAGAAGGATCGGGGATCCCTGGATGGCTCAGTGGTTTTGCGCCTACCTTTGGCCCAGGGCACGATCCTGGAGACCCGGGATCGAGTCCCGCATTGGGCTCCCGGCATGGAGCCTGCTTCTCCCTCTGCCTGTGTCTCTGCCTCTCTCTCTCTCTATGTCTATCATAAATAAATAAAAATAAATCTTTAAAAAAATGAGAAGGATCTCAAAATAGTTAAGAAAATAGAGGTATTAAGCTGGTTGCTAAATCTCTTGGATACCACCATAGCAGACAAGTCCTAAGACTATAAAACTACACACCCTTATGAAAACTGTTGATCACCATGTCATGGCAGCAGGTCACAGGGTTCAAGTTTGAGTTGAGTCTTTTTTGGAGTTTAAGATTTTCTCATTCATTTCTGGTTATAGCCTTTTAGTTTTAGTCAACAATAGTTTCTATAGAAATATGTATAAGAAATTTAAAATTGTGGGTTAGGCCTGGGAAATGTGAAAAATAAAATTAAACCAATTGAATATAGAGGGTCCTTTTTTGTGGAAATTTTAAGTAGTGTTGTATGATCTTAGTCATTAGAATTAACTTTCCATGGAAGTGTTTACTTCTAGATCTCATGTTAGCTATAACATTTATGGTACAGATGTGAATGTTATAATAACTCTTTGGATAAAGGGAAATAAATATCATTTTTTAAGTAGTAGCATTATTTCATTAATTTTAATTGGAATGTTGAGGAAAATGTCATATATTATTCTAAAGGTCTTTCAGTAACTCAGAGTTTTACAAAAGCATACTTATTTCTGAAACAATGTAGAATATAGCAAATGTTGCCTTTCCTTAATTGACATGCCCTTGAGATTGGGTATATGATGTGCTTGCTATTGAAAAGTATTTCAATCATCATAGATAAGCATTACTAGAAATTGTTTACTCTTATTAAAATAGTTTAGGATTTATAAAAATTAAGATTGTAATATTGCTTATTGCATTGTTTTCATGCAACTTTTATAGTTTTGCTTCTATATTTGATACCAAATCAGAAGAAAGTAAACTATGTAAAAAGCTTTATATGAATGTGTTTTTTTAACTAAAGAGCCATATTCTTTTTGTTTTCTAAAAGATTTTATTTATTATTTTTTAAGATTTTATTTATTTATTCATTAGAGACACACAGAGAGAGAGGCAGAGACATAGGCAGAGAGAGAAGCAGGCTCCATGCAGGGAGCCCAATGTGGGACTTGATCCTAGGACTCCAGGATCACGTCCTGAGCCAAAGGCAGACGCTTAACCGCTGAGCCACCCAGACATCCCAAAAAGATTTTATTTTTAAGTGATCTCTACACAGAGCATGGGGCCTAAAATCACGACTCTGAGATCAAGAGTAAGATGCAACAGTGACTGAGTCAGTCAGGCACCCCAACACTGTACATTTTTAATGGCTTCTTATTTTGATAAATTTGCCAGGTTTAATGTACAAACACATCAGAAAATCTAATGATGGTTTGGCTGTTTTATTTGTGGTAATTTAAGGACTTAGGAATTTGCTGAGAGACAACTGATACATTATCATTATTTGAGATGAAAGCAGAGATTTTTCATTAGAGCAATCCACCATCACTATTATTATTATTTCATTTTAAAAAGCTTATATTCTGGGTGATTTTCTTCAACATATACTTCTTTTTAACAAGACAGTGTGCATATTTGGTTTTCATTTTAAGGAATTCATAGCTTAAAATTATCCAGTTAACAGATGAATATTCTTCTTACCTATACTCTGCTTTCAGTTATAGCAGAATTAATAACAATTTAAAAATCCTTCTAGGATATATCCTGGCTTCAATACCCAGTACTTACTTAATCATCCCTCTGCTTGTTAGCTTCTCTTTTGGTTTACCCAACAAATATTTATTGAGTGTCTTCCAATCTGCCAGAAGCGGTGTTCAGTTAGGAAGATACAAAGATTCAGGGACTTTCTTGAAGTAAGAGCAGGAATTTGCCAAGGGAGTCTCAGGCAGATGAGGCTGCATGGCAGGAACACTGTGTGCTAGAGCATGGCCTCCTATTTAAGCACTAGATACATTATCTCTATTTGATGATAAACTGTCCCTCTAAATTGCTTTTTTCAAAGAGTTTGAAAATGGTAATATAGTTTCAGCTATGCAAATATTATATATTTAAAAATCATTATTTTCTACCACCACTACTCCTAGTACATACAACCACTTTGGTTTGAAGTTTAAGGAAGTTTTTTGTTTTTGTTTTTGTTTTTTGAAAGAGAGAGAATGCGCATGAACATGAGTGGAGGGGGTGAGGAGCAGAGGGAGAGGGAGAGAGAATCTTTGGCAGGCTCCACACCCAACATGGAGCCTGATGTGAGGCTCCATCTCACCACCCTGAGAAATCAAGAGTTGGGCACTTAACCAACTGAGCCACCCAGGCACCCCTAAGGCAGTTCTTGATAGATGGGAATACTTAAGGATTAGTTTAGTCTGTGCCTGTCAAAGTAGGCATGTGAATTTGGGAATCATGTATGAATGAGGCACCCAGGGGTAGCCAAGAAAAAAAAAAAAAGCTTACAGATTTTACTAGAATGTAGATACTACAGAAAACATAAGAAGGAAAGGCTAAAACTTCTAAAGTTCTCATTCATGCAATTCCTGTTTTCAGCTGTAATGAGAGAATAAGGGTAGTCAGAATCTGTGGGTCGTTGATTTCCCCAAAAGTTGGACCTTTGTTGTCACCTGCACCAGTCCTCCTGGATTTGCTCTCCTGACTTAGCTCCAGAACCTCATCCATCTGACCCCCAATTACAAAAGTTGCCACATACTGGAACCACTACCATTCTGGCTTTTCATTCTCCTTCCATCCTGTCATTCCCCTCCTTGCCCTTTCTGTTTTCTCCCTTTGTCCCTTTTCCTTTTGTTTCCTGACTTACCAGTCCCACTTGTTACTGTTCTATGCCTCCTCTCCCCCAAAGCTCAGTATCCTTCCTTTCTTTTGGAAATGTTAAAGATGGGAAGAGTTACTTCCCTTCACTTTGCTCCTGCCAGCATGAAAGAGTTCTGTATGCATATACACACACACATGTGCACGAGTATGTGCCTGAACAATTGTGTTTTTGTACTTGTTTATATTGTGAAGAAGGAGATAGGTACTATACTAATCCAAGACATAGTCATAGATGTAAATCTTTTGTGGGACTGTAAGGACCTGCACGGCTCCATTAAGGAAATTGACAGGTGAGAAGGGTACTTAGAGAAGGTTTGAAATTATGGCTTTCCAACATAGTCATCTTTGAGAAACATCTGGGATTTTCCATTTTGATTTTAGCAAGGCTACATAAATGAGTATCTAGGAAAAAATATTTTAACATAATTGATATTCATTTTTCCTGAAACAAAGGAGATGTGTGTGCGCGCGCGCGCACACACACACACACACACAAACACGTGCATGCGTGTGTGTAGGTATCCATTCATGTGAACAGTTCTGCTTTCTGTAATAAGGTGCCCAACTATATTAAGGATTTTAGTCTGTTGTGGAGAAGTCAAGTTTTCATGTGCTTTAAAAGGTTTAACAGTTCTACTTGGTCACCATCCAAATACTCTTCCTGATTGGTAGAACATAACAGAGCACACAATTTGGCGGATCTTCAGAGCAACACAAATACTCATGGATATCCCAGATTAGTCCGAGGAGACGTTGTCAGGACCGAAGAGAAGATTACACAGCGCCGGCTCACACAAACTGTGGTCAGTGCTATTAGTCTCAGGTTGTACCAACCACAGGATTCACCAAAACTTGCAAGAAGAAGGTAAGTCAGTTCTTAGGGAATATCAGGGAAATATCTCCGTATTTCCTGAACTGTCCAAATATTTCGGACCTCCAGAGAGGTCAGATATGTGACATACTCATCAATTCCTTTCATGGAGTGATAGGACTAAAGAACAGTTTGTAACTGTCAGCCACTGAGTTAAATTTTTTTTGTAGAGTTCTTTAGAAACATTTATATTAAAAAAAAAAATCCCGCTCCTAGCTGCGTATTTCACTTCTCTTCCATACTATAACTGGCTTAATTTTTATATACCTTCTTCTCCCTCATCCTACTTAAATACCTAATGAAATGAAGATCTTGCAAATGGTCTTTGAGCACATTTGTGTATTTTTGATGTTTGTCTCTCATTTCTATCTTTGAGCGTACAATAATTGGAAGAATAAGGAGCTCTTGGTAATGCTTGTTTATTTAGAATACATGGAGATACGTACAGAATGTGGTTCACATCACAGAGAAACACATATCCAAAGGAAAAGTCTCATCAAGAAGGGACATCAGGAATTCTAGAGTGAGAGTCCTGGACTGGCAGATGGAAACCTGGTTTCCAGTTCCAGTCCTGCTGCTAGCTAGCAGTGTGACATTCGGCAAGTTAATGTCTTTGGGCTTTAGTTCTTTCATCTGTACAGTGAGGGTACTGAGCAATATAAATTGTAAGAATTCTAAGTTATAAAAATCTCCTCTGTCTACGTTGGGAACCAGGGAATTCTGCATTGTAAGATTTGGCCAAGAATGCCTCATTTTGTGGCCTTGGCCAAGTCCCAGCATTGTCCTTTGTTTATGACATCTCTGAAATACATACTTCACAGGTATTTTCAAGTGATTAGTTAATGTTCCTAAAATGCTTTGAAGAGCTCTTGTGTATGTTGTCTTTCTGTCCTCTTTTATTCAGTGGTCCATAATAGAAACCAAGTGTTCTATAAATGAAATCAGTGTTTCTTATGAAGTCAACAAGGGTTTTTGACATTTCCCAGTCTAAATATTAAAGTAGTGGGACACTGAGCCTGCATAAAATTATATTTAAAATACACATTTAATCATTTTCTCCCTATCACTCTGTAGGTGAAAACATTTTCAGTTCCAGAATGTAATGGTAATTACAGTTGATAGTTACTACTGGAGTCGCCGTCAGGGTAGTAAAATCTGATTAATTTGGACTCTGCTAATTTGTATTTGGGGTGATTTTACCTGGCTGAAGTTTATTTCTAAATGATGTATGAAGAACATTGTTGTTAAGCAAATTAATAGTATAAAGTAGATTTCATGGACTATATTTCTACTTAAATGAATTATTTTTAAAGCCTTTGGCATAGTTGTTTACTTGTGAGAGATAATTAAAAATGACTGCTAGCAATTTGTTGAAGCAGAAGAACTGAATAGAAATAAATGTTCATCATCAGATGTAAACTTTTAGGGTTTTGGGGTCTTTACGAGTGCTGAGGGTGGTGTGAAGGGAAAGCAGTCTTATTTTCTTTTTATGCTGAGCCAATATTACCATTGTTGGAGGGCCACAAAAGCAGGTTGTAAACATTAAGTGTAAGAGAAATCTACCCTGGCAATTGACATAGATGATTTGGTGGTACTGATTGATTTCTTTGGAGCCTGAGCTTAGACAAAGATTATGTTTTTTTTTTTAAGTTGATTGTTCACAGAAGAATAATAACTGGAGAACCTCTGCAATAAAATGATCTTCACCTATTTGTGGGGGGTTACCCCCTCAGAGATTTAAAAAAGTCTACATTTACCCTATATCCCACTCATAAATGTTGAGTTGACTTTCTACAGACTGAGTGAAATACTTTATTTTCCATGTTTTGATAGAGGTTTGGGGATCTTTGTTTTCAGAAGTTGTATTTGCAATTACTGCTTTGTAATATTCTCCTAAGCTGGAAAGTGGTTGAACTTCCTAAAACATCACCTTCTTGCTACATACAGCTAATTTGTAGCTGTTTTATATTTGTAAATGTTTGACAATGATTCACGTTTTTGGAATGGAACATTCCAAACTTGATATGTGTGTGTGTGTATTTTATTCTGGAGGTTTCCAGCAAGTTGGCACTGCTGATTGTTGTACCTGATTGTTTTTGCCCCATAACTGCTAAGAGTTATTACACAAAGCCTTCTAATGTAAAATATTGACTATGGTTTATTTGGTTTTTTTAATAAATTTATTTTTTATTGGTGTTCAATTTACCAACATACAGAATAACACCCAGTGCTCATCCCATCAAGTGCCCCCCCTCAGTGCCCGTCACCCATTCACCCCCACCCCCTGCCCTCCTCCCCTTCTACTACCCCTAGTTCGTTTCCCAGAGTTAGGAGTCTTTATGTTCTGTCTCCCTTTCTGATATTTCCCACACATTTCTTCTACCTTCCCTTATATTCCCTTTCACTATTATTTATATTACCCGAATGAATGAGAACGTGACTATGGTTTATTTGTATTAGTGGTACTTTTTTTAAAAAAAAAACCTTTTAAATGTAGTTTGCTCATTAAGGTATTAATAAATACTCCTCTCTCTGCTTCCTTTGAGATTTTTATGAGACCGTTTTGTGTGTGGATACTAAAAAGACAAAATATAATTTAACTTTTTAAGTTGCTTGCCTGGGCTTTTTTGGGGTGCTTCTGTATGATCGACTGAATAAAAATTATTTGTGAGTTAGTGATGGCTGATATCTGCTTACTGTTTAATAAAGTTTATGCATTACTGGTCAGTCTTTCAAAATGAGCTTTCTCTCCATAGGTGCATGTATGTGTGTAGTGTGTGTGTATACTGCATATACATGTATGGTTGGGTTTCATAGGAAAATGCTTTTTGCCTGAATATTGACGCGTTTCTTAAAGGAAGGTATTTGTGATTTCCTTAGCTAATTTCACTCTGTACTTCTGGTATGTTAAATCCTATATTGTGGAATTTTTGAAAGTAGTTGCTTCCTATGGTAACATTCATCTGTGCTTTTTGAATGCAAATGAGAAAGCCTCTTAAGGGACTAAATCTCAATCTTTTAAAAACCAGGAATAATTTGGAAAGAGTATCCGAAAGCCAGCTACTAAAGTTAGAAGTGCGAGTTTATTGTTTGCATACAGACTTGAAAGTAAATATGAATTTTGTCACGGCAGTGATTTTTTTTTTAAAGGTAGTGGCTTCCGTGTGAAGGGTGGTCTGCTTTTACTGAGCTTGTACTGGTGAAGGCGGAATAATTCTGTTTTTAGGTAGATGTAGAAGGGTGCTATGAAGGGAGATGTTTAGTGATGGCTACTTGCCGGTGAAGGACAAACATTATATGTTCTCATTCATTTGGGGAATATAAATAATAGTGAAAGGGAATATAAGGGGAGGGAGAAGAAATGTGTGGGAAATATCAGAAAGGGAGACAGAACGTAAAGACTGCTAACTCTGGGAAACGAACTAGGGGTGGTGGAAGGGGAGAAGGGCGGGGGGTGGGAGTGAATGGGTGACGGGCACTGGGGGTTATTCTGTATGTTAGTAAATTGAACACCAATAAAAAATAAATTAAAAAAATAAAATAAAATTCTTCAGCCTGTAAATAAAGAGTTCAGTGTCATACCAGCCTCTCCTATTTTCACTTCTTAGAATTGTGTAGAAAATTTGTGAGTTTGGTGCTTTAAACAGAAACTTAAAACACCCAGTCATTTTTGGGGCACTTACAAGGCTGTTTTCTGGCGATATTTTAAAACGATATAGATGAACCATGTATTTGCCACTGCTTTCATGAAATACCTCAAGTTGCCTTTGACAGCAGCTTGAATTTTTCAATCTCCTTGTCAGTCGCTAACCCCTAGAGGTTACCGGACCTGCCGCTGAGCTTTGGAATGGTCCCTGCTGGACACCTGCTTGGCCAGCAGCATTGGTCTCTCCTCTAGGCAATTTGTGAGCTGCTTGAGGGTGGGGGGAGGAGGGAGGGGGCTGGAGGGGGTTACGGGGGAAGAGAAGAAGGGGAGGGCAGCATTGAATTAGATTGTTGATAGCGTCCCTCCGAGGACTGCTATTAAGAGCACGCTACTCTGTACTTCTCTGCTGCAGAAGACAGAGTGATATTCGTGTTACCACAGCATGTTGTAAATGTATGAGATTCTGCTCATCCCGGCTTGGCTTGGAAATAAGAATAGGGAAAGGAGAGCAACTTGAATCAGAAGCCACTAGAAGAACGTGCAGAGTTCTGCAGCAGTTTATATTTGTTCTTACATTTTGCCTTCTTCTAACTGGAAAGCAGAGAGAGACTGGCATTTTTTAAACGGGCTTTTCCCATAATGGCATTCTTGTATTGTGTGGCCAGAGCTTGCACAGGAGGAAAGCGGGCTGCCGAATTTAGTCACTGATCTCTATTAGCTGTGGCCTAAGGCTATGCTGAGGTTTATATCCCATTTGTATTGTTGCAGCTCCAAAGAAGAATGTTCAGAGGATGACAAGTGTATTCTGAGTAGGTATGTTGTTTCATTTTCATATGAAACCCATCTATTTTTTTTCCTGCTACTATTGGTCAGAAATCAGGTTAATAGGTGCAGAATATAGTACAGTGCTGCAGTATCCCCGTTAAGGTAGAACAATGGTAATGCAAGCTTAAAACAACAACAACAAAATAAAACCCCAGCTGCTTTTATTAAATAAAGCTGTATTGTGTGGTCTGCACAGTGCAGTCTTAAAAAAAAATATACTGCAGTCAACGCTTTCCTAACGAGGTGGCACTATTGTTGAGTTAGAACGATAGAATCATCATATTGCTTTAGGGGACAGGAGGATTTAAGGAGGTACCTTGCAGCCCTATTTTACAGATTGGAGGCATCGGTGTAAGGGCACTGGCAGGATCGCTTGCTTGTTCTTCGCGGCAGCCGCTGCTGTGTCAGTACAGTGTGGAATGGAAGTCCTAGTTGGTAGTCTGTTATGGAAACGCTGCTTACTGTTATTGTAGTACCGTGGTGACAACATGCCATTGAAATGGAAAACGAGCTCTCCTGCTATCTGGAAATTCCCAGTTCCTGTGCTTAAAACATCCAGGTCAACTCCACTTTCTCCAGCATACATGTAAGTGAGAGAAAAGAGGATATTGAAGTGGGGTTTCATTCATGAATCAACCTTGTGGCAGAAGGGGGTAAAAATCCCAAACAGCGACATCCCCAAACCCACAAGAGTATAAAAATCTCAAGCTGGTTTATCATTAAATATATTGGCATGCACACATTTTACCTTCGGTTGCTTGTCCTAGGAGCTTATTTTCATTTAATGTGCTTAATGATAATTGGATTACTAATGTAAAAGTCTAAAATGTATACCTAAGGAAATGCCTAAGGATAGGCTTTAATCTTTTTACACTGGTTGGATTTTGTTTTGAATTTTTGTCTATCTGAAATATTGAAGATGACTTCTTTTGTGTAGTGGCACAAAACATGCTGGTGATTGATGCTGGTGTGGTGTTAAATAGGGAAATGCTCTCTATTAATTTTTGGGTGAATTTGAAACATTTGGAGTTAACATGTTGATCAGAAAACGAGTCTTTTAACCAGGACTTTTATACTTAAGTTGTGAATGAATATTAGTAAGTTTAATGTTAATATCTTTCCCAGTTTTATAATTCAGGTTCTGAAGTGTAAGTTCAAATTTGTGCAAATTATAGTTCTATGAATAGTTGTATACATACATGGAGTTGAAAAGCGTGTTCTGCCCATGCCTGTTTTAGAAATTTATTTTAAGTAAATATATACTAAAATATATTGGGAAGTCTTACTAGAATTTTTGAAAATCTTAGTTTTTAAATTCGCAAACTGTTGCCTTAGAAACAAAACCCAGAAATATAATAAAATATCCTTTAAAAATATTGTCTGTGATCCTTTTTGTTTCTCTTGGTGAAGGAAGGCATAAGGGAGAGCTGGACCTTTTTTTATTTTTTAAATATTAGTACGAGAAAAGCTTTTAAGTAAAAGCATGTTTTAACTGTTTTTCCTTTACAATATTTTTCAGTAGGAAAGATGTGGAAAATTGTTCCTGCTTGAGGTTAATTGTGTGTTTAGAAAGCCTGGTGAGTTGCCATTTTATTAGTTTTTGTTTTATATGAGGTTCAGATGTACAGTGGTGTCTTATCTGGTTCTTTAAAAGGCTTTCAGCTGCTGAGGAAGTGTGCTGGTGCTCTCAATCCAAAGGAAGCGATTCCCTAGAAAGCGTTGAAAAATGAGGACATTTCAGAGTGAAATTCTGTCATCATGTCATTTTCAGATTATTATGTTCTTCCTTAGAGATGCTTCAGGTGATTTTTATCTGTTTGCTTATTTTACTTTTCCTATAAAGTTAAAATTGTAAGTTATGTTTGTAAAAATAAGAAAAAAGGATCAGCTATATTTGTTTCTCAAAAGCTGAATTTGTCAAAAGCACAAATTAATGGAGGTGACAAGTTAATGGAGGTGACAAGTTAATGGAGCTCCTTCAAATAATTTGAGAAAATGAGATGTGCCTGTTGACTTTATCTTAGCTGGTGAGAAACGAGCAAAGATTTATCAAAAGCAACTTTATTTAAAAACAAAAGAAAACATACACACCCCAAAACTTAGAGAATCGTAAGGTACAATTAATAATGGCTATTAATGAGTTAGTATTTCTACTGTATCTTACTATACAGAAGAGCCAAATTGTAGCTCCTACCGCAGCTGGTTTGTCAATTTTTAGAGATGGTTAAAAAAATTATATTGTATTAATTCATACTAGCCAAAGGCTCAGATACAGCTTAATACAGCATCTCTAATGAATCGCTTTCTTCCTTTTAAGTACTCCTCTCTTTGACCTGATGATATGAGTGAATTGACATAGAAGGTAGAAGCTAGAAAATACCACAGATCTTGCATGTTGATGTTGATTGTTGGTGGTACACAGAGGTGGAATGGGAAACTATATTTGAAGGGCTAGCATTAGGTTACACCAGTTTGGCATTGTGACAGCCTGTTATTAAATTGGCCTTAACTTATTTTTCTTTATAAATAAATTAATACAGGGTTTTAAATATTATGTAAATGCACACAGAGAAAATATGCTAAATATAGGAAAAGATGAGGTTGGCAAATTTAAATCAGGTTTCTAAATACATTGCTTAGTTTTTTACTGTTTTAGGTTGGAGTTCATTGTCTTACTTGGCCAGAAATAAAAAAATATCATGTGGAACATGTTATTCTCATCAGTACTTCTTTATATTCCACAACACTTCTACACACACAAAATGATACTTAAATTGAGCGTAATTTTTGCTCTCAGAAATTACAAAGACTAAATTAGAAAACTGGGTCAGTAACATTATATTTGCTCTCACAGTTGTTGGGCTGGCAAACGCAGGTTAAATGGTTTATTTGTGTGTTTGGGTCGAAAGTCTTTGCCTTGAAATGGAGTAGTTCTGATTTTTTGGTCAATCATGATTATTTTAGAGTTAATCCATAAAATTATGTCTAAACGTGTAAAATATTATCTGGAATATATAATTCTTGACAGTTAACAGAAACATCTTTTTGTACGTTTGCTTGAGTAGCGTCAGTATTGGTTTGTAGTGTTTTGTCATTATTTATGGTGATTTGTCAAATAACACACTCTGTGGTTTTCCTTGAAGATATGGGTCGTTTTTCAAAGACTGAGATTTCAATAACAATCTTTTTGGCTGTAGTAAAACTGTGCTGTAATAATCGAGCAAGTATGGAAAAAATCTAAAGACTCTTTATGGTCTCATTCCCAGCCCAGGGTAGGTACTGCTTAGCTGGAACTCCTCTGTCGATGCTGGAGATAGGGCAGTGCTTCTACTCCCGGGAAAGGTACAACAGACAACATTGTACTTCCTGCAAACATTGAACACAAAGGCTGTATTTCCCTTGTGGATTTTAACACCAAGTTTGCCTTCTTTCTGCTTGTTTAAAGCTTGAGTGAGAGGGGCAAACTCTCCATATATTCAAGAGTGATTGATGATAAGGACAATGTTTATGATGGTATTAAGGAAAATCATTTCTTATGTGGCATAAAGCGCTCTTCAAATTGTGTTATCATATGATTCAGGAATAGTGGGAGTACTTTAAAGGCAAAAGATTTAGGAAAACAATCCTTTGGCCTTCAGGTAGCTTGATTACCAAATGCTTAATCTACCAAATGGGTAGATCTTGTGTTCCTTCTGCATCTGTTTTGAACCCTTGCATGGTGGTATGCGATCCCTGTGGAATTCTAAGGGACCGTCTCAATAGAAATCTGGGTGACGTGTTTGTGTTACACTCTGTTCAGGAATAGGTTGAAGTTCAGCTTTAGCCTGAGGGAGGATCTCCTGGTCAGTGTAAACTGAATTAGTAAAGACTCTGCTCCTGACAGGTGTGAACCATATAAATTAACCTGTCATTTTGCCTAAATTAATAAAGCTGAAAGGGCAGCCACATCTAAGTGGTTTTCTGGTATTTTGATATTCACTGTTTTAAAACAGCAAATGGTTCCTTCAGGCTAATGTTATAGGGTTAATGTATTGTTAGTTTCTAAGGGCATGCTGGAATAGAACAGGATTAGCATTAGCAATCCTTTTATCTTTTTTTTCACAAGCTGTAAATTTTGATAATAATGGTGTGGCAATAAAGAGGAAGACAATGGGTAGGAATTAAACAGTGCAATGTAACAGTGAATTTGCTAGCAAGACAGACGCGATGCAATGTTTTCCTTAGAATTTTACCTTTCTCAAGCTAAAAGACAATGAGCATAGAATGAGTATTAGTGGATTAGATTTGTGCCCCTTCAGCTAATGCACTTGCATTAGGTCAGCTTCCTGTTTACAGCTATTTTGTTTAATATGTAAAATAGTTGGTGGTAAATAATCAACAGCACAGTATTTTATAGCAGTTGTTTTCTGTCATTGTATCATTAAAGTTCAGTATCTAGATTTCCTGAGAAAAGGTTGTGCAGAAAAGATTGTGTATAAGTCTCTCTTGTTTATGGGTGATTCAAAAAAGAGAACAAATAAAAATAGGCATTTTCTAAATTTGACATGTTTTCTATACCCTAAGATTGTCTTTTTTTCTAATTTAGTGATTAAAACAAAACCTCGTGGTTTTAGAAATCATTTATTTGACAAAATACTTATTAAATTGATAATGTCAAATTAGAAAAGAATATATGTAGCTACTTACACAGTTACCACATACATAAACTTTTATGTCTGTCTGCTTAATTTGTTTTTACTAAATGCTCACTCTAACGAAATTACGTGGAGAAATAACATAAACGGCGCTAAAGAACAATTTAGTGTGAATCTGTAACTTCAGTTTCATGTTTGGGAATTTCTATTGTCTGAGCTTACAGAAGGGCTAGCTTAACACGCATTAATGGAAAACCATAGAGATGAGTGTGACCTTAGAGGTCATTTAGAGAATCCAAACCCCCTTTAAAGCAGGAATTCTTTCTGCAACACCTCTGAAAGATGGTAATACGCATTCTCCTTGATCCCTGTCAGTGACAGAGAGCTCACTACCTTACCATGGCTGCACCTCTCACTCGTGTACAACTCTTCCCTGCATTAAACAAAATCTTTTATCTCCAGATCTTTATGTAGCCTTTTGGAGCTATATAGAAAAATATCTATTTTCTGTATTACATGCAAGCCTGGAAATCTCTTCCTTTAACCATCACTTGTATGACATCTTTTCCAGACCCTTCACTCTGCTGGCTGTCCTCACCTGGCCCATTTTTTTTTCCATTTTAATCTTTATACAAGATACTATGTCTGAATGCAATGCTCCCTATGTGGTACGACTGGAAAACACTTTTCTCCTTTAATATAGATATTCTGCTTGTCTTAGAGCCCAGGATTATATAATTTTTAATCACAGGATTCACACTGTTCCATGGCAAATTCAAGTTTACAAACTTACTTTCTAGAGGTTGATGACTAGATGGCTTGCCCTTCCTAGTCAGCGTTTATTCTTTTAGCTACTTCAGAATTTTTAGTCTGGGAAACCCGGTGTGTGCAAGTGAAGTTAGAATTTGGCTTTAAAGCCAATTGTGTGTGTGTTTTAAAAGATCTCTTGAAACCATTTAATGTTACTGAAGAATACTGCAGAAAAGAAACTTGCAAGACAGAAAGCTAGTATTTCTGCTGCTTTCAGAAATTTTCAAGAATTTTACTTGTCAAGAATTTACCTAGATTCATTGTTTTTTCCTACTTTAATGTGACTTCCAAGTACCCCTCAAAACACTTGCCCCAGAGGGAAGAAGCAGAAATACAAATCTCATACCCTCATGGGAAGTCTGGAGGTGCTAAGAATTCTAAGGATTCCAGACATTCTGCTTGAAAGTTAGAATATTTAGATGAGAAGCTGAGTCGGGCTGAGTGAGGGGGAGGGGAAAGAAAGAAGAAATAGGCAAGATTTTGTGTTAATGACTTTAACTTGTGTTTAAGGAGTCAAGAATTATAAGCACTGTGCATGATGTATTTTAAATTGACATGGCAGCCACGTAGTCTTGTTTTATTTCCTCAAGACTGAGAAAGGCGGTGTCAATGTGAGATTCTTAGGGAATCGGTACATAAAGAAGTTGCTGAGTAATCCATTTTTGAAAGTGCTCCCTCTTTTTCACTCACCTTGAATATTGACTTTATAATATTCAGAATTACTTTCTGTTATGTACCAGGCATAACTCTGCTGGGCATTAGGGATATAGTTCTTGCAGTCATTCAAAATAACTATTTTTCCATCTGATCTTTATTCACGAACAATTAAATTGCTTAATTTATTTTACTGGCATGAAAAATTCTGATTTAAGATAATCAGGTTGTTTTGGTTAATGTACTTTCAGTATTGTTAGTGGATTTAATGGGGATGAAAACACTATAGAAGAGAAATGTGTCTGGGCTAAATATGAAGACATGAATTGAAAGTGCATATCAGATTTTATTTTTTAAATTTTCTTAAGAGATTTTATTTTTAAGTAATCTCACACCCAACCAACGTGGGGCTCGAACTCACAACGCCAAGATCAAGAGTCGCATGCTCCACCAACTGAGCCAGCCAGGGGTCCTAAAAATAGATACCAGATTTTAAGGTGCGTATTACACAGGATAGAAAGTGACCCAATTTATGTTTAAACTTGATAGTAACCTCTTTAAACAAGAGGAATGGAATACCACCCTGTAAGTTGGACAGGGCATAGGTGCTTTCTAATGCATAAGTGTACATATTTTACCTTTCAAGCAGCAATGATTTGATCCTGCTCTATAGGGTGTAATCTTAATGAAAAATCAAATTTCAATTATAGTAAAATATTTTCAGTGGTTTGACTTTCCATGATGAGGATATATGTTGTTTCTATCCAGTATTGCCTCATTTATGGTATGGTAAGATAAAAGCACCTCCAACTTGTTGGAGAGTACTTTGTTCAATAGAGAAAAGCAATAACTTATCTTTCCCTAAGAAAAAGGTAAATAAAAACAACTTTCAGAACTCCAGGAGCTAAAACTCTAATCTAGCCTGTAAAACCAATATTATAGACTTCATATAAGATGTATTTGTTTGCAATTTTTAAAAACTGTCTTGGTTTATCTGAGCTAAATAGAATACACTTTGTTGAGTGCTACTATAAGAATGCTAAGCACTGTGCAGGCTGCTCCCCAACACTCTATAAGAGTAAAGTCTTCTGTTTTACACCTGAGGGCACAGTGGTTCAGAGAGGTTAATTAACTTGCTCAATAGTACACTTCAGGGAAGAGGTGAAGTGAGAATTCAAACTCAGGTCTGCTTGATTTCAAAGCTCTTAACTTCTCTAATGCCATTTTGATTTTTGTCAACTTTTGCTACTTTCATGCCAGCTATGAATTAGATAATATCTCACTAGGATAAGGAGAACAGAAGTATGACAGATGAGGTAAGCTGTTTTGAACTGAGTGGTGGTATAAGAAGTCAGCTCTGCTTGGCCATACCATCAAGCAGTGAAGTTTTAGGAAAATACTGGGGCAATTATCTTTACTTGCTGATATGGTATCAGGATTCACTTCCCAGTTTCCCATTTGTCTTGAAGCACTGTTCTACCTTCGTTGGCTACCCACGTTTTTTCCCCATGGGAATTAGCCACCATGGACAGTACTCTAGCTCTTATGCTCTTTTCAGTACTTTCCTAGGGTATTACCCAGTCAGTATGTTCAGTATTTTCTTGCCCACATAATTGTCCCTCGCTTAATTGTATGCAAGCACTCAAAAAGAACTCTGTATTAGTGTTCTTGCTGCCATAACAGATTACTGGGTTAAAACATCACTAATTTATTATCTTACAGTCTTTTAGTTCAGAAGACTGGTATGGGTATCACTGGGCTAAAATCAAGGTGTTAGCTCAGCTATGTTTGCATCTGGGGCTCTAGGAAAGAATCCATGTCCTGCTCTCTTTGGGTCACTGGCAAACTCAGTTCTTCACAGTTGTGGGATCACCATGGTTCCCATCTCCTTGCTGGCTGTAAGCTGAGAGTTGATCTCAGCTTCTAGAGGCAGCCTGCATTTCTTGGTTTGCAGCTCCCTTTCTCCATCTGCAACACTGACAACGGCAAAAGTCCTTTTCACATGAATCTTTTTCTGACCCACTCTTCTGCCTTCCTCTTCCACTTCTGAGAACTCATGTGATTACAATGGACCCACCTGGATAATACAGGAGTGGTTGTACAAATTTTACATTTTTGTCACTAAGCCAAATTTATTAATCTCTGAACCAGTGGCTTTGCTCTTGAAAATTATAATAATTCAAACAAAACGAGGCAATTCTTAAACTCTGCTGCAATGGTGATTTCCTGGAAGTCTTACTAAGAAGTAGAATTCTTCAGGCATGGCATTATAATCTGCAGTTGTGATGAAAGTATCGTAAAAACAAGTTCTACTGTTAGAACTTGTATTATGCTCCAAGCCCTGTAAAATAAACACAAGTATATTGTGTACATCAATTTTGCAAGTATACACAAACACATAAAATGCAGATGTGGCTTAAAACTAAGATGCTAATCATTTGAAACTTTATTTTTGGGGTGCTTGGGTGGCTCAGTTGGTTAAGTGTCTGCCTTCTGCTCAGGTTATAACCTCTGGGTCCTGGGATTGAGCCCCACATCAGGTTCTCTGCTCAGCAGGGTGTCTGCTTCTTCCACTCCCATTCCCCCTGCTTGTGTGTGCACATGCTCTATCAAATAAATAAATCTTAAAAAAATTATTGATTTGACTTCTTAAAATGCAGGCTTTTTTGAGATGATTTGCATGATCCAAGTCTCCTTTTAAAAGCTAATAAGCATTAGTGCCAGTTTTTTTAAAAAAAATTTATTTGAGAGAGAGAGAACATGCACAGGAGGAGGAGGAGCAGAGGGGGAGAAAGAAAATCTCAAGCAGACTCTGCTGCGCTGGGAGCCAGATGTGGCACTCATCACGACCTGAACCAAAACCAAGAGTCAGGCGCTTATCTGACTGAGCCACCCAGGTGCCACAGTGCCACCTTTTGAATAAAATCATGGAGTTCATTTCCTTAATCAAGTTTTATGTAACAAGCAGAAACAGTCAGAATTACTCCATTGATATTAAAGCTATCTAAAAATTTCTAAAATGAGGGCAGCCCAGGTGGCTCAGTGGTTTAGCACTGCCTTCAGCTCAGAGTGTGATCCTGGAGACCCTGGATCAAGTACCATGTCAGGCTCCCTGCGTGGATCCTGCTTCTCCCTCTGCCTGTGTCTGCCTCTCTCTGTCTTTCTCTGTGTCTCTCATGAGTATATAAATAAAATCTTTTAAAAAATTTCTAAAATGAGTGCATTATACAAGTTGGTTGATGCTGACTGTATTTTATTGTATTGATGAATTGAAGAAAACATTTCAAAGGACTCTGCACTCCTTCCCACTTTCTCAAAACATTTTCATTTTATTTGGAACATTATTCAGAATTAGATAAAACATGGAGGCTATAAGAAAGTAATATTTAACAACTACAAGGTCCTCACATGTCCCTGGAAAGTCATCCAGATAACATAAGTTATGGAGAATCTTTAAAAGATCTTCAAAAGGTATTTAAATTAGCTGGCATGGGGTGCCTGGAGGGCTCAGTTGGTTAAATATCCAACTTGATCTCAGCTCAGGTCTCAATCTTGGGGTCCAGAGTTCAAGCCCTGCATTCAAGCTGCATGCCCAGCGTGGAGCCTGCTTTTAAAAAAAATAACTGGTGATGGCATACAATTATGTGATTGTTGCCATGCTTATGCCATTCAGTACTTGCTATAGAGGAAAACAGTGAAACTTGCATGTTACTTCGTTAACATCTATTGCGTGAAATAGGAACAGTAAAACAACAAATGAGGACAATCAGTTTTTGAGCATTAAACTGGATTCTTCAGCATGTCAGTAGGGCTGGAAAAGTCCCCTTTCTGAACTTGGAGGTGAGTGTGGGAATGTTCTGGACTCAGCACCAGTTATTTAACTCTCTGAACACTGTCTGCTCTCTATTATGGAAGGTATAGGGGCTTGATTGAATTTTTTATTTAAAAGGCTTGGATAGACACCGAGGCTCCTTCCACAGTTTGGCTATTGTGGACATTGCTGCTATAAACATCGGGGTGCAGGTGTCCCGGCGTTTCATTGCATTTGTATCTTTGGGGTAAATCCCCAACAGTGCAATTGCTGGGTCGTAGGGCAGGTCTATTTTTAACTGTTTGAGGAACCTCCACACAGTTTTCCAGAGTGGCTGCACCAGTTCACATTCCCACCAACAGTGTAAGAGGGTTCCCTTTTCTCCGCATCCTCTCCAACATTTGTTGTTTCCTGCCTTGTTAATTTTCCCCATTCTCACTGGTGTGAGGTGGTATCTCATTGTGGTTTTGATTTGTATTTCCCTGATGGCAAGTGATGCAGACCATTTTCTCATGTGCATGTTGGCCATGTCTATGTCTTCCTCTGTGAGATTTCTGTTCATGTCTTTTGCCCATTTCATGATTGGGTTGTTTGTTTCTTTGGTGTTGAGTTTAATAAATTCTTTATAGATCTTGGAAACTAGCCCTTTATCTGATATGTCATTTGCAAATATCTTCTCCCATTCTGTAGGTTGTCTTTGAGTTTTGTTGACTGTATCCTTTGCTGTGCAAAAGCTTCTTATCTTGATGAAGTCCCAATAGTTCATTTTTGCTTTTGGTGTCCATCAAAAGATGAATGGATAAAGAAGATGTGGTTTATGTATACAATGGAATATTACTCAGCCATTAGAAACGACAAATACCCACCATTTGCTTCAACGTGGATGGAACTGGAGGGTATTATGCTGAGTGAAATAAGTCAATCGGAGAAGGTCAAACATTATATGGTCTCATTCATTTGGGAAATATAAATAATAGTGAAAGGGAATAGAAGGGAAGGGAGAAGAAATGGGTAGGAAATATCAGAAAGGGAGACAGAACATGAAGACTCCTAACTCTGAGAAACGAACTAGGGGTGGTGGAAGGGGAGGAGGGTGGGGGGTAGGGGTGAATGGGTGATGGGCACTGAGGGGGACACTTGACGGGATGAGCACTGGGTGTTATTCTGTATGTTGGCAAATTGAACACCAATAAAAATAAATTTATTATTAAATAAAAAATAAATAAAAGGCTTGGATACTATATTTTACAGCACTAACATTTGGGGAAGGAAACATCATGAGAATGATCGGTTATAGGTCAAGCTCCATTGGGTATTCGTGGGCAGCTGAAATACATTAGTGCTTATCCCATCTCCTTGTCCCTCCTCTCTCCCCCTTTCCCTTCCCACATTAAAGTCTCTCCCTGCAAGTGTTTCAAGAAATTCTAAATTACCTTTTCTTTTCATTTACAACTTGCCCTATAACATCTTGTATGTTCACTTTGTTTCCTTGGTTTCAAAAACATAGTGCTTTTCACTGCTCAGTGGGATAAGACCATGCCATCTTAAAAAGAACATACTTATTGGGGTACCTGGCTGGCTCTGTCAGTAGAACATATGAGTCTTGATCTTGGGGTCCTGAGTTCAATTCCTACATTGTGTGCAGAGCTTACTTAAAAAAAAAAAAGCATAATTATATCGAGGGAGAATTCTTTGAGTCCAAGAGCTGGAAGGAACCTTACAAATTACTCTTAGTCATACCTTTATAACCTTGAAAGAGAATGTGATATTTATGTTGGATCACTTTTCCTTCATGCATGTTTGCATTTGATGAGTCAATCTATTCTTAATTTATATTTCCTTTTTATTATTTTATCCTAATCCATCAATTGTATTAAAAATTAATGTTTAAGACTAATACAAAAGCCTCAACTAGATTTGTCTTTATAGATAGGATTACATTGGAGCTTTTCTGTTGTCTGCAATTAACTCACTTAATTCCTTATTAACTCACTTAGTTTGACCTAGCTTTACTTTGAATGGACTCACAAAATATTTGAAACAATTTTGAAGAGTGTATGGATGATCTAGGTTGTGAATAGGCTATCCAGCCCCTTAGCATCACCAAACTGAAGCAATTTTCATTCATTATGAGCAGTTTCCTACAAAGGTTGTATGTGTATAATCATGTCTGAATGATTCACGGCTAAACAGAAACCCATGGAATTAGAACCAACATTTTGATCTTAAGTAGACTGGAGACGTGGATCACCAGAATATTCTTCATAGACATATTGCTGCACTATATAGACAGATGCAATTAAAAACTCCCTCTTTTTCAAATGACGTGGTGTGATCTGGGACCAACAATCTTTTAAAATGAAATAATAGTAAGGAAAGTTAATGTTATTTCTGTTGTTTATTTGGTCCTTATATGCTATAAACGAACGGATACACTTCTGTACTAGGGAGCAAAGTTTGCAATTAGGTTTGTTACCATGGTTTATATGAATTATGCAACATGGTATTCGTTAGTAGATAATGGTGAGAATTTATTATTTTTATATCATTTAATTATTTGGATAGTAATTATTTCTTTTACTGTGATTTCTTTACAAGCAAGTGTCCTGCTTACTATTTACCTATCTTCTAGTGCAGTGTCTGGCACATAGCAGATGCTCCATAAATGCTGAGTTAGATAAATGAATTTAGAGAGAGTAGTTTTTAGGTCTGTAGCCTTGTGCAGATCATTTCACTTAAGAGTGTTGAATTTCTTCATTTGATATACACAGTAATCTAACATATCACAGTCTCATTAGAGAGTAAGTTATGCCTATCTTTCCTATGAAAAAAACTAATCCAAAATTCTGATTCTATTTCTTGCTTGCTGATAAATACCATGATGCTAGCACAGACTGAAAGTAATTTTAGTAGAAGCAATTTACCAATGACCAGAATACTTTAGTCATGGTTCATCAAATAGTAATTTGATAAAGGAAATAAGATTATAATCTGTTCCAAGACTGCAGCTACTCTTAAACTTAAGAGTTATTTGACTATGTTCACATACCCTTTACCATAATGGGAAAAACTGTTTTAGACAAATTTATGTTTTAAAGCTAGTATGCTCACACTTAAATGATAACATGTTTTGTGTGTGTAATTTGAAAAAAGGAATGACAGGCTAGGAAAAAAAGGAACTCTGACTAGGGTTTAGGAGACATGAATTTAAGATTAGCATTCAAAGAATCATCCATTTTTATATTTAAAAGGGCTTCAGCCTAATTGTAAAGTTTTAGCAAATATTAGATTTAAATTAAGTAAATTTTCCTTTTATCAAAATTGTTTAAAATATTCTAGATGTGTAGAATAATAGTAGTCTATTTTTGCTTGTGTTTCCCTTGCCTCAGGAGACATATCTAGAATATTTTAAACAATTTTGATAAAAGGAAAATTTACTTAATTTAAATCTAATATTTGCTAAAACTTTACAATTAGGCTGAAGCCCTTTTAAATATAAAACAATTAAGAAGTAAATATGGATGATTCTTTGAATGCTAATCTTAAATTCATGTCTGGGACTTCGTGAAAATGAAAGGTTTTACACAGCAAAAGAAACAACCAATAATAAGGAAACAACCAATAAAACTAAAAGACGTTTGTAAATAGAGAAGATATTTGCAAATGTCGTATCTGATAAAGGGTTAGTATCCAAAATATATAAAGAACTTACACAACTCAACAACAAAAATACACAAATAATCCAACTTAAAAATGAGCAGAAGTCATGAGTAGACATTTTATCTAAAGAAGGCATCCAGATGGCCAACAGATATATGAAGAGATGCTTAACATCACTTACTGGGGAAATGCAACTGAAGACCACAATAAGCTATCACCTCATGCCTGTCACAAGTTCTAAATCAAAAGCACAAGAAAAAACAAGTGTTGGTGAGGATGTGGAGAAAAAGGAACCATTGTGTGCTGTTGCTGGGAATGGAAAATGGTGCAGCCACTGTGGAAGACAATATGGAGATTCCTCCAAAAATTAAATAGAACTGCTATACCATCCAGTAATCACACTACTGGGTATTTACCCAAAGAATATGAAAGCACTAATTCGAAGGTATGCTTGCACCCCTATGTTTACTGCAGCATTACTTACAATACCCAAATTATGGAAGCAGCCTAAGGTCCATTGATAGATAAATGGATAAAAACAATGCGGTGTACATACACACACACACACACACAGGAATATTACTCATAAAAAGAATGATATCTTGCCATTTGGAACAACATGAGTGGATTTAGAGAGTATAATGCTAAGTGAAATAAATCAGTCAGAGAAAGACAAATACCATATGATTTCACTCATACGTGGAGTTTAAATAACAAGAACAAAGGAAAAAGAGAAAGAGAGAGGCAAACCAAGAAACAGACTCTTAAATATAGAGAACAAACTGATGGTTACCAGAGGGGAGGTGGGCAAGGGGGTGAGGGGAAATAGGTGAGGGGATTAAGAGTATACTTGATAAGTACTGGGTAATCTATGGAACTGTTGAATTGCTATATGGTACACCTGAAACTAATATAACAGTGTATATTAACTACACTGGAATGAAAACTTAAAAAGTAAACAAAGGGTCACCTGAGTGGGTGACCTTTCTCCTTCTGTACCTTCTCCCCACAATAGATAGATAGATGATAGATAGATAGATAGATAGATAGATAGATAGATAGATAGATGATAGATAGATAGAATCTTAAAAAAATAAAAATGTTTAAAATAAATGGTTCTATTGGTTAACAATAGAAATAAGGCATACCTGTTACTGTGCATGAAAACAACATACTCTAAAACAATTGATAGTTTGCGAATGGATTTGGGTTTTTATATTCTAATTATTAAATATATATTTATTTTGAATTATTTGCTGGAATGTATATTAGGTTAAGAAGGGTTAATCAAAGAAGCCTTGAGCCCAAGTGTGGGATTTGGCTTTTGTTCAGGAAGCAGTGAGGAGTCATTGAATACTTTTGAGCAAGGAAGTGACTTTCAGAGTTATAAATACAGTCACAGTATGTGAAGTAGCTATGCTGTGACAAATACATAATTTATATTAATAACCAAATCCAAGTAAGAAGCAATAGATGCCAGAAGTGTGGTGTAGGGGCAGTGACAGTGGAAAGAAGTGAAGGATAGGAGCATACTGGAGAGATATTCAGTAGTACTTTGGCAGTTGACTGGACATAGGAGATTGGGAAGAAGCAGGAGTCAAAGATGACTGAAATATTTTGATGATAACGATTTTCTTCTAGAATCCAAACTATCCTATCTATGGCACTCTTGAATGCATGACTCTTTGATTCCTGAACTTTCTTTGATTCCTGAACTTTCTGACCAAGCTTCCCAAAATTATCATTAAGAACGTAGTCTGGGGCGCCTGGTTGGCATAGTCTGTGGAGCGTGTGACTCAATCTTGGGGTTGTGAACTTGAACCCCATGTTAGGTAAAGAGATGGCTTAAAAATAAAACCTTTAATAAAAGAAAGTAAATAAAATCTTTAAGAACTATGTAGTCAAACTTGTTTCCAGTGAGAGTACATTTAAATAAACCAGTTCTTTCATTAAAGTGGGATCTATGAAAAGATTAAATTTTGGAGATTTAAAATGACTTACTGCTTCAAGAAAGAGCTGGTGTAGATGGAGTGAGTGAGGGAAATAGCATTTAGAGTAGCATTTTCCAACTAACTGGGCAGACTTTTAGCACTTTGACTCTTTGCTGTCCTTACCTACTTGGTGACTCTCCCTGTCTCCTTCTTACCTATACTCCTAGAGTCAGAAATTTTAAATTGGGATGCGAAACACTGAGTTAAAAGACTGTAGGAAGGAAGGAAAGGAAGCTTCTCTCTTCTTGCTTAATATCCCTCTTTCCTATTTATCTCAAACAAATCAAGGCAGTACTTTATTACTCCTTCACTATTCATAGCTAGCTTCTGCAAAACACACACACACACACACACACACACACACAGAGTCTGAAAATGCTCCAATTATCTTCTATTTAAAGCTCCCACTTAGTGGTACCTGGGTGGCTCGTCAGTTAAGCATCTGACTCTTGATTTCAGCTCAAGTCATGATCTCAGGGTCATGAGATTGAGCCCCACATCAGGCTCTGAACTCAGCATGGAATCTGCTTAAGAGTCTCGCTCTCCCTCTCCTTCTGACCCTCCCCATACTCATGCACATACAATCTCTCTCTCTCTCTCTCTCTCAAATAAATAAGTCTTTAAAGAATAATAAAATTCCCACTTAGCGGACTGGGAAATGTGAATGTTTGACATATACTGTGTCATGCTATTTATTTTTTTATTTTTTTTAAAGATTTTATTTATTTATTCATGATAGTTACACAGAGAGAGACAGAGAGGCAGATACACAGGCAGAGGGAGAAGCAGGCTCCATGCAGGGAGCCCGACGTGGGATTCGATCCCAGGCCTCCAGGATCGCGCCCCGAGCCAAAGGCAGGCGCCAAACCGCTGCGCCACCCAGGGATCCCGTGTCATGCTATTTAAATATGATCTGCCTCTACCCCTTTGGAGTCCCACCCATGACACGTACTCTATTTAAACCCAAAGTCCTAATTTTCCTAAAAATAAACATCTTGGCCCCCAAAACTTCATTTCTACTCTTAAAATACTTGAATGTATAGATAGGTGGGTGGGCTATAAATGACAAAGATATTTTGCATCTCCTAACAACTTGAGAAATTAAGGTAGGCAATGGTTATGTCAGCATAGTATAAGAGGGATAACTTAAAGTCTTCTAACAACATTTTATGAAAATAAACCACCTTGTGGCACCTGGGTGGCTCAGTCAGTTGGGTGTCCAACTCTTGATTTTGGTTCAGGTCATGATCTTGAAGTTGTAAGATTAAACCCCAAGTTGGGCTTGCAAGCTGGACATTGATCCTGCTTAAGATTTTCTCTCTCCCTCTCTGTCCTCCCTCCCCACGCTCTCTTAAAAAAAAAAAGAAAGAAAGAAATCTTAATGGTGACACAGATGCATACAAAATAGAAAATAATTTTAATGTGAAATATTATGTGAATTTGGCTCTTTGTTTCCATTGGCTCCATATCTGAGATGAGCTTGAAAGAACAATCCTAAGTGTGATTCCCAGATTCGTTGGGTTGAGAGTCTATCCTTTGATACTTTTTTTTGTATTAACTTGCTCTGAAAACTGCCTAAATGACACTAAAATTCCTTTGCCTAAATTTAGGCTGCCATATTAAAACATTGATTTGATTATATCACATTAAACATGCTATAGTAAAACATGATTGATACTGAAATTTTTACCGTATTCATTGAAATAATTAGAGATGCCTCTAGGTCCTTGCAAAATCAAGGTTGAGATTTGTTACATTTATTACAAGCTTTGAAGACATAGAGGCAGTGGGACTCAGAGCTGCCAATTATAATTCTTAAAACCCAAGTGCAATTGATTATTACTTTGTAAGTTTAAAAGTCTTACTCTTTGGGTTTTTTGTCATGTTTCCTTTTGAAAGAGAAATAAACATTCTCTTAAGATCTAGTCATGAATTATTGACTTTATGAAGTTGAATATAACTAGGAAATTCAGAGAAGACAGAAATGGATAGGATTTTTACCACTTGATTAATGATTCTTCTGTTCCCAAAGAGACTTGTCTCAGTGATTTCTAATTGGTTTTGAGTTTGTGGAATCTGCCTTTATAATAAACTCAAAAATTGGATAACTTGGATGTTTGAATACTTAATAAACTGACATTTTAGGCAAGTATAAGCCCAATTCATTAATAACACGCTCTTCCATTGAAATGCACCATAGCTCAATAGTCAAATTCCAAAGTTGGTGGGCTACAGATAATAGAAATAAAATGGTTAACTTTGGTTAGCAAATCTACTGGGAGAAAAAGCAAAAAGCTCCTTTAAAGAAAATTGACCAGGGTATTAGAGCTCCCATTCTAGTTTCTTCTTCTGGGGAGTGAAGAAGAAGGCATGCTTTCTGCCTTAGGTACATACAGCTAGACTTCTCAATGGCAGAACTGGTACTGACTGTAGGGTGGATCATTTTTCTAGAGGGCTTACGTGGGGCCAGAGGATCATAACTATTATTTTCTCTATGTCCTGGGAAGGGGGTTATTGACAGTGATAGGAGCACATGCTGTTTTCCCCAACTCACATCTACATATTGCTATCTCCCTATACAACTATCTCTTGTGGACTCTCTTACCTTATATGACTTCTTAGGGCAAGGGAGCTTTGACTTAGTTATTTTATATATAGTAAGTATGGAATCAGCATTTAGGAATTCGTTCTTTTGCTTACTCTTTTCTCTCTAATTCAGGTGTATATGTCTGTATCCATCCATATCTTTTATCATAATATTAAGAAATGTGAAGAATGAGAAATAGTATATGAACCAAGCTTCTAAACAGGAGAGTTTCAGTATCAAGGAAACTTGATATAGTTTCATTGGCATATATAAATTTTAAAAGATGAAGAAAGACTAAACTATTGAAATATGGTAGATAGAGGGAACAAACATTAAATTTAAAGTTTTTCAGGGACAGGATTCAGAGATTTGGTGCAAATGCTTTATGCATTGGATAATTAACTTTCATCCTGTCATACTTATCTAATGGAGTATCATTTGTCATTCCATTTGTTTAGCCCAATTCCCTCATCTGTGCTGTAGAGCTATTTCTGTGATAGTGATGGGTGGCTTTGGAATTCAGAATCTGTTCCTTTAAATGTTGATATTGGTAATGTGAAGTTCTCCCTAAATTTGACCTAAGTTATATCCTAAGATAGGCTGCCTCTTTACCCTGTAAGCAAGCGTTGGGAGAATGGCATGAGAGACTTTTTAGCATTGGTATTGTTTTTATGGAAGTGGTAAAAGGGTAATTTTAGCCTAAATTAATCCAACCAAAAAATTACTTTCCTTTAACAGAACGTGTCTTTCTAAGATCTTCCTTGTATTTATAAATTAAGCATTGAAATGACAACTGCTTAGGGCCTATTTTTTGTGTTTTTTGTTTTGTTTTGTTTTCATTTTTGTTTTTGTTTTTTTTCCAGGCTTGGTGTCAGAGGGAGCATTGTGGGCTCTGGAATCAGACTCCAGTTCAAATCATAGTTGCCAGACTCATTGTGAAGCCTTAAACTCTCTGAGCTTCAGTTTTGTATCTTTAAAATGGGATTGCTATGAGGATTAAGTAGCTTAGAGAATATGTCTGGCACAGTGCCTCTTACACAGCAGGTGCTGGCTAAACTATCTTATTCCTATGTTAAAACTGACACCAGCTACTTATTAATGTGATTTTATTTTCAATATGACAGAAATGTGCATATAGAGAAGCTTTATTACTTTAGTAAATCATTTTGCAGTCTGACCCGATCACCTTGAACCTAGAATTTTTCTCGTTTGTGGATTCTGGTATTTTTGCAGCACAAAAGAAAGCCTTGGAAAGCTTAGCCTCTATTTTATATCCTATATGCTAGAGATTTCCATTAGCGAATTCATTGCAAGTTGATAATAAGGCATTTATATTTGAGTCATTAAAAAATACAAATAACTAACCAAAGCATTATCTTTCTTGATTTCTTTTGGGCAAGTACCTCAGTAAGAGCTATATTTTCTATTGTTTCTTAAACAGCAGTTAATTTATGCCATATTAAGAAAAGTCACTATTATATTTGTAATTTCTTTATGTAATGATTCTGTAAATGACATTTTAGTTGGGACAGGTCTTTAAAATATTTGAAGTTTTTATGTTTTTTTCTTTCTTTAAATGAAAATACCAGGCTTATTTTATACGTATTTCATTACTTTATAAGTTGGATTTTTCTTTCTGATTTTTAAAAAACAATTTCTTGTTTGTTTTTTTTTTTGTAATGGAAGTTGAGTGAGAGAGAATGTGTGTGTGTGTGTGTGTGTGTTTTGTGTATCATTTAGTTTTTGTTTGGGGAGGGTGAAGGAGGATAGTTAAGATTCTAACTTTTGTGAGGTAGGAAGGTTATTAAGATCTTTAGAATTCAATGCAGTATGCATACTCTGAATCTATAGAAAAATCTATGGGGAATAACTCCTACCATCTTAAGTTTTTAATTTATTTCTCAAGGGTGGAAGGAAATACCTTGACAGATTTAGCACTCAAATTCAAATGAGTATGAGAACAGGTGGCTAAATTTCTCTTCCACCTGCCATGCAACTTTATCACAAGAAATGTTTCATTTAGCAAATGCCTCAGCTAGCAGACACTTCTCTGTTTCAGAGCAGAAAAACAAATGGAGGGGGAGTACTTCTTTGAAGAAAACCTTTTTCTTGATTTTCTTTTTAAATTGTGAGTGTGACAACTATGTATTTTATTTTTCTGGGGGATGGGTGGTGGAAAGCATGAGTCAATGCCTTGATTAACCAACCCGATTTGTTATCTTGTTATATATCATTCATGGCTTTCATTTTTGTTCTTTTGTCTTGTTGTTGCTGTCCTTGCATACTAACCCACAGGTGCTGACTTTCAGTTACAATAATATTATTACTCTAAGAAATTATATTTGTATAATGCTTCTAACACTAACTTAGAAACTCCTACTCTTTTGTCACAGTGGAATTATGTTATTAAAATTGTTAATACAACATTGTTGGGGCACCTGGCTGACTCTGCTGGTGGAGCATGTGACTCTTGGTCTTGGGATTGTGAGTTCAAGCCCCACATTGGGTACGGAGATTACTTAAAAAAATGAAATCTTAAAAAAATACACTGATAGGTTTAACCACTTTATAATATAATGGTAGCAAGCAAAAAGAAGTATACTATGACGCTAATTGAAAACTAAATAGAGAAAAGTTAAAGGTGTTATTCATATACTTGTACCTTTGTAGCTTTCTCGGATTCACCCCCCGCCCCAAAAGTAAAAAATATAGGAAAGTACAGAAAACAGTTTGATGACTAGTCTGAGACTCTTGGGCAGCACCTTTTCCCTGTAAGTCACACATTCCTCTAGTATCTTTCATACATAGCTCTCTTAAAGTGCTGTTCTTCATTTGATGGGAGCAGGAAGTGAATATGCCGGTGCATGGGTTGGTGCATAGAACATCTCCGCCAAAAGCAGTTGAGTGTTTCATGTGTTTTCATGCTAGCAATTTCAAAAAGCACTAAAATGTCCCCTTTTCCTCGATGATGGAATCTGACCTCATCTGGCTTTCTGTATAACATGATCTGGTGCTTGCAGTGATAGAAAGAGACTGAGATGGGCATTTCATCATTCATCAAGCTGAGACCTCATTTTTAAAACACAAAAGTACTCATTTCAGTGGATTGGGTGTTATTTTTTTTCTTTTTTTTCTTCTTTTCTTTCTTTCTTTCTTTCTTTCCTTCTTTCTTTCTTTCTTTCTTTCTTTCTTTCTTTCTCTTTCTTTCTTTCCTTTCTTTTCTTTTCTTTTCTTTTCCTTTTTCTTTTCTTTCTTTCTTTCTTTCTTTCTTTCTTCTTTCTTTCTTTCTTTCTTTCTTTTCTTTCTTTTTCTTTCTTCTTTCTTTGTTGGAAGACTGAGGCTTTGGAGCCAAATGATGTAATTGTGAGATATTCTTTCCTTTCTCCATTACATACCAACAAACCTAATTGCTATGGTGAATTCCGAGAGTATGGGTTCTTTATAGAACATGTACCAAACTATTAACCTCTACAGAACTATTCACTATAGAAAACATACTTCAACCAGGTTGACAGACCACTCTTGCTGCAGCCTGTCTACCAAGTCAAATGTGTAATACAGAATCCTTCATTGTCCTGGTTCACTATAAACAGAAAAAAAAATGTGTCTGTTCGATGATTTTTAAAACTTAAAAAGATCCATTTGGGTGAACAGTACCACGTAGACAGCAGGGGCTTAATATATGTTTGCACTAGCAATTTGTAAAGTATATCTCAACTCTTTAAGTTTACAGTTTAAAGATGGAAACTTTGCTTTAATTTGCATATTCTGGGATACTCATAAGGCTAAACATTTTTTCTCTGTTAGCCATTTCTGCTTATATCTTTATGAATAGTGTACTCATATCATGTACACATGTTTCCCTTGGTGATTTTAAATTATGGAAATTTTTTAGGCAAATTACAATGTTAGAATCACCCTGTTAGCATGACAAGTGCTTAGACTTTATTTCTTTTGTCTTCAAATAGCAATGCAAAGAAATACCATAGTTTGTATATGTTCAATTTGACCACCTTTGCAGTGCTTTTGGTAAAATGATCAGATAGTGCTTCAGTCCCTACCCTAATGCTCTTTGAAAAAGTAATTGTTCTCTTTGAGCAGGCACAGTTAAAATGATTCGCGTACACTTTGTGAAAGATTGCTTTTGTGCTCTGTGGTTGGTCATTGTTAAGAAAATAAGGTGTGTCCAGTGGCAGTGGGATGGGCTGGAGTGGCCCAATAGCAATATACAGACATCTTTTTCCTAAAAGATTTGATTTCTGAACAGAAAATTGATGAACATACTCTCTTTCATGAATAAATTTATGGCATTGATGACGTGAGACTATTTAGGCAGAGTTTGCTTGATTCATGTAAAAGTGAATCCAAATAAGTCATTGTTTTTGTAGAACTATGAAATTATTATTTGTACATGAATTTACAGAGAACAAAAGCTTTCCTGCACAATTGTCTTATAAACTTCAAAGCCATTATCTACTTATCTACTATAAACACTTGATTGTTCAAATTGTGGGGCTGGAGGAAACAGAGGTATGTTATTGTTAGGTCGTCTTGGAAAAATTAGTGGTAATTAATAACCCTACTGTGTTTCTTACAGCCAACATTAGCCTCATGTAGTCAACACTCAGACTGGGAAGTAATTTAGAACATGAAATTGCTTTAGAAAAATTCTCGTGACTAGGTTAATCCCTCTCTATCAAAGTTTCTCAATCTTGGCACTCTTGACATTTTTGCCTGAATACATCTTTGCCATGGAGAACTTTCCTGTGTGTCGGTGAGATGTTTAGCAGCATCCCACTAGATGAAGGTAGCATGTCCCCCCCTTGTGACAATGAAAAATGGCCCCAAACATTGCCAGACATGGGGAGGGGAGAAACAAAATCCCCTTGGTCCTCTAACCCCTTTCTGAGAACCACTGGTCTTTATATTGCTTTTAACCATATGATTGAAAAATAGTACAATTTTTAAAATGTTGTTTGTTCTTAGAATTACTCAGATAATCATTCCTTTAAGGATAGTTTGATATAATTGTGCTCTGGGCTTTGCTGCAGAGAGATTTTACCTCCTTGCAGTGTTAAAAAAAAAAAAAAAAAAAAAAAAAAAAAAAAAAAAAAAAAAAAAAAAACAGTGCTCTTCATATCCAGTCGGTAAACTTAATGAAAAGGAGATAGAAGAGAATATTGAATCTGCTGAGAAGATTGACATGGCATGTATTGTTACTGATGCAGAAATAATAGGGAATGTTCTGAATGTTAAAAAGTCAAGGTATGTTGATAAAAAGTCATGAAAAAGACGATTTTAGTGAAGACTTCTTCAGCATTTGGAGTAATTAATTAGAAATCCAACCATATTATCTTGCCAAGAAAGGGTTGCATTTTCACATTCTGCTTTTCAATTTTAGGAGCTAGAGACAAATGACAAGTAAACAAGTTGTTATCTGAGGTTTCTTCAAAAAAAATCAATTTCCAGGGTTTGTCATAGGCACAGTGTGGCTTCAGCTTTATTCCTGTCCCTTTTACATCTGTGGTTCTATAAAAATGATAACTGATGGTCATTGAAAGCACTGAGTGAGAAAGAGATGTCCACAAAAATGAGATTCTGTGTTCATTCAGATGACATATGTTAAAATTCTCATGTACTAGGTTCTGTGCAGGGAATACAGAAAATAATAATACATTCACTTGGATATTTCATTAAAATAATTCTGTGTGAATGGAAATTTTCTGGTTAGGAATACCAATCACGATTAGTCTATTTCCCACTTTTCCCATTGATTCTGTACTTTTAAATGTCTGTCTGCAAAAGCTGTTTAAAAGGGTGTGTGTGTGTATGCTATATGTCATGTATGTAATTCAATTCTTTTTAAGGCTATTTCTGAAATTAGTAGAAGGCTATATTCATTTTCTTCTATGCTTGTTAAAATCTTATTTAAATTATTCTCTTTATTAAATATCCATGAGACTTGAATAAAACATGGTCATATATTATTCATTTTTGGTTATACTATGGCTCTAATATCCTTAAGAAGAATTGATCTCACCCTTGAGGCCAGAACTTTTGCTAATTATTACAGGATTTAAAACCATTTCGTTGATGTCAGGATTCAAAAAGCAGGATCTTAAAGTATGGTATAGTCTTAAAACTTTTTTTCTTGTTCAAACTAATCAACTGAGGTTACAGGTATGGTAGGGAACAAGTGAAAATCTTCATTATATTCGATAGGCCAGAGTTAGAAAAACAATTTGGGATGCCTGGCTAGCTCTTGATCTTGGGATTGTGGGTTCCAGCCCCATGTTGGATATAGAGCTTACTTAAAAATAAAACCTTAAAAAAGAAAAAGAAAGGGGTGCCTGGGTGGGTCAATCAGTTAAGCATCTGCCTTTAGCTCAGGTCATGATCCTGGGGTCATGGGATCGAGCCCCACGTAGGGTTCCCTGCTCAGTGGGGAGTCTGCTTCTCCCTCTCCTTGCTGCCCCCCATCTCTCTCTTGCTCTCTCTCAAATAAATAATAAAAAATAAATGATAATTTTTTAGGAGCCATAAAAAGGACTGGGGAACCTGTAATCAACAGGTCAGTTTGTTTCACAGAAACTACACAAAGCATTTAATAAAATTGGGCCTCAAGTTACACTGAAAACTGACCACCACAGTACAACTTTTTATTATCCCTGAGACTAGGTAGGGAGAGAGACCGAGGGAGAGGGAGTAGCAGGCTCTCTGTTTGCTGAGCAGAGAGCCTGATGCAGGGCTTGATCCTCAGGATCATATCCTGAGCAGAAAGCAGATGCTTAACTGATTAAGCACCCAGGTGCCCCTAAAAAATCATTAATGTAATATATACATGGGCATAGCTTACATTTATTATTTTTACTTTTTATTTCTTGAAAAAGATGGAAATGCCACTAGACTGTAGTGATTTAACAAATAATCCCAAAATGATCAATGAGAGTTACTGCTAGAAAAAATTATTTCACGTGTAAAATTTTTTGTTCAGTTGGGGGTTGATTAGAACTAAAACTAATGGCAGAAGAGGAAGCAGTATATTACTATCGCAGTTAATCTTTGACTTTTATTAATAGGGTCTTTGGAGTTTGGAATCACACTAGACTTAAATTCAAATCCTGACCCAGCTATTTGAATAAATTTATGACCTTAGGTAACTTATTATTAATGTTTTTGTAACTCATTTACCCTACCGTTAATACAAAGGAAACAATAATAGTACCTATTGCGGTGGATTATTTTAAGGAGTATATGACGTCATGTGTGTAAATTTCTTGGCAAGCACCTGATACATAGTGACTGTTCAATAAATGATAGCTATTATTTTTCTTTCTAAAATTAGGTATTCCAAAGTAGTTTTAACTGTGAATAACACAATTTGATGTTATTGTTACTCAAACAGTACAATACCAAAAACAACTACTCTGACATTTAAAATACAAAAATCCTTTGTGAATATCATTTTGAATGAGCTTTTAGGTTGATTTCTCACTTCTAATTGATCTTTTCTGACCTTGAAAAGTTTTTTAACTTTTTAACACACACACACACACACACACACACACACATAAAACTATATATATAGTTATATATACTCATATATATAGGTTTATGTATATATAGGTTTATCAGCCTAAAGTACAATGAAACAAAATTCAGGATATTCCATAGTCAAATGATTGGCACTAGTGACTGATTATTTCTGTAAATAATGTACATAATGTCCTTATTGTGGATTATATATCAACTTTTAATTTCCCTTTCCTTCTGGTTTATAAAAATTTTCAGATCTCTAGTGGAAGAGGAAGACCAACACATGAAATTGTCCCTTGGAAGCAGCGAAATGGGTCTCTCATCCCATCTGCAGTCTTCCAAGGCAGGAACCACACGCATCTTTACCAGCAATACCCACAGTTCTGTGGTGTTACAGGTAATCTCAGCTCTCCCTTTTGTAATATTTATTTATTTTTTTTAATTTATTTTTTATTGGTGTTCAATTTACTAACATACAGAATAACCCCCAGTGCCCGTCACCCATTCACTCCCACCCCCCGCCCTCCTCCCCTTCCACCACCCCTAGTTCGTTTCCCAGAGTTAGCAGTCTTTACGTTCTGTCTCCCTTTCTGATATTTCCCACACATTTCTTCCCCTTCCCTTATATTCCCTTTCACTATTATTTATATTCCCCAAATGAATGAGAACATATAATGTTTGTCCTCCGACTGGCTTATTTCACTCAGCATAATACCCTCCAGTTCCATCCACGTTGAAGCAAATGGTGGGTATTTGTCATTTCTAATAGCTGAGTAATATTCCATTGTATACATAAACCACATCTTCTTTATCCACTCATCTTTCGATGGACACAGAGGCTCCTTCCACAGTTTGGCTATTGTGGACATTGCTGCTAGAAACATCGGGGTGCAGGTGTCCCGGCGTTTCATTGCATTTGTATCTTTGGGGTAAATCCCCAACAGTGCAATTGCTGGGTCGTAGGGCAGGTCTATTTTTAACTGTTTGAGGAACCTCCACACAGTTTTCCAGAGTGGCTGCACCAGTTCACATTCCCACCAACAGTGTATGAGGGTTCCCTTTTCTCCACATCCTCTCCAACATTTGTTGTTTCCTGCCTTGTTAATTTTCCCCATTCTCACTGGTGTGAGGTGGTATCTCATTGTGGTTTTGATTTGTATTTCCCTGATGGCAAGTGATGCAGAGCATTTTCTCATGTGCATGTTGGCCATGTCTATGTCTTCCTCTGTGAGATTTCTGTTCATGTCTTTTGCCCATTTCATGATTGGATTGTTTGTTTCTTTGGTGTTGAGTTTTGTAATATTTAAATGGATTTTAAAACTACCTCTACAGTGTTTGTCATAGGGGATGTCAATATGGGGGTGGAGGCGCGAGGAGCATGCATGTATGTGGACAGGGTGCATATGGAAACCCTCTGTGCTTTTTGTTCCATTTTTCTATGAACCTGGAACTGCTCTAAAGAATTAAGCTTATTAATTTAAAAAAGACCAAGCAAACATCAGAGAAGAAACTTGAGGGGAAAACTACGTACATTTCTGATGTTTAAAAAAAAAAATCCCCAGAGTTCATTATTTATTTTGTTTGTATGAAGGAGGTCTTGCTTTGGCCACTTACTTGCAGAATGTTATGCTGGCAACATTGACTTTCCATTTTGTCTCAGCCAACATAAATATAACAAAGTCCCTAGGCTAAATTTTGTAGGTCCTAACTAATGACCTGTTTTACTGTCACCTTTATCATAGTTCTGAAGATCGTATTTATTTGGTGTCTCAACTCACATTGCCAGTTGTAGGTGTGGGAGGATGGATAAGGATGGCGGGATGCAAACACACTGATGGATGTAAGTGTGATAACTGACCTCAAAGGAGAGGACAGAAACACAGTAGAAAGCCCCCCAAAACCATCAAAAACTGCAACATGGAGCTAGTTAGCATAAGAATAAGCAGTCCAAGTACTCCTGGCAGTTGTGAATACTCCCTGACCTCTTTGGGCATTGCTAAATTAGAAACAATATACTACTAGATGATAATCAATGTCTTCTAGACAGTCAAATTATATCAGTGTCCTCTCTAGTAAGATAAAGAAAATAAATTTTTCTAAATGTGTTTTTCAGAGAAATCTCCCCAGGTGAATTTCATGCATATTCCCAGTTAATGACCATTATAGTAAAGCAGTATGTAGTATACAGTGTTTGGTGTGCAGTATAGTATAGCGGAGTAAGAGATGAGTCTTCTGCTTGCTGTGTGGCCTTTTTGTAGCATGTAATTTTTCTGGGCTTTGTTTGTCTTATCTCCAAAATGTGTCTTGACTAGGAGATCTCTAAATTCCATTCTAGTTCCCATCTGTAATTCTATGAGATCATATCTTTCATTATTTTGGTTTGTAATGGGAGCTGGGTTTTATGGTTTGTTGTCCTATGGGTCTCATCAGCAGAAATGCAGAGGGTCAGGAATAGGAGAAGCTTTCCATTCCCTGGCATCTCAATGCTATGTAAATGGTTTAATTGTTGGGTATTCAAGGCTATGGGAAAAGAGAATGAGCGGTCAAGCAGATAGGAAAAGTCTGAGAGGAAGGGGCTTTTTTGTTATATTAAAATAATCTCTCTAAGGAAAAGGAGACTCACTCCTCCATGATACATCTACCCTCTCCATGCACATAGTCATGTGTTAAAGCCAGTGTGTGTGTTCCTGCTAATTTTTAAAATGTGCTTTAAACTAAATAATGGAAGCCACTTTAATGCAGTGATCCAGATTTAGGACAGTGGTCCTCAAATTTTAGTGCAAATCAGAATCACAAGGAGAAAGGCTTGTTAAACAGTGAATGCTGGGCTCCATCCCAGAGTTTTTGAATAACAAACTCAGATACATTTTTAACAAGTTCCCAGGTAATGCTGCAGGACCAGGGAACATACCTTTAGAACGACTGTTCTAGAGACAGGGTCCTTCTTCCACCAAGAAAGATGATGGCCTCTCCCTTTCTCCCTACATATCATATGAAGGTGATACACTAATTGCTTTAATGGGGAAACAGCAGAAGTAGTTTATATATCCATCAACAGGGAAAAACTTACGTAAATTATGTTGTATAGCAGCCATGTAATAGTGTGCAGTCACCAAAGAGGGTGATGTAGATCTATGTGTAAGACTGAAAAGAATATAGTAAATGAAAAAAAGTAACAGGCCAAATATGGCATATGTACACAATGGAATATTATTCAGCTATATATAGGAAAGAAGTATGGCACATGCTACAACATGGGTGAACCTTAAAAACGTTATGCTAAGTGGAAGAAGCTAGTCACAGAAGGCTGTATTTTGTATGATTCCATTCATCCAGAATGGCCAGAATACGGAAAGCCATAGGTACAGAAAGTAGACTAGTTATTGCTTCAAGTTGGAGAGAATGTGAGCATACAAAGGTGCTAAAGGTTCCAGGGCTTCTTTTTGAGATGATGAAAATATCCTAAAATTGACTCTGGATATGGCTGTATGCATTATCTGCAAATGTGCTAAAACCCCACCAAACTCTATGCTATAAGGTGAATTGTATAGTATGTCAATTCTATCTCAATAAAACTGTTAAAGTTACAGGCCAGTATATATTGTATGATCCCATCTTTTGTTAGAAGAACTATACAATATGTGGGGCACCTGGGTGGCACAGTTGGTCAAGCGTCCAACTCTTGCTTTTGGCTCAGGTCATGATTTCAGGGTTGTGAGATTGAGCCCTGCATTGGGCTCTGTGCTCAGCATGGAGTCTGCTTGGGATTCTTTCTCCCTGTCTCTCTGCCCATCCTGCTCATGCTCGTATGTGCCCTCTCTCTTTGTCTCTCATATAAAGAAATAAATGTATCAAAAAAAGAAATAAATATTTTTTAAAAAAGGAACTATATAATATATATACATATATGAATAAATGCACAAGAAAAGGTCTGGAAACATTAGGGAGGCTGGTGAATGTTGCCTTATAACTTTCTGCTTTGTACAATCCTGCACTGCTTAATTTTTTTTTACAATGGAAGTATTTTTGTGTATAACCTGTGTAATTAAAAAAAATATTGTTCTCTTAACTATGGGAAACAAACTGAGGGTTGCCGGAGGGGTTGGGGGTGAGGGGATGGGGTAACTGGGTGATGGGATGAGCAGTGGGTGTGATATGCAACTGATTAATCACTAAATTCTAACTCTGAAACTAATACACTATATTTTAATTAAATTGAATTTAAATGTAAAAATCTTAAAAATCTATAGGTATAGGTATAATTGCTGACAAAACAAGTATGGCAGGGTATTTAGCTATATTGCATTTTTAGTATTGCAATATTTAGCTATATTGCATTTTAGTTCAACCTTTGTTGGTCCAGGCTGGTGGTGGAAGGAATAGTGATGTGAATGTAACTAGAGAGTTCGTATGGAGTAAAGGTGATCTTTCATCAGCTGACTTTTTGTTGTTAGTGTGCTATTTTCCATGGTGACATAGAGCTGCCACTTTATATTGCTATTGCAAAACTTTGCTCTCTTTAAAAGTCAATTGAGGGATCCCTGTGTGGCGCAGCGGTTTGGCGCCTGCCTTTGGCCCAGGGCGCGATCCTGGAGACCCGGGATCGATTCCCACGTCGGGCTCCCGGTGCATGGAGCCTGCTTCTCCCTCTGCCTGTGTCTCTGCCTCTCTCTCTCTCACTGTGTGCCTATCATAAATAAATAAAAATTAAAAAAAAAAAAAAAAAAAAAAAAAAATAAAAGTCAATTGAAAATGATGTTCTCACAAACTGAGATTTCTAAATTGAAGCACTAACAGAGAACTTTTTTCTGGATCTAATCTTAGGTGTGAGGTTGTCAAGGGAACAAGTTGGGGAAGTGTTTAATGTGTAAATGTTATCATTGTTTTCAGATTAGCAATCACACAAACTCCAGCTTCAAAAGGCATTGAAAGTAGCTGCCAGGGGAACAGGCCAATGGGGAGAAACTTTTAAGAAGTCACACTCTCAACAGGATTACCAGCTTCATAACTCTAGTGGGAAGGACACGAGTTTAGACCAAACCTGGAATCCTAATTTTGCCACTAGTTGTGTGACTTTGGGAGCTTTCCATCCTATTAGGGCCAGTTTCCTTATCTATACTATGGGTAAGAGATGTGAGAATTAAATGTGACAATATACGGGAAAGTAAGGTGCATAATAAATAGCCATTTTATTTTACTTCCATGTGAGCCAAACATGGAAAGTATCAGAGGAAATGTTGCTGATCTGAAGTGATGGGTGTGCCACATAAGGCATCCATCTGGTTGGCTTGATCTACTTTTACAGATTAGTCATCTCCGTTAAACAGGCCTTACTTAGCAAACTAGGCTGTCAAGGAAAGTACCTAAAGAATTTTGATACCTAATAGGCTTGGATTCCTAGAACCTAGAACAAATCCCCAGAAAATCCATGATGGAGTTAGCAGTATAGATTGCTTTCACTCAACTAAGGAAGATTAACCAGGGTTTGCTTAAGTAGTAACTGATAGGGGCACCTGGGTGGCTCAGTCAATTAAGCCTCAGCCTTCAGCTCCAATCATGATCCTGGGGTCCTGGGATCCAGCCCCACATTGGACTCACTGCTCAGCAGGGAGCCTGCTTTTCTCTCTGCCCCTCACCCCTCCCCACCCCCACTCATGTGTGCTCTCTCTCTCAAAATAATAAATCTTTTTAAAAAGTAGTAACTGGTAAAATCAAGGATTATCTCATTTTCTTCACTTCTTTAGTGCTACTATAGCTATAATTATTTCTCATGGAAAGCTTCTATCCTTTGGCTTCACCTATTATCCCAGGTTGTCAACTGTTTTCTTTTATGGCCCCATTTTATGGTAATTCGTTGACTTATACTCTTCCTTGGCACCTTTGTGCCTAAAAAATAACAGCTTTATGGAGATATAATTCATATATCATATAATTCAACCCATATAAAGTACACAATTCAATGGTTTTTAGTATACTCACCGGGTTTTGCATATATCACCACAATCCATTGTAGAACATTCTTATCTGCTCAAAAAGAAACCTCCTATCCATTAGCAGTCACTCCACATCTGCTTCCAACTCTTTTGTCAAACCTAAGCCACCACTAATCTCCTCTCTGTCTCTATAGATTTGCCTATTCTGAACATTTCCTACAAATGGAATCATAATATATAGCCTTTTGTAACCAGTTTCTTTTACCTAGCATAATTTTTTCAGGATTCATCCATGTTGTAGTATGTATCAGTGCTTCTTTCCTTTTTACAATTGAATACTATTCCATTGTATTATGGATATACCACTTTTTAAAAAATTCATTCATCCATTGATAGACATTTGGTTTTTTTTTTCCTACTTTTTGGCTATTATCAACTATGCTACTATGAATCTTCATGGACAAGTGTCTGTGTGGACATGTTTTCATTTCTCTTTCATATAGACCTAGGAGTAGAATTGCTGGGTCATACAGCAACTCTGGGCTTAAACTTTTGAAGAACTGCCAGAGTATTTTTCCAAGTGGCTGCACCATTTTACATTCCCACACACAGTGTATGAGGATTCCAATTTTACCATTTTCTTGCCAACACTAATTATCTGTCTTTTCAATTGTAGCTGTACTAGGAGGTATGAAGTGTTATCTTGTGGTTTTGGGTTGTACTTCCCTGATTGCTAATGATGTTGAGCATCTTTTCATTTGTGCTTATGGCCTTTTGTATATCATCTTTGAGGAACTGTCTATTCAGATCCTTTTCCCAAGTTCTAGTTGGGGTATTTTTTCATTCAGTCATAAGAATTCTTTATATATTCTAGATACAAATCCCTTATGAGAACATGATTTGCAAGCATTTTTGTCCTAGCACCTTTGGTCTTACAGCCCCTTGCTGTTTTGTTGTAGCTACCTTGCCAATCCCATATCCTTTATCATTTCAGTCATATGCTCTTTGCTTCTGCTTAACCTTAGTAGAGTTAATAGGACAGGTGGTCAAGGGAAACACCTGGAAGACTTCTGACTTTACACTATTCTGTAAACACTTAAGTGTTTGTACCTGTTTCCTGTTCTTGAAATGCCCTTTTTTTACTTTTTGTTTCTAGTAAATCCCTGTTTATTCATAATTATCCATCTTAAATTATAAGTAATAGAACTGGGATTCTAGTTTTGCCCTAAAAGTCATGTGCTTTCCACTACAGTTATATAACGGGTAATCCTGCAGAGTGAGACTTCTTAAAACAGTCACTCCCCATTGGCCTGTTCCCCTGACAGCTACTTTAATTGCCTTTTGAAGCTAGAGTTTGTATGAACCAGGCAGAGTTAGTGGTTTCTTCTATTCCTTCCTCTTAGCACTTGTGTTTTTTTTTTCAAAAATTTTATTTATTTATTCATGAGAGATACAGAGAAAGAGGGAGGCAGAGACACAAGCAGAGGGAAAAGCAGGCTCCCTGTGGGGAACCTGATGTGGGAGTTGATCCCAGGACCTGGGATCCGGCCGCCATGACCTGAAGGCAGACACTCAACTGCTGAGCCACCCAGGCATCCCTTAGCCCTTGTTAATATGACTTAGTGTGATTCACAACATCTAACTTGTTGTTTCTCTGTGCCTGTGATCTAGTGCTCTGGGGTACGTGGCAAATGCTTGATAAGTGCCCATTATTAGTATTAGTATTGTAATATTTATCATTTTCATGGAAAGAAATAATACCTTTAAAGAGCATAGCCCGTTACCTGGCACAGAGGAAGTACTCAGTGCTTTTCACTACTATTATTAGTATTGTTGGCAGAATCAGTGAATTTGGATGACAGTTATAGTAACTTTCATATATACTTGCCTCATTGATACTTTAAAAATATGGTGAAGTAGAAAAGGCAAGAATTATCATTTCCATTTTATAAGTTAGGAAACTGAAGTTCAGGGAGGTTAGGAGGCTTGCCCAGATCACAAAGCCAGGAAGTGACAATAACTAGGACTTGAACACAGGTTTTCTGACTGTGGATTTGTTTTTATAATCTGTTTTTGTCATTTGTTTCTCCTAATCTTGCTCTAAATTGTATTAGCTATTTAAATATAATGTCTGTAAATATTAAGTTTTGACTGTAAGTGTAAAAACATGTATTAACAGAGGCTAACAGATCATTTGTTGTGAATAATAAAGATTTTATTCTTTTTTAAAAGATAATTATGTATTTATTTAAAGCGAGAGAGAGAGAGAGAGAGAGAGAGAGAGAGAGGAGGGGAGGGGCAGAGGGAGAGAGAGATCTTAAGCAGACTCTGTGCTAAGTGTGGAGCCTGATGCAGGGCTCGATCTCATGATCCTGAGATCATGACCTGAGCCGAAATCAAGAGTTGGATGCTTTAAACAACTAAGCCACCCAGGTGCCCCTGTTCTTTTTTTTAAAAAAAGGCTTTTTTTTTTTTCAAGTTATCTCTACATTCAACATGAGGCTCAAGCTCACAACCCCAAGGTAAATAGTGATCTAGAAGTCAAACACAGATGAACTATCCTCAAAGTATTAGTTCATAACTTGAGTCTACCACTTAATGCAACATTACAAGCTAATAAATGTCAGCAGTAAACTAGTTGAGATAACATTACTCAATGAACATTTACCCATGTTAACTAAAGAGAGAGAAAAGATGTATCACTTTATGTTTAATAGCTTTGAAATAAAAAGTCTACTAAAGTGAAAAAAGGGATCCCTGGGTGGCGCAGCGGTTTGGCGCCTGCCTTTGGCCCAGGGCGCGATCCTGGAGACCCAGGATCGAATCCCACATCGGGCTGCCAGTGCATGGAGCCTGCTTCTCCCTCTGCCTATGTCTCTGCCTCTCTCTCTCTTTCTGTGACTATCATAAAATAAAAATAAAATAAAGTGAAAAAAAAGTTATATACTCTTCCGACTGAGCCAGCCAGGCGCCCTATAAACATTTTATTCTTAATAGAAATAGAATTATGCAGAAAGTCTTCCTTCCTGCCTGCCCTACTTCCTTTCCCCTACCAAAATTGGAAAAAAACAAAAGCAAACAAGCAAACAGAGAAAAAATTTTAACTGCTAGTTGGACACATCCTTTTTAGGACAAGTAGGCCATAGCTATAGCACCATGTTTCAGCTGGTGGCAGTGTATATTAATTGTTGAATGTTACCCAGGTAGAAACAAATTATTTTTTGATTGTTGGCTATGCTTACTCATACCTAGAGAGTTTCAAAATGCCTCCTTGCTGTGGGTGTCTAGGCTCCTAATTGGCATTTTCTCATGTTAAGACTGGTGCCTAACAGATTGTTCTTCTGATATTTTCCTCCAGTTTTATCTATTTACTATTTTTCTAGCCAATTTTAGTTGTAAAGCCAATAAAAGGTCATTTTATGGTCTCAAATTACAATCTATATAATACCGTGTTAAAGAAATGAATTATCCCAAGAGTCTGTACAAATTAACTTGTCTTGCCTTCCAATGGGCTAACTTTATGAAATGCTTATGCTAAGGTAGACATTTGGGTTGCTTATTGTTATATTGATGAACTATATCCAATTTTAAAACTCTATGATCATAAATAAATAATTTTTAAAATTTATTCTTGGGGCACCTGGCTGGCTCAGTCAGTAGAGTATGCAACTCATGATCTCAGCGTTGTGAATTCAAGCCCCATATTGAGGGTAGAGTTTACTTTTAAATATTAAAAAATAAAGATGTATTAATATAAGAAAGGGAGGCATAATAGATAAATGGACAAAGAATATGTGGAAGCTATACATATATATTAATATATATGTATTATTTAATATATTACTTATATATTTCTGTATAATTCTATTTCTATTAAGAATAAAGTTCATTATATAGTATATATAATGAAATATTACCCAACCATAAAAAGGATGAGCTCTTGCCATTTGTGACAACATGGATGGACCTAGAGGATATTATGCTGAGTGAAATAAGTCCAACAGAGAAAGACAAATGCAATATGATTTCATTTAAATGTAAAATCTAAAAAACCCAACAATCCAAAAACCCATACAAACAAAATACAGAAACAGACTCATAAATAGAGAACAAACTGGTGGTTACCAGAGGGGAGATGGTTGGGAAATGAGCAAAATGGGTAGAAAGGGGTGGGACGTAAAGGCTCTCAGTTATGTAATGAATAAGTCAGGGCAATAAAAGGTACAGCATAGGAAATATAGTCAATAGTATTATAATAGTGTTCTCTGGTGACAGATGGTAGCTATGCTTGTGGTGGACGTAGCATTACATATAAACTTGTCAAATCACTATATTGTACACCTGAATCTAATGTAACATTGTGTCAATTATACTTCAATTAAAAAAAGAAGGAATAAAAAAAGGAATAACGATTTTAGAATAATTATGTTTTACAAAAGAAGAGCCCAAATAATCTAGATTGCTGAAGTTTTTATTCAAAATGAAAATTTGTATTTCTTTATTTCAGTTACCTAAATGGAGCTAGAATATAGAGAAATGAATATATAATTTGGGGGGAATAACTTTTATGGTACTCAGGATAGGGTACAATAAATTGTTATACTTTCCAATTGAGTGTGTATCTTTATGATACAAGTTGGAAGAGAGTCTACTACCTTTCCTTTCTGTCTCCTTTAGTAGACAGAATGAGGTTTTGTTGTTAATTAGCATGTGTTGAAATAATACAGAAGACTGGCACATACCAACTGATAGTTAAATATGCTAAATACAGAATTTCAATTTGATTATTTATTGCTAGTATAGAATAACACAGTTTGTTGATGATTATTGATCTTATATTTACAACCTTGATAAACCAACTTATTCTAGGTACCTTTTTGTAGAATCTGTAGGATTTTCTATATAGAAAATTTTGTCTATGAATAAAGGTACTTTTATTTCATTCTTTCCAATCTGATGCTTTTTATTTCATTTTCTTGCCTTATTGCACTGCACAGGAACTCCAGAGAATTGTTAAATAGAAGTGGTTAAATATACATTCTTACTTTTTTGCTTGTATCACTGGGGAAAGCATTCTTTCTTTTACCATTAAGTATGATGTTAGCTATAGGTTGGAGGAAGTTCCTTTCTGTTCCAATTTGCTGAGACTTTTGTTTTGTGTTTTTAATCAGAAACGGTTGTTGGATTTTATCAAATACTTTTTTGTACCTATCGAGATGATCTCATCATTTTTCTTCTTTAATCTGTTAATATTGCAAATTATATTGATTGATTTTTGAACGTTAAGGCAGCCATGCACTGCAGGAATGAGCCTCACTTGGTCATGATCCTTCTTATCTTTCTTACATATTATTAAATTTGATTTGCTAAAATTTTAGGAATTTTTGCACCTATGCTCATGAGGAATTTTGGTTTTAGTTTTCTTACCTTTGTTTGGTTTTGATATTAGGATAATGCTGGCCTTGTAGAATGAGTTAAGACATGTTCCCTCCTCTTAATTTTCTGGATATCTTTGTGTAGAATTGGTATTACCTCTTAATGTTTGGTACAATTCACCAGTAAATATTTAATTTTATAGTTAGACATATAGCTCTTCGGGTTATTGATATCTTCTAGAGTAATCTTTAGCAGCTTGTGTCTTTCAAGGAATTTATCCCTTTCAACGGAGTTGTTAAATTTATTGGTATATGGTTGTTCATATTTACTTATTATCCTTTTAAAAGCTAAACAATCTCTAGTACTATCACCTTTCTCAATCCTGGTATTAGTAATTTGCATTTTTTTCTCTTTATTTCCCTAATCTGTCTGGGTTTTATCAAATGAATGGATCTCCTCAAAGAACCAGGTTTTTTAGTTTTATTATTTTTTTTTCTCTTTCTGTGTTACATTTTATCAATCTCCTCTCTGATCTCTATTTTTTCCATTTTCCTGCTTTTGGCGATTAATTTGCTCTTCTTTATAAAAAAAAGATTTATTTACTTATTTTAGGGAAATAAAGAGAGCTTGCATTCACATGTTGTGGGGAAGAGCAGAGAGAGGGGGAGAGAAAATCTTGAGCAGACTCCACTCCTAGTATGGAGCCTGATGTAGGGCTCAGTCTCACAACCCTGAGATCATGACCTGAGCCGAAATCAAGAGTTGACACTTAACCACCCAGGCACCCTGGGATTAATCTACTCTTCTATTTCCAGCTTCTTAAGGAGGAAGCTGAGATCTTTCATCAGATTGATAAAAAATATTCTTAGCCCTGAAATCTACTTTGTCTGATATTATAGTCATGCCAGCTTTTTTTTTCTAAGTAAGCTTTATGCCCAACATGGGGCTTGAACTCATGACCCTGAGACCAAGAGTTGCGTGCTCTACTGATTGAGCAAGCCAGGTGCCCCCCCATGCCAGCTTTATTTTAACTAGTGTTAAATTGGCATATCTTTTGCCATCTTTCTACATCTTTATTTTTTAATTAACATACAGTAAGATGGATTTTTTTTATTGGGCTATACTTTTACGAGTTGTTTTTTTTTTATTTTACATTTATGAGTTTTAATAAATACATTGTTTTTTGTAATTGCCACCACAGTTGATGCAGGACTGTCCTGTTGCCCCAACATACTTTTGTTACCCCTTAGCGGTCATACTTAACTCCACCTCTGAACCCTGGACACTACTCATCTGTTTTCTGTCACAGTATTTTTTGTCCTTTTGAGAATATTACATAAATGGCATCATACAGTCTGGAAGCTTTTGAGACTGGTTTCTTTTACTTTGTCTATTATCTCTGAGATCCATTCATTTTGTTGTATGTATCAGTAGTTTGTTTCTTTTTATTGTTGAGAAGTATTCCATGGTATGGAATTTTTGGGGATCTCTTTTTCTTGGTCCTTCATCTTGACCATCTCCCCAGTACTGTCCAGTTTTCTAGGCCTCTCTTGGTCCTCTGGCCTGAAAGCTGGGTTTTATTTATCCTGCTCTGCCATGCACTGACTGTGACTGAACCCATGTCCTGGTCCAAATACAGAGAGGTATTTATTGTAGAGAAATGATCACAGGTCCTCTGATCAAAGAGGAAGCTTCCTCTCCCTCAGGTTTAGGCACTTGCCACCCCCATTGTCAGTGTTGCCACTCCCACTGCCTTGGAATTGCCTAGAGATTGGTACTCAAAAGGGCATAGGGAAATAAAAGTAAAATGGATTTTCTCTACTCACTCTGAGCTTTAGGAGTTTTCTCTGTCTGCTCCCAGATGACTGCCTCCAGGTGATATGGCACCTTAACTCCAGGTTGGGATATATTAGGGGGAAAAGTAGAGGGTAGGGTGGAGGACTCATCATCAGTTTGGTCATACTTTGCATTCTGATTTCCTTCCTCAATTCTTTTGCTATTGTTAACCTATTTTTCATTAGCTTTTAAGCTTTGTGGGGTAGCACCAGAGCAGTATTTATTCTAGGGGAGACTTTTTCCCAACTGAGGCAAATACTTATGTGTACTCTACTTAAGGCTCTAGAATTATAAGGTTTCCATTCTGGTGGTTTGAATGAATTATGCTCAGTCATTGGTGAGCTTGGAATGTTTCTTGTGCTCCTTCTGGGTGGCTCTTTCTCCAGACAAACACATTTATCAGTACTCAACTGAATACTTGAGGGAGACTATTTTTATTTTATTTCATTTTATTTTACTTTATTTTATTTATTTATTTATTGTCTCCATAGCCCTCTCTCTATGCAGATCTCTTCTCCTATGTTCTGCCCTACAAACCTAGCTGCCTTTACTCCCTCAACATTCACCAGAAAAGAATGCTGAGCTTCACCTGTGTTCCCACTCCCTGTGCCTCTCTCTGTCTTGGAAAGTCCAGAACAATCACAGGTCTCATCTAATTTGCTTTTCATCTTTTATAGATTCTTCTCTTGCATCCAGTTTTAAACTATTTTTTTTCACATATTTTGCTTGGTTTTAAGATGTTTCAAGAGTTAAAGTAAATCCAGTCCCTGTTATTTGAGCTTTGCTGAAAACAGAAATCTGTAGGATGTAATTAAATGCTAATTTGTGAGACTCCAATTAAAGGTACCTGATTATTTTGGAAATTTGGTTAGAGAGAGCGCTACAACGGAGGTCAAATTTGAACTAGGCTTTAAAGGAGGGAGGATATTCTATGTGAAAAATAGTGGCATAAATAAAGATATTAGAAAAGAGGTAAGCCTGGTTTTTACCAATGAGCCAGTGTAAACAACAACCCTCTTAAGTGGGTCAGAGTACTTAGGGAATAATGACAAATAAGGTTGTGAACAGTTGAGCTGGGGCCAGATTAAAACAATCTTTAAATTCCAGGAGCACCTGGCTGGCTCAGTTGGTAGAGCCTGTGACCCTTGATCTCAGGGTTGTGGTTTTGAGCCCTACATTGGGTATAGAGATTACTTAAAATCTTAAAAAACAAAACAAAGCAAAAAAAATCTTTCAATTTCTGTAATGTGTTATAACACTGATAGAAAGCCATTAGAAGTTTCTAGACTCCAGGCAGTGTTATGTAGTTAGGGCAGTGTTTAATTCAAATTAATATAAACTTTTATATCCTGTCTATATATCTCTATTGCCTTAAACATGCATCTGTTCCTTCTCTGTCCTCTGAATTAAATGAACAGTATCATGAAAACATGGATATGGTATTGTTTTGATCAAATACATTACATTTACTTGAAGATTAGAACAAGCTCATTCCTTAAACTTTTCTTGAGTTCTTTTATCTTTGTTCATAAAACATATTTTCCATTAATAATCTTTATTGCTCTTCTCAAGATGCATTTCCTTTTCATCCCACATTGTTTTCAAAATTATACTGATCAAAACTGATATAATATGCGAGTAAGTTACTTCTTGTGCAGAATTTAATGGAAAGATTTGCTTATCAGATTGCCTTTTAATATACCCCAAATTACCAATCTAGCTTTTTTCAAAATGACATTACGTTGAATATAAAAGCTATTGACATCTAACCAACTTTTGATAGTAATTATTTGTAGCTCATATGGTTTCTATACTGTAGTTGTGTAATGTCAATGTGTATCCCCTTCTGTTTTAATGTGACCGTTTAACAATGTTTCAAACTCATTTAAACTGGCTCAGTCCTTCAGGGTATTACAGATGTACCTCCCTCTATTTACTAAGATTTGAAGTTTTGATACATTGGTTAAGTTTAATACAGGGAACAGTAAAACCTTTTTTTTTAATGCCTGGTGTTTTTTTCCCCAAAAGTATGTGACGAAGAAAAATAAAACAATGGACGTGGGGAGATTCATAGGAGGGGGAAAGGGAAACATTAGAGTAAAGAAACCAAGAACAGATCATAATCTCTGCATCAGTGGAACCCAAGGCCCAGAAGAAATAGAAAAATAGAGAACTAAGATATGGATTGGGGCAGAAAGAAGTTTAGATTAAAGCAATGGGAACCATTTTACAGAAACTCTAAAAGATTCAGTGGAAACTTCGCACAATTGTGCGAAGAGCTGTATCAGTGTTTGGTCAACTAGCATATGGAAATAGACAACAGACTATAGAATTCTGACAAGGGGAATGAGTACAAATCTGGTGGAAGAAAATGATTTTGTAATAAAAGGACACATTTTAAGTGTACAGGGTATCTTTTTTTTTAAGTTTTTAAAGATTTATTTAAGTAATCTCTACACCCAACTTGGAGCTCAAATTCACAACCCTGACATCAAGAGTCTGACAACTGGGATCCCTGGGTGGCGCAGCGGTTTGGCGCCTGCCTTTGGCCCAGGGCGCGATCCTGGAGACCTGGGATCGAATCCCACGTCGGGCTCCCGGTGCATGGAGCCTGCTTCTCCCTCTGCCTGTGTCTCTGCCTCTCTCTCTCTCTCTGTGACTATCATGAATAAATAAATAAAATATTTAAAAAAAAAAAAAGAGTCTGACAACTGAGCCAGCCAGGTACCCCATCAGGGCATCTTTGGGAGTCTTTCTAGTGTTAAATAGGAGAAGAATTTATTATAAGACTGAAAGCAAAAGGTAAATAATACCGATGGCAGGTGAGAATTGTGAAGGAGAATAACCTCCCCTTTTCTTTGAATGTATTCATTCTTCACAAGATTAGATTCTAAAAGTTGTTTAGAGAAATGACTGTATTCTCTACAACAGAATACGTTGTAGAAAGAACTTTAGTTTTTTTCTCTTTATTTTTTTAAAGATTTTATTTATTTTTTTCATGAGAATACACAGAGAGGAGAGAGAGAAGCAGAGACACAGGCAGAGGGAGAAGCAGACCCCATGCAGGGAGCCTGATGTGGGACTCGATCCCGGGTCTCCAGGATCACACCCTGGGCTGCAGACAGCGCTAAACCACTGAGCCACCAGGGCTGCCCTAGTTTTTTTCTCTTTAGAGCTGGGATATACAGATAACAGCATGCAAACAAGATATTTAGAATCTGTATGAAAACAATCTGAATTGACAGATCTTATTTGGATAAAGATAGCAATAATCAGGAATAAAATTGGCAAATGTGGAATTGGATGGTGGGATTGTTCATTTCTGCATTTGAAAATAAAGGTTGTGAAATATACAGAAAGGGAAACTACTTCATATGCAGTGAAAATAAATGCAAAACCTCACAGAAGCAGACACTTTGCCAAAGGTAGATAAATTAAGCTTAGAATAAAAGATACTCAGACTGCATTGAAAGTGGTCTAGGGGCAAAAAAAAAAAAAAAGAAAAAAAAGAAAAAGAAAAAGAAAGAAAGAAAGTGGTCTAGGGGCTTCAGCTTCCTTTCTTTGGGGATGCCAGATTATACCGAGGAAGGGTAGGGGATTTTTTAAGGATAGTGCAAAGGGAAGCAAAATGATCAGATTTGTGAAGAGGGTAAAAGCTCCTGGTATCTTAGCTGAGCTGTCCAGATTTAAAGGATTGAGTATAAACCTAAACAAGCAGTTTTAATAGAATATGGACAAAATGAGAAAGGACACAGATAATGATAAAGGAAGCATTAGCTATTCCTTTATTCAAAAAGAAAAAGAAGGAATAATAATAAGGAGTAGGAATGGAGCCTACTAACATTACTCAGTTCCCCGTGTAAAGTACTTATAGGAGTATTTTATTTTATTTTACTTATAGGACTATTTTAAAGACAGAAGAGCTAGCAAATATTTGTCTCTTGGGCTTTTGTTGTTTTTAGTGGAAGAGAATAACTGACTGGATACAATCACTGTTTTGACAGAATAAGCCATGATTGCCTTGCACAGATAATTGTCTATATATACCTTAGAGAAGATTCAGAAATATTTTTCATGAATAAAAATAAAGCAAGGTGGCATACAGTACCTAATCTCACTTCACTGGTATTTTAACATTTTTTTTGCCAGTACCCAAGGTATAATCAATTTCCCAAGATGAACCATGTGCTTTAACTTGACAGTAGCTATTAAAACTTTAAAAATATGTGTTCTTGAAACCAACAATTCCACTTTTATGAATACTTCCCACAGATCTACTCACAAAAATAGGTATATGTACAAGGAGGTCTGTTACATCATTGCTCATAATGGCAGAAGTTGAGAGACAACCTAAGTATCCAACCAGAGAGGAATGGATGGATAATGAATGATACGCTGCCACGATGGAATATTATGCATCCACTAAAAAGAAAATGAAGTAGATTTGTTTATACTGAGTGGTGTCTATTTTATGTGCTAAAGTGATTTTTAAAAATGCACAATATGTATAGTATTCCGCTTTAAAAATCCTATATATGTACAAGCAAATGATAGATTATGCATATGTATAGAAAGAGACCTGGAAGTATATATAATAAAGTGTTAACAGTAAGTTATTTCCTGCATGTAGAAGTGGTGGAGTTTTAGTTTTTAATTTATATCTTGTATTTTTATAACAAGCATATGTTTAATTTTTTAAAAACCTGCAATTTACCTGAGGGAGAAAAAAGCCAAGCCCTCATGAGTCAACCTTTTCTCCCTAAACCCTGGTTCAATTCCTCTTCTCTCATCATAGCCTTTACAGTTTAGTACAAAGAAGCACTATAGGCACCATTGGTTTTATTATTGGAAGAAGTTTCCCAAATCAAGTTCCTGGTTTCTAGTTAGCTTGTCCCAAAATTAAAGTTCTGCTCAACATGACCATGTGGTTTTAAAATACCAAGTGGTAGCTTCTTGGTAAAATCAGAGTTGTTTGTTCACTCACTAGTTGAACATAAATTGAACATAGATTAAGTGCAAACATGATAGTCCGTCAACTCTTCTATCTGATGGCTCCCTCCATCTGAATCAATTTCTTAACCATCCCATCCCTTTCCCAGTGGTCATTTTCAATGCTACCCAATGCTTGTCTCCCTTTGAAAGGCAATCCCTTTATTGCAATTCAGACTCCATATATGAATTCTCCAAAAGCTACTTTTTGCCTTCTGCATGAGAATATTCCCCTAAAATGGACATATCCTTTTACCTTTACTTTTCTAAATAACAGAGGCTGGAGATCATTTAGCAATGGAAAATGGAAACTGTCAAGGGTGGGGGTATATAATGTTTGTGTTTATAGAAGAAAAGAGGCATTTGTGAAAGATTTGATATTTGTGAACAAAAACATATGTCAGTCACTGTTAGAGAAAGAAAAATATGATACATAATCCTGTTTAAAGTATATGTATAATGTATAAATATTTTTGGAATAAAAATATTTATATCTCTTTCCACAGAGAAAGTGGCTGGATCACATTATCTCTTTGAAGTTCCAGTTCTGTAGATTCAAGCATTTTCTTTAAAAAGCAATTTAAAAATTATGATGAGAAGATGTTTAGACTGAGATTTATATTATTCATATGTGAAAGATCAATATTTCTAAAACTACATTCTTCAATATGTCATGCCTTTTGCTTCTTAAATCCGTGAAACACAACTTTAAATAAAAGTTTTATTTGGGGGATCCCTGGGTGGCGCAGCGGTTTAGCGCCTGTCTTTGGCCCAGGGCGCGATCCTGGAGACCCGGGATCGAATCCCACGTCGGGCTCCCGGTGCATGGAGCCTGCTTCTCCCTCTGCCTGTGTCTCTGCCTCTCTCTCTCTCTCTGTGACTATCATAAATAAAAAAAAAATTAAAAAAAAAAAAAGTTTTATTTGGGGTCATTAAAATATGAAAGGGGTGGAATGCTTGCTATTTTGTTGTGTTACATTATTACATTACAATATATATTAGAAGGTGATTTGTATGAGTATCTTCATGGTTTTTAATAATAATATAATTACCATTTAGAAACTAGAGAGTAAATCTTGCTACAGTCTTCAGTCTTGAGCCTCAGTTTGTCTCCTTTTTGTGCATTTTACCAGACTATTATCATCTTAAGATGGTTCATTCTCCCAAGAATAGACCAAAGGAACAACTGCCTATTTGTCATCGGTTGGGATCATCATAGGAGGGTGGAAGAGCTAACCAATAGGCCCTCTTCTCACAAGAGCTCTGTCCATCCTCTGAATTGTGGGTGCCATCCTTTTAATTCTTCACTGCACTTTAGGCATTTTTTAGGCATTTGGGGACAATTATGTGCCATGTTGGAGCTACCTGGGCTCTTTTTTGCCAAAGATAATTAAATTCCAGACTTGAAACCTGAAAGATAATTGGCCAGGCAGCAGCAATGTACCAAGTATAAGGATATCTAAAACAATCCCTAATTCTCAAAGATATGGAACAATCTAGTTAGTAGAAAAGAACTCCTATCTTGCAATTAGCACAGATTCTCTATACCTTTCTTTCTCAAAAAGAAAAACAAAACAAACCCCAAAAAACAAACAAAACCAAACTAAGGGCCCCTGGGTGGTCTGACTCTTGGTTTCCACTCAGGTCATGATCTCAGGGCTGTGAGATGGAGCCCTGCATTTGCTATGCCCTGTGAGTGGAACCTGCTTAAGATTCTCCCTCTCCCTCTGCCCCTCCCCACCCCCATGTACATGTGTGTGCTAAGTAGATAAATCCTTTTTTTTTTTTCAAAAGCAGAAAACAAACCTCAAAACTAAAACAAAAAAACAAGGTGTGTCAGTAGTGCACTATAAAAGAACTATTAATATATTATTACAGAAAGCAATGGTATCTATCACCCTAATTCTGCACTTGGGAAAATGAAAGCATACAGGTAATTTCTTTTCAAAATAAGATAAAGTCAGTGGTTGTGTAAATAAGTAAACGTATATACTATTTCCATATTTGTTCTTAATCAAAATTAGTCTTTTTTAAAAGATTTTATTTATTTATTCATGAGACACACACACACACACACACAGAGAGAGGGAGGCAGAGACATAGGCAGAGGGAGAAGCAGCCTCCATGCAGGGAACCCGACGTGGGACTCGATCCCAAGTCTCCAGTATCAGGCCCTGGGCTGAAGGCAGTGCTAAACCGCTGAGCCACCTGGGATGCCCTAAATTAGTCTTAATTTTACCTTTTCCTACTCTTCCTACTGTGAATTAGCTATACATTGTCATGCATCAAGTAAGTTTAGTTTTCTGCATAATTATTCTGTTGGTTTTATGTTCTAAATATGTCTCACACATTAATATATAAACAGAATTTTAGCATGTAGAAATGTGTCTACCCATTTAACCTTGGTTAGTGGCTTAATTCATCTTCTTGTTGTAGGGCTTTGACCAGCTTCGACTTGAAGGATTGCTTTGTGACGTGACTCTGATGCCAGGTGACACAGATGATGCCTTTCCTGTGCATAGAGTCATGATGGCCTCTGCTAGTGATTACTTCAAGGCTATGTTCACAGGTAGGTTGGCTCGCTAAATTCTGCACCCACATTAAAACAATATGAAAAATACATGTTTATGTGTTTTTGTTTCTAAAGTGAAATGCAGTTCTTTTGATCTGTATCTTTATAAGAAGAAATGTTTCAAAAGGAATATATACCCAGCGTGTGTGGTTGTAGGCAGCGCTTTTTAAATTTGGGAAATGGATGTACCTTTTTCATACTTCTATCCACTTTTACTTCACAACTTCTCTTTTACAGGTACATATCCGAATGCTCTGCCAGAGGCTCTGGGTCCCATTAAGACAATCTTTAATCCATCAAAAGATATGAAGTGACAGGAGAACATTTTGGAGGCACTTGCATTATATACGACTTCCATTAGTATAGAGATACTCCTTTTTAAGTACTCTCTTTTAACTGTAAAATATGCAGAAGTCTAACTCTGACATAAATGCTTACATAGAATAAAACTTTTCCTTGATTTTATTGCATCTAACTAGCAGCAGAAGTGAGTTTGACCTTAATTATCCACCCTCATTTAATTGAATGTCTTTTTATTTAAGGTGGAATGAAAGAACAAGATTTAATGTGCATTAAGCTTCATGGTGTGAGCAAAGTCGGCTTAAGGAAAATTATTGATTTCATTTATACTGCAAAGCTTTCTCTCAACATGGACAACCTTCAAGACACACTGGAAGCTGCCAGTTTCCTACAGATTCTGCCGGTTTTGGACTTCTGCAAAGTATTTCTCATATCTGGGGTAAGACATTTTCAAATCTTCAGATATTTTCCTGCAGTATAGTCTGATGTAGCCTGTTTAAAGACTAATGAATTTGTTATGTAGGCATGTGAAACTTTGGCCATTAGAGAGAAGTGTTAGGTAGTATGTGTTCTGGAACTAAGTTGAGAGGAAAACAGTACAGGTGCATTTTCACAGAACAGAATCATTTCATAAAAGCCTTCTGTGTGATTGCATGATATCAGACAGTAATAGTGCTTGATAACGATATATATGTTAACTTTTTTACTGATGTTATATATTTTAATCTGAACTTCTCTAAGTCTTTTAAACCAGGCTAAGTTATTTTTTTTTCTGCCTTAAATATGGGAGATAGGTCCTGAGAAGAAGTAACACCTATGTGACAACTTGAAGGTGAAAGTCTTAATTCTATAGAAACACATCATCCACTAAATCAGTTTTAGCCTCTATTAATAGATAGGAAAGGGCACACATACTAATCAATGAACTGCTTAGCAGTCATGTGGTTCCTGAAGGCACTGCCCTATTTGAGATCCATAAATTTGACTTTTGGGAAATGAAATGCTTTGGTAGCAAAGAAATATTGCCAAGATGATTTCTAGAGCTTATGGAGCTTGCTTTTGTGACTGAAAATTATGGCAATAGTAAATTTTGACATATTTTCTAACTTATTAAATTAGTGGATAATACATTTCTCTACAATTGATTTAAATTCATGCCAGTTGTAATGTTGGTAAATAATTGCTATTGGGCTTTTTAAAAGTTGCATTTACTTAACTTGGAGCCCCGCGTTTAAAACCCTACATTTCAAGAGCACATGTCTTCAGTGATTTTATTAATAAGCTACTCCTTATCTTACAAAGTCAGCCAACTGCTAATTTAACTGGACTGTTGAAAATGTGTTTTGTTTGTGTGTTACAATTTTAAAGTACTCATCCTACTGTCTCACAATTATCATAAACTTTTAAGCTGTTATATTTCAGAGATCTTTAAGGCAGTGTAGTGTTAACAGTATTATTTTGTATTGTCCAATTCGCTATTGTATAAGTAACCCACACAAAGTTTGTTTATTTCCCATGATACTGCTTGTCCTCATTACTGAATGTGAGTACTAAATTTCATTTTAATTTGATCACACTAGGCCCTTCCCCTTAGGACTAAGCATCTTTTCTCTAGTTTTGTGCCACTGACATCATATAACAGCTTCATTTCAAGAAAAAGATGAACTTAATTAAATGTATTTTTAAAATGTATCAAGTCCAATAATCAATTTAGTAATGACACTTAATGCTTATAGTTACAGACTCTTAACATTGCTTTACACTGATCTCTGCAACATGTTTGTGCTGAGCCAAATTAGGTACAGTGTTGTGATTTCTTTGGAACTAGTCATTAATAATAGGCATTTATTGTCGACCTCTTCTCTAATACCAGAGTTTAGTACTTATAACTTTAGATATTGGCTGTCATCTGTTCCTTTCCCTGAAAGAAAAGGGCCAAATGGAATAAAGCATGATTTATGAAAAGTTATAAAAGCATACAATTGTCAAAGTAACAGTATTAGAAAACAGTTTTGTTCTAGAAAACTCTAAAACAAGTTTATTTAAAGGTGACATCACAGTAATTTTGCAATAGTGACGATTTTTCTATAACTAGGATGTTGGCTCTTTAACCTATTTGAAACATTTATTATACTGTGTGCTTTACCTGTTTGAAATGTCTTCATTTTTATGAACACTTAATATTGTCTTAAAGATTATATTCTTCATTTCTAGTATCCTCTACAGACATCCTAAAACCCATTTCTAATGGAGAAGAGGCTTGTCTCTGACAAAGCTTACCTGTGGTATAGTTTACTTCTGCCTCTCTTGGTTTAAAACATTCTGTGAGCTCTGAGGAAACATCTCTTTTCTTAGTACCATTCTATTTACCTTTCACCCTGTTTGCTGAGGATGTCTGTGTGATTTTATGGTGGAAATATTCCATCTCGGAATCCATAATTTTTGAGAACAATTGCAGATTATTGGTGTAAAGATTACATAAAATCCACCTTTTCCCATCTGCTTCTTTCATGTGTTCCATTTCTTAGTTAAATGTTCAGCCTTACTCTATTTCCTCTTTCCTTCTCATCAATTAAGTGGACCAGGCAGGGGAGTAACCCTTGGGTGTCTTTTCTACTTCTAAGAACTGGAAGTTTAAAGATAATATATTTTTCAAAGGTAGATTTGTTTTGAGTTCTCCCACAAACTAAGTTTTATAGATAATTTTTAAATAGAACAATCTCATGTTTTAAGTATTGTGTGCTTAAACCAAAGGTTTTGAGCAATTAGGTTTATGGGTTTTTTAAAAATTATTTTTAAAGATTTTATTTATTTGACAGAGAGAGCACAAGCAGGGGGAGCAGCAGGCAGAAGGAGGGGGAGAAGCAGGGAGCCCAATGTGGGGCTTGATTCCAGGACCCCGAGATCATGACCCGAGGCCAAAGGCAGACACTTAACTGACTGAGCCACCCAAGGCGCCCCTAGGTTTATGTTTTTAATGATGCAGTGTGATTATACTTCACATAACCAAAACACTCCTTGGGTTTGAGTTTTTAGAAAGAAAAGTTAGTTTCCAATACAACTATAGCCTATCCCATTCTTAATCATTTGTGTGGCTGAAGAGGAGCAGTGGGACATAAAATGTGACTCAGCAGACAACTCACAAAGTATTTTTATGTTAGTTTTAAATGACAACTTTAAAGATTCATTTATTTGAGATGGAGAGATTGGGAGAGAATGTGCAAATGAGGGGAGGGGCAGAGGGAGAGAATCTCCAGCAGACTCCCCACTGGGCTCATAGCCCCCCTCAGGGCTCAATCCCAGGATCCTGGGATTATGACCTGAGCCAAAATCAAGAGGTGGATGCTTAACTGACTGAGCCACCCAGACTCCCCTTGAATGATAACTAATTTTTTAAAAAGATTTTATTTATTTTTTCATGAGAGAGAGAGAGAGAGAGAGAGAGGCAGAGACACAGGCAGAGGGAGAAGCAGGCTCCATGAAGGGAGCCCGATGTGGGACTCGATCCTGGTCCCCAGGATCATGCCCTGAGTCAAAGGCAGACGCTCAACCGCTGAACCACCCAGATGTTTCAAATGATAACTTTTAAATCCAATAGTAAAGCCACCCTCACCTTAGGTGGTAGAAGCACCAGTGTTCTAGAATAGAGCATCAGGCTCCATAGAACAAGAACCATTCCCCTCCCAACTTTGCCATCTTTTGAAGTAATGCTTTTCTCTTAAGGTGTTAATTAGTATTATAGTTTATGGGATCTGGTGCTTTTGTTCTTGCTATGTTACTTTCATGCCAGTTGTGGAAAAGAGAACCATGAAATGGATGCAGAGGGATAACAGCAAAGGTTGTAAAGTAGAGTAGGTAAAATTTGCTATTAAACTAAAAACATTTTACTTTCATGTATCATGGAGATGATGGAAAACTACCTTCATTTAATTACGGGTCTAAGAATTACGTTTGTTTTTGTCTTTATGACATTGTATAACTACAGCATGCTAAATACTGTGCAGCCATTCCTTGATTTACAAACAGGTTGTGATTAAATTTTTTGCTTATCATTTGTCTGCTATTTGGAATTTGTAACATCTAGCATTTGCCCCATGGAATTACGATTATGGAGGATTACAGGCTATCCCACAAAAGCCAATTTTTAACATCAAATTGCTGAAGTAGGACATTTGTCATTGAACTGGAGATATTATAATTTAAATATACAATTACACAGAATAAACAAACCAGGATGAAGGTGAGCAAGAAACCATTTTCTTTTTATATAAAAGCATATTTAATCAGAGAATGAAGATGCCATTGTGCTTTAGACTTGGTGATACTCTCTTTAAATTCTGGGTTTTTTTAAGTGTCTCTCTTTTTTTTTCCTTGATGCATGTATATATAGCATTGGTTCCACTTGTACATTGATTATCACTGATTGGGGTGGGGAGCTCACAATGGAATGTAGATAATTTTATTGAGATGACTGGTGGTAATAAAGAATTGGCGACAGTGGAAGACAAAGGAGGAAAGGGGCGCCTGGGTGGCTCAGTTGGTTAAGTGTCCCACTTCTTGGTTTCAGCTCAGATTGTGATCTCAGGGTCTTTAGATCAATCCCCACATCAGGCTCCGAGCTCAGTGAGGAGTCTGCTTGAGATTCTCTCTCTCCTTCTCCCTCTGCCCCTCCCTACTCTCTCTCTGTCTCTCTCTCTCTCAAATAAAATAAATCTTTAAAAGAAGAAAGGAGGTGCATATGTAGGAGAGGCAAAAGGTAGAGAAAAGGAGTTCTCTCAAGGGGACAATGAAGGAAATAAGAAGTTACTGGAAAAGATAGTTTCTTTCACTATTCAATGATGATATCAGCAGCAAGCTTTGAGAATGTTCCTCTTGATGCCAGAATTTTTTGTATGGTGCTTATATTTCACATTCCTTGTTTGATCTAATTGGGTTTGCCCACAAAAATTAACAAACATGTCTTTTCAGATAGTTTTTTGCCTTTGGGGAAGTTTAATTAGAGGAAGACTGGTATAAATCATTTTACAGTGACTCAAAACTGCCCCTCCCCTCCCCCAACTAAACCATGCTTGACTGCCTTATTGTTGAAGCAGACATTCAGTGAGTAATACCCAGATACTTATTTATGGTTGAGCATCTATTCTCATTAGTTAGTACCCACACTGTGCTAGTTGTTAAATATCCTAAATATTATTCCTGCCTGTAACTTGAACCACTGCATTCTTGCCCATCTGCTATGTGGGACTCCCTAGGGCAAGAAGAGTCTGGGCTCAAACCAAGTCATCCTCCCATAGCCATTATAATACCCAAGATTGTATCCAAAAAGGGATATGCATTCAAAGTGCATAGCAATAAGAGAATTGGATCCCCCACACTGGAGATGTGGCAGTTAGAATTTGGAGACAAAGACTGAGACAAAGTTTTTGGTTTTTAATCATCTTTTTGTTCTTCTTACCAAAAGGTCCCTTCCCTGTGTCCTGTGATGCCCTCACCTGTGAAAGGAGGCCCGAGACAAGATGCCTCTTACATCCTCCACCCCCACAAAGTAGCTTTTAATTGATTTTTTTCCCAGTCCATGGACATGGATTTCTCTCTCTGCATTGCTTGTACTTAATGCCAGGCTGCCATTTTAATAAACTAGATAGCACCAAGGAGAATTTACTGCATTGATTATCTGAAGAGTACCCCCAAATTTGCCAGCTAACTTCTTAGTCTTTGCATTTTCCTTGAGGGCACAAAAGCAGAAATTCATTTTTGTTTTTGCTTTTTTCCTAAATGGAAGTTTATTCATATAACACACTGATCTTCACCAAAATAACATCACAGATTTCTGATGAAACCTGTCATTAAAATATCATGTTATGGTAATTAAATGTTTGGATGCATTGAGTGCCATTTGAACAATTTAATATGGCAGCAATGAGTGTGTTAATGAGAATACCACTTTTAAAATTATGATGCCTGGAACTGCCTTTAGGGTGACCTATGAAGGTTGTTTGATTACAATAGAATAATTTATAATATTTTATACTAAGGAAACCTAAATGAGCACTTGATTATTTTAAAGCAAATTTGTTAGTTCTCATAAGTAGTTGAGAAATTTTGTCCTGTTTTGCTTCTCTATCCTTTAAAACACTAATATGTATATGAATTCTAGTCTGTAATAACTCTTCTTTGGAATTTTGACCAGGCTATAGATTCTGATGAAATTAGAGTTCTTTCTACTAATGAACTATATTCTTTAAAATAAGCTTTAAACTTCATATTTTATTTTTCAAAATGTAATATATTCTAATATATACATGATTTTTGTTAAATGTTACATTACTACACATATCCACTATTTAATACTATTTAGGCTAAATGTTTGGGTATATGCTAACTGAAGCACTTTTAAGAATCATGACTGAGAGGTGGATGAAAATGAGCCATAATTGAGTATTTGTGTATTTTTCCAAAAATCGTTTACCATTACTCCATTATTTTGATCTGCTTATATTGTTAACTATTATTCTATACTTTGTATCTATAATCCCTATAATCTATGATTAATTGTTTTAGTTTTGATGACACTCATAACAACTAATTTTCTGCTACATAATTTTTATCTGAGTTTCATTTTAAAATTAAGGGTCTAGTAATATTTTATATTAATTCAAAATGCATTATATTTTTAGTTGTATCTGTCATCACATCTTTTTTATATTGATGATAATTTGAGTGTTTAACCTTTGTTATATACCCACAGTGTGATACCTGTTGTACATGGGGTAGAGAAAATGCCAGTCCTTCCATCAAGAAGATGACAGTTTGGGAGGTTATGAAATACCATTCTCTGGTGATTTTTAAAAGAAGAGTAGGCAGCTATCTGTATATATTAGGTGGTCTGTCAAGGACTGTTACAATTTTGTGTATCTGTCTCTGAGCATACTGATATATAGATTTTTTCCAAATGCCCTTAAATCAAAGGTAGGTTTTTTATGCTGTTATTTGAGTGACTGTTTCTTATTGGATGAAGTTAAACAGGGAAAAGGGGAAGGAACTAAATTCCTTAATCCTGTTTCCAAATTACACAGTTTGGTTTTTAATTTTTTATCCTATTTGTTTTATATGTTATTAATTTAGACTTACATTTGGTGACTAACAACTGATGGTATCATTTTGCCTATTTGAAGTGCCTGTCTTTGTTGTTTTTATCTGTAATCCTATCAGTAATGATGAGACTCTGCAAACTTGGGAATAATTTTTTTTGTGTTCTCGTCAACTTTTGCTTATCCATACTAGTTAATGTGTTCAAAAGTGCAAATTACCCTTGCTCTGGGGAAGACCTACTTCTTTCCTGCTTCAGAAAGTGGACTCATTACCCCTGACACTAACTTCTGCCACCCGAGGTGTTGTGGGCAACTGGGTATTAACTGTAACTTCATTTACACAATGAAAAATTTTATGAGACGCCAACCTGCCACTCCTAAAATTGGATTGAAAAGTACTTTTTATTAACCACATTGGAAACCCAAGGTACTGAAAAGTGTTAAGTGGTGTATTTCAAAAGGCCCATAATTTGTTAACGTATTTTTCCTAGTTCTTTTGTGTTGTAATTCTGTTTAGCTATTTTTAAGAAATATATAGCTATTAAGAATATAATAAACAATTAAAATTTTTTGGTGATTCCTGCAAAGCAAATCAGCTGCTTAAAATTGTTCAAATTCTTCCTGAATAATTTTATGAAAATAGCCTTGTGTACGTGTGTTAACCTTAGAGTTTTCAGTGATGATGTATCTCAAGTGGGCTGATATTGTATGCAGAGGAGTAATCATTTTAGTCTCATTTCAGCTTTTAAATGAAAGGATAAGAGAAGGATTAGCCAATTTTCTCTTAATCATCTGCCAATCTGTTAACAATGCAGTTGTGTCAGTGAAGTTCATATGACATATGTGAACACATACTTGACAAAATTAAAAGAAACCACTGAGTCTTTGCCTGTGACCTGCTTATGTGTTTGTATATACACACAGGTATTTGTATGGTAGGCTTATTTCAGTGATTTATTCCTTGCATAATATTTGCTGATGTGATTTTCCTGTTTTCATTTTTGACCAGTTATGATAGCATCAGAAAGAGCTCTTGCTGAAGATGAGCCTATCCATCACTTGTCTCCTTTTCCTATTTTTCCGTTTTTGCTACATTGTCACTTGTGCAGGGGAGACTTTTCTGGGCTCATTTTGACTCCAGGCAGAGCTAGAGTATGCCAGGAATAGGGGAATGGCCAAGAGAAACTGTTGCAAGCCATCACCATAGACACCAGAAATTAACTATGCCACGAGTAAATGTGATGGAGACACACCTGTTCCAATTCTCACTGAAGTGATTCCTTTCCTTGTATTTCCACATAAATAATGTGAAAATAATCTCATACTAGGAGTAATTGTCTTATTAAATTACCTTCATTAGAAACAATAACATTTGAAAGAATCAAAATGAATTACAGTAATGAACCATGACTGTTTATGTGAAAGAGAAATCTAGAGATCTCGTATTAGAGATTTTCTGTTTGTGGATCTGCTAGCAATGTGACTCTTTTTTTTTTTTTTAAACTTAAGCCAAGCTCTGCTTCCTACTAGTTCTGTGGTCTTTTTTTTTTTTCTTAAGATTTTATTTATTCATGAGAGACACGGAAAGAGAGGCAGGAACACAGGCAGAGGGAGAAGCAGGTTCCATTCAGGGAGCCTGATGTGGGACTTGATCTTGGGACTCCAGGATCACACCCTGAACCGAAGGCAGACACACTTAACCGCTGAGCCACCCATGTGTCCCTAGCAATGTAGTAACTTTTAAGAATCATGACTGAGAAGCAGATTAAGGTGAACCTTAATAGAATAACCCTTTATTTTTCCAAAATTTCCATCTTTCCAGAATTTTATCAGTATATTTCTGAGAGGGAACACACATTTCCAGAAGAAAAAAGGAATTATTTTGGCCATAGTCAAGTTATAACATTGTTTCTTAGAGTAACTTTATAATTTACTGATTTTGAGAATTTTCTTTATTTTTCAGTATTCAATAAATATTGGCCACTTTTTAAAATTTTAATTCCAATATAGTTGACATACAGTGCTGTATTAGTTTCAGGTGTACAATATAGTGATTCAGCATTTTTGTACATTACTCGGTGCTCATCAAGATAAGTATACTCTTAATCCCCTTCACCTGTTTCACCCATTTCTTCACCTACCTCCCCTCTGGTAACCATCTGTTTGTTCTCTGTAGTTGAGAGTCTGTTTTTTGTTTTGTTTTGTTCATTTGTTTCTTAAATTTCACATATGACTGAAATCATACAATATTTGTCTTTTTTTAACTGACTTATTTCTGTTACCGTTATACTCTTTAGATCCATCCATGTTGTTGAAAATGGCAAGACTTCGTTCTTTTTATGGCTGAATAATATTCCTGTGTGTATTGTGTGTGGGTACACCATATCTTCTTTATCCATTCATCTATGGATGGACACTTGGGCTGCTTCCATGATTTGGCTATTGTAAATAGTGCTCCAGTACACATATGGGTGCACATAGCCTTTCAAATTAGTGTTTTCATATTCCTTGGGTAAATACTCAGCGGTACAATTACTGGGTCATATGATAGCTCTATTTGTAATTTTTGGAGGAACCTCCATACTGTTTTCCACAGTAGCTGCACCAGTTTATATTCCCACCAACAGTATATCAGTACATGAGTGTTCCCTTTTCTCCACGTCCCTGCCAGCACTTGTTGTTTCTTGTGTTTTTGATTTTAGCCATTCTGACAGGTGTGAGGTCATAGCTCATTGTGGTTTTGATTTACATTTCCCTGATGGTGAGTGATGTTGAACATCTTTTCATTGTGTCTGCTAACCCATCTGCATGTCTTAATTGGAGAAAAGTCTGTTCATATCTTCTGCCCATATTTTAATCAGATTATTTGTGTTTTCCTGGTGTTGAGCTGTATAAATTCTTTATATATTTTGGATAGTAACCCTTTTTTGAATATGTTATTTGAAAATATGTTTTACCATTCAGTAGGTTGTCTTTTTGTTTTCTTGCCTGTTTCCTTTGCTGTGCAGAAGTTTTTATTTTGACACAGTTCCAGTAGTCTCTTTTGGCTTGTTTTTCCTTGCCTCAGGAGATATTTCTAGAAAAATGTTACAGCTGATGTCAGAGAAATTACTACCTGTGCTCTCTTCTAGGATTTGTATGGTCATAGGTCTCACTTTTAGGCCTTTAGTCCATTTTGAGTTTACTTTTGTGTATAGTATATGAAAGTGGTCCAGTTTCATTCTTTTGCATGCAGCTGCCCAATTTTCCCAAAACCATTTGTTGAAGAGGCTGTCATTTTCCCATTGCATGTTCTTGCCTCCTTTGTCAAAGACTAATGGACTATATAATCACAGGTTTATTTCTGGGCTTTCTGTTCTGTTCTATTGATCTATGTGTCTTTTTTTTTGTGCTGGTACCTTACTGTGTTGATGACTACAGCTTTGTAATATAACTTGAAGTCTGAAATTGTGATATCTCCAGCGTTGCTTTTCTTTTTCAAGATTGCTTTGGCTATTCAGGTCTTTTGTGGTCCCATACAAATTTTAGAATTGTTTGTTCTAGTTCTGTGAAAAATTCTGTTGGCATTTTGATAGGAATTGCATTAAATGTGTAGATTGCTCTGGGTAGTATGGATCTTTTAACAATATTAATTCCAAACCATGAGCATGGAATGTCTTTCCATTTATTCATGTCCTCTTCAATTTTTTTTATTAATGTTTTATCATTTTCAGAGTACAGGTCTTTTACCTCTTGCTTAAGTTTATTTCTAGCTATTTTATTATTTTTGGTATAATTCAAATTAGATTATTTTCTAAATTTCTCTTTTTGGTACTTTATTGTTAGTATATAGAAATGCAATGGGTTTCTGTATATTGATTTTGTATCCTGTGACCTTACTGAACTCATTTATCAGTTCTGGTAGTTTTTTGGTGGAGTATTTAGGGTTTTCTATATAAAATCTCATGTCCTCCTATGTGCAAATAGTGACAATTTTACTTCTTCCTGACCAGTTTGGATGCCTTTTATTTCTTTTTCTTGTCTGATTGCCATGGCTAAGACTTCTAGTACTGCATTGAATAAAAGTGGTGAAAGTAGACATCCTTGTCTTTTTCTTGATCTCGGGGGAGAAGCTCTCAGTTTTTCCCCATTTGAGTATGATGCTAGCTGTAGGGTTTTCATATATGGCCTTTATTATATTGAGGTATTTTCTCTCTAAACCTACTTTGTTGAGCGTTTTTACCATGAATGTATATTGTGCTTTGTCAGATGCTTTTTTTCTACATCTGTTGAAATGACAATAGAGTCTTTATCCTTTCTCTTGTTGATGTAATTTTCTTTTAGCCACTTTCTACTGGATTAGGTAAAGGTGGTTTGTGAATTTTCTTTAGATCATTAATGTATTTAGATAAGAATCTTTATTTTCATCTATATGGACAGTAAAAAGCTTAGTTTACTCTTATTCTAGAACAGGCTTATGTTTTCCAGATCTGAATGTCATGAAAATAGTAGCATTTTAATTTTTTTTATTGGTTTAATAGGTCACTTTAGACAATTGTGTCGAAGTTGGTCGGATTGCCAACACCTACAATCTTACAGAAGTGGATAAATACGTCAACAGTTTTGTTTTGAAGAATTTTCCTGCATTGCTGAGCACCGGGGAGTTCTTAAAACTCCCTTTTGAGCGTCTTGCCTTTGTGCTTTCCAGTAATAGCCTTAAGCACTGCACTGAACTTGAGCTCTTTAAGGCTACCTGTCGCTGGCTACGTCTAGAAGAGCCTCGGATGGACTTTGCTGCAAAACTAATGAAGAACATACGATTTCCACTGATGACACCACAGGAGCTCATTAATTATGTGCAAACCGTGGATTTCATGAGAACTGACAATACTTGTGTGAATCTCCTTTTGGAAGCCAGCAATTACCAAATGATGCCATATATGCAACCAGTGATGCAGTCAGACAGGACTGCCATTCGGTCTGACACCACTCATTTGGTCACACTAGGAGGAGTTCTGAGGCAGCAGCTAGTTGTCAGCAAGGAATTGCGCATGTATGATGAAAAGGCCCATGAATGGAAATCGTTAGCCCCCATGGATGCTCCAAGGTACCAGCATGGCATTGCTGTCATTGGAAATTTCCTCTATGTCGTTGGTGGACAGAGTAATTATGACACAAAAGGAAAAACAGCAGTTGATACAGTCTTCAGATTTGATCCTCGATACAATAAATGGATGCAAGTTGCATCTTTAAATGAAAAGCGCACCTTCTTCCACCTAAGTGCCCTCAAAGGATATCTGTATGCAGTTGGTGGGCGAAATGCAGCTGGTGAACTGCGTAAGTGTTTGCATTTATGTTAAGCATAGAGACTAATTTCTTTACCCAAAAATTCTCATTAAATCATAAAATAAGCAGTTCTGTAAAATTAAAGACAAAAAATGTAGCTAGGGTTTCATTTAAACTGTTTTTCTTAGGAAATATCAGAGACAATCTGTATGCCTAATCCGGATTTATATTGTTGGCCAGAGTACAAATTATATCTTAGGAATATATCAGTATGTTGCAGAGTATTTTATTTGGCAGTATATATGGTTTTCATCTTGACAGTGTAACTACAAAGTATATTCTGCTAATTTAAATTCTAATAGCGTCTCGGACAGAAGTTTGGCATGTTTTCTTATTTTCCATTTTTAAAAGCCCACATAATATTTTACTGTACAGGTTAAAATTCTTCTTTACAGAGGACTATTATTGTTTCTTCTTTTACATAATCTGTTACCCTTTCTTAGACCACATAGTAAGATAATTTTCTTTGTCAATTAAATATACAAAGTTCAATATTACCCAAACTTTATTTACTGTGAGTAATATGACCTATGACTGTTAGTTTTAAAAATCATTCTCTCTTGGGGTGCCTGGGTGGCTCAGTCAGTTAAATGTCCAACTCTTGACTTCAGCTTAGGTCATGATCTCAGGGTCATGAGATTGAGCCCTGCATCAGGCTCCATGCTCAGCATGGAGTCTGCTGTCCTGCTTCCTCTGGTCTTCCCCCCAGTCATGCACTCTTTCACTCTCTCTCATATAAATACATACATACATAAAATTTAAAAAAATCATTCTCTCTTAATAAAATACCAGTTTTCTTCACTATAAACTGATCTGGTAAGCTTTATTAGATATATTTTTTTTGTCCCCCTAATCTAAGTTTGGTCACAAGTACAGTTAACATAGAACAGTACTTTGGCTATGTAAGTTAACATTAATCTTGTTATTTAAGATGAAATTAGAATAAGATAACTGTCCAAAAAGAAATCTTAAAGACCATATTTTCTGTTATGCCTTACATATCTGTCATCACCATCATCGTTTGGCTCTTTTTTTCACCCTCTTTTATTCTGTGATGAATAGAATCCCTGTAGTTGGCCAGTATTTCAGGCTCTGTAATGCTGGGGAAGTGGAAAATATTGGCATTGGCTCTGAACAAATTCAGAGTAATTATCAGAATCTTTTTCTTGGTAGCTTAATGGATTTAAGAACAAGCTATTTATTGGAGGCAAAAAGAACTGCTCTCAGCTCTTATACTTTCCAGCTTATCAAGCCCTTTCTCATTAGTGATGTCTTAATGTTACTGATCTTTCTAAAAAAAGATTATTTATTTGAGAGAGAGAGAGCACACAAGTGGGGGAGAAACAGAGGGAGAAGGAGAAGCAGACTCCTCACTGAGCAGGGATCCCGATGCAGGGCTCGATCCCAGGGCCATGGGATCATGACTTGAGCCAGTGGCAGCCACCTAATCGACTGAGCCCCCCAGGTGCCCCTAATAATCAGACTTGTAAAAGCATTGGAGACATCAGTACCCTTAGTGTAGAATTGTCATTTCAGGTCTCCTCAGGCAACCCACACATTATTTTCATGACGTTATACTATTTTAAATTGATGGTGTCTGGAAATGTTCAGAAGCTGCAACTAGTGACGCGATGCCTTTTTAGTAAAACTAGTCGTATAAGATAATCTTTAAAGTTTACAAATTATAGGTCATCAATCCTGGCAGTGGTCATTTCAGAACTTCTTTACTCAAGGGAGATAGCTCCAGGTTTTCAGTCAATGCTGGCTTATTGATGCTATCACCGCTGTTAATATACAGTTTTCAATATATCATTCCTACTATTAATTAGGCCCTATTCTTCTGAGAATTTAGAATCTTCAAGCCAAGGAGAGTCATTACATAAAATCAAGAAGCTAGAGGCTTCCTTTTTCTGGGCTCTTGCCATGTTATACTCATTTGGGACCAAGAAGTAGACTACCCCATTGGGCATGTGGCTGCCTTCCTTGCTCATGACCTTCAGAAATCACACCCTCCATCTCATATTAAAAATAGTCTTCTGTGTTTCAGTTTGAAAGTAAAACAAGAGAGGTATGCTTTTCATGAGCTCTTTCTAATTCATAATAACTGTTTGATTAAATTTCAGGTTTAAAAATCACAATGTCCCAGAGTTTAAATCTAAGGATAATGATTTAAATATTCTAAAAAAGGGACGCCTGGTGGCTCAGTGGTTGAGCCTCTGCCTTTGGCTGAGGACGTGATCCCACGGTCCGGAGATTGAGTCCCACATAGGGCTCCCCGCATGGAGCCTGCTTCTCCCTTTGCCTATGTCTCTGCTTCTCTCTGTGTCTCTCATGAATAAATAAATAAAATCTTTAAAATAAATTTCTAAAATAAATATTTTTTTCTCTGTCATGAATAAATAAATCTTTAAAATAAATTTCTAAAATAAATTTCTAAAAATTATTACGCCTCTAGATGGTAAATATTGGCCCATTTTTATCTAAATTTGTAAACTGCATGTTTCACAAATACATAGATGATTGTAATATAAACAGAAACCTTCGATACCAAGAAATAACTCTAATTCCATTTAAAGGACAACGACATTTCTTTCCCTTTGAAATGATCTTCTATAATATATAAGTAAGTACACTTTTATAGAAAATGATGTTTGCCTTAATATCACCGTAGCCAGCAAAGCCAGTCTGTAGTAAATGGTTTAAATTAAAATATATTGGAAGGTTTTTTGTTGTTGTTTTGTTTTTGTTTTTGTTTTTAATAAAATCAGTTGATTGGCTTAAGTGCACTGAAATCTTAGATCTTAATTGCAAGAGAACCTTTAGGCCACCCCACCTCCTTTAAGTTTCTCTTATTTTAGACCTACTTGGGAGCAAGAAGTAGACTGTTTTATCTTGTCACATACTGTATTGTTGACTTCTTCTGAATTCTTTATTAAGAGTATTTTTCTTTGTATATGTGTTACTTACCCTTTCCAGTTCTCTCCGACCCATGGTTTTTGCAGAATGGCAGATTTGGGTCCTAAAGAGACTCTTGCTTATATTTCTGAATGTTTCAGCCAGAGGCTGGGCTTTTAACATTTCTCCTGCTCCGTAAGCGTTTTTTTCACGGGAACGTTCTCTATACACACACAAGAACATCTGTTATAGTAATTTAACATTCCCATCTTAACTGATTACATTGCCATGTTAATATGCCTGTGTAAATAGAGAAGGGGGTAGGAGTGGGTGGCAAGCAAACGAGTATCGATGGGAGAGTTGTTTAACAATTTAATATATTTGAGGCACCTGGCTGGCTCAGTTGGGAGAGGCTATGACTCTGGATCTTCGGGTTGTAAGTTCAAGCCCCATGTGTAGAGATGGGTGTAGAGATGACTTAAAAGTAAAATCTTGTTCTTTTTAAAAAAATTCAGTAGGGTCATAAGTACCAGTATATTATTTATTCTTTATATACACGATGACCATTTCCTATATGTAATTTTGAAAAGGAAACAGTGTCAGCATTTGCAAGACATTTTAGATCGTTTTAATGCATTGGGCCTTTTAAAATCCCTTCATGGAGTGTGTATGGATGGTCCTAAGACCATAGCGCATCAAAGAGATAATACTAATGTGTGTGTGAGCCTGGTATATTGCTGAAATAGAATTCCTTAGAAATGCTTCTCTCCTTTGACACCAGGTACAATTGGAAGGTATGCGAAGCTTAGAGGAACTGTCACTTAAGTGAAAGGAAGAGTCAGTTATTTCTGGCATTTTTCAAACTTCTGTCATTTAAGACATCGATCTTCCATTGAGGTTTTCTATATTGAAGAGAAATATGACAGCTCAGATAGCTTTTATTTCTGTTAAATATTAATAAGTCCAGCTTTCAAATAATGAAATAATTTATAGAAAATATATTAGATTTTTTTCAAATAAATGCAATAAAATTACCAAAATTTATCAAATGCCTTCATATCCCTTAATGGACTTGCAGTTTTCTTCATTAAACAACACATCACCAGTAGACACTTTAAGATTCTAGAGATCATAGTCCCTCTGTGGGAGCCATCATCATTCCAGTGATGATTCAGGGTTCATCTCGTTCATAATCTCAGAAAGAACAAGTAAGTTCCATATCATCTCTTGGGACCAATTCTGGACTCCAGTATAATCACCTGAGAAAATAGGAATCTTTAGTGATTTATATCAACTAAGCAACCTATATGTAATTCTTAAATTGGAGAGGGTCTCTAAATTGCCTGCAACCAGATTACTGAAGAGGATTCTCTAGAATAAGGGTCAGTGAAATTCTGTTAAGGGCCAGAAAGTCAATATTTTCAGCTTTGTAGGCCATAGGATCTTATCACAGCTAATTACCTCTGCTGTTATATTGCAAAAGCAACCATAGACAGTTTATGAATGGGTGAGGCTGTATCCCAATAAAGCTTCCTATATGAACACTAGCATTTGAATTCCATGATTTTCACATGTCACAAAACGTATTTCCTTTGATTTTTTCCCCAACTCCTTAAAAAGGTAAAAGCTATTCATATTTTTATCTGTGGGGCATACAAAAGCAGGAAACATGCTGGATTTGCCTTACAGGCCATAACTGGCCTGACTCTATTCTAGACTTTCCTAGTTAGTTCATTACCATGCCCAACCCGTCATAGACCATTATGGAACCACTGCTTTGTCCCCTGCATCATCCCTTGCCTCCCCCTTCTCTGCCCCTGCATCAAGGTTGTTGGCACAACCCTATATCCCACTGCCTTGTGAACATCGAAAATAAGAGCATGTATGTGTGTATATACTTTTAATCAGATGTATTCTATTTTAAAACTAAATACTATTGATTTTGCTGAGAACAACAGCAATTCTTCATGGCGACAGTCTAGAGGTTGACAGTAAATATTAAATGATAGGAAAAGCTAAAGGAAATGGATTATTTAGCTGGAAGAAGAAAAGTTGAAGGATGATGAATTATTACATAGTTATTATATTATTGGTGGTTAATAGCAATCTTAAACTTAGGTTACTCCTGTATGAGAAAATATAGATGGATACTTAAAACCCCTATTAGGGGAAAAATGCAATTAATTCACTGACAGGAGAACAGCATTATCTCTCTACATGGGAAAATTTTAATAATCATAAAGAATGAATAGCTATTCAAGTGCTAGCTCCAGTCTGAAAAGAATAAGAAGAAACTAATGGAAACTCCATCAGAATAGATTGAATTAGACATAAGGAAAGACTGTTACCCTCTAGAAATTTCAAAGTTCAAGGCAGAATTTTTCATTAAGGAAAGCATAGAACTATAGTAAAACCTGTCTTTGCCATCAAATAGGTGGAAAAGATGATCTCTGGAAGTCTTTTTAAACCCTTTCACTGATAGGATGTGTGATTAGACTACTTTTCTTTAACGGCTAAAACCCTACCATTAATTACTTTGCTGATGCCAAGTACTAATCAATATACTAGATCCTCTGTAAGTGGAGAAAGAGAGAGAATAATGTACATTCAGTAGGATTTTGCTTGTCAATTAAGTGAAAGTCATGCTAAAGGCAAATGGAAATGAACATTAGAGAAGATGTCCAGTGGCTACAAATAGCCAAAACCAGTATTGTAGTAATCAGTTTTAGCTTGTCATGAATTGTGGCAATAACTCTTGTTTGGGGGGAAAGATTTTGCAGGATCTGGCTACTTAATGGAAGGATTTAGAAGAAATAGCGTTGGGGAAAAAAAGAAGAAGAAGAAATAGAGTTGGTAAGGGTCCAGGCTTAAAGCAATGAACAAAACTAACAAGAGAGTAGATTGAAATGAGAACATAAAAAGCCTTAGAAATAAGCCTGAAAATGTAAAGCTCACATCAGTGCAAAATGCAATCAGCAAAGGGATATGAGAAGTGGTTTAATGTAGGGGTTGTTAGGAGGGAAATAAGTACCGCACATAGTCAATTTGATGAAGAAATGAAATTATTGACTAGAGTAAAAAGAATAATTTTTTCTCCCTAGTTTTGCCTGTTCCCACATTATTTTTTTTAATAAGAAATCTTGTTCAAAGGATGATTCATCAGTTAGGTATTCCAATGGCTTGATCAAATGGCCCCCACTCAGTAGATTTCTGCTTCCATTCCATTGCCTTGAACTGTATCATATGGTCAACTCCAACTTCAAGGGAACCTGCTCATTTTAATTTTCAGTTTATCACAGTGCTTCCATGAGCAGTGTTATGGTTCTGTTCATAAGACAAAAGCAGGGTCAGGACAAGAAAATAGGTTACCAACTGACAGCCTCTGTAGTAAACAGTATGAACTTTTCAAGTCTACCCAGACTTTGTGTGAGGTTTCTTTTTTAAAGTTTTATTTAAGTAATCTCTATAGTCGACACGTGGCTTGAACTTGTGACCCCAAGATCAAGACTCACGTGCTCTTCTGACTGAGCCAGCCCTAGACTTTATGTTTTTGACCAGAATAGTTGTAACAGCCCTTTTTCTTTCTGCCTTTTATGAAGGGTTACATTTTCTGTCTGTTGGAACTGTCACTGTTCTATTCTTGAGGTTATAGCAGATTGATATTTAAATAAATTGAGGTCACTTCTCCAGAACACTTTGTGTTAAATATGATAAATTTATTACTGAAAGGAAGTACCCCTAATAAAAATCTTAACTTCATATTATGCTGCCAATCATCTTCTGGTAGGAGCATTGCTGGCTATAATATATTGGATATGTACACACTATTGGCTTTAATGTAGAAATGTAGAAAAATTGTCAATGTTGTGTAGTCTGGATATGAAATAAAGCAGGAGGCGGCCAGAACATATGCCAGGCAGTGTGCATATATGTTCATTCTCAACTTCAGATTTTGCTTCCTATCTATTAACCTTTGTTTCCTAGATGGTAGATTAGCATGGGGGCCTTGAACTGACTTTTCTTCTTTCTTAGGATTTTTTTCATCTTCCCACAAATTTAGAACAAGGAAATGGGAGAAATGTCAAATGATAAAAATGTAACAAGATCCTTGAAGAAAAGTCCTAGCAATTTCTGCAGTGACAGAAATATGTTAGATTATTACATAAGTATCTAGTCTAATGTAAAATTAATGGTTCATTTTAGTAATATAATCTCAGTAAGTAAAAAAAATAAAGAGACCCCTAAAGTAAAAAAATAAAGAGATCTCATACCTGTATTAGATATGATTCAGTTGTTTGAATATTATTATTCTACCTAAAAGGAAAAATAACTCATTGCTAAATTTGAAATTATAAATAATTTTCTTGTCTGTTTTTTTCCCCCTTAAACAACAGCCACAGTAGAGTGTTACAATCCAAGAACAAACGAGTGGACCTACGTTGCCAAAATGAGTGAACCCCACTATGGCCATGCTGGGACTGTGTATGGAGGAGTAATGTATATTTCAGGTAAACAATCATAATGCAGATAAAATTAATATAATACATAGACTTTTAACTATGTCACCATCTTTCCATACAGCGTTAGAAAAATAATCCTGAAGAAAGGATAATCAAAATAAAATTTGTGGTGATTTTAGAACAGATATCATATGTGTGCATTTGCATATGGATGCCTTTGTGTATTCTATAAGTTCATAAGACGAGCAGCAAACCAGTCGTGCTGTGAATACAAAGCTTGGAAGAAACTGGAAAGCATTCAGCTTCTCCAGTTTGCCTTTCATTTCCCATACTCTGTGCTCTAATAAACCCTGTACTCTAACAGGCCCCGTTCATAGTCTCTGTCACGACACTTAATTCATTTTGATTTTACATTTAGCTAAACTCTATGAGGAAATATATCACAATATAACATATAGACGCTACTGTGCATAAACTTGCTTCTGATATACATATAATGCATAATAATGTTCATGCTCTCATTTAGTGCAACCAATAATATGTGTTTCCCTTTTCCTCAGCATTATCAGGGGATTCTACTGTGTGTCCTTGCAAGAATAATTCTGTGCTGATTACTTATATGTGGCTACATGCACGTATATTTTTCTGATAACAGATTCTAAAATGGCTACAGTTTGTCCTAATAGCAACTTTCATTCTCAAACTGTTGGTGTTGAAAGCATCCTTATGTCCCATTTAGAAAGCAGTCTCATTCTAATGTGGTACCTCTGGTATTGACATTTTGCTTTGTCAGGCAGCTTCTTCTCATTTGGCCCTGACATCATCTACTTTTGACACTTTTCCCCCCCTTCTGAGAGCCTGCCAGTGCCAGGCCAGCCGTTACATTATTAGAGAATAGAGAGGCATTAAGGTGACACTTGTGGTCTGAGTCTCCGAATGCTGCTGCCTTATGAAATCTGTAATCAAGACGGATCAGTGAAAGGCCTGGAGTGTGTGATTGACAGGTTTGGGGTGTTAAATTTATGAGCAACTACAGGATGTCTTATATTGAAAGAGCCACCCAGGAAATCATATGCTCTACTAATCAATGATTTACACCCTCTACCTATTTTATGTGTGTAGATGCCATGCCATTATAATGAAAGCTCCAAATCCTCTGGAAAAAAAATGACATGAAATTGTTCTAGAGGCGCTTTGGCATAGCTAACATATATTTCATAAATGACCTCCCCAATCAAGAATAGGATAGGACCACAGCTGAAAGTAAATAATACTTTTGCATTTTTATTATAGTCTGTTTCCCTCATGCCTATTGTCATTCTTTAGGAGGAATCACTCATGACACTTTCCAAAAGGAGCTGATGTGCTTTGACCCTGATACTGACAAATGGATCCAGAAGGCACCGATGACCACCGTCAGAGGTCTGCACTGCATGTGTACGGTGGGAGAGAGGCTCTATGTCATTGGTGGTAATCACTTCCGAGGAACAAGTGATTATGATGATGTCCTGAGCTGTGAATACTACTCACCTATTCTTGACCAGTGGACCCCAATTGCTGCCATGTTAAGGGGGCAGAGTGATGTTGGGGTTGCCGTCTTTGAAAACAAAATCTATGTGGTTGGGGGATACTCCTGGAATAATCGCTGTATGGTGGAGATAGTGCAGAAATATGACCCAGATAAAGATGAGTGGCATAAGGTTTTCGATCTGCCTGAGTCCCTTGGTGGCATCCGAGCTTGTACGCTCACGGTTTTTCCACCCGAAGAAACCACACCATCACCTTCTAGAGAATCCCCTCTTTCTGCACCTTAAGATCATCCCTCCAACTAAGATGCTGTAGTCCTATCTTTGCAGTGTGTCATGAATTCTCTTCTTTTGCCCCCCCTTTAGTAGTGTATGTTAGGATTAGCCTCCAGTAATTGATTCAGATATTGGGGAAAAAAAGACAACATTGATGTTATTGTGCTGTTTGTTTGGCTTAGAGTGTTTATAAAGTGGTAACAAAACCATTCTGGAAATGTATCCCATTGAAGCTGATGTTTAACATCAAGATAGTGTCTATAAAATGTTTCTTCAGTACTTTTTTGATGCTGTGTATTGGGTGTATGGTATTTGTCATCTTACATTAGAAAGCCCAATAAACCAATGCAAAGGTGGATTATAGTAAATGTACGACTGTGCTAACTAGGCTTCAAAGTAAAAAGTTTTCCTTTCATCTTTGACTGTGAGATGTCAAAGGGAGGCAGCTTGCTCCAACAGGAAACAATAGACAAAAGGTTGCCAACTCGCATGAGCTACCTCCCTCTTTTCATAAAGTATTTTTGACATATCTGTCAACCCACCTGTCTGTGTGGGTGCATTGAAAACATAGGAAGTTTCTTAGACACACAGGAGAAATAACTGAAATTCACCAATATTAGTTAAAAAAACAGCATGACCCCTCTACTTATACACAACGGTTTGGGGTTTCTAAAGAGTGTATAAATAAACACACATACATATATCAAATACAAAATTTTAAAAATTGAATGGCACATCAGATAAAAGTGAAAAATCTTTTTAAATTTCTACCAAAAAAGCAGCTTCTGTTAGAATGGGAATTCAGTATGCACATACTAAATGCGCACGTGGAGAATCATACTGAATTTAGGTGGATAAGGGCTAGAAATTTTGAGCAACTAAATTTGTCATTTGACCAAATTTTTCCTTCCAAAACTGTAATCTACACCTTCTCCTTTGCTGTTGAGGTAACTTACATATTATATGTGTTCTGTATACTCTCAATTCATAAGGTTATCTAGCACAAAGTATAGCAGCTTCACCTGGTGAGCTGCTTTTGCTCAGTGATTTCAACTTCCATGTTTTATCTCTTTTTGTTCAATAAAAAACATTTAATGTCATTTTGGTCTGAGGCATCCCATTATTGTCTGATTTGACTTTCATCTATTTTTTTTTTTATTTGGTTGGGGAAGGGATGGCAAGATTCAAGTGATGGGAACTGAGAGCACTGAACAGTTTGGATTAATATTACTGACTTTTATTCAAGGAAAAAAATAAGTTGGCTCCAACCTCATTGGTCAAAACTCAGTGGTTATATTTGCAGAATTAATTCATCAAAGATGCTGATCGGCCCTTCTTCATCCCCACAGAACAGCCAGACATGTCTAAACTGTAAGAGCAGTTAGGTTTTCTTTTAAAGATTTTATTTATTTGACAGAGCAAGACAGAGTGAGAGAGAAGGAGCCAAGGGGTGGTGGGGGATGGGTGAGCAGAGGGAGAGAGAGAGAGAAGTAGACTCCTTGCTGAGCGGGGAGCCTGAGTGGGGTTTGATCTAGGCCCCTGGGATCATGACCCGAGCTGAAGGCAAATGCTTAACCCACTGAACCACCCAGGTGCCCCAGAGTAGTTAAACTTCTGAAGTCAGGGGTGACTGGGTGGCTTAGTCAGTTGGGTGTGTGCCTTCAGCTCAGGTCATGATCTCCGGGTCCTGGGATCCAGCCCCGTGTCAGCCTCCCTGCTCAGTGGGGAGACTGCTTCTCCCTCTCCCTCTGTCCCTCCCCCTGCTTTTGTTCTTTCTCTGTCTCTAATAAATAATATCTTTAAAAAAATAAATAAATTTCTGAGGTCAGTTTCCCTAATCTTCAAGACTCATCAGCGTCTGAGCCAAGGCAGATGCTCAATCACTGAGCCACCCAGGCGTCTCACAAGGGCTTTCTCCGGTTCTTGATCTCCTTGCAAAAGGAGTTCTAAAATGCTATTAAACCTCATAAGGTTCATAATTTTCCTTCTTGGTCGACACTGGTAGGGTGGGAAAGATTATGAGAAGATATTGTGTAAAATGACCAAAGAGATTGGTTCTTGACCTAGGATTATAAAGGAATAATGTTTGGGGGAAAAGATTGAGGGTTTTATTAGGGTTGTATGCATGATCCTTCTTACTTTATCTGCAAATGACCAGATTAAAGTCTGAACCAAAAATTCTGAGTTATTCCCAAGCAACTAGAGCGTCACCAGATTTCTTCACCAGTGAGGAATTAGCAGTGCAGATGTCACCACCTCTGTCTCGAGTTAAACATAACGAAGAAAGCAATTCTTCCACCAGTGGTAATTTGAGTGTTGGGTGAAGCCTGGTACAAATTTGAAGGACCCCCTTCATCAAGATCAGCCTTACCTCCAAGCCGCGCTGGTCAAGTGACTTTAGGTCTGTGCTCCTGGGCAGAGCCCATTCAGCCATTTGCACGTGGTTAACACGTGCCTAACAACGGGGACGTGTACAGGACAGGTTCACGGGGCCCAGAGCGGGCGTTCCTGGTCAGCTGGCTCGCCTCGAAACAGCAGTGGTTCTTTGCGTCTTGTCGCCTCTAATGCCTCTCCTGTTGGTCAGAAGCAGAATGGAGCCTGGAGCCTGGCAGGTGTGGGGGCGGTAGGGGTCAGGCGTGAAAGAGGCGTAGGTCACTTCTACCCGCACTAGCCTGGCCGGAAGTCGGCCCCGCGATCACCTACAAACACAAAGAGGTCAAGGAAGGGCAGAGGGTCAGGGACCTATTGGCAGTTCGGCGCTGGGAACAATGCAAAGCGCACACAGTTCTGTCTGACAGCTTACCTTTTCTGCATCCATGCCATATGTTACTTGGAGTAGCAATTAATGTCACACGCTGATAGTATTAAACAGTTCCAACAGCTGGTAAATGATTACACATTTTCCTTCACAATGAATTAACTATTTGTCTTTATGAAAAACATCTGCCAGTCATTGCTTGGCTTTATAAACATTTCTCACCCTTGCCTTTCTCAGGTTCTTTTTCTTAAAAGATTTTATTTATTTAATTCATGAGAGACACACAGAGGCAGAGGCAGGCTCCCCATGGGGAGCCCAATGCGAGACTCGATCCCAGGATCCCTAGATCACGACCTGAGCCAAGGCAGACGCTCAATCACTGAGCCACCCAGGCGTCTCACAAGGGCTTTCTCCGGTTCTTGATCTCCTTGCAAAAGGAGTTCTAAAATGCTATTAAACCTCATAAGGTTCATAATTTTCCTTCTTGGTCGACACTGGTAGGGTGGGAAAGATGAATTAAAAAATCGACTTTGCCTGTTTCTAGAATTAAAAAAAAATTCATCTGATAATCAGGTTTTGCTCTGAAAAGTAAAATTATGACCTGAAACTATTTCCTGCCTAATATTACTGTAGGGACTTGGGAAAATATATAGGTATGTAATGTTTCTTCACAGGTTGCTAAAATAATTCCTTCACCCTGAGAGGGTGCTCCACAGGGCAGTTAAGTGGTGTTTTATTTAATTACTTCGCCCATGTGACCTTTTCTCCCCACCCCCATTTCAAAGGCTTTTGTGTTCCCCACACCCCACCCCCCCAAAACATGAGCAGACTTTCCTGGGTGGAAAGTTGGCACTGCCTCTAATTTCATTCGTGGCTCTTGTGCCTTTCTTTTGTTTTTCATTTTCAGACTGCCAAACCTCAGGTTTAGCTCCTTCCACATCAGATATCTCTTTGGCTAGGCAAGGAGGAAAATAAATGCGAAGCAAGTTCACGAGGATTAAGGGAATTTTAAATTGGTCAATAATGCCCTATTTAAAAAGTCTTTTGGTAATTATAACATGCAAAATATAGACAAATTGGAAAATACAGGAAGGAAGAGAAATACCTATTTATCTCCCCCATGTCAGGATAACTACAGCTAAATATGAGGATATTGTTTTTTGCACAATTATCATTTAAAATCAGAGTAAATAGGGACACCCTACTGGCTCAGTCCCTAGAGCATGTGACTCGATCTTGGGATTGTGAGTTCAAGCTCCATGTTGGCTGTAGAGATTACCTAAAAGAATAAAATCTTTAAAAACCCAGCCCAAGATAAATCACTTATTTAAAAAATTTATGCACCATATGTTTTTTGATATAAACTAATACACATTTTGACACAAAATATGTTGATATAGCAATGCGTGAATTTCTGATACAAAATGTATCAATGCAATATTTAGAATAAGATTTTCTTAACCCCTCTATTTTTGTTTTTAAGATTTTATTTATTTGAGAGAGAGAGCGCACAAGCAGGGGGAGTGGCAGAGAGAGAAGGAGAAGCAGGTTCCCTACTGATCAGGGAGCCTGATGCAGGGCTCCATGGATCCCAGGACCGGGATCATGACCTGAGCCGAAGGCAGACACTTAACCAACTGAGCCACCCAGGTGCCTCACTAAACCCCTCTGTTAAGTGAAGTATAACTACTAGGCGATGTTTTGGGCTTTTGAAAGTTTAAAAATACTGAAACATCAATGTCAAATCAGGTGTTTGCATAATTAATAGTGATCTGGACATTGAAAATACTTAATCAGTGAGTCTAAGTAATTTGTATGATTCAGAACTCAAAGTGAATATTTCATTCTCTATTTAAATCTAGTGTTCTGGACAACCCGGTGCCTCAGCGGTTTAGTGCCGCCTTTGGCCCAGGGCATGATCCTGGAGTCCTGGGATCGAGTCCTACATCGGGCTCCCTGCATGGAGCCTGCTTCTCCCTCTGCCTGTGTCTCTGCCTCCCTCTCTCCGTTTTGCCGGTAGTGTTTCTGTTCACATCCAGGGCGAGAGGAAATCTCCCTCGACTGTGGAATTTAAATCCTTGAGTTGGAGGGAGCCAGCTCGAGACATATAACTGCCCCTGGACCAGTTGATATGCCATGCATGGATTGGCTTAGATTAATGATCTGATGTGAAATTGTTGTTGGGGAATTAACCATAATACCCTCCTCACTCCAGAAGAACAAGAGGGGAACACGGAGAGTGAAATGTAGCTAATTGGATTTACTTGGTTCAATTTGTCCATAATGAGCTTTTTCTAGATGCGGATTTTTTGAAGTCCGGGTCACACCCAATTAGTGCAGAAGTTCTCAAGGTGTGGTCTAGGCCTCTGGTGTCCCTGAAACCCTCTCAGAGAGCTCACAAGGTCAAAACTGTGGTCAACAGAATCCTGACACATCGTTCCCCCATTCCACTCTCGTTCTCTCCCGAGTGGACACTGAGTTTCCAGAGGGTCAAGGACACGTGATGATGCCATTGCTAGGCCACAGGGGATGGGGGATGACTTTGTGTGTTCTAGTGTTAAAAAAAAACCCTCATTCTTCATTTCTAATACAGTAAGTATCAATAGATAGAACGCACAGAAACAAAGCCTCTTTGGCGTCCTCAAAAAATCTTAACAGTGTACAGGAGGAGTCCTGAGACAGAAACGTTTGAGAGCTGCCATATTAGTTCTAAAATCAATTTTAGCAACAGTTGTCACAGAAATGCAATAAAAAATGGAGTGAACCGTATGTCATAATTGCAAGGGTTTGGGGGCTATTTCTTTTGACTGATATGCATATCCGTATTTGACTACTGTGTGCACACACATGGTAATCAAAAGAAAAATTCGCAAAACAATACTCATGCATGTATGTGTGTGTGCATGTGGTTATGACATAAATGCAACGTAGCAATGTGGGACCCGATCAGGAGGGGTTGCAAGGGCTGCTCACTGGCCCGCCTGCGCTCCACGGGGAAGGCCCTCCTAGCACTATCGCGGAGGACTAAAGAACTCCCAACAAAACGGTAGTCGTGGTAGCCGTTCATAAATCGGGAATGGAACAGGGGCCTGAATGCAAGCCAAAGGAACCGAACTCTGGCCCGCTTGGCTTAGAAAGGACAAAGTCCTAGACCCATAGTGGGGCGCATCGGAGAAGCAGAGCCAGGGCAGGGCTGCCGCCGGACGAGGAGAGCAAGGGGAGGCCCTCCTGCTGGGCTGCTCCCCGCCTGTGATTCCGCGTCCCAGCTGCCCGTCGCCCCAGGATCGGCCTCGCCACCTCCTTCTGCAGACGGCTTCTTTGACACGGCAGCTCCCACGGCGGGGCGGGGGAGGGGGGGAATACCTCCCTCCCCCCCGTGGTCAGTGTCAAAGGCCTCTGGAGGCGCAGTAACAGGCCAGGTTTAGATCCCACGCTTCCCGGGGCCTTACCACGCAAGGGCCTCCGAGCTGAGACGCAGGTCAGAACTCGGTCCCTACAAAGGGACATGGAAACTACTGTGAGCCAAGCCGGCCCCCAAATCCCGGTGGGCACAGACAGCAGGGCCAAGCCACACGGCGACCGGGCTGAGGTGCGAAGAACAACGCGTGTATTTGCCGATCGGGGGGTCAAGGGTTTCTAAAGAGCTCCCCGAGTTCGTCAGAAGAGCCGATCCCCGCTCGGGACCGAGGGGCCCTCCCGGCGGCCACCTCCCCGCACCAGTCCCCGTACTAGTCCCCGTGCCTGGTCCCCCCACCCCGCCCCCGCGCTCCGGAGGCCGTGGCCTGGGCCACGCGGCCGCGCACGTCACCTTGGCTGTCAGCACCCGAGCACGGCAGCGATGCAAAGGCGAAGCGACGACCCCCGATTCCAGGCTGGCATTGCCGGGTGTTTGTTCTGGACCCCCCTTTTCTTTTAAACAAGGGAGCCCTCAAGCCCTTTATTAAACCCAGGAAATGTATGACGGAGTTGCCGGAGCAAGTCTTGGGAGCGAGGCTCCATCCAGCACACGTGGCAGTAGGGCACCCGGCCCTTTCGGACTGTCCCCGCCTCGGACACTTCCTGCTCCAAGGGTGGAAAGAAGCAGCAGGGGTATAGTGTGACCAAGGCCACCACTGGGGACATAATCCCTGGTCCCGGGGCTGAGTCCATTGGGCAAGTTAGCACAACGGGCGCAGCTCCCAGGGGCAAGAGCAGGTGCCCTATTGGCTGTGAGCGCTAATAAACACTGGCACGTCTGCGACCTTATCATACTTGGTGCCTCTCTCCTGTCCTCACGCTAGACGACCTTCCCTACGTTCCCCCTTGGTCTCTGACACCCTCATGTAAATGAGATCATCAGATACTATCCTGCTAGAGGAATAGAGAGCATTGCAAGGGACCCGTGGGTGCCTTTGGAAGGCTGCCAGATGTGGGCACAGAGAGGCTTCCACTGGTTTGAGATCCAGAATGAAATGTTTGGGACAAGTGATTGAGGACAGACAGGTTCCTGAGGCCATGGCCATGCCAGTGGTACGGTGATGGGTAAAACTGACCCTGTGCAGAGGGTAGGGGGAGTCACAGCCAGGGATTGATTGGGTCTGTGGGTATCTGAAGTAAATGAGGAGGCCAAAAAAAAAAAAAAAAAAAAAAAAAAAAAACCAACCCGGCAGCATGCACACACACCACCAGGGAGTACGCCCATAAGCTGCCTTCTTTCTCATGCTACATGTTCAGGACCACATGAGCCCTCATCCATTCCAGGTGGGACTGAATGAGCTTGGGAATGTTGTCAGAATCACCAGAGGGAGGCAGGAAAGGGAAACTTGAGATGGTGGGACTACCCCCCTATTTTGACAAACTGCTCCACCTTGTACACTAAGATGAGGCACAAAACCAAGATGACCAGAGACAGAAGCTAGGCCTTGTATTTTTTTTCAAACCCAGTTGTATAAGGAAATCTTCAACTTGAGAGCTGTTTACAGGAAATGAAGACTTTTCATCTTACATTTCACTTTTTTTAAGATTTTATTTTTTTATTTTCCTTTTTTAGAACACATTATTTACTTATTTGAGAGAGAGAGAAAAAACACAGGTGGAGAGGAGAGGCAGAGAGAGAAGCAGACTCCCCACTGAGCAGAGAGCCCAATGTGGGGCTGGATCCCAGAACCCCAGAATCATGACCTGAGCCAAAGGCAGATGCTTAACCCACTGAGCCACCCAGGTGCACCAGATTTCATTTTTTCAAAATAAGCAACACCCAATGTGGGGCTCAAACCCACCACCCTGAGATCAAGAGCCATGTGCTCCACCAACTGAGCCAGCCAGGCACTCCTACATTTCATTATTAATAGGAAAATCATCGGGATCCCTGGGTGGCGCAGTGGTTTAGCGCCTGCCTTTGGCCCAGGGCGTGATCCTGGAGACCCGGGATGGAGTCCCACATCGGGCTCCCGGTGCATGGAGCCTGCTTCTCCCTCTGCCTGTGTCTCTGCCTCTCTCTCTCTCTCTCTCTCTCTCTCTCTCTCTCACTCTCTGTGTGACTATCATAAATAAATAAAAATACAAAAACTAAATATTAAAAAAAAGAAAATCATCAAACAGACTGGCATGTAGAGAAAATAGTATAACGAGCACCTGCGTACCCATTACTTATGTGTAACAATCATAAATATTTTGTCATATTTGCTTCATATAATTTTTCAAAAGGTAGAATATTTTAAAGTAAATATGGACATTTTGATGTTTCTCCCCTAAGTGCTTCAGAACATATATTTAAAGCTAAAGAAATGTCTCTTCTTTATATGAATACCATTATCCTGCCTGACAAAATTTATAATGCCTAAGTCAACATCCATTTAAATGTCCACTAGATATTTAAATGTGCCCAGTTGTTCCTCAACTATCACTCCTTTGATGACGCCAGGACTGAAGAGGGCTTTGTGGCCAAAGATCACAACTTCAAGGGCACCTGGGTGGCTCAGTCGATTAAGCATCTGCCTTTGGCTCAGGTCATGATCCTGGGGTCCTGGGATCGAGGCCCACCTTGGACTCCTGCTCAGCGGGGAGCCTGCTTCTCCCTTTGCCTCTTCCCCTGCTTGTGCATGCTCTCTCTCTCTCTCTCAAACAAATGAATAAAACCTTAAAAAAGGATCAGAACTTCAGAACATCTGCCAGTAAGACAATAAGGAAGGAGCTCCCTCTGTATGAAGTTCCAGCCCAGTTCCTGAGCCAGCCCGCCTATGGCAAAAGGAGGGGTTGCCCTTGCCGGAAAGGGCTAAATGATCCTGGGCAGTGAACATCTTTCCAACAACAGAACTTCTCACCAGGGATCCAGGAGGGTGACATTTCTTTCAACGCTCTCAAGAGCAGGGCCGGAGGCCTGAGAAGCATACCTGACGCATTTATGGTCAGGCACGAAATGGAACAAAAGTGAGCTCCTAAAAATAGTTCTTAATATGACGGCAAGGGCTTGAACAGAAGGAGCCTTACTTCCCAGCCCCCCAGCAGTCGAACCCGTGGTTCTGCGGGAGGGCAGGTCTCCCCCTCCTCGCGGGGCCACTCGGGGCCAGGCCTTCCGAACAGTGAGCTCACCGGGGAGCAAGTGGGAAGGTGCGGGCGGGTCTGCGGCCGACTTCGGGGGAGGCTCAGAGACAGCCTCAAAGGTGGGACTTGGAAAAAGGAACAATGAGAGCGAAGCGCCAGCAGATTCGGCCACAGTGAATGAGTCCCCCCTCTTTGATTTAAGAGCCGGCCTGTTTCCGAGGCGCGGGCAGAGTGTCGCCTAGGGTCTGTCAATCATAAAGGTCTGGGGGGCGTGAGACCTTGAAGTCAGAGAGGGGACAGGACTAGAATCCGAGGCTGGTAGCAGTGAGGGGACCCCACCTGCTACGGCTTCAGGCCCCGAGATCAGGGTAGCAGGTGCATGAAAAATCTCATGAATTTTACTCCTTCTACGCAATCATGGGTGACTTCCCGAAGTCCGGTGCCAGAATGTCAGGGACCTGTCGGCTCTGCCCATACAGCTTGAATCGTGAACTTCTTTGGTCAAGTGGAGAACCTAAAGTAAAATGCGGGGAGAAACTGAGTCATGGCCTCTGAGGCATGGTTTGCTTCCTTTTTTTTTTTTTTTTTTTTATAAGAGAAGAAACTCCCAACTCATAGCTATGCCCCAGGATTGCTGGAGGGGAATTTGTTACCGGTCATTTAAACAGGGCCTAGACCCAGTGGACCGGGGCTTCAAACAGGAGGGGTTTTTTTAGATTTATTTTTAATTTATTAATTAATTAATTTATTTTTCTTAAGTAGGCTCTGTGGTGCCCAATGCGAGGCTTGAACTCACAACTTTCTTGAGCTGAGATCAGGAGTTGGATGCCTAACCGACTGAGCCACCCAGGCGCCCATGGGACAGGAGGCTTTTGATCACTACTGCAGAGGCAACCCTCAGGACCCAAAATTGGCCCAGGGAACACAGGAAATTGTTCAAGAGCTGGGCCAGGTTGAACCACTTCTGTGAGACTCTTGGGGTTCTGGGACATAATCATATTTCCTGATTGCTTTGTGTCCCCCGCCCCACTTTCTGAGGTTCCTCATATTTCTTTTATTTATAGTTTTTCTTTAATTGAAGTATCGTTGACAATGTTACATTAGTTTCAGGCATACAACATAGTGATTTGACAAGTCTACCCGTTATGCCCTGCTCACAAGCGCAGCTCCCATCTGTCACCATACAATGCTCTTATAATACCATTGGCTGTATTTTCTATCCTGTGCCTTTTATAACTTTCCCACATTTAAACTCAATCATTCATTTATACTCAGTGGTGTACAGGTAAGTATTTTAACAAGCTGGAGAGAGGAAAGGGCGTGCCCCAGTTCATAACATGTGCTAATTTTGAAGCTGCTAAGAATCCCACCATGGCTAATTCGAAGGTAGCATGTGACATCTCTAAAAGCGGAGTTGGAGAAAGCTGCACACAATAATTTCTCACGAGCCAGCATAAGCCAGCTCCAGCTCACAGCTGTCATGTTCACCGAGTGAACAGATCAGGGCCTTGCTTTGTGGAAGCTTGAAACTGAACTGAGATGGATGTGTAGAAGGGATGGATGTCATTGGAAATTGGAGAATTTGCAAGCATTGATCAAGGAGCTCCACCTCTTTTTATTTTTATTTTTTTGAATTTATTTACTTAGAGAGAGAGAGACAGCATGAGTGAGGGGGAAGGGCAGAGGGAGGAGAAGCAGGCTCCCCGCTCAGCAGGGAGCCTGACGTGGGGCTTGATCCCAGGACCCCGGGACCATGACCTGAGCCCAAGTCAGATGCTCACCTAATTGAACCACACGGGTGCCCCAAGGAGCTCCACCTCTTTGAAATAAGAAGCTTGGGTATTTTAAGAAGCTGGGACAATCTTCTAGAGCCATCAGTCAGGAAAAGAGTGTGGGGAGAACCTGGCTGACAGGACTGATGTTTCTGTGGGTACTGAGAAGGCAAGCCTCCCATGCTAAGGGAGGCCACACCATGTCAATTCACAGTACACTGGCCAGCCCCCCCAGCCCCCAGAAAACCTAGAGAACTATATAAACTGCCCTTCAGTGGGCGGAAGTCAAGAGGAGGACACGGCCACTGTGGCCTGGTCTGGTCATGTCAAGAACCTTCAGAGGACTTGGCCTCTGCCCTGGACAGTTCGAATGAGGTGCCCGGACCCTGAAGGAGACTCTGGGGCCAGCAAGGCCAGTGCTTCAAAGAAGACCCATGACTATCATCCAAAAGGAAATCTTCCTGAACGCAGCTCCATCTGGAGAGGGAAGGGAAGGAGTATTGTGTCACAGGCACACGGGACACGGCTGGAATACATGGCTGTGTGCATTTGTCACATCTGGTGGCTGCTCTTTTTGTTCTCTTCCCTTTGATAGATTTCCCACTTTAACCCCTCATCAGTCACTTACCCGTTCATGTGACCGAGCAGATCTTGTTCTTTTCCATCTGACACAAAGATCCAAGCAGGGATGCATGGAAAAGGTGGAAGTCTCTGGAAGGTGAGAGAGTTTACATTCATCCATCAGGGAGGCACTGCCAATTTTTCTTCCAAGGGAAAAAATTGTGTGTGGTCACAGGTCAAGAAGACCGAGTTTTCAACTGAGCTGCCAGGGCACATAAATGGATGGGGGAACGGATCCCTTTGTAGAGGGGGGGCTAGGAGGAGCCAACTCTCCCGTGGGAGCCCGACGGTGCCAAGGCAGCAGGGAGAAGTACCTCATAAACACACTGTGCAGGGCGCCCCCACATCTGCCACCTTCCTCTTCACTGAGCCATCCAGACAGCACACTCAAGGACACAGGCCGAGTCTTGAGCAAACCACTCGTGTTCTTGAATATTTGTGATCTTATCAGGGCCTCCATGCATGTGAGGTATCCTAGCCACACCACTCGTGCTGCCACGTGGACCTCTGGGGGCTGTCTTACAGTAGGTGACAGTCCAAGAAAGCACCAGAGATAATTAAAACATCCCAACGGATTATCAAGGAGTGTGGCTTATAGTGAAGTTACCCACAAAGCATTTCTCTCATTCTGCAGAGAGCCTTTGAGCTCTTATTTCCTGTCTATAGCAAGCAGATAGGCTTCCAAACACCCAAGAGCCCAGTAGGCCACACGTGTAATTTGCTCAGACAATAAATATACATGGGAAACTGATGGTTGTGTGGCCTGGGGTCCTGGAGGGTGGGGGTGGGCTAAGAATCAGAGTAAGAGCACAGCAGGTGGTAGAACAATGAGGCCGTTCCACCACCTGGATGTCCCTGGAAAATGACAGTGTTATAGGGGGCCCGGGTGGCTCAGTCGGTTAAGGGTCCGACTCTCAGTTTCTGCTCAAGTCCTGATCTCAGGGTGCTGAGATTGAGCCCCCTGTTGGTCTCCACGCTCAGCACAGAGTCCACTTGAGACTCTCTACTAGTGCCCCTCCAGTCCTCAAATAAATAAATAAATAAATCTTTAAAATCAATAATAACCACCACCACCAACTCTGTTACGTGTGGGAGAGCGGACCCAGGCCTATTGTGGGCTCTTGAGCATGGAAGGGGAAAGGCAAGTCAGCCCCAGGCTGGCAACACGAAGTACAACACCATCTCTTGACAATATTTGCATTGGACATCTGCCCTCTGGGTGACAGTGACCATCATCAGAGCTAGGGAGGCCTCCGTGAAAGTGGCCCTGCCTTCAAGGGACCCAGCACGGTAACAAGGACCTAATGAGAGGCTGGCCACTGGAGGGAATAGAAGAGCAGCTGTGACCCTGATAGTGTCGTGGCCAGAAGGTCTCTCACCCGCTTGCATCGCTCAAGGGACAGAGGCTCAGGTGGGCATGGTGACTAAACGAAAAGTGGGGTCCCCTCCACTCCTCAAGGGGCTGCAAAGAGACGGTGAAATACTGGCTGTGCTTACTACTGTCTGAGGTAAAATATAGGCGGTCCCAGGAGTCCGCATAGAGGTGAGAAAACCGTGAAATCCCATCTGTGTCTGCTGTGTGGCCCTCCGTGAGACCAAGGGAGAACGTGTGTGGTCTCTGATCAAAGACATAAGTTGGCGAGTGAGTTGCCTGAAGCCTGCCGAGGCAGCCACACAGAACAAGGGGGTCTGTCAACACCTCTGACCCTCAGTGTTTAAGAGGTTAAGGATGCAGCAGCTTTAGGCCATGGCAGGAATGAAGGAAAAGATGGGTCAGGAGGGAGCCAGGTGGCCTGGCCCTGGACTGTCTTGTGTGCTGGAGGCTAGTAATTCTTGGCAAAACTGAGTGGGGACTGCCGAAGCTGGGGAGGGGATCTTGGCCTTATAGTTTGGGAAGGCAGAAAGTGTCTACCAATCAGGAGGAGTTTGTGTCCAGTCCTCCCTGAGCCGCCGCCGGGCCTCCTGCCTCCTTGGCCTGAGGAACATACCACAGGCAGGCCGGGGCCTGGGATGCACACGCCTGTGCCCAAGAAGGAGGAGAAGTCAAGTCTGATGTGGCCCTTCGGGATTCTTCTGGATTTTCCACTTCATTAAATATGTAGAAGGTATACCCCCAAAACTTTCCTTCTGAGCCAGGGGGCTCTAGAGACAATGTTGACTCTTGGATTCCCTGAAAGCCAACAACTAGGTCTGAATGTTCTTATGCTGAAATCCCCATCTCCAAGGTAATGGTATTTGGAGGCTGGGCCTTTGAGAAGTGGTGAGAGCATGAGAGCTGAACCCTCATAACTGGGATTGGTGCCTTTATAAAAGAGACCGCAAAGAGTTAGCTTGTCCCTCGAGCCATGTGATTTCAAATAATGTAATGAGAATGTAAGAGATACCCCTTGTTTTCCAGTGCTTTTATAAAACTTTGAGAAGTATATTTTCTGATGTCTTGTTTGATGGCTTTTCTTTTATTTTTCCAAATGCTTTTGCTGTTTGGGTTTTCCTTTACAAGTAAAGCTGTCTTGCAGATAATCTGATTGTTCATGTATAAAATTTCAGGGAGTCTATGATACAGCCCCTAGAACTAATAAATGAATTTAGCAGTGTCGTAGGATGTAAGGTTAATCGAGAGAAATCTAATGTATTCTTTTTCTGGTGGGGACTCGGAGAGAGAGGCAGAGGGAGAGAGAGAGCAAATCTTAAGCAGGCTCCATGCCCACCACAGAGCTCGACTTGGGGCTCGATCTCAAGACCTTGAGATCATGACCTGAGCTGAAATCAAGAGTTGGACACTTGTCTGACTGAGCCACCCAGGCGACCCTAATGCATTCTTATATACTAGCAGAAAACAATTGGAAAGCAAAATTTTTAAAAATCACATTTATATTAGTGCTAATAAACATAAAATAACTAGTAAAACATTTAACAAAAGACAATCAAGACCACTCTCATGCAAACCAAGAGGCATTGCTGAGAGAAATTAAGTCATGAGACCAAAATCATTGGAAAGATATGCCATGTTCAGAGACTGGGAGACTCAAAATTGTTAACATAGCTATTTTCTCCAAATTGAATTGCAAATTCAAAACCACTCCAGTCAATATCCGTGCAAGTCCTAGTAAGTGGTGGGATGAGCCCAAGTAGCCAGGGCCATAGCTCCCGGGGGGGAGCAGCTGGAAAGAGGTGTGCCTGGGGTGTGGCTGCCCCAAGAAGATAGTAGAAGTGATGAGTTCCATCTGTGGTCCCTTGGATGCAGCTCTGCCCATGAGAAATATAATGTGAGCTGTAAATGCAAGCCATATGTGTAATTTTTAAGTTTCTAGCAATCACATTAAAAAGGTATGATTATTTTTAATAACATACTTTCAGTCAACATTTCTACACATGATCAGTATTTGAAATTGCTAATAAGGAGCACCTGGCTGGCTCAGTTGGTGGAACACATGGCTCTTGATCTTGAGGTTGTGTGTTCGAGCCTCACATTGGGTGTATGTGAGGCTTACTTAAAATTAAAGTGAGATTACTTAAAATTAAAATTACTTAAAAATAAAATCTGTAAAGATTTTATTTATTTATTTATTTGACAGAGAATGAGAGAGAGAGAGAGAGAGAGAGAGAGCGCACAAGCAGGCAGAGCAGCAGGCAGAGGGAGGGGAAGAAGCAGACTCCTGGCTGAGCAGAGAGCCTGACGCAGGGCTCAATCCCAGAACCCCGGGATCATGATCTGAGCCAAAGGCAGATGCTTAACCTACTGAGCCACCCAGGCACTCCAAAAATAAAGTCTTTAAATAAAAGAAAATAAAATTGCTAATAACAGAGTTTCACAGTATTTGAGATACCATATATATTCTGTACTTGTGACAAGGCTCAATTCAGAAAGGACACATTTTAGGTGTTCAAGAGCCACTGTCCCTAGCAACTGCTGTGTTGGAAAGCCCAGTTTTAAGCATTATCTTCTGTTGTTCCCCAGTTTCAGAGTAATTTTTACAGTCTACTTTTTGAGGTATGATGGACTTACAAAAGGGTGTGGACATATTTCATGTATTCGACTGGATGAAAGGAGATGAGTTTACTGTCACAAAACCACCACCATAATCTATACCATTACAACATATCTCTCACCTCTAAAAGTTTCCTCCCACCCTCCTTATTTGTTATTATTTTTAGTGTTATTACTGTGATTTTATTTGTTTGTTTCTTCGGTTTTGACAATAGCACTGGTCATGGGATCATCTCCTTGGTCATCAGTCAGGGTCATGCCTCGTGAGTCCTAAGAGGTCACATGCACCCTCTTCCATGTCTCTTGGTTCTGTCACCTTCTGAGTCAGGTCAGTCAGTGGACCCTCCTGAGTGGTGTTTGCATTCTTGAGGTGTTTAAGGAGGAAGATGGCAGAGACTTCCCCAAACCCTTTAACACGTGAGGTCTTCTGTTGTGTGCTCTGGATCCACCCTTAGGGAATAGGCTTTCCTGTGTTATCATCCTTCAAAGGGATTTTTAAAATAATCTCCTGGGTGGTTCAGTCAGTTAGGCGTCTGACTCTTGATTTCAGCTCAGGTCATAAACTGGGAGTTGTGGGATCAGGCCCCACATCAGGCTCCCTGCTCAGTGGGGAGTCTGGTTGAGATTCTCTCTCCTTCTCCCTCTGTCTCCCCACTCCATGTGCTCTCTGTCTCTCTAAAGTAAATAAATAAATATTTTTTTAAAAATCTCTCCTTTTGGTATTCAGGTTTTAGAGGTATTTTTGGTTTACTTCTTCCATTTCTTTTCTTTTTAAAAAAGATTTTATCTTTAAGTAATCTCTACACCCAATGTGGGATTTGAACTTACAACCATGAGATCAAGAGTCGCACACTCCCCCGACTGAGCCAGCCAGGCACTCCTATGTGTTCCATTTCCACAGTAGTTAAGGTGATGCTCCTGTGGGCCCCTCAAATGGAGAGATTCCCTCAACCATGTCTAGTAGTTTGGTAATGTTTAAGTGACTGTCCACAACTAGCCCCTGGGCCAGGCCAACTGATCTCCCTCTGGGCAGCCTTCGTACTAGTGGGCTACCTACTTGTGAAGACCTACCATAAGCTAATATAGAAATGAGTATTCCGCAAAGTCAATAAAAATGTCTTCATGTGGTGGTATAAAGGCTTGCCATGGTTGCCTCCCTGCCCATGTCCTGCACCCCTTTCCCCTCACTTCCTGTTTTGGTGAGCCCAAGGAATTTGTATCTTATGAGGGTGAGTAATCCTTTGGCTAGCACCTGGCAGGCATCACACAGTTCATTTAGTAAGGGCCCGTGGCTCTCCTGACCTTGGGTCCAGCCCGTGGGACTAATGTAGAGGGCTACACGGGGAGATGCCTTCCTGGGAGGCCTACTGCTGTCAGCCTGTCCTTTACTACAAGCCAGGGTCTTGGCTGACTTGTTCCTCAAACTCTGTCCACTCGTCCTTCTGGTTAAATGTGTGTCTAAGTTTTCTTCCCTGTGGATCCCCCAGACCTGTTTTGATCTCATCCTGTTAATCTGCTTTTCCTTCCTAGTGGTGGCCCTTAGAACCTAACGCCAGCCATGAAGCCCTAGGAAACAAAGCCAAGCAACTTTACGAATGACTGGGAGCTGCATGTGGTATGCCTCAAAGCATTTACCAATTGATCTGCTGGATTTATTTTTGTCGTAGACTTTTCCCCAGCACCACCTGACATTGTGTGGTCACCCAGGGTGGAGACTCCCTAACCAATGTCAACCCGCACTACAATCTTTTCATGCCAGCTCTCTGAAGCTCTTGGGTTCAGCACACTGACCCTCCTCTGGACAGCCCCCTCGGTGTTTGGAGTGAGGCCAGAGGAGCCAAATCCCAGGGGCGTGAGGGAGACTGGGAATATCTATACCACCAGGGCTGTCTCCAGGTGCCACACATTTGCTGGTGGTCAAGGCCAAGCCCTCAGCTGCCTCTGTGAACGGAGACAGAAACTGGAGTCTTTCTGAGTCTTTAACATCGCATGACTGCTTTTGTTTGCATTGTCAAATGTGCAGCAATTTCTCCCTGCGGACGAGCAGATCAGACCACTCCTGTGACCAGATCTGAGATGAAAGCCTACGCAGGAGGGAGGTATCCTTCAGAAGGCAGCAGGACTCGCGTATCTGTCTTAAAGAAGCCTCATCTCATTTGGAGAGCAACATAGAATGTGAGTGGCCTCTGATCACTAGGACACACGTTCCCAGGAGTGTGGCAGGGTCTGATACAGACCTAGATGTGTCAAGAGGACCAGTTCCCACAGGAAAGGCAGCCAAAGGCAGTGTGGCTGAGATGTGTTCCCCAGGGACCTGGGAGCCCCACCTCTTTGACTAAGGAAGCCCACCTGTCCTGTGGACCCAGCAGAGACAAGTGGGGGAATGAGAAGGGAATCAATCCCCAGCAGGTGTAGAGAAGGACGGTCCTCAGGGGAAGATGTACCTGGGCCACGAGAAGGGACAGAATAATCACACCTCATGTTAGGAGACCTCATCTGCTCCATGTCTGGTGTGGGAGACATGGCGATGCCAGATGGGAGGGAAAAGAAATGTGCTGAGGTGACAGGCTGCCTGGGACCAAGGTCTGCTCTCACTAGGCCAGCGAACTTCATCTATCTATTATCTATCTATCTATCTATCATCATCTATTTATAAATATTTTATTTATCTATCTGAGAGAAAGAGAGAGTGTGACAGTGCCTAAGTGGGGGGAGGGACAAAGGGAGAAGCAAGCTCCCCACTGAGCATAGAGCCCAAAGCAGGACTCCGTCCCTGGAATCATAACTCAAACTGAAGGAAGATGCTTTTTTAAAAAATATTTTATTTATTTATTCATGACACACACAGAGAGACAGAGACATAGGCAGAGGGAGAAGCAGACTTCCTCTGAGGAGCCTGATGTGAGACTCGATCCCAAGACCCTGGGATCACACTCTGAGCTGAAGGCAGATGCTTTAACTAACTGAACCATCCAGGCACCCCCAGAATTCATATTTTAAAATATAAAGAGAGAGAATAGAGAAGGAGAGCAGATGGCACAACGGAGTTGATCCCATAATGTGTCTTAAAACTTAGAAAGGGCTGAAACAGTCTCCTCTCTGATGTAGGAGACAAAGAAAATCCACATATAAAAGCAGTTGGTCCACTGTTTATTTAGCACCTTGAGGCCCATGATCATGTGTGATAATTAGTCCCCCTCCATTCAACAACAGCTTCTGCGAAATGGCTCTTTTCCAGAAAATTCTGTCCTGATCCCTCTGCCCTCAGAGAAGGACCTAGGGGAGGGGACTTAGTTGAATTCTTCTTCTATTTATGATAGTCACAGAGAGAGAGAGAGAGAGGCAGAGACACAGGCAGAGGGAGAAGCAGGCTCCATGCCCCGGGAGCCCGACGTGGGATTCGATCCCGGGTCTCCAGGATCGCGCCCTGGGCCAAAGGCAGGCGCCAAACCGCTGCGCCACCCAGGGATCCCTAGTTGAATTCTTCTTCAACCAACCACATTCTATTCCTGTCTTCTTTCTTCTTCCCCATTTTGCTTCTTCCAGAATGTTCTGTCCTCATGTTCCTATAGAAATTCCCAGAGAAGGGAGTTTTACTTAGTTTTCCTTCAATCTGTCATGTTCTAGGTCTGCCCCTTGTATTTTCCTTAGACCAGCCCACACCACCTTTCCTACTCATTTCTCTTTGTTCCATAAATCAAATGGTCTGGTCACTTCTTCAAATCCCTGAACCCAGACAAGGGCCTGAAGGAAGCCCACTTAGGGCATGCAACCACACTGTGCACTATCAAACCGGGCCTTCCATCATCCCTTTCCTCAAGATCATTTCAGCTCCAAAATGTTATAAGGGGCACAGAATTCCACGTTCAATGTGAGCAACAACAGCTGGATGTGCAGAGACTCTGCTGGCTGGACAGTGTGAACACCAAGTAAACGTGCTCAGATTGATTATTCATGTCAGTTTTTTCATACACCAATGACTGACACTTGGTACATATTGCCAGAATTTCCAAATGATGCCCTTCACAGGCACAGAGATGAGGTAACCAAGCTATGAACTGGGCACTGGGGCCTGTGCGCTGTGTTACCAACCCTACCATTAGTTGTCTGCATGACCTTGGATAAGTCACTTTCCCACTATCTCTTTATCTGTGAACTGAAGGGTTTGGACCGGAGAAGTATTAACTTTCAAAGTGAGTTTTAAAAACATTTAATTTACTTTTTTTACAATGTCTACAAATTTCACAAAATAATACTTACCACTACTTATGGATGAGGAGCTCTGATATATTTTTTAAAAGATTTATTTAGGGATCTCTGGGTGGCGCAGCAGTTTTGCGCCTGCCTTTGGCCCAGGGCGCGATCCTGGAGACCTGGGATCGAGTCCCACATCGGGCTCCCGGTGCATGGAGCCTGCTTCTCCCTCTGCCTGTGTCTCTGCCTCTCTCTCTCTCTCTCTGTGACTATCATAAATAAATAAAAATTAAAAAAAAGATTTATTTATTTGTTTTTTTAAGGAGAAAGAGTGCAAGCAGCAGGGAAGGGCAGAGGGAGAAGGCGAGAGAGAGAGTCTCAAGCAGGCTCCATACTGGGCACTGAGCCTGACACGGGGCTCGATCCCATGACTCTGAGATCATGACTTGAGCCGAAATCAAGAGCCAGCCACTTAACTAACTGCCACTCAGGCACCACAGGACTCTGATACTTTATATCATTTTCTGTCATTATTTGGATTGCCCATTGTGACCCCAGAATCTGGTTTTATGACCCAGCAAGGAGACTTGACTGGTAGTTTGAAGAACACTGGAGTGGAGCGTCTTTCAGATATCTTTCTGCTGACTGTTTTGAAAATTAAAGGGGCTGAGTGGGCAAAAAGGCAAAACCCACTAACGTTCATCCACAGCCCCAGTCTTGTGAGTCTCTCTTGGACCTTCCTCCCCTTGTCAGCAGTAATGGAACAAGAGTCAGATACTCTGCATCTCCAGGCAACAAGATTCCCTAGACACTGGCCCGGGCTTGATCCCCCGACTGCAACACACAACAGCTGGAGGCCCAGGGTACTTAGATCTCTAAACCCCAGCAACCTCAGCTGTAAAAGAGAGATGAAAATGCAGACCTCTGGGATCCCTGGGTGGCGCAGCGGTTTGGCGCCTGCCTTTGGCCCAGGGCGCGATCCTGGAGACCCGGGATCGGATCCCACGTCGGGCTCCCGGTGCATGGAGCCTGCTTCTCCCTCTGCCTGTGTCTCTGCCTCTCTCTCTCTCTCTCTCTCTGTGACTATCATGAATAAATAAATAAAATCTTTAAAAAAAAAAAAAAAAAAAAAAAAAAAAAAAAAAAAGAAAATGCAGACCTCATCGGCTGTGATGAGGGTCAATGAGATCATGGGTGTGAAGGCACCCACTGAGGCCATGAGCTGCAGGTCCCTTGGGGTGGATGTGATTTGCAGACATGATTTGGCCATCTTGAACCATGTGTGCCCTTCACTGGGCCACTGTCCCTGCCACTTGCGTTATCTTATACCCTCTGTGCACACATTAAAATGACTTGATTACCTCTAAAGGCATTTATTTGAGTGTGCTGCTCTTGGCTTAGCATATGGCATGGGAGAAACTGGGCATTTAATTCGGGTCATTCTCTTATTTCCTCTGGTCCTAGCACTGTGGAAATCACGTAAGCTCTGAGACCTGGGGCAGGTCCTTTAAGCTCATTTTCTTCATTAAAATGGAAATCCTGTCCTGCTTATGCTTCAGGGTCATTGGAAGGGTCAAATGAGATCCAGTTTTTCATTGATTCATCATTCATTAGATCACGTGACCAACAATTACTAATCACTGGGTGTCCCAACAGAAGCTTGGCCCATTGCTTCCAAGAGGCCTCCACTGTCAAGAGAAAGACACCCCTGAAAAAAAAAACTGTGCTGTCATAGAAATCATGCAAAGGGCTGGAGACCCAGAGGAGGAAGGACAAGTAGCCTGAAGACAGGAGCAAAAATTTGTAGTCAGCAAGATCTTCAACTCCTGCGGGTGTGTTAGAGGGGGGCTTTAATCAGAAGAGTATTGTTTTGGTGCCATGGCAGCTCTTTGTGGTATCCAATGCCTTTTCCTTCATGTTCCTTTGTCTTTCCTCCCCTACCCCAACTGCCAATATTTTAGAGACATTAAGGGATTTGCCCAAGATTTTCTAACAAAGATTTTATTTTTGAATTATCTCCACACCTAATGTGGGACTTGAACTCCAACCTTGAGACCAAGAGTCACATGCCCTCCTGACTGGTGCCCCAGGATTTGCCCAAGATTATTTATCCAGACAGGCCTCTTCCATAGGCATGCTCCTTCTATTTTGTGATACATAGTGTATTTTATGATGGGAACATGATATACCAAAGGACAGGGTGGAGGGGCACCTGGGTGACTCAGCCGGTTGAGCATCAGGATCCCGGTGCCCTGGGATCAAGCCCCACATCAGGCTCCCTACCCAGTGTGGAGTCTGCTTCTCCCTCTGCCTCTGCCTACTTGTGCTCTCTCACTTGTGCTCTCTCTCTCTCACTCTCTCTCTGATAAATAAATAAAATCCTTTTAAAAAGTTTACAAACAAAGGATGAAATGGAATCTGGAGTGTTTTTTGATGTCTGTCATGCCCAACATCCCTCTGAACTTGAAGGTTCTATTGCTTTGGGATATGACTGGCTTGAATTAACATTGCTTGACCCTTTGATGGTTTATGTTTCCAGAACTTTTCATGTAGCAAACACATCATGTTTTCATGGCTTTTGACTATACCACTGTGTCCAGTTGTTCAGCTTCACCGGAGTACTTTGTCATAATTAACTCAGGCCAGATAACAACATGGACTCACGATTAACACATTAATCAGTTTCACATCATATGTCCCAACAGTGTCTCTCATTACTCATAATGCGTCACAAGCTGACTCTCCAGAGATGCTGGAAGAGGAGTAAGTCTAATTCTGACAAAGGAGGGATGATAAATTTGACTCCAATCATTTAGGGAGTGGTCATAAATAAGCAAAACCAAACCAAACAGGTACTACTTAAGTGGAGGGGAATGGTAAAACATATGAGCCTGACCAAGGCGCAAAATGAAGGCGCCACTTTGTTGAACCATGAAATTTCTAATTCTCTAAAATGTTCTGAAGTAATTAGGAGCTATTCCATAAAATAATTGGCTAGTACTCATCAAAAGTGTCAAGATTGGGGCACCTGGGAGTCTCAGTCATTTAAGTGTGTCTGCCTTTGGCTTGGGTAATGATCCCAGGGTCCTGGGATCGAGTCCTGAGTTGGGCTCCCTGCTTATGGGGGATTCTGCTTCTCCCTCTCCCTTTGCTCCTCCCCCCACTTATGCTCTCTCTTTCAAATAAATAAATAAAATCTTTAAAAAAATAAGCATCAAAGGTGCCTGGGTGACTCAGTCAGTTGGTCATCTGCCTTCAGCTTGGGTCATGATCAGTGTCCTGGGATCAAGCCCCACTTCGGGCTCCCTACTCAGGGAACCTGCTTCTCCCTTTCCCTCTCCCTCTGCCCCCTCCCCCTACTTGTGTTCTTGCTCGCTCTGCTCTGTCCCTCTCAAATAAATAAATAATATTAAAAAATATAAAGTTAAAAAAGTATCAAGATCATGAAAGTCAAATACTAAAGGACTGGGCAGCCCAGATGGCTTAGCGGTTTGGCGCCACCTTCAGTGCAGGGCATGATCCTGGAGACCGGGGATCGAGTCCCACGTCAGGCTCCCTGCATGGAGCCTGCTTCTCCCTCTGCCAGTGTCTCTGCCTCTCTCTCTCTCTCTCTGTGTCTCTCATGAGTAAATAAATAAAATCTTAAAAAAATACTAAAGGACTATCACAGACTGGAAGAGAGCAAAGAGACACAACAAATATTATGATACGAGAGCAAGACTGGATACTAGAACAGAAAAGGCACATCAGCGTAGAAGCCTGATGAAATTCAAATGAGGTCTGTAGTCTGGTTAATAGCATTATATGAGTTAATTTCCTGGTTTTGATCATTTTTTTCTTTTTTTTTTCTTTTATTTATGATAGGCACACAGTGAGAGAGAGAGAGGCAGAGACATAGGCAGAGGGAGAAGCAGGCTCCATGCCCCGGGAGCCCGACGTGGGATTCGATCCCGGGTCTCCAGGATTGCACGCTGGGCCAAAGGCAGGCACCAAACCGCTGCGCCACCCAGGGATCCCCGGTTTTGATCATTTTAACCAAGATCACACAAGTTGTTAGCATGTTGCCAGTAAAGGGTATATGTGAACTCTCAGGACTGTTTCTGCAACTTTTCTGTAAGTCTAGAATCATTTTAAAATAAAAAATTGGGGTACCCCCGGGGGCTCAGTGGCTGAACATCTACCTTTGGCTCAAGTTGTGATCCCAGGGATCTCTCTGTCTCTCATGAATAAACAAATAAAATCTTTAAAAATACTTTAAAAATAAAAATAAATAAAATAAAAAATTCAAAAATTAACTGGAATATATAGGCACTGAGTGGACAACATGAAATGGATAAATGGGCCATCCTGGAGCTAAACCCATCTTTTGTTATGGGGCACTAGCCTGATCATGTTTCTTCTTTGGCCTTAGGAATCAGTCAGACTATTGTAGGCTTTTACACACCTGGGTGGTTAGAAGTTCAGTTCAGGCTGATGGATAACCCTGTACAGATGAGTGTAGCACTATTTTAAAAAGGTGAAATTAGACACCATTTTAAAGAACTCTTTAAGGCTTTAAAGTTTGATGGCATCCCTCTGACACAGCAGTCTATTGATACTAAGGAAAACAGACGTTGGGAAAAGTTGAAACAGGGATAGTAAAGAAGGGGCAACTTCTTTGGAGGTAGTGAGACTTAGCAAACATTCTGGAGATACTGCTGCCTTGTAAAAGCCCTTTGCAAAAACAGCCAGAGCTAGTGCTATAGTATTGCCTCTGTAAACAGGCATGGCATCTTGTTGGATGTGGGGGATGAGGGATTCTGGGATCAGACTATGGGTCCCTCCTTGTGTGTCATTCACCCAGTGTGCTTCTGGACCTTTTTAACTCAAAGCAACACTGTTGTCCATGGAAAAAGAAGAAATTTGTGTTTTCTATAAGTCATGTTTTATTCTAGAATTGTTTCTCCATATGTTGTGTCCATTTTCAAGATGGGGAAATTGCAAGACAATAGGTTCGTGTGGTCTTGCCTGAAGTCACAGGAATTCAGTGAAGTAGGTTCCTCCTCCATTCCATGCACTAATAATAGTAATCATTGATCAAGGGTACAAAGTTTCAGTTATGTCAGATGGATCTAATGTACAGCAATGGGATTACAGTTAACAGTACTGTGTTGTAATGTTGAAATTTGCTGAGAGAGTAGATATTGGGTTCTCACCACAAAAAAGAAAGAAAATGGTAACTAAGTGAGGGGATGGACTTGCAAATTAGCTTTATTGTGGTCTTTATTTTGCAATGTGTACCTATATCACAACATCAAGTTGCACACTTTAAATATATATGATTTTTATTTTTCAATTATACCTCCGTAAAGCTGAAAAAAGTACATTCAAGCCATTGTTGTTTTGTTTTTTCCCATCCACCCTATGCCCCTGAGATGGATAAGGTAGATATGACCACTGCATTTTGTAAAGGAGGGAAATATGCTTGAAAACACTGATCCACAGACCATACATGGACCTTTGAGCACAGGAGGTGCTGAATTCTACAAGGGAGGATGCTCAGTGATGTAAGGTACATTTTCAATATCTCCCCCAACTGGTACTTCTGATGGGAAAGGTTGTCATTGGTTCACTATTCGAACATTTTTTCCCCTAGTAGGATTCAAACTTTTTATTTATTTTATTAAAGTTTTAAATATTTTATTTATGTATTTGAGAGTGAGAGAGAGAGTGAATTAGAAGGAGAGGAAAAGAGAATCCGAAGAAGACTCTCCACTGATCACAGAGCCCGATGCAGGGCTCGATCCCACAATCACAAGATCATGACCTGAACTGAAACCAAGAGTTGGACACTTAACTGATTAAGCCACCCAGGCATTCCTATTTTAATTTATTTTTAAGTAAATTCTATGCCCGATGGGGCTTGATCAAGAGCTGCATGCTCTACTGACTGAGCCAGCCAGGTACTCCAGGATTCAAACTTTTTAGAGTATCACTCTTGCGGGGGCTGGCTGGCTCAGTCAGTTAAATGTCTGCTTTTGGCTCAGGTCATGATCCCAGGGTCTTAGGATCGAGTCCCACATCGGGCTCCCTGCTCAGGGAGAGTCTGCTTCTTCTCCCTCTGCCCTCTGCCCCACTTGCACATACTCTCTCTCTCAAATAAAATCTTAAAAAAAAAAAAAAAGAATATCACTCTCCTCCTTGTAAGGTGTCCCAAATACTAATTACCATCTTTCCCATGAAGCCATAATGGAGGGAAGTATTTTTGCAAAATTTAGCATTTTGAAAGAGTTAGCAAGGAAGGGTAATCAGGTGAGAATAATGGAAAAGTCATCATTGTATATTAGTATTAGATGTGATGTTTTGCTAACCTTTTTCTAAGGCCACTGACTTCTCTAATTTTGTGTGATTTTGGGTTTAAGTTTTAATTCTTAAAATCTGCTATATTTCCTCTCAATAAGCTTTATGTTTAAACACACAGAGCTAATCCCATTAAACTCTCCTTGAATTCAGGTTTTCCAATTGAAGATTAGTTCAGAACATGTGTACATCATTAAGTGAATGACTGTGATCCACCAGTTCCTTTGAATACTGAATTGGTGGAACAAAATTTTACTTCTGGGTTTTGATTGTGTTCCTGTGGCTAATTGCTCATCGCTAGGAGACCTCAACCTGAACATATGCGACTTAACAAAGTTTTGGTTGGAATTCAATCCTAGAAATGTTTCCGGCTGAGCTAGCACTTTTTTTGTAGAAAGGAAGAAATGACCTGATCAACCACTCTTTATTTTTAAAAAATTTTACTAAGATAGAATTGACATATAACATTGTGTAAGTTTAAGGTGTACAATATGTTGATCTGATACATTTATATGTTGCAATATGAATACCACTCAGTGTTAGCTAAGATCTCTATGGGGTCATTATCTTTTTTTTTTTTTTTTTGGTGAAAACAATTAAGATTCACTCTTCCAGCAACTTTGAAGTTTATAATACAGTATTTTTGACTATGAGCATTATGCCAACAACTTTTTAGAAAATATAGGTATTATAGTGGTGCTTGGGGTCTCAGTAGGTTAAGCAGCTGCCTTCAGCTCAGGTCCTGGAGTCATGACATTGAGCCCTGTGTTGGGCTCCCTGCTCAGCAGGGAGTCTGCTTCTCCCTCTCTCTCTGACCTTCCCCTTGATCATGCTCTCTCCCTCTCTCATATAAATAAATAATTTTTTTAAAAAAGAAGGGAAAATATACATGTTATAGACACAATTTGAGTTATAGGAAATCACTTGTGGTATGTGGAATTCTAAGATGGCTTTCCGAGATTTCCCATCCTAACCTTCAGGGAGTGAGTATGCCAACATCTCTGCAAATGGATTTTGCAGGTTACTTGTAAATTGACCTTATGGTAGGTAAATTATCCAGGTGGGACCAATCCAATTATGAAAGCCCTTTAAAAAGAGAGTTTTTCGGGACACCTGGGTGGCTCAGTCAGTTGAGCTTCCAAGTCTTTGTTTTGGCTCTGGTGGTGATCTCAGGGTTGTGGGATTGAGCCGAGTCAGGCTCCATGCTCAGCAGGGAGTCTGCTTGGGATTCTCTCTCTTCTCTGCTTCCTGCCCCCACCAAAATAGATATGCCTTAAAAAAAACAGAAGTTTTCTCAGACTAGTATCATGATAGGAGGTTCAGAGGGACTTGAAGCACCATTACTGTCATTGTGATGGAGGGGATAAGCGGGGAAGTCCAAGTGCAAGGAATAAAGAGCAGCCTCTAGAAACTGAAAGTATCTCTGGCTGACAACCAGAAAGGAAAGAGGAAGCTCATTCCTAGGCCACACAGAACTGGATCCTGCCAACAACCTGAATGAATCTGAAAGCAGATTCTCCCCCAGAGCCTCCAGGTAAGAGCGAGTCTAGTTGACAATTTGGTTTTGGCTTTGTGAGTACGAGAGCACAGAACCCAGGTAGTAAGCCTGTTGACTTCTGACCTTCAGAATCATGAGATAAATGAATGTTGTTTTAAGCCACCTCAATTGTGCTAATTGTTATGAAATAATAGAAAACTAATACAACTATTCCTCAAAGTTGAAGGGACTAAGGCTATTTATTCTGGTTAAGAAACGACTGAGGGGAAATCTTTGGATAGCTTTTCATGAGCGAGAAGTAATATTCTGTTTTGCTATAGAGAAGTACTGTCCGATAAAACTTTATGAGATGTTGGAAAATTTTATATAGCTACACTGGTCAATACAGCAGCCCCTAGCCCCATGTGTCTATGGAGAACTTGGTATATGACCATTCCATCTGAGGCACTAAAATTTTTATATTTTGAAGCACGATTGCTGGCTTTTCAATGGAGGGGATAAACGGGGAAGTCCAAGTGCAAGGGGTAAAGAGCAGCCTCTAGAAACAAAGTATTTGTAATTTTTATAATTTATAAATTTTTATAATTTGATTTTGTTAATTGGAGTATAGTTGATATGCAATGTTACGTTAATTTTGGGTGTACAACATAGTGATTTGACAAGTACATACATTATGCTCTGCTCACCACAAGTGTAGCTCCCATCTGTCGGATACATCGCTATGACAATAGCATTGACTACATTCTCTATGCTGTGCCTTGTATTTCCTTGACTTATTCATTCCATAATTGGATGCCTGTATCTCCTGCTCCCCTTCACCCACTTTGCTCATCCCCCCTACCCCTCCCTTTTGACAACCATCAGTGTGTTCTCTATATTTACGGGTCTATTTCTGCTTTTTTGTATTTGTTCATTTTTTCGGTTTTTTAGATTTCACAGATAAGCGAAATCATGGTAGTTGTCTTTCTCTGTCTGACTCATTTTACTTAGTAATATACTTTTCAGGTTCATCCATGTTGTTACAAATGGCAATATTTCATTATTTTTTATGGCTGAGCAATATTCCATTATATGTTCATCACTTCTTTATTCATTCATCAGTTGACGGACACTTGGAGTGCTTCCATATTTTGTCTACTGTAAATAATGCTGCGATAAACATTGGGGTGCATAAGAGTGCATGTATCTTTTTTAATTAGTGTTTTTGTCCTCTTTGGGTAAATACCTAGTAGTAGAATTACTGGATCATATGGTATTTCTATTTTTAACTTTTTGAGAAACCTCCATGCTGTTTTCCACAGAGGCTGCACCAATAGTGCATGAAGTTTCCTTTTTCTCTGTGCCCTTGCCAACATTTGTTATTTCTTAGCTTTTTTAAGAGTTGTTTTGTTTTAGTCATCACTACACCCAACGTGGGGCTCAAACCTACAACCCTGAGATCAAGAGTTGCATGCTTTTCTTCTTTTTTTTTTTTTTGAGTTGCATGCTTTTCTAATTGAGCCAGCCAAGTGTCCCAATTTTGTTGAGCATTTTAATGGTGAATGGATGTTTAGCTTTATCAAATGCTATTTCTGCATCTATTGAGATGATCATGTGGGTTTTTTTCTTCTATTTGTTAATGTGTAGTATCTCATTGATTGCTTTGCATGTATTGAATCATCCTTGCATTTCAGGGATAACTCCCATTTGGTTGTGATGTGTGATGCTACTAATATACATTTGTTGTCAGTTTATTAGTATTTTCTTGTGAATTTTACACCTATGTTCATCAGGGATAGGTTTATAGTTTTCTTATCTTACAATGTTTTCATCTGCTTTAGTATGAGGGTAATGTTGGTCTCATAAAATGAGTTTGGAAATGTTTCCTATTCTATTTTTTGGAACACTTTAAGAAGGATTGGTATTAATACTTCTTTGAATGTTTGATAGAATTCACACATAAACCCTTTGGTTCTGGGCTTTTCTTTGGTGGGAGATTTTTTTTTAAAGATGGATTTGAGAGTGGTTGGGAGGCAGAGGGAGAGGGAGCGAGTCTCCTGCAGACTCTGTCCTGAGCATGGAGCCTTACACAGGGCTTGATTCCACCACCCTGAGATCATGACCTAGGTCAAAACCAAGAGTCTGATGCTCAACTGACTGTGTCACCTAGGTACAGATTTAGACTGCGGATTGATTCAGTCTCCTTATTTGCTATTGATCTGTTTAGGCTTTCTATTTCTTCTTGATTCATTTTTGGTAGTTTGTATGTTTTAGGAATTTATCCAATGACATTTACAGAAATAGAAAAAACATTCTGTAGATTTATATAGAACCACAAAAGACCCCAAATAGCTGAAGCAATCTTGAGCAAGAAGAACAAAGGTGGATGCATCACATTTCTTGATTTCAAAATATATTGCAAGGCTATTGTAATCAAAATAGTATGGTACTAGCATAAAAACAGACATATGGGCCAAAAGAACAGAATAGAGAACCCAGAAATAAGTCCAACATCTATAGTCAACTGATCTTTGACAAGAGCACCAAGAAATATACAATGGGGAAAGGATAACCTCTTCAATAAATAGTGTTTGGGAGAACTGGATTATTTTTATGCAGAATGAAACTGAACCCTTATCTCACACCATATTAAAAAAAAACTCAAAATAGATTAAAGATTTAAATGTAAGACCAAAAACTATAAAACTACCTAGAAGAAAATACAGAAATCTTCTTGACATTGGTCTGGACATTGATTTTTGGATATGACACCAAAAGCACAGGCAATGAGAGAAAAAAAAGCCTTGACAAGTGGGATTGGATCAAACTAAAAATATTCTGGGGTGCTTGGCTGGCTTCGTCAATGGAGCATGTCTCTAGATCTCAGTGTTGTGAGTTTGAGCCCCATATTGGGTGTAGAGATTACTTAAATAAAATCTCCAAAAAACTCCCACTCTCACCACTGCTATTCAACATAGTACTAGAAGTCCTAGCCTCAGCAATCAGACAACAAAAAGACATTAAAGCATTCGAATTGGCAAAGAAGTCAAACTCTCCCTCTTCGCCGATGACATGATACTCTATATAGAAAACCCAAAAGACTCCACCCAAGATTGCTAGAACTCATACAGCAATTTGGCAGTGTGGCAGGATACAAAATCAATGCCCAGAAGTCAGTGGCATTTCTATACACTAACAATGAGACTGAAGAAAGAGAAATTAAGGAGTCAATCCCATTTACAATTGCACCCAAAGCATAAGATACCTAGGAATAAACCTAACCAAAGAGGTAAAGATTCTATACCCTAAAAACTACAGAACCCTTCTGAAAGAAATTGAGGAAGACACAAAGAGATGGAAAAATATTCCATGCTCATGGATTGGCAGAATTAATATTGTGAAAATGTCAATGTTACCCCGGGCAATTGACACGTTTAATGCAATCCCTATCAAAATACCATGGACTTTCTTCAGAAAGTTAGAACAAATTATTTTAAGATTTGTGTGGAATCAGAAAAGACCCCGAATAGCCAGGGGAATTTTTAAAAAGAAAACCATATCTGGGGGCATCACAATGCCAGATTTCAGGTTGTACTACAAAGCTGTGGTCATCAAGACAGTGTGGTACTGGCACAAAAACAGACACAAAGATCAATGGAACAGAATAGAGAACCCAGAAGTGGACCCTCAACTTTATGGTCAACTAATATTTGACAAAGAAGGAAAGACTATCCACTGGAAAAAAAGAGTCTCTTCAATAAATGGTGCTGGGAAAATTGGACATCCACATGCAGAAGAATGAAACTAGACCATTCTCTTGCACCATACACAAAGATAAACTCAAAATGGATGAAAGATCTTAATGTGAGACAAGATTCCATCAAAATGCTAGAGGGGAACACAGGCAACACCCTTTTTGAACTTGGCCACAGCAACTTCTTGCAAGATTCATCCATGAAGGCAAGAGAAACCAAAGCAAAAATGAACTATTGGAACTTCATCAAGATAAGAAGCTTCTGCACAGCAAAGGATACAGTCAACAAAATTAAAAGACAACCTACAGAATGGGAGAAGATATTTGCAAATGACGTATCAGATAAGGGGCTAGTTTCCAAGATCTATAAAGAACTTCTTAAACTCAACACCAAAGAAGCAAACAATCCAATCATGAAATGGGCAAAAGACATGGACGGAAATCTCACAGAGGAAGACATAGACATGGCCAGCAAGCACATGAGGAAATGTTCCACATCACTTGCCATCAGGGAAATACAAATCCAAACCACAATGAGATACCACCTCACACCAGTGAGAATGGGGAACATTAACAAGGCAGGCAACCACAAATGTTGGAGATGATGTGGAGAAAGGGAACCCTCTTGCACTGTTGGTGGGAATGTGAACTGGTGCAGCCACTCTGGAAAACTGTGTGGAGGTTCCTCAAAGAGTTAAAAATAGATCTGCCCTACAACCCAGCAATTGCACTGCTGGGGATTTACCCCAAAGATACAGATGCAATGAAACGCCGGGACACCTGCACCCCGATGTTTCTAGCAGCAATGTCCACAATAGCCAAACTGTGGAAGGAGCCTCCGTGTCCATCGAAAGATGAATGGATACAGAGGATGTGGTTTATGTATACAATGGAATATTACTCAGCCATTAGAAATGACAAATACCCACCATTTGCTTCGACGTGGATGGAACTGGAGGGTATTATGCTGAGTGAAGTAAGTCAATCGGAGAAGGACAAACATTATATGGTCTCATTCATTTGGGGAATATAAAAAATAGTGAAAGGGAATAAAGGGGAAAGGAGAAAAAACAAGTGGGAAATATCAGAAAGGGAGACAGAACATGAAAGACTCCTAACTGGGAAATGAACAAGGGTAGTGGAAGGGGAGGTGGGCGGGGGGTGGGGGTGACTGGGTGACGGGCACTGAGGGGGGCACTTGAAGGGATGAGAACTGGGTGTTATTCTATATGTTGGCAAATTGGACACCAATAAAAAATAAATTTATAAAAAAACTAAAAATCTTAAAAGCAAAGGAAACCATCAACAGAGTAAAAAAAAAGCAACTTATTTAATGGGAGGAAATGTTTGCAAACCATATATCTGATAAGGAGTTAATATCCAAATAACTTATTCATAAGTTATTCATATAACTTAATAGCAAAACCCCATTGAAAATGAGCATAGGGCCTGAATAGTCTTCTCAGAAGAAGTCCTAGAAATGGCCAAAAGGTATATGAAAATGTGTTCAACATTACTAATCATGAGGGAAGTGCAAATCAAAACCATAACGAGATATCACCTCACACATTTTAGAATAGCTATTATCAGAAAGACAAATAACATGTGCTGGCAAGGATTTCTAGAAAAGGGAACCCTGGTACACTCTTGCTGGGAATGTAAATTGGCACAGCCAATTGGGAAAACAGTATGGAGGTTCCTCAAACAAACTAAAAGTAGATCTACTGTGTGATCCAACAATTCCACCTCTGGCTATGTATACAAAGGAAATAAAATCAGGACCTCAAAGAGGTATCTGCACTCCTATGTTCATTTCAGCATTATTCACAATAGCCCAAATATGGAAACAAGCTACATATCTATCTGTTGATGGATGAATGGATAAAGAAAATGTGGTATATATAAACAATGGAATATCAGCCATGACAAAAAGGGAAATCGTGCAGTTCATGAAAACACGGATAAAGCTGGAGGACATTATGCTAAGCAAAATAACTAGATGCAGAAAGACAAATACTGCATGATCTTACATGTGGAGTTTAAAATAGTCAAACTGCTAGGAATAGCAGAAGGGTGGTTAGCTGGGGCTAAGGGGAGGAGGGAATGGGTGATGTGGGTCAGGAGGCACAAAGTTTCAGTTGTGAGAGAAGAATAAGATTTTGAGAACCAGTGTACAACAATGTGACCATAGTTGACAGTGTTGTAGTGTGTATTTGAAATTTGCCAAGAGGTTAGTTCTTAGGGGTTCTCACCACAAAAAAGGAAAAAAAGAAGGATCATCATGACTGTTGGAGGTGATCTGTGGTGACTATTTCAAAATGTATACATACATTGATTGGGTCATCAGGTTGTATACCTTAATTAGATGCTATTTTTGATTGTCATTTCTACCTTTGTAAAGCTGAAGAAAAACCCTAAAGTAATCTCTCAGGTACAGGTTCTGGTTTTATTGTGGTAAATTCCACATAGCGTAAAATGGACAAACTATTTTCAAGTGTGTATGACTCATTGGCATTTAGTACGTTTGAAGTGTTGTACAACTCTCTTTTCCTCTCTCTCTCTCTAGTCTCGATAAATAGATATAAATGTTATATATAGAGGGAAATTATATCTATATATATGTATCTGGGTGTGATAATCTGTTAAAATAGAGGTGCATTATTTGCAAGAAACATCAGAGAGGGAGACAGTATGTGGAATCTTAGGAGTCTTTTTTTTTTGCTTGTTTTTATAGATTTTATTTATTTGAGAGAGGGAGAGGGAGAAGCAGACTCCCCCCTAAGCAGGGAGCCCAATGTGGGGCTCAATCCCAGGTCCCTGATATCGTGACCTGAGCCGAAGGCAGACACTTAAGCACCTGAGTCACCCAGATGCCCCAGCAATGTTTGTTTTATGTCCTCCTGAGCTTGAGCAATCCCTTTGCTGTAGGCTACATAGGCTTTAACCTCTCCTAGCAAGAACACTTAAGAAGGTAGGCTCTGCAGCCACATGGCTGGGACCTAATTTCTATTCCTCACTCACCTGTTCAGCAACTCAGGCAAGTTGCTTTATCTTTGCGGTTCAGTTTCACTACCTGCAAAAGTAAGATAGAACATCTAGCCCATAGCATGGTATAAGGATTAGATGAGCTGGTAGGAGTTACCTTGCCCAGAGTAGAGTGTTCAGGAAACATGATCTGTCATCACTGTGACCAGCGTTATTATAACCTTTAGCATCAGCATCTGAAAAGACGTGTGATATTTTTGCCTCTGGGGAGGGGACCAATGTCTTTGGGTGGCGCTCACGGCCCCTCGACCAGTAAGGTGGAGCAGGAAGGAAGGACCAGGTGAGCCAGGGTCATTTTTCCCCCCTTTGGTTCTATAAAGAGAGATACTGACTTATCAGGAAACATTTCTAAAGTTTAATTTAGTTAGGTGGCCAGAGAATGTCAGTCTCTTGAACAATTGAGCTAGTCCTGAGTCCCTGGGAAAGAAATGAAATTGTTTCTATGAGAGTTTCTTTTAGTGTCTTGCTGTAGAACATTCTCACACTCCACTGACCCCTTGGCTTTTACCAAGCCTTTCAGATGATGTCACCGGAACTGCAGCAGAGGTGGAGCCTCTGCTTTATGGTACAGTCACCATGAGTGTGTTATGCTGCAAGTTTCCTAAGAGACCATTCAGGGAAGCATGGGTTCATTATTTCCCCACAGCGTGATGTCCTTAGGGAAAACCGTATCTGTGACTTAAATGCTTCCAGGGCTTTGAGAGAAAGTGTCAAGTGAGATGACAATTCTTGTCTGTCTAGACGGCGCTTCCTATTGTTCTTCATAGGAATCTGTACATTTGGCCGGCCTTTGGGGAGATACCATGCTTTGTTGTTTCTGGCCATGCTAGAATGTTTATGGCCATTTCGCCCATTCATGGGTTTTAATGATCTCTGGTTTATAAAGCCACCTGATTTTTTTCTTTTTTCCTTTATTAAAATATGGTTTTTATAAGGGTAAGAGGAATTTTACTGTAGTCCGTTTGGCCCCAGAGTAATAAATGTATAATTGAACACAGTCCAACTGTTCATACTGTTTCAACTACCAATGTGAACTATTATGAGAGATTTGTGATAGGCCACTTTCATGTGTGCCTGTGGATACAATCAGATAAGGAAACATAGAAATCTTAAGAAACATAGCTAGGGAGTGTGTTTTATAAGCGAAGACCCCTTTCAAAATGCAATAAAATAGGTGGGACTGAGGCTTGGAAACCGTATGGAACAGAGGTTTCTAGAACATGAAGAGAACTGGAGGGAGTCAAGGGAATCGGATTCTGTTTCTGGATTACTCACTAAGTCACTGAGTGGTGTGGTTTAGGCATTTTACCTTTCCAGGTCTCATTTCCCCATTTGTACGAAGACAGGATTGGATAACATGAACTTTATGATCCCTTCCAGTTACAAACCTCTGTGTTTCAGTAATTTTATATAGAAAAAAAATAGAACAGTTTTGTTAGAATTAGGTGGTCAGAAAAGGGTTAGTGCTAAAGAGGAACTGACTTGCCTATTCTGGGGATCTTATAAAAATTAGCTCAGAATGGTTATTTGCATGGCCAAATGTCAATAAATATAGGATCTTGAACCTCAAGCCAATACAAGTTTCCAGGTCACATTTTACTCTTTATTCTTTCATCTAGTTGGGAAGAGACAAAAACCAACCCAAATGTCTAAGCAGCATTTCACAAATTTCAATTTCTAAAAAATAAAATAACCCTTGAGGTCAAGCATGGATTATTATCCTGTTTCTATAAATGCGATGAGGAATGTGGGGCTCAGAAAAGTATAGTAACTGACTCATGGTCGTGTGTCTGGTGAGTGGTGGTGCTGGGATTTTGTCCTAGGCCTCCTTTCCTCAGGACCAGTTCTCCTTCCACTCCTATGTTTTGAAATGTAATAATTATTGTATTGAACGACTGTCTTATACCAGATCTTGTAAAAGCTTTTGTTTGCTCACTACTCTCCTTGTTTTTTCCGGACAAGGAAACTAAGGCACAGAGAGGTGATCTATCTTGGTCACTGTTGAACATCTCTTACAAGGCTGGAGCTGAGACCAGAGCTCCTGTTTGTCTGACTTTAGCTCCGTTCTCTTAGTGGGGGACCTGGATGGCTCAGTTGGTCGATAGAGCATGTGACCCCCTAACCTTGGGGTCTTGAGTTCAAGCCCCATGCTGGGTGTGGAAATTACTTAAGACAGTACAGGGACGCCTGGGTGGCTCAGTGGTTGAGCGTCTGCCTTTAGCTCAGGGTACAATCCCGGGGTCCTGGGATGGAGTCCTGCATCGGGCTCCCCACAGGAAGTCTGCTTCTTCCTCTGCCTATGTCTCTGCCTCTCTCTCTCTCTCTGTCTGTCTCTCATGACATAGTACAAACAAAACAGTACCAACTCTGTTCTCTTACCAGCATGGCTTTAATTATTGCTACATCTGTTAGCCTGCTTCTTTGGCTAAACAAAGCCCCCACAAAGGTTATTTTTATGAGTTTGTGATAGCATAAGCCTGGGAAGTAGGAGCTAAAAAGCAAAGTTAGGCTAAGGTGAGCCACTCCTGTCCCCAAAATGCACAGCTACACCCTCAGCCCCGGGTTAACATCCCCTTGAAGTGTGCTCTGAAGTGGTACAATGTGGTTCCAGGAAAATGTTCAATTCCGGCTGCATGGAATGTTCTTGCATCCGGTGGCCTTGCTGTTTCCCTTCCCTCAACCTCTGGTCCACCATCCCCTCCCCAGAAGGGCCTACCCTGAAAGCCTTCTGCACAAAAGCACCCCCAGTTTCCTGACCCCGTATTCTATCTCCTATTCCTCCTTGGTACTTGTCAGCAGCAGAGAGACTAAATTTTTGTTTAGTCCTTTGTTGTCTATCTCCTTCCGCTAGAACTTAAGCTCTGGATGGGCAGGATTTTTGTCTGGTTTGTTCGATCTTACATCCATAGCTCCTCGAACAGAGCCAGCCTGTAGCATCTACTCCATAAATATTTGTTGAATAAAGGAATTTTGTAGGGATTAAATGAGACGAGGCCCATAAGGCATATTTTGCTTGGTGCCAAAACACAGAAGCACTTCATAAGTGATAGCTGCTGATGTCATTATTAGTAGTAGTATCATGCCAATAATAGTAATATTATTCTGCTGAATAATGGTTTTTCCTCTGTATTTAAAATAATGGCTACTTTGAACTGGTCATTGAAAACCAACCTTGGTGCTTTGCAGCCAAAATATAATGCGAAGACAGAGTTTAGGAGAAAGAGGAACAAGAGCTTTATTGCTCTGCCCGGCAAAGGAGGCGGCAGGACCCCATGGCCTTCAAACCCTGAAAGCCCTCCTGGAGGAAGGGGCTGGAGGGATTTATAGGGAAATACAGGATCTAGCCTGCTTGACAGGAATTGGGTACTTGCTCTTGCTGCCAGCCTCCTTTGTCATGTTTTTAGGGTTCCAGAAACAAAAGGCTGAGAAAGGAGGGGAGGCTGTGGCAGGGAGCAGAAAGGTCACTTTAAGATCCAGCTTTTCGGAAGCATCAGCGCAGCCATTTTGGTTTTTGTTCAGCTTGATGCTGTTAAGCGCTTTCAGTCTGAATGATGAGGAATACCCAAATGGTACAATTTGCTTTTTTAAAAAATATTTTATTTATTTGAGAGAGAGCAAGAGCACGAGCAGGGGGAAGGGCAGAGGGAGAGGGAGAAGCAGGCTCCCCGCTGAGCAGGGGGCCCCATGTGGGACTTGATCCTGGGACTCTGAGAGCATGACCTGAGCTGGAGGCAGACAGCTGGCCGAGCCACCCAGGGGCCCCCAAATGGTACAATTTGAAGCCATGGGACGGTCTTGATGTGGCTGTGTGTGTGGTTACCTATATAAAACAGATGAAGACCAATTGCATTGCGTAACTGGGATGTTTCGAACAGGCCTGCATATAGTTGTGTTCTAGAAAACAAAGCTACTGGATTCTGTGGGAAGCCAATCTACAGGTCACTTCCTGCGTTAGATGCCACAGTTGAAAGGGAGGCCGGGCTCCACACAGAGACAGTCTTTGGACAGAGCTGGGCCACCTTCCCAGGTGGAGTCAGGTGACAGGAAGCGGTGGGTGCCGCCAGCCTGGGGTGCTGTCCTGCAAAGGAGCAGTTGGGGCCCGCGGGGTAGGCACGTTAAGGTCCTATGGGATGTAAGCCAGGAGCTTGACAAAGCTGTTTTCCCCTTTCCCTCACAGATATTCTTGGAATATGATAAAGAAAACGGAAAGTTTCTGCATGACAAGAGGTGGTCACTTGACCACCAAGGACCCGAATATTCTACCCTTTTGCTTTTTGGAGCAAGGGGACATTGTGGTAATTGAGCTCTTTGATTTACGGTAGCTTCAGACTTGGCCTGGAGCTCTGTGAAGTGGGGTGGGGGGGGGAGCATTGCAGAGTGATACAATGACTCCTTCAAAATGTGCATTTCCAGGGGAGGTAAGAATCTTAAATGTAGAAAACATTAGCAACAAAGTTCCTTTTTTAGATTCTTAATAAAAGATTTTATTTATTTTTTCATGAGAGACCCAGAGAGAGACGCAGTCAGAGGGAGAAGCTGGCTCGCTGCGGGGAGCCTGATGCAGGACTGGATCCCAGGACCTCGGGATCACGATGTGAGCCAAAGACAGACGCTCAACCGTTGAGCCACCCAGGCGCCCCGATTTATTTTTTTAAATAATCTCTACACTCAACATGAGGCTCGAACTCCTGACCCAAGATCAAGAATCACATGCTCTTCTCACTGAGCCAGCTGGGTGCTCCAAGCAACAAAGTCTGATTAATAGAAGCAGTTCCATACATATTTGTGTTTGGTAAAGAATGCATTTGCCAAGATATCAAAAAGTTGGAGTCAGCTTATGAAGAGTGAGAAGCAACACAGGACATCTGTGGATACCTTTATTTAGGGCATTGTTCAAATACAAGATCCTTTTTATGCATGAAGTATCTGAAAAATAAATTTCCATTACCTTCTCATGTTTTTAAGAACACAATGGGGCAGGGGTGCCTGGCTGGCTCTGATGGAGGAGCATGTGACTCAATCTCGGGGTCATGAGTTTGAGCCCCACCTTGGGTGTAGAGATTACTTACATAAATCAATAAAAATAAACTTGGAGAACATAATGGAGCAGAATCAAATTCCAAATGAAAGAGTATATCATCATAGTTTTGAGAATAATTTCCATTAAAATGACTTAAAATTCATTTTGTAAATCATATTCATTAGGATATTAGACCTCTGCCTATGGAAATATTGGAAGAATATTCGTTCCTAATCTAATGGAACCAATTTTCCCAGCGGCATCTTCCATGACTTTCCATGGTTATTAGTCAAGGTGTACAAGCCTACACACATTGATAGCAATAAGTGTCAAATAGGATGGAAATGAGTTTACACATCTTCCATGTGGGTGATCACGTATTTTTCAAATGCCTTTGTGGAAGTGACACAGAAAACTCCGTGAGCCTGTTTTAGCAGAGATAAGGAGGGAAGCTAATTAAGACCTTAGACACTTCTTTGGGGAGTATTATAAGGCACAAGACACTTTTAATTGGGTTTTGCTTCACTTTTTAAAAATAATCATTTCCATCTCCATGTTCAGTTTCTTTCAAAATCATGCACATTTGATATTAGTTCTAAATGACACATGACAAATAGTCTTTTGTGCCAATAACATTATTTGGGAGGAATTGACAGACTTTTATTTTTATTTCTTTTTTTTTTTTAGTAAACTCTTCGAATTTGCATTAGTGGTTTATATTAAACAGCTACCAGTGGCTACATTGCTAATTGTTAGCAGCATCTTATGGGACCTTTAGCCTGCCTGCTGACTGGAGCATGTTCAATTACAAATCACTCTGCCTCTACCCCTCCCCGATTCTGCTGCAGGATAAATATCTTCCCCTTATTTGGCGCTGATGGAACTTCACAAGTTTGAGTTAATTTCATCACATTCAGTAGGATAGCGAACTCCTGTCATTTTTCCAACCCCCAGAAGAATACCTTGCGTAGGCATGATCGCTCTGCAGCCCACTCAGTAACATGAGTAATGATCTTTAAGTGAACCATATCAGGACTGTAAGGTCTTTGGATAATTTAGACAAGAAAATTGGAACAAGTGTGCATTTCTCTAAAAAATGTCACTCTGATTTTCTGCTTAGTGGGACTACACAATCCATTAATGCAAAATCCTCTCAGACGGCTAGAAAGTATTTTTTTCACCAAGCCAGGGTGGGTGTATGCCCGGTGCTTATATGGTGTGGGTTTGCCTGTGATCGGGAGGGCAGATGTGCAGCTTCCTTTCAGACCCGTGAATAATGTATACTGGACAGAGAAGCGCAGATGATGTTTTCCTATTGTTCATTAGGGCCACGACATATTCCTGAGGTGACTGTTCTCACCCCACCAGCTCTGCCAACTCGGAATTAAAACCTTCTAGAGGGAAGGGTATTTGTCCTACATTAGTTGATACCCTACCTAGCACCTCTGACAAAGGGAGGGAAACCAGGGTTGATCTTTTTTCCCGCCTCCTTTACAGTGAGTCATTTTAGAAAGGAATCTCAAACCCCAAAGAAGAAATTTCCTAACAGGTTAGAGGTTCTTGATTAGAGGAGAGACACCGGGAGAGAACAGTAGATATTTTCTAATTGCATTTTTATCTCAAAGATTTAAGTGTTGCTAGTCAGATGCTAGAAAGAGTAGACCATAGTATTGGGTGACAGTCAGGAGACAGAAGCCAGTGTAGATTTTGGCGAGCTCTAACAGGAGAGCTATCATATAAACGAGCTTCAGAAATTGCTAGAAACCATCTCTGGGGCTGAGTACTATTTTCAATTTCTACAATTCCTCTCTTGTTTGTTCCTCTTAAGGACCTTAGGAAGTGAGTTGTGCCAAAGGCGGTTATTCCCATTTTATAGATGAAAAAACTGAGGTCCAAGGAGTTTCCTCAGGTCACATAGCTAGTTTGTGGCCCTATTAGGGCTGCTTTTATTTTCAGCTCGTTTGTTGGTTACAGCTATACCACAAAATGACTTGTGTTTACTTCTGAGTTTTTATAAAAAAGTGTTTTGATCAAGAAGGATGAGGAACTTAGTCTCCTCCCTGACCCTTATGCCTTCCTGATTTTTATTTATTGGTGTGTAGCAAGAAATGCCTGGTAATGCTGAGGAAGTCACTTCTCTGTGCCATGCTCTGGTTTTCTCATCTGTAAAGTGACAGTTGGGTCAGATGCTCTCCAAGTTTCCTTTCAGCCCTGATCTTTTATAATTAATTGAGAGTTGATGACCACAGTCTCTGAATCATCTATACAGAATCTGATTCCGTTTGCTGCATGGTTACTGTGGTCGAGATACTACTACGATCTGAACATGAATCCATGAAGAGTGAATGCTTCAGCCTGGACCTCGTGGTAGCAACTGTGACTTGTACGAGAAAGAATTCTCAGGTTTCTTTGACCAATGACCTGCATCAACACAAGTGATCCAGAAAACTGCTGCTCGCACTACATTATGTCTGGACTGCCCCATCATCGGTGATGCTAAATGATCGTGATGATTCCTGAAGGAAAAATGGAAGCACATTTGTCCCTTCGATCCATAATTGGCCTGACACTGAGTCCCAGAGTCCATGCACACCAAGCCTCTGTCTACTGGTAATAAACGCTGTGGATGTCATCTTATCAGGCCATGATGGGGCTGATGGGCCCTTTTTGCCTAGAACTATTTTAGTCCTCTTCACTTTCAACCTTCATTTTTAGGGGATAATTCTGGCAGATTGCATTGTGCCAGGGCTGAGTTAACAGAGACGTGTTGTCTTTTGCAGAAGCCCAATAGGGCAAAAAATAACATTTGTTAGCCACTTGGATGCTTGATAGAAAAGCCATCTGGCTAGTGGCCACGTCACACATGGGCAGTGTGGTAGGGTGGAAAGAACTTAATTCCGACCATTCTGGGTTGAAATCCCAGCTCTGTCACTTGCAAGGTGTGTGTGAGACCTTGGGCAAGCTATTTAGCCTCTCAGAAGCCTACTTCCTTATAAAATGAATATGGTAATGCCAATTTCTAGGGGATGTTGTGAGATGCTTCTAGCATGGAACCTGCAACAGAGTAGCGCTCAGTAAGTGGGAGCTATTTCATTAAGGAAGATACAATGTCATGATAGCCTTTCTGTTTATAGGTGTGTTTCTTTTTTTTTTCTTTTTTTTATAGGTGTGTTTCAAAGGCTGCAATGGAATGCATTCCTGGGGCTTGTTTTATTTCTGTTTCTGCATCATTGCCTATTGCCGTATCCAGGATATAGCATTCATTTTTATTCATTTTTAGTTACATGACTGACTGACTGAATAAGCAACAGTAATATGAACTAGATGGCAGGAAACTGATCACTTCCAAAAGCTGTGACTTGCTCAACTACTGAGTAGGCAAAGCCGAGACTCCGTGCATCTTCTGATTCCAAGGCAAGTGCTTGCTAGTAGTATCTACTTTATTAATCTGTAACTATATTGTTGCCCCCAATTTAGGAGCATTTGTGTTTCCCAAAACCTGTTAATCAATTCTTTGCTCTATTGGGTCCCTTTTCTAAGTTGGATAAATGGCATAATCTTACTGTTTGTTTATTCATTCAACAGTTTTGGGTAGAAGAGCAGAGGTTTTAAAATGGGGATTAGAGGGTCCCTCTGGGGCCACAGCCTCTACTGAGAGCCTTTATTCGGTGTCTATTTGGGGGTATCAATAGATCCTTCTAGAATAGTCCACGGTATTAACTACCACACTGAGGCATCAGCCTTCTATTTTTTTAGTAAGCTTACTCTCACCAAAGAAGAAAAATCACATACATTCTCTCCCCAACGTGCTTGCTAAGATCCATGTTCTTGATTAACCAAGCCCACTTTTGCGGCTGGTAGGAGTAAGGAAAAGGGGATTCTTTGAACAACACGGGAAGAGGCCCCACTTTGGACTTCATACTAGTTTATTTCTACTAGTTATTCTTTTTTTTAAAGTAATCTTTATACCCAACATGGGGTTCAAACCTACAACCCCAAGATCAAGAGTCTATAGGCTCTTCCTCCTGAACCAGCCAGGCATCCTTGTAGGTTTCTTCTTAGTGTGACAATAGGCAGGTTTCAGCCACTGATCTCACCTATGTTCTAACCACTGCTAACACAGATAAACTCTGGAGCAAGTTATTGATGCTACATCCCATGGCCATTTGGGGAGTCAGCAACGAGGCTTCAGTGAGAACTCTGCAGTTTTAAGGTCTGATCTTGTGCTTTCATCAGTACTATGAGTGATGACAGGTGGACATAAGATTTATTTGAAGACTTTGAGTTCTGGGTTTCCAGACCCTGGAGAGAGAGAAAAAAAAAATCCATTAACTGAACAGGTTTTATTAAGATACAAAACAATAATTGCTTTCTATGTTGAGGGATCCCTAGGTGGCGCAGCGGTTTGGCGCCTGCCTTCGGCCTAGGGCGCGATCCTGGAGACCCAGGATCGAATCCCACATCGGGCTCCCAGTGCATGGAGCCTGCTTCTCCCTCTGCCTGTGTCTCTGCCTCTCTCTCTCTCTCTCTCTCTCTCTCTCTCTCTGTGACTATCATAAATAAATAAAAAATTAAAAAAAATTGCTTTCTATGTTGAGTTTAAAAATACTTTCTTTGGGAGCACCTGGGTGGCTCGGTTGGTGATAAAGTGTCTGACTCTTGACCTCAGCTCAGGTCTCCATCTCACTGTCGTGAGTTCAAACCTTGTGTTGGGCTCCATGCTGGGTGTAGAGCCTACTTAACAAACAGACTTTGTTTGGTTTCCATGCTGCCTAATAGCCAGTGCTTTTATTTTTTTTTAATATTTTTTTTAATTTTTTTATTTATTTATGATAGTCACAGAGAGAGAAAGAGAGGCAGAGACACAGGCAGAGAGAAGCAGGCTCCATGCACCGGGAGCCCGACGTGGGAATCGATCCTGGGTCTCCAGGATCGTGCCCTAGGCCAAAGGCAGGCGCCAAACTGCTGCGCCACCCAGGGATCCCTAGCCAGTGCTTTTAAAGGTTTGATTTCCAGGCTGTCCAGCCACTCTGAACCATTTTAATTGGGTGAATTACTGTCCAAAGAGCTATTTTTTTCAGTTTCTTTCCTTATTTCAAGTACTTTTTAGATGTTTATGAACATCCTCCTACCCCCTCCATACACATGCACCATACTCACATCTCATGTTTCGGGGCTCCTGCCCTGTGTGTTCTGGGAAGAGTGAATTTTGTCTGTATCAACATGGAGCAGGTTTATTAGGTCAGAGTTTATAAGGCTACAAGGGGCATGTGACATTTCTTAACCAGAGGCTAAGAAGGAACCTTGATTCCTTCTGCTTAGGTCTGTACAGAAGCTTCAAGATTTCTTGGGTGAAGCATTCAATGTGCCATGATGACTGAGGGCCACCCCTGATTAAAACAAAGCAAGGAAAAGGTGCTTTTCAGATGAAGACAAGATAGCTTTATATTTCTGTGTTCGGTGGCTAGAAATTTCTTCAAGCAGAAATTATATTAAGACAGGAGTAAAAAAAAAATACCATTCTCTCTAGTTAATGATCATTTACTTTGGAGGGGTGGCGGAGGGTGGGGATGGGTGAGTAAGAGATCAGCGTGAGAATTCTAAAGAACATGTAGCTTGGATTCAGATGCCTGTGTTGTGTGTGTGTGTGTGTGTGTGTGTGTGTGTGTGTATTTAAAGATTTATTTATTTGAGAGAGAGAGAGAGTATGAATGGGGGGGGGTGGTACACAGGGACCAGGGCAGAAGGAGAGTGAGAAGCAGACTCCCTGCTGAATAGGGAGCCTGACCCGGGGCTCCATCCCAGGACCCTGAGATCATGACCTAAGCCATCCAGGTGCCCCTACTTTTATCTTTCTTAAATTGAAATATTCCCAATTTCCATTTATTGAATGCTTCTACAGATGGCCCTGTGCTTGAATGAAAACAACTCTTTAAAGCCATTGCTCTCCATTTAGATGAGGAAATCAGGCCCATGAACTTTATTTGGTTTCAATGCCACAGTTTGTCCTTTCTCTCTTAGTGGGTATGTGGCAACTGGTATGTAGCAGTTAGGACTTGAACCTGGGTTTATTGGACTCCAAACCCCATGTTCATTAGATTATACTGTTTAGCAAATGTTCATTGAATGGGGCAATATATAGGATTAGCAAAGCTTGGATCAAAATTTGAAGTGGAATGGAATTATTCTCTGAATGCCAAGGATCGCCTTCCATGTACTGCCAGCTGGTAAGTACCCAGGGAAGCACAAACATTGTGGAGCCTTCAGACTGAATCTCTGGTATTGATGGCATAATGCTCCTTATCAATATTCCTAGACACAGGCCAAGGTAAACAGTGGGTTTGTAAGGCTTTCGCACTTGTTACTTGTTTTGAAGCATTCTGGGTTTAGATCGAGTTAGCTCCCCTCTGTTTTATGCAGAGGACTGAAGAAAACTACAAATTCCTTGGAGCATTAACAAAAGAAAGAGACCTGGAATTCATTATGGACCTGAGCATATACATTATACGTGCGATTGTGAAACCTCCACCCTGTTACTGTGTTGTAATGGGACTGGTTCCTCGATTTCGGCTCAGGTCTTGATGTCAGGGTTGTGGGTCTAGCCCCGCATCGGGCTCCGTGCTCAGCAGGGAGTCTGCTTGTCTCCCTCTCCTTCTGCCACCCCCCACCCATTGCACTTGCTCTCTCTAAAATAAATGAATGAATCTTTAAAAAAATGAAAGTGTGGTGGCATTAGTTCCTAAAGGGACCCTGGCCTTGGAAGGTGTTGAATGTTTGACCTTTATGAAGGTGTGAGCATTGAAGAGACCTCCATTTATGAGTCTGTGTGAGTGGCAGTGTCAAGGTTTTTGGGAAGCTTTAATCTCCTTAATGCCACAAACTATGCTAAATAGAAATCACCAATGCAAAACCAGCATGTAATCTATTACCTATGAGTACCTGCCCCTTTGAACCAGAATGTTACTGTTGAGTGTCTCATTTGTAGAATTTCTGGAGTGGCTATTGGTTCTGACAATGTGCCAGGGAGAATGCCATGTGCTCTATATACCTAATAGCCATGTCACTCATAAAACCCTTATAATGGCTATTACCGTTTTCAAGATCTCCTTTTTATGGATGAGAAAAATGGAGTCTCAGAGAGGTTGAGTGACTTGACTGGATGACATGGGTTAGAAGTAACAGAATTGTGATTTGAACCAAATTTAGACCTGACTTTTTTTTTCCTTAAAGATTTTATTTAAGGGAGAGAGAGAGAGAACTCAAGCAAGAGAGCACAAGAAGTGGGGAGAAAGAAGCAGGCTGCCCATTGAGTAGGAAGCCCGATGTGGGGCTAGATCTCAGCACCCTGGGATCATGACCTGAGCTGAAGGCAGCCACTTATATGACTGAGCCACCCAGGCACCCCTGAATTTTTTAATTTGAATTTTATTTATTTAAGTAATCTTTACACCTGACTTGGGGCTTGAACTCACAACCCCCAGATCAAGATTCACATGCTCTTCATACGGAGCCAGCTAGGTGCCCCTGGACGCATCTGACTTAAATACATAATTGCTCTGCTATACCACATTGGTGAGGACAGAGGATGCTGAGGTTCACAGAACTACTTAGAAGACTTGAGAGTAATCCCTCACTTTGTTGTGTCCTTGAAATGGCCCTTATTCATTATGGAGCACTATTTAAAAGTCATCACCATACATGATTATCTTTAACTGATTTAAGTAAGTGTGAAAAATAGTTTGTGTTATGGGCTCATCTTAGCATCCTGGACCATAAAGTGTTAAAGATGTTCAAGCTTTGAATGTATATTTAGCCTAGAGGTGATGATTAACAAACATCATAGCTATAATTATATCACAAATGGAGGATCCTAGAACCTTAAGATCATTGTTTGGTCTGTGAGGATGAGTGTCCTTCCTGATTCAGGAATAAAAGTCTTTGGAGAGCCTCCAGTCCCAGTGACCTGAACTTTCTATCACCAAGCTGCAAGATATAATTGAAGTGTGAGATGTGTATATAAGATATCTTGATTGTTTTGGACTTAAGTAATTGGTTTAAAGAGGTCACCACTGGGAGTAATTTCATTAGTCCTACGAATCCAGAGACTGGGTAACTATTCGGAGTTAAGAAGTTCCACTGAAGGGAGAAAGGATATTTCAAAGCATGGCAGGAATTGCTAATAGCACCTCTTGAAGCTGTCTCATGGATCCTTCCAGAAAAACTTAAGGTCTGTCTAGAATATCACATGTTTGAGAACACAGCATAGTTACATTTATGGGGCACAGTGGCAGAAACAGGAATGTGGGATAGGTCCCATGGATGGATTGAAAGTTTTTCCTTGTTGAATTAAGAAAGAAAATAGGGATGCCTGGGTGGCTCAGTGATTGAGCGTCTGCCTTTGGCTCAGGCCATGATCCCAGAGTCCTGGGATCTAGTCCCACATCAGGCTCCCTGCATGGAGCCTGCTTCTCCCTCTGCCTACATCTCGGCCTCTCTCTCTGTGTCTCTTATGAATAAATAAATAAAATCTTTTTTTTTCTTTTTTACAAAAAGAAAGAAAATAGAATTAAGAACTGTAGGGAGGTATATAGATGCTAATGAAGGCCACTGTTTTATTTTTTTATTGAGGTAAAATTGACATAAAACACTGTATTTTTTAAGATTTTATTTATTTAGAGATTTATTTGTTTATTAGAGAGAGAGAGAGTGGGCGCAGGGGGTAGGGGCAGAGGAAAAGGGAGAAGGAGAGAAGCAAACTCCCCGATGTTATGCTCGATCCCACGACTCTGAGATCATGACCTGAGCCAAAATCAAGAGTAAGTCACTTAACCAACTGAGCCACCCAGGCACCCCTATATTATATTAGTTTTAGATGTATAAAACAATGATTCAGTATTCTCATGTATTGTGAAATGATCACCACAGTAAGCGTGGTTAATGCTCATCATCCCACATAGTTACAGAATTTTTTTTCTTGTAATAAGAACTTAAGATCTACTCACTCAGCAACTTTTTTTTTTTTTTACTCAGCAACTTTCAACTGTAATATAGCATAGTTAGCTCTAGTCACCATGATGTACATTACATCCTCATGATATTTATTTATTACAAGATTTTATTTATTCATGAGAGACACAGAGAGAGAGACAGAGACACAGGCAGAGGGAGACACATGCAGGGAGCCTGACGTGGGACTGGATCCCAGGACTCCGGGATCACGACCTGAGCCAAAGCAGATGCTCAACCGCTGAGCCACCCGGGCTCCTGACATTTAGTTTACAACTGGACGTTTGCACCTTTTGATCATCTTCATGCATTTCATCCACCCCCATCCCCAGCCCCCAGCCTCTGGCAACCACCAATCTGCTCTGTATCTAGGAGCTGGAGGTTTTTTCTTCTTTTTGCGGACTCCAGATAGACCTGACTGAGGTCCTGCTCTATTTGCCTTCCTCTGTCTGACTTATCTCACTTAGCATAATGCTCTCCAGGTCCATCCATGTTGCAAATGGCAAGATTCCATTTTTAAGGCTAGATACTATTCCATTGTGTGTGGGTATGTACACGTTGTCTTCATTCATCTGTTGATGGACACTTAGGTTGTCTCCATATCTTGGCTACTGTAAATAATACTGTACCACGTGGTGTAGATATCTTCTCAGCTTAGTGTTTTTGTTTTCTCCAGATAAATACCCAGTAGTCAAATGATATTATTGTTTACTTAATTTTATTAAAAGCTCCTTTGGAGGTTGTTTTATTTCTGTTTATCTCTACTTAAATTTCAGAGTAGAGTAGGATTTTTGAGTATAGATTAGCAATCCCCTGAAATTTTAATTTCTATGTGTTAGTTGACACAATTTCCTGTTTTGCCCATGGGCTTTATTTTTTATCTTGACTCTTGGTTTCTATTGTATTTTTCCCATTTTCCTCTCACCTCTCTACACTGCCACTCTGCCACATATCTCAGATTTTGCCAGTGGTTTTAGGTCTGTGAAAAATTCACTGACATGAGATAGTGTTTCATCTTTTGATGAAAACAGCCTTGTTAGGGATACAGATGTTTTATATGAAGACATGGCTAAGCTCTGCTTTGTATCAACAGGGTGCATTTTCAAATGATTTGTCTTTGCCTTTGAATACTGAGGTATCCCCTTCCTGATGGACCTTGTGCCAGAACCATGCTGAAGCTGAATTGGAGACTTGACAAAGAGAAATGCCTATTGTCATGGTGCAGGAGAAATACCTATGGTCCTGGCGCCTAAAGCCGGAAGTAGACCAACTCACAAACTCCCTTTCCTTGTAAGGAAACTTAATGTCCTCTTTGCTGAGGGGTGGTTGACATGGAGATGCTGTATCTAGTCTTCATGGAGCCAAGCATGGTTTGCATATTTGCAGCCATGGGAAAAACCCCAGTCCTTTCTGCATTTTATCAGCTTCTCAGTGGCAAATTTGTGGTCTGTTTTTATTCTGCTCTCATCTTTCTTTAGAGCTTATGTAACAGCTGCCAAGCATAGTTCAAACTCTCTATCAATGTGGTGACCATATTTTCCAATTGCAAGTCAGGACACATGAGCTGACAAATTCCAGTGTGCTTAAGGAAACAATGGGATGGAATATTTGAAGTGCAATGGTATAGACACCATTCTTAGAAAAACAAGCACGTTCAGCTTTCGTCAACATGGGAACGTTTGTTAAAGCTCCTAGTTGTGACAGCTCTTGAGCTTTTTTTTTTTTTTTTCTCATTTTGAAATTCTGTTCTCTGTTGCAGAGATTTCAGGTTGGATGAGACCTGTTTTAACCCCAGTAAAGTCCTGATGAATTCTGGTTGTTGATTGTTTCCAGTATTGTAGCCACTTTGCTACAGGACCTGCACATTGTGAGAGTAGTGTGTCTGTGTAAAGAGAATGCCAGGGAGGCACCACATTGAACCGCTGCTCTTATAACTGGGAAGGTCCTGACGCATGGTTTGTGTAATTAGTATCTTTACTTAGTGCTTGTTTCTCATATATGAAATTTTGGGAGGCATGTGCTTTTTAAGGGTCTTAGAAACTCTTGGACTGAGAGGGACTAAAGTGGCCAGCATTCAGGAGGATGTGGAAGAAGGAGCTCTCTTATCTGCAGATGGCAGGGAAAATGCTTCCTTAGAGAAGCCATTATTAGTAGTATGGAAAGGGCTCTTTCAGTCTCAGGGCCAAGGTCACTCAGACCAACCACTGGGAGAGCCGTGAGTGCATAAGAAGTTTGTTTATTATTTTGACTTAAATTTTAGTTTAACATACAGTGTGATATTGGTTTCTGGAGTAGAATTCTGTGATTCATCACTTGTATACAACCCCCAGCGCTTGTCATAACAAGTGGGCTCCTTTGTTTCCATCACCCATCTAGCCCATTCCCCACTCACCTCCCTCCATCAATCCTTGGTTTGTTCCTTATAGTTAAGAGTCTCTTTAGAGGGGGCACCTGGGTGGCTCTGTCCATTAAGAGTCCAACTCTTGATTTTGCTCAGGTCACGATCTCAGGGTTGTGAGATTCAGCTTCATGCCAGGCTCCGTGTGGGTGTGGAGCCTGCTTAAGATTCTCTCTCGCCCTTTGCCTCTCCCTCACCTCCAAAAAATAAAGTCCTTGACTACAAAAGACATCTTTAAAAAAAAATCTATGTTTTGTTTCCGTCTCTCCTTACTTTCTTTTCCCCCTTCCCATATGTTTGTCTGTTTTCTTTCTTAAATTCCTACATGAGGTTTAAATGCACAGTTGGACCTTCTATAAATGCTCTGAAGGTGTTCTTGGAAGATAGGATTATTTGAAAATTTTAATATAGCGTAAACCCTGAATGTAAAGGAGTTTCTTTTTCCTACTTGAGAAAGTGAACTTTCTTTTCCCCTTCTAGGAGCATTTCCTTCTCTTGAAACCAAGAACCAAAGGTGCCTGGCTCCTTGAAGGTCAGGGTGGCAGCTGAGATGACAACAGGGCTCCATTTCCTCCCCTTTCCCACCCCTGGGGATCTGAAGTTCTATTACTCCTCTGAGTTTGTAGTTGTCACTGTGTTAACTCTGGATGAGAATCTGTTTTCCTGAGCAAAGCAAAAGAGATGGGAAGGAGTGAAGTGTCTTTACATTTCTGGTTTAACCAGTGATCCCGATCAACTAGGGTCAATGCTCATCTAAAAGTTGCTTCAGAAATCAGATTGATAGGATAACTTTTCATTGCTGAGTTCTTTTTTTTTTTGAATATTTTATTTATTTTAGAGACAGCATGAGCACAAGCTGGGCGAGGGGCAAGAGGAAGAGGAAAGAATCTTCAAGTAAATTCTGTGCTGAGCATGGAGCCCAATGCAGGGCCTGATCCCATGACCTTGAGATCACATGCTGTGCCAAAACCAGGAGCTGGTAGCTCAACTGATTGAGCCATTGAGGTGCCCCTTTCATTGCTAAGTTCTAGATAGAAATAACTCTTATAAACTCTTAATTTTAACTCTTAAAATTAGTGCATTGCAGGGGGCACTTGGCTGGTTCAGTTGGCAGAGCACGTTACTCGATCTCAGGGTTGTGAGTTTGAGCCCCATGTTAGGGATGGAGTTTACTTCAACAACAACAACAAAAACAAAAACCCAGTCCATTGGAACCAAGAAAGGTCACCCCAAAGAAAGGTAAGAGTATTTTCTTGACAAATCCCATAGCATCTCTGAGCATTCTCCAGTTTGTGATTCAGCAAGCTATGTGTACATGATATTTTTAAAAGATTTTATCTATCTATCTATCTATCTATCTATCTATCTATCTATCTATCATCTATCTATTTAAATCAGAGACACAGAGAGAGGCAGAGACATAAGCAGAGGGAGAAGCAGGCTCCCTCTGGGGAGCCTGATGCAGGACTCGATCCCAGGACCCAAGGATCACACCTTGAGTCAAAGGCAGACAGATGCTCAACCACTGAGTCACCCAGGTGGCCCTGTGTACATTACATTTTGATCAGGGATCCTTTATCTTATTTTCTCAACCACAAGGTGTTCCTGGTTAAAGCCAATATAAGCTTGCAGAGCCTTGTTATAGGATCTATACCCACAGTATTAGAGATTCCTAAATCCATTATCACCTCTGGAAGAATGTGGCTTGAAGCCCAGATTGTGAAGTACATGCAATGAAATGCAGTCTCCTCGAACTTTCCTGTCCTTTGTTCTTTTCTGCTCAGTCATCCTTTTCTTCATTTATTGAGCTTTACTATTCGAAAGGCATTGTACCAGGCATTGAGAATAGCAGTGGCAAACAACATGAGATCTCAATTTTCACAAAGCAGCTGCACAGAGTAACAGTTAAGAACACATTCTTGGTGATCAGACTGCCTGGGTTCGAATCCTCACATTTCAAATTAAATTGCTATTAGATGGAAGGCAGGTCACTTGACCTCTCTGTGCCCTTGTTTCTGCATCTGTAAAACAAGAAGGTAGATACTTCTAGATCATGATAAGTAAAGGGAAGGAATAGATTGATGAATCCAGTATCCTGATACTGTTTATATCTTGTCATAACATTTTATTTTTAAAATTTTTTTCTGTTCAGTTGAGTTTAAGTTTTCATTTAATATCCAGTTAGTTAACATACAGTGTAATATTAGTTTCAGGTGTACAATTTAGTGATTTAACACTTCCCTACACCACCCAGGGCTCATCAGGACCAGTGCCCTCCTTCATCACCATCACCTATCCCCCCGCCACCTCCCCTCTGGTGACCATCAGTTCTCTGTAGTTAAGAGTCTGTTTCTTGGTTTGTCTCTTTTTTCACCCCTTTACTCTTTTGTTTCTTAAATTCCACACATGAGTGATATCATATGGTATTTGTTTTTCTCTGACTTATTTCACTTAGCATAATACTCTCCAGCTCCATCCACGTCATTGCAAATGGCAAGATTTCATTCTTTTTGATCACTGAGCAGTATCCCATTGTATATATATCACATTGTCTTTATCCATTCATCTGTTGATAGACACTTGGGCTGCTTCCATACCTTGGTTATTGTACATAATGCTGCTATAAATATTGGAGTGCATGTATCCCTTTGCATTTATATTTTTAAAAAATATTTTATTTATTCATTGGACACAGAGCACAAGCAGGGGGAGTGCAGGCAGAGGGAGAGGATGAAGCAGATTCCACACCGAGCCACCCAAGTGCCCCAATATTTTCGTATTCTTAGGGTAAATACCTAGTAGTGCAATTGTTGGATCATAGTAGTTCTGCTTTTAACTTTTCGAGGAACCTCCATGCTGTTTTCCAGAGTGGCTGAACTGGTTTGTATTCCTACCAAAACTTCAGGAGGGTTCCCCTCTCTCCACATCCTTGCCACAACACCTGTTATTTCTTGTGCTGTTGATTATAGCTATTCTGACAGGTGTGAGTGATATAACATTTTTTTAAAAAAATTATTTCTGCTCAGTTGACTTTATTTTTAATTAATTTTTTTAAGTAGTCTCCACACCCAATGTGGGGCTTGAACTCATGACCCTGAGATCAAGAGCTGCATGCTCTACCTACTGAGCCAGCCAGGCCCCCCTTGTCATAACATTTTTCTGGGAAAAAAACTTTACGAGATCATCCATACTATGCAAATGAACAATCTCTTAACATATTTACATTTCTACAAAAAGCAAAGTTCACATTAGCTATAAACCAGTTGTTAAATTTTATTGCCCTTTGGAATCACCTTGGAGGCCCCATCACCAGAATCCAGGTCGGCTGCTAGAGTTCCAGCTGTCACATCTATTTTCAGGGCTGCAGAAAGGAAGAAGAAGGGGTGACGGCAGTGTCCTGTCTTTGTCGGAGACTTCCTAAGAGTTCTCTGTAATGCTTTGCTTATATCTTACTCTGGAATTCTGATGCATGACTTCACCTAGGGCAAGGGAGGCTGGGCAATGTAGTTTTCTGTGTTGAATCTGCACAGCTCACCATTCAGCTTCTCTTTACTAAAGAAGAAGGGGAGGGGCGCCTAGGTGGCTCAGTGGGTTAAGCATCTGCCTTTGGCTCAGCTCATGATCCCAGGGTCCTGGGATCGAGTCCTGCATCAGGCTTGCTGCTCAGTGTGGAGTCTGCTTCTCTCTGTCCCTCTGCCTCTGTTCCTCCATGCCCCACTTGCTGGCACACACACACTCTCTCAAATAAATACAATCTTTAAGAAAAAAAAAAAAAGAAGAGGAGAATGGATATTGGGAAGCAACTGGCCATCTTTGCTACAGTGCCAATCCAGTTCTTCATGTAAATTCTTATCTAGATGTGTGGCCTTTCCTTTTCTCAGGTTGGGGCTATCACTAAGACTCCTCTCATTCTCATTATTTGTAACTAGGTGGGATTTTTGGTTCCATTGACAAGAACATCTAACATTGAGCATTTACTCTATGCCAAGCGCTGCACAACCATGCTGTGCTATTGCTTCTATTATCATCCCCATTTTATTTTTATTTATTATTTTAAAGATTTATTTATTTATCTATTTGATAGAGCACAAGCAAGGGGAGCAACAGAGGGAGAGGCAGAGGCAGGCTCTTTGCTGAGCAGGGAGCCTGACATGGGACTCAATCTCAGGACCCTGTGACCATGACCTGAGCCGAAGGCCAACACTCAACTGACTGAGACACCCAGGAGCGCCTATCATCCCCATTTTAGCGATGAGGACATTGAGGAACAGAGAGGCTAAGTAACTTTCTCCACAGTGGCAGACTCAGGATTCAAATGCAAGCAATTTGAGGCCAGAACCCAGTTATTAACACAGCACTACTTGATTTGCTTGGAGTTGGAGACAGGGAATGAGGAAGAGTAGGAAGGGAGGAGAGGTAGGCACTGTAAAAGCAGCGCGTCTTTCATATGAAATGTGTCAGTTCCTGTTCATAACAAATGGAACATGTGTATAGCATAAGACATGAAATATTTGATTTGATACACATACACTTAAAGAAAAATTTTAAAATATTTTATTTATTTGAGATAGAGAAAGAGAGCATAAGCAATGGGAGGGGGGAGAGAGGGGGAGAGAGGGGAGAAAGAAAGAGAGAGAGAGAGAAAGAGAAAGAGAAGACTCCCCTCTGACCAGGAAGTCCAATACAGGGCTCGATCTCAGGACCCTGGGATCATGACTTGAACCGAAGGCAGACACTTAATCCACTGAGCCACCCCAGCACCCTAATACACATAGATTTTTTATTGAATTAATAGATTTCCCATTCAAGGATCTTCACCATCTGGCCTCAACTTTTCTTTCTTTCTTTTTTTTTTAAAGATTTTATTTATTTATTCATGAGAGGCACACAGAGAGAGGCAGAGGCACAGGCAGAGGGAGAAGCAGGATCCCTGTGGGGAGCCTGATGCAGGACTTGATCCCAGGACCCTGGGATCACGACCTGAGCCGAAGGCAGATGCTCAACCACTGAGCCACCCAGGCATCCCCCTCACCCCAGTTTAAATCCCGGTCATTGTTCATGGGCCATCCCAGATTCCTTCCCTCCTATATAAGTCTTCCCTTGATCTGATCCTAACCTGCAATTTCTCGCTTACCCTCTATTTTTTTTTTCTCCTCAAGTGCATGAAATGTATTTCTTCCTCTGCCTTGTGGTGATGGTGTGTGTCTCACTGAGGTGCTCACTCAAGTCCAAGCTCCTTGCGGACAGAGATCTTGTGTTACCTTTGCAGCCTCCTTTGCTCATGTGAGGTAGGAGCTTCGATGCTCATTTGACTAGTCCACAAAATCACCCTGGCTTTTGAAGCTGAACTACAGGAGTTCACTGAAAAACAAAAGAAGGATTTACTAGAAATGCATTTTCAAAATGCACTGTAACACGTTTTGGTAAGAATTCAAGAAGTGTCCAACCAGATCATTCTCTGGGAAGGACGGAAAGTAGATTTTCCCCTCAATCTCTGCAGTGTTGGCATGGGATCTGTAATTCTTTCATTTTGCTTCCAAATTGGTATTGACGTCAGTCACTGAGCAGTCTTGGCTTGTGCTGAATTTCCTATGCAACAGGATGGGCTCTGAAAAGTAAATGGAGTGCAAACCCATAAACTGGGAAGCTCTAAAATGAATGTGCATGGTTAGTGTAATCAGTGACTAATTAAGGTGAGGTTTATGGCCGTTTAGCTCTTTCACCCTGAAGAAATTTCAAGACCAGTTATGCACCACTTCCTACTGCTGAGTGGGAGGTCAGCAGGTCAGAGAGCCCCCGTCACTGAGAAGTCTGATTCTGTCCTTCGTGAGCTGATAGAGGGGCTTGAGGAGTAATTATTCTCAGTGGGTCATTTGGTTTCCGTTGGTGATCCAGGAAGGCTGGAACAGACTCCATACAGTCAATGCTAACCTTTGAGGAAATTGGGAAATCATTGCTGGATTTTGAAGCTGCATGCTAAGAAAAACTGGCTGAGGCTGTTTTGTAGGGATCAAAGGAATCATTCAGAGCCTCCAACGAAATGAAAGAGGCCAAGCTGACTTGTGGTATTCCAGTTTCTCTGTCCTTTGTGGCTTTGGTGATGATCATGACTTTCACTGCTGGGGACCAGGGTCCCCCAGTTCTCTACACCCACCTGTAATCGAGAGAAGGCTGGAAAGTTCTGTTTTGCACAGTGTGTGCAATAGCCTTCCCCTGCCCCAAAGTAGAAACACCTACAGATCCATCAGAAGGAATCAGATGATTTATTTAGGTTGCCACCAGAACCTAAGCAGCTCTTTCAAAAGTAGGTAGATCTGCGCATATGTTCAGAGATTTCAGAGGTACATCTTTAAATCTACATCATTAAATGTAGAATACGCGTTTGTAAAAACAAATGTATAGTATATGTAAGGGTGCTTGAGTACCTCAGTCGGTTAAGCATCTGACTTCAGCTTGGGTCATGGTCTCAGGGTCCTGGGATTGAGCTCCATACGAGGTTTATCATTTTATTTATTTCTTATTTATTACCAGCTCACTGGGGAGTCTGCATCTCCCTCTGCCCCTCCCCCTATGTTCTCTCAAATAAATAAACAAAATAATTAGAAAAAATAGTTTATGTATGTACACACATGCTCACCTGTGTGTGTATGTACTCACAGAAGCCTGGGAGGATGTTTAGCAAAAGTCATCAATTATTTATCTGGTGGCAGGTGTAGGTGGGATTTGTAGGGAAAGTTGCCTTTTTAGTTTATATTTTTCCTTGTTTTTATAACAAGTGTGCCTGACATGACTACAGTAAGTAGATCTTCTTTTCTTAAAAAAGAACCAAAAAGTCCTTAGCAATGTCCTCTGGTTGCGCCGAGATGCCACTTCACTTGACAAGAGTTCTGATTACCACCCTTGGGAGCAGGGAGGGGGTGTGGTGTGGGACTGCTTCAGGTGCTCAAGCCTTAATCTGATGAGATATGGCATAGATCCCAATGATGGGATTCTAGCTATAGTTAGTGGTGAACCGAAACTAGAGGTTCTGTTTCCTGAGCCCTCCCTCAGGAGTTCTTGTGGGGCCAGTCTGTGAGGAGCAGTGGGGGCTGGGCAGGTAAGCGCCTAGGCCTCCAGGACGGCTTCCACCAGAGTGACTCCCCTTCTGCCTGCTTCCAGGCTTTCAACCGGGATTTCATCTGGGGGAAAAAAAGATTCTGCTGCTTAATGAAAGTTGGTAAACCACTGCACTACACCACACTTCAGTATAAAACAGGTTGGGGGGGGGCACCTGGATGGCTCAGTGGTTGAGCATCTGCCTTCGGCTCAGAGCGTGGTCCCGGGGTCCTGGGATCGAGTCCTGCATTGGACTCCCTGCATGGAGCCTGCTTCTCCCTCTGCCTGTGTCTCTGTCTCTCTCTGTGTGTCTCTCATGAATAAATAAAATCTTTACAAAAATAGGTAAAAGAAAATACCCTCCTTTTGTGGATGATGCATTGAGAGTCAGAGAATTGAGTGAGTTGCTTCAGGATAGACATGGAGTCAATTGTGGAAACCTGACTTAAAGTCTTTAATTTGGTGATCTTTCCACCATGTCATATTGCCTCCCATTAGTGGCTCAGAGGCGCTCTTTTTGGTGAGCTCAGGGATCCAACTGAATCAAGGAACATATTGAAATATCCAGGGCAGTTTTGAGAGGCATAGTCTTCTCATTTATTACCTTACTGCCTTGATTGACCATTTCTTCATGAGCCTGGCTTGGAGGTGGGCAGGGCCTAGAAGGCCAGCAGAAAACACTTGCCTTGGTGTGTGTCTGTGTTTGAATTGCCAGGCAAAAGCTAAGCTAACATTGTGGATTGGTAGCCTAGACTGGGATGTGGTCCCCTTCCCACTATTCCATAGCACTGGGTCACTTAGGTCCTGGGTGGACTGGAACACAGTGGGTCCCATGGTTCTACTCTTTTTTAATATATATAGGAGAAAAAGTACTAAATTAATGGCCTTATTCATAACTTGTGTTGCTGTGCCTTCATACCTGACTCAACTATGTGGTTTCCAATCTCAGTTCCCCTTCCTGCATTGTGACCTTTGGAACACCCTAGAAGGTCTCTTGGCACATTCTTTTTTTTTTTCTAAAGATTTTATTTGTTTATTCATGGAGAGACACAGAGAGAGAGAGAGAGACAGAGACACAGGCAGAGGGAGAAGCAGGCTCCCTGCAGGGAGCCTGATACGGGACTCGATCCTGGGACCCCGGGATCACGACCTGAGCCAAAGGCAGATGCTCAACCACTGAACCACCCAGGCTCTCCTCTTGGTACATTCTTAAGAATTCTTTTATAAGCCTTTTCTACTGTCGTTCATTTTGTCCCTAGTCTAGGGTCTATTCTGTCTTCTGCTTGGAGCTGATCTGCTAGGTCCCTGTGTGTCCACTTATGTCTGTTCTCAGGGCCGGGCCAGGTTTGCAGATGAGTCATCACATTGCTTTTCATTTAGAAGCATTGTTAATAGCCCCAGGTGGATTTTTTATTTTTTATTTTTAGTTTTCACCTTATGAGCGGAAGGCCTCAAATCAATAGTTGAAAACAGAGGTTACATTTATTCTCCTATTAGGATGGGCTTCTTTTACTACATTGTCCCAGCAGCCACTCATGTTAGGGGAAGACTGAGTGAGCAATGCTTTTCCTGTGGTGGGTTTCACCCAGAGATCAGCATGGCTCAGGTGAGCTTGCACAGTGCCCTGAGGGATGGATCACCTCCAGCCAGAGCTGCCTTTAAGATAAGGAGACCAGCTCCTGAAAGCTGGTCAGTCTGTCATGAGCAATTCATACTCAGCCAACAAGAGCACACATTTTATTTTAGAACAGATAACGTACCACACAGCAAAGGGAAGTTTCCTTATTGGCAAAATGTTGCACAAAACCCAGAGTAGAAGTGTAGGAACATGCGTGTTAAAGAGAGGTGCCACTATGATTGTCAGGAGGCCCTGGTTCCTGTCCAGGCTCTGTGATTAATCACATATGGTAGACTGTCTGGTTGCATTTCCTCATCTAGAATATGGGGCGGAAATACTCATCTTGCCTACTTCATAAGGTGTTGCAGGAATCAAGGAGATAATAGATGGTCTAGCTCTTTGAAACTCTTTTTTTTTTTTTTTTTTTTTTTTGCTCTTTGAAACTCTTGAGGTGCTGGACACGCACCAACATACACCATCAGTTTCCAAGTCCCACTGCAGAATAATTATGAAATTCTGTCCCTTATCTATTGTTTTTTTAAAAAGATTTTACTTGGGGATCCCTGGGTGGCTCAGTGGTTTAGCGCCTGCCTTTGGCCCAGGGCGTGATCCTGGAGTCCCCGGATCAAGTCCCGGGTCAGGCTCCCAGCATGGAGCCTGCTTCTCCCTCTGCCTGTGTCTCTGCCTCTCTCTCTCTCTCTCTCTCTCTCTGTCTATCATGAATAAATAAAAAAATCTTAAAAAACATTTTACTTATTAAGAGAGGGAGAGAGAGAGAGAGAGAGAGCAGAAAGAGAGAATCTCAAGTAGACTCCATGCTGAATGTGGAGCCTGGGGGGACATGGGGCTCAAACTTGCGACCCTGAGATCAGGACCTGAGCTGAAAACAAGAGTCAGGTGCTTAACCGACTGAGCCACCAAGGCACCCTGTCCCTTTTCTATCTGCACCTTTATGCTACAACCAGAGCGTGTACGCTTTTTCTGAGCACGTGTCTCCTAGTTTCTCCTTCTGGCTCTAGTCTCTCTTTTACAATGGATTCTCCACTGTACTGCCAGATTCACCTTCCAAATCCATTTTTAATCCTAGCTTCCCCTCTTGCTCTGAAATCTTCTATAGCTCTCTAGTACCTCTTGAATAAAGTCCAGACTCCTTGAGCTGGTATTTAAAAGTCATTGTGATCTCCTGTCGAGATTTCCATCCTCTTTCTCCTAATACTCTTTTTTAAAAAGATTTTATTTTTAAGTAATCTTTACTCCCAACATGGGGTTCAAACTCACAACCTCAAGATCCAAGGGTTGCACGCTCCACTCACTGAGCCAGCCAGGCGCCCCTCTCCTAATATTCTTTAATACTCCATCCATCCTGTAATGTTGAGCCTCTGCAAATGCCTTATCGTTTCCTAGACCTTTAGGATTTGTCATTTCCCTCTTTGTTTTCAAGCATCAAAAGTCAATGTCCTTAGGACCCAATTTAAATGGCATTTTCCCCCAGTAAGCTTTCTGATTTCTCCGTTGGGGGAATCTGTTTGGCAAGGATCTGGTGAAGGGACCTCGAGCCTTACATGGTGGTTGAGTGAGCTAACTGCTCAGATCCCTTTCATGCCTGTGCATTTTTCTAAGCTGTGCTTCTTGTGAGGAGTAAAGGCTCATAATGTCAATAAACCGAAGAATGCCTTCCACCTTGGGTTCTTCCTAGCATCTCCTCTCTCCTCCTACCATGAGTTCCCGTGCTCACTGCTCCTACTGGCCAGGAATCTCATTGTTTCCACCAAAGAGGTAGTCAAGCTGGGACTTTCATTGGAGCAGACAGGATGCGTTTCAACATTGCTCTGAAAAAACAACAACAAAAGACAAACAAAAAACTGGTGCCAGATTGTTGGCCTGGCACACGATCACAGAACAAATTTAAATCACTATTACTGCTCTTTCCTCTATATTCCTCTAATATTTTGTGCTGTTCTTCAACTGCTGTCTTGCCCTCCCATCTAGTTCATGTACACATCTTCCTCTCTAGATTTTAAGCCTTTTGAGGGCAGAGACCTTTTCTTATTCATCATTTTGTCTCCCATAGTACTTATAGGCGCTCAGTACAGGTGCTGAATGTCTCGTGACTTGAACTGATAGTGGATGAAGAGGGAGCTCATAAGAGGGTTTTTTTTTTCTATTACCAGGCAGAAGGTACAAAATAAAGGATTGCTTGATTCTCTACCCATCGCCTGTGACAGTAGCCATTGTGAAGCTTCCCTTTTGTGGCTGGGCAGTAACCAGTCTCCTACTGTGATGGGAAGACTTTGATTTCTGGCAGAGCAGCTCTTGGCTTTGTGTGGCAATTTCACTGAGTCCCTAGGGGAGAGAGCAATTTCAGAAAGAATGATTTGTTTGGTTTCCATTCTAAGCAGGGAGAGCAAATAGCAGTAAAGCATAGCATAGCCATGACCCTTCACTAGGAATCTGAGAGCCGCGTGACACACAACTGTAATAAAGTCCCCTGAGCATGGATGGGGTACAACCTGAGCAGCAAGCCCAGAGATCTGAGAGACCTGTCACTCCGACAGGCTGGAAAGGTGGGGGGATATCAGAATGAGCAAAGAGGACTTCAGGAAGTCTGCCTTCATGGATGCCCTTTGCAGGACAGTCCCGGAGTAGCTGGAAGAGTAGCTGGGCCAAGCAGAGAGGGCAATGGAAGCCAAGTTCATTAGGTAACATTGGGGTTTTTATTTTACCTGTAGCTCTGATTGCAGGTGCCAGGTCTTATTCTCCCTGTTTTGTCTCTCTTTCTTTCTCTGGATTCTGAAGGGTCAGGGATATGCTCAAGGGAGCAAGGACACTTTCCTTCAGATGTACAAACTCACTCTCTCTCATATATCTGTATTAGGCTTAGAGGCTCAACAAACACCAATGTGAAATACTGACTTAAAAAAAAGTTTTTATTTATTCATGAGAGAGACCCACAGAGAGAGGCAGAGACATACACAGAGGGAGAAGCAGGCTCCCTGTGGAAAGCCCGATGTGGGACTCAATCCCGGCACCCTGGGACCATGACCTGAGCCAAAAGCAGATGCTCAACCACTGAGCCACCCAGGGGCCCCAAATACTGAATTTTTAAATGAGGTTGAAGCCTCCCCCGACCATGGAGGGTAGTAGTAAAGACCTGTGAGATTGTAGAGATATTGGCTCATACAGCCAACATAGAGACAAAATATCGTGGGTCAGACTAGACACGAAGAGAAAAGATTTGGGTTTTGTATAATCACTGATAGGAATTGAAGGCAAGAATAGGCCAAGGGGGAAGAGAATAGCCAGCATGAAAGCCTAGAGTAGCCCAGAGCCAGAGGGACTCTGGGTGGATCCTAAAGGGCATGCACATTCTGGGCACTAGGTAGGCCCTTTCCTCACCTAGGAGGTAGTAGGCCTCACTCTGGCCTGGGTAAAATGTACTTGAGGCAGGGCATCTACTCTGAACTCCGAGTCCATGCGCATCCTATATTTTTCTGATGATGGATCTGAGCCTGTGGTTCCTTAACATCAAGAAGAGGATCAGAGAGTGCACACCCCCATCCCATTTGGACTCTGTAAGGGATGCTCCCTAAATGAGCAAATCCACGTTGTTCTGGTTACCATAGTAGCCTCTTGTGACATAGGTAGCCCGAGTCTATGTCTGACCCAATTGGAAATACACACGAGATTGACTTTGCGGACATGGAGGCCATAGGAACAATTTCGGAACTACGGTGATTTGCCAGAGGTTCCCTGAAAACCGGCCTTTTTGGCTGGCCAGCTTGCCATCTTTCCCCTCTGCCATTCCTCCAACCTCAGGGCAGGATACAGCGAGGGGATTGATGAGATTTGTACTACCTTCCTGCGGACTGGAGAGCCTTCAGATTCCAGCCCTGCCTCCTCAGGGGTCCCCACCCCACTATGTTGCTGTTGGGTGGCTCCATCCTGTTTGCCTGTTTCCTCTGGCATTTTCATGAATGCCTCAGCTGTGTTTGTGTCTTTTCCTTTCTTCAGTTCAGAGCAATCTGTTCGTTATGCTGAGCCAGCAGCTTCCACAATGTGCTAGGAAGCAGGGTCTGGGTAACCAGAGACTTAGGTCCCCGTCCCCCGCCACACCTTATGATTATGTCTGGGAGAGTCCAGGGTTAGGAGAGGTCCATTCACTTTAACCCAGTGTGTTTTGTTCTGCTGAACTGTCACTGTTCTTTTATCTGGTCTCGTCTAGTGTTAGGATAAGAGAAACACTACTTATTCTGTACCTTTTTCTCTCCAATTATTCTTTTCTTTAATTATGCCATGGGACATCTGGGTGGCTCAGTCTCGTAAGTGTCTGCCTTCGGCTCAGGTCATGATCCCGGGATCCTGAGATCTGAGCCCTGCAACATGCTCCCTGCTCAGCAGGGAGTCTGCTTCTCCCTCTCCCTCTATTGCTTTCCCTGCTCCTTTTTCTCCCTCTCAAAGAAAGAAAGAAAGAAAGAAAGAAAGAAAGCCATTTAAAATGTTATCTGTGTTATCTAATGTAGTTGATATTATCTGTTGACAATTATAGCTGAACGGGCCCATTTAGAATATGTTTGTGAAAGCCAGTGGGGAAACAAAGGTTTTCTATGTAGAAACTTGATGTTATGTATTGTGTTCTCCCCAAAATTTTTATGTTGAAGTCCTAACTCTCAGCACCTCAGAATGTGCCCTTATTTGGAAATAGGGTAATTGCAAATGTAACTAGTTAATGAGGTCATATTGGAGTAAGGTGTGCCCCAATTCAATAAGTGGTGTCCTTATGAAAAAGGGGAGTTTGGCAAGAGCTCCTGGCTGGCTCAGTCTGTAAACCATGCAACTCTTGATCTTGGGGTTGTGAGTTTGAGCCCCACATTGGGTGTAGAGATTACTTAAAATATTTTTTAATAAGTGGTGAGGCTTTGGAGAAAGACACCTACAGGAAGGAACACCACATGAAGGTGAAGGCAGAAATCAGGGTGCTATTTCTACAAACCAAAGAACACCAAAAATTGTCTGCAAAGCCACCAAGAGCTGCGAGAGAGGCATGGGATGATTTTCTTGAAAAGCCCTCAGAAGGAACCAATCCTGGGGTACCTGGGTGGTTCAGTTGGTGAAGTGTCTGCCTTTGGCTCAGGTCGTGATCTTGGGGTACTGGAATGGAGCCCCGCATTGGACTCCCTGCTCAGTGGGGAGCCTGCTTTTGCCTCTCCCTCTGCCTGCTTATGCTCTCTCTCTCAAATAAATAAAATCTTAAAAAAAAGGAACCAATTCTTCTAACTCCTTGATGTCAGACTTCCAGCCTTCAGAACTGAGACAGTGAGCTTCTGTTGTCCTAGCTCCTTAGTTTGTGGTACTTTTGTCACAGCGGTCATAGAGTAAACTAAGATCCTTGCTCCACTGAAAAAATTCCAGCCAAGCATGTCTTCTGGAGAGTGAGGAACACAGGGATTATGAACTCAAAAAGTGTTCCACGTTTTAGAAGGCTATTGATAGTCTGAAAGCTACTGGAGACTGTGTATCGCTTGTACAAACCCCAAATCCACGGGCTGCCTGAGAGGGTGGAGATGGTGAGCAGAGCTCGGAGCTCCCCCATTAGGGGCAGATGAAGCTGAATATGTGTTCCTTTGCACGTTTATAGAGTCAAGTCACACATGCCCACTTCTCGCCTTCACAAGGAGGTGGAGGTGTTTGGTTAATAAACGGGCTGAGGACTGTACCCTCAATGTTGTCCGATAGATGGGTAATTATTTGGCCTTCCAACCTGGATCCTGCAGTTTAACTTGACCTGTTCTTGCCTGTATCAACTGAGTTGTTATGAGAAAGGCCTACCCAGATGAGTTCGATTTGTCAATGTTTGGGCCTGGCCCTGCCAGGTCCTTTAGGATAAAATGACTCAGCAGAGCTCTGGTGAGGCATTGGCAAGACCTTTTCAAGGGCCACCAGTTCCATCAAGGACTCTTCCCTGGCCGGTACGTGAAGGCAAACCCTTGTTTCCGCCTGCCTCTCCTGCCTGGGCGCTCCTGCCCTCCTGCCCTGAGGTGGTGTCCCGATCCCAGGCTTCTGCTACCCTGCTCACTGCGGTCCAGGCGTGAGTATGCATGCCAACAGCTTCCAGAAAGGAAACAGGCACCCCAGCCTTCCTCAGGCCTGGTCTTTCCAAAGGCCACAAAGGGAGGGCAAGCCCTGAGTGCTCCAGTTGCCTGGCTTGGAGCCATGGAGTCAGAGCTGCTCCAGTTGGAAAGGCTTTCTAGAGACTGGAAAGTGTTTCTGGCTCCTGTGCTTTTAGGCAGCTTGTTGTTCCAAAGCGAATGCGTGGCTTATTGCGCAAGAGTTGGCGGGTGTGTGTGTGTCTTAAATAGGATGACCATGTTTCCTGAAGCAGAATTTGGTTAGATGGTCTCACCCCGGGTTTTGAGGGGAGGAACTTATATATGTGAAAAGCCTTACAAAGGTATGAAAATGAAGTAGCATATAGTCAACAAATTAGACAAATCCTCTTTATTGAAAAGAACGTAAAGGACTATCTGAAATCAGAGCCGGCCAGAACAATTCCCAACAAATATTTACTGAGCAGCAGTTATGTACCGGGCACTGTTCTTGGTCTTTGAAATCTATCAGGGTACAAAATAAAAACCAGTATCTCTGGCCTTGTGGAGCTACCTTTTAGAAGTAGGGCTGTGTATCTTCAAACTTCCCTTCCTGGGATGCTGTTAAAAGGCAAGGTCTTTGCAGGTGTCAGCATTTTAGGGATTAAACTTTGAAATTAAATCCACTATTATACTAGTATTTATGCCACATGAGAGATACTGGGAAAGCCATCTGGCTGTTGGCTCAGGCTTGACACTTGGCTGGGGAATAGAGAATTGAATTTTAGTCCTTGGGTGACTTTATCTCCTGCCCCAAGCACACCTTTGTGGGGCCCTGGCAATGAACAGAGCAGCACACTCTGGTTGTCTGGCTCTGCTTCTCACAGTGTTCTGCTACCCGGGTCATTTGAATGGATATAGGCTCTGCTTGTACTCCAGCCTTTGAAGTGGTCAGCCCTTCTGCTACATCTCAAAGTCTAGTTCTCTATGCTGTGTGGTTTCCTATGTGTGGTTGTCACTTCTGTACCTTTCAAGTATCTGCAGTCTGCAGCACTAGTGCCTGACACCCGACCAGTTCTTAAATACTTGGGGGGAATGAATGAGCAAATGGAAGCCTCCACAATGGGCTTGTCTATCAGCCAAGGGAGTGGTAGTTCTTACTGTGGCACTCATGCAATACAGTATACTTTAAAAGAAGAAAAGGTGTGGATCATGAGGGGTGGTGGGCCTTGCCCTGGGTTTTGAGGTTCTGCTTCTCCCAGGGGGGAGTTGTGACAAGGATAGTGAGTAGCCAAAGTTGATTGAATCAGTCTGGAAGATGGAGAGTCCCACAGCCAATTCTCTCATTCCATGCTGTTCCAACTCCCATGTGTATGAGAAGCACCTGGATGGCTTGTTAGACCAGATTGGCCCCAACCTCAGTTTTGATTGATTACATCTGGAGTGGGGCCCAAGCATGGGAATTGAGAAGTTCCCGGGTAATGCTAATAATGATGCTGCTGGCCTGGGAAGCAGGCTGGTGATGCCACGTGGAGTGGGGCTGCAGGTGTGCGCTGGCCAGTAGTTAAATCCCAGTTCTACCCCTTACTATGGGGACCTAGATATGTTTCTTCACCTTTCTGATCTGTAAATTGGAATAATATTAATACCGGTTTCCTAGGATTGGTGTACAGACAAGATAATGCATATAGAGAACTTAGCATAGCACTTGGAACTGAATAAATGTTGACTTCACGTTAAGTATGATTATCACTGCTTGGTATCTCAGTAGCTTGATACAAAGTAGATTCTCAATTAAATGTCTGAATGATGAAACAGGTTTTGGGGGCCGAGAAATGGTGAGCTTAAAAAAATTGGAAAACTTTGGCCTTAGGGGCACCTGGGTGGCTCAGTTGCTTGAGTGTCTGACTCTTTTTTTTTTTTTTTTTGAGTGTCTGACTCTTGATCTCACAGTTGAGTTTGAGCCCCATGCTGGGCATGGGGTCTACAAAGAAACAGACAAACAAAAAGAAAACAAGCAAGAAACTTTGACCTTTTATTTTATTTTATTTTATTTAGATTTATTTATTTATTCATGAGAGCGAGAGACAGAGACATAGGAACAGAGAGAAGCAGGCTTATTCCAGGGAGCCTGATGTGGGACTCGATCCCTGGACCAGAGATCACTCCCTGAGCGAAAGGCAGATGCTCAAGAGCTGAGCCACCCAGGCGTACCAAAACTTTGACCTTTTAATATTCGACTTTCGGTAGAGGCAGATGCCTGGATACTGCTGCAGGTGTAATGTTGTTGCTAGGACAGCACATATGATTTGCTGATATCTTTCTGACCCCAAATATGTCTTGACATGGTTAGATTAGAATCTGCAAGAGAACCAAAGGCCAAGAGTTGGTGGGGATGTTGCAGTTTGTGCATGAGACCTGCAAACCTAGTGTCGAATGTCCTTAGTTGAACATTCCATGTGATCCCTAGGCCAGGGGGCAAGCCAAATCCATTGTTTAAGAATATTTATGTAGCTCTGTTTAAAAATCCACATTCAGCAGAGAGGAACAATGGGCTTGATTGAAATGAGGAATTTTTCTTTTTTGTGCATACACATGCTTGGTATTTTCCAAAGTGTAGTCCATAGACCTTTGCATCTACCTGAGGTGCTTGGTGAAAATACAAGACCCTTGACTTATTATTAAATCATTGTTATTTTTAAAGATTTTATTTGAGAGTGAGAATGAGTAGTGAGGAGGGAGGGACAGACAGAGCAGGAAGCCTGATGTGGTGCTAGATCCCAGGACCCAGCGATCATGACCTGAACCATCCAGGTACCCCAGGAGACCCCTGACTTAGATGAAAATGAAGTAGAACCCCTAGAAATGAGGTCAAACAATCTGCATTTTTCTGAAGAAACCCCACTGTTCTGGCGTACGTGAGTGCTTGAGAAACACCATCACTAAAGGCTGTCCCTCCTATATGAAGGCAAGAATTGTTCTATATGTCAATTGTAATTAATCATTCGAGGAGTCCATAATATTGACTCCAGGGTCCCTGGTAGCTCTGTAGAGCTTATTCCAACTAGGAGCTGCCTTAGGCTGCCCTACCCGATACTCTACCTAGGTACAATCAAGAACAGCTAGGAATGAAATGCAAGTCAACAATCGTTGATGAATAATTATCCCTATAGTTGTTAAATGGATGACAGAAGATAGGAGAACAACAGGATTCCTGATGCCAGGTGACTCTCACTGTGGTGGACTGGCTCTGTCAAGAGCCCCCACTGCCGTGTCTTCTTGGAAAATTGAATGCGTGTTCCTGGAGTCTATTCCCAGGGTTAAAACAGATCACCCCGTTCCACTCCATTATCTCCTTATTTCAAAGTCCATAGCCAGTAATCACAGATCTACTTTATTCATGCGAGAGGCAGAAATTGTTAAAATTCAAATAAGTCCAGACCAGTGCCCAACCAACCAATGGAAGAATAGCAAAGACAAGGCAGTTTCAAATCTGTGCTAGGTCTGTACTGCACTGTACTCTTGACTGTTGGCCCGCTCCATAGGGCTGAGAGCTGCTCCCCACTCGGTCTCTGACTTGACCTTGCTAAAGGACTCTGGTTTCTGTGTTAGACCTTCACTTGGCATTTTACTCTGCTAATTTCTATTTCTGCTCCTGCTCCGATAACTGATGCTCATCCAGAATCCTTTATTTATCTGCCACCTTCTTGCCACCTCTGCTTATCCATAAAGTTTAAGTGACTTCAGGGACTGTGTCAAGAAAGCACTAGCATTCTCTCTGTGAGTCTCTTAGGTCTGTAAATATGCACACCCATTACACTGCCTGGCACTGTGAGAGGACTTGCTCTTGTAGTACCAGTGTTGGTCACCCCTGTGCTCAACCTTTTAGTCCAGCTTTTCAAGAAAGGATGTAGAAGACTAAACACTAGTATTTATCATGAAAGAAAATTAGGCGCACCTGGGTGGCTCAGTCGGTTAGGTATCTGCCTTTGGCTCAGGTCATGATCCCGGGGGTTCTGGGATTGAGTCCCATGTCAGGCTTCACGCTCAATGGGGGAACCTACCTCTCCCTCTGCCTGCCACTCCCCCTGCTCATGCTCTCTCTCTCTCTGTCTCATAAATAAAATATTTATAAGCAAAAAAGAAAAATCAGCAAGGCTTTTAATGAGGGTTTCCTTCATCTATAACTTGACCCAAGATAACAAGTAAAACAAAAAGACTTGATTTTTGGTGTCAGAACAGTAAAATTTTGCCTTGGTCCCTATTAGGAAGGGGAATAAAGAAAGCTAATATTTATTGAGCATCTGCAGTCTGCAACTTAACACAGGTTGCAAAAGGCTCCAATGGGTTTTGAACTGAGGTCTATCTGATGTTACACTAGATTTTTGGCAACAACAGTATTTTCATTCTCTCATGGCCACTAATGGCCTCCAGGGAAAAAGCTCTTTAACAATTATTTAGGGCAACAGCAATATATGTGGAACCTCCTCTGATGAACATGTTTGTCCTTGATTATTGGTATAAGTTGTGTTTGGTCTTTAATTGGGATGATCTGTGTTTATATACTTCTGTTTTTGCGAATTTTCTGCCACTTCTAAAACAAGCACACTTTTAGCTCTGATTAAAGAGAATAACAGGAAATCAATCTCCTGTTTTTTTTTTTTCGGTAAATGTCTGAATTACATTTATTGCATCTCTCTATCACTGTATGCTGTCTGGTGATATGAAATCAAATCGGCCCTGTGCCAATGTGCTGGTTTGGAATGCATCGCCCCTGTGGGAGGTGCGGTGGGGCTCTGGCCATGCTGGGGAGGGGAGCTTGGAGAGCCGGGGCAGTTCTGATGAGGCTTTGTGGAGAGAGATGCCCACGTAGTCAGATTGAGGAGAACTCTGACCTGAATAGGCAGATCTTATTTTCTAGAGATAAACTTCTAAAAGGAGTCCGTTAAAATGAAGAATTAACCAAGGGGAATCCTTCTTCATGTAAGTGAGTGCATTTAACACTTTAGGAAGCTTTCTGTCTGGTGTTGAGAGACTGGGAGCAGCAATTGGGGATGAGCTTGGGAAGCAAATACAGCAACTTCAAACAGAGCAAAAAGACCTAGACTTGAAAGCCTGAATTTTAACGGAAAATAATCCTCTCTGGTTTGGTTAAGCCAGTGAAACCCTAACTGGGATAAAAAATCCAAATCTATGCAAACATTTAAATTGAAGGTACTAGTGAAAAAAAAAACAGTTATTGAGGGCCTTTCTATGTGACTGTCTGAATACCTGCTTTTTGCTGATTTTTCACCTCAGTGCCACCAGAGCATATTTTTATCCCCATTTGTAAAATGGGGAAATTGAGGCTTCAGAAGGTACAGTGACTTGCCCAGCACTCTATACAGATAACAAGTGGCAGGTTTTGAGTCTAGCTTGGCCTGACTCTTCAGCATGTACTCTTCCCAAATGTCTTTGCTGGCTTGGGTCATAATAATACCAGAGTGAGTGGCTTACACAACAGAAATTCTTAACAATACTCAAGGCCAGAAGTCTCAGATGAAAGTGTTGGCAGATTTGGTTTCTTCTGAGGTCTTTGTCCTTGGCTTGCAGATGGCCACCTTCTTGCTGTGATCCTTTCTTAAAAACACACATCCCTGGTGTCTCTTTCTCTTCTTATAAGGACACCAGTCAGACTGAATTAGAACTCCACCCTTAGGGCCTCTAAAGAGGTCACTAAAATGAAAAGTCCTATCTCCAAATAGAGTCTCATTGAGCATCAGGGCTTTGGCATGTGAATTTTGGTGGGGAGACACAATTCCACCTATAATACCGCCCTATGGAATTCTCCCTTAGATAAGAGTCCCAGGGCCATCTGAGCTGAGACTTGTAATAAAACAAGATAATGTGAGGCCCAATATTGTCAGATGGCTGAGTGTAACTGAAAGGATTTGCTTTACCAGGGTGAAATTTTAAGAATTCTTAAATATATTGACGAGAAAATGAAGCAGCTGTGTCCATAACTGACTTTATAAAGCCTGCCAGAAGTCTGTCAAGAGGGTGATGGGAAGGCAGCAGGTCAATTAATGACTGACAGTGCCTGGCAGGGCTAAAGTTTGAAAAGAAATCGGTCTTTGAGGGGTTGGGTGTAAGTCAATGCAAAAATAAATAACAGAGAAAAGACTCTGTGTTTTTGGATTTGCTCTAATGGGTATTTAGTTACTCTAATTTCATTTACGAATTACTTAGAGTGTAGTTTGGGCTTATAAATAAATAGCTTAGTTTAAGTCAGAAACTAAATAAAAATCTATCTCAATTTCATACTTATTCCTTGGTCGACAGGCAGTTCAGTTACAGCTGGCAAATATTAGGATCCTTCTAGCACGTGGTGTGAGAGCTTGGGGCTGAGGTAGAATCCTTATGTAAGACCTTTAAAACCTATATAAAAATCCTCTCCTATTCTGGACAATAATTATAAAAGCGGAATGCCCAATGCCATTTGTGGTAGACTTTAAGGGACCCTGAATTTTCAGCCCCTTTGGCTGGGGTCTAGCTCTGGCTCAGGCTCACGTCTGGGGTCCTGCCACTGGCAAACTGTTTCAGGACCCTCCTTTCCATCACTCGTCATGGGGGTAGAATATAAAGTCGCACCAGGTGTCCACTACATTTGTTACTTTCTCCAAACTGCTGGGCTTGTCACTCTGTCATAGAAGGAAATTAGGTTTGTGTGACATCGTATTCTTCATTGTCAGCTTGATAGAGTGCCCTGTGTAACTCAAAATCTTTGTCAACTGATTTTCTTTCTTTTTTTTTTTTTTTTGGTTCCAGGATTTTTCTAGGTAGGAAAGTTAACAAGTCTTTAATTTCTGACCATTGTTTCTCCCATTTTAATGCTGCTTTAAGGTTCATACTTTCTCCTATATCAGACTTCTCTTAGTTTTCCATGAGCAGGATTCATATACAGCGAAACTGGAAGTTAGCCAAGCTGATGCTGACACTTCCCCAGTCTCCTCTAGAAGTCTTCCTTATCTTCCTTGTCTTCAGGAATTGAAGCTATGACCCCGTAAATGGGGGGGGGGGGTTATATTATTGCTTGGAAAGCAACTAATTTTGCTTCCCATTTACCTCTAGGCTTAAGGTATTATCTTTTCATAGTTCTTACTGTTTTAATAGGGGATGTTCAAAGACTTGAACCCTTCAAAGACTGAGTGGCTGTGTCTCTATTGGTGGAATTTCACAGAAGGGTGTGCCTGTCGGTTGGGAGCTGCTTTTATTCTCCATTCCCCTCTGCTCAAAGGCAGCCCGATACTTTAGCAGTTTTCAATGGGGGAAAATAAAAGGCGTTTGTAATGATGGTGGCCTCCATTCCCAGGGGCTTAATATTTTCTCTAAAGCCAGGAAACTGTGTTTTACCTATCTCCTGATTCAATGAAAGGGCTAAGGTTTTTTTTTTTTTTTTTTTTTTTAGGGCTAAGGTTTTTGAAAGTTGCAAAGGTATTTGAGCTCATTTTGCTAAGAATTAATTGTTTAAGGTCCTCAATGAAGATGTGAGCAAACTTTTAGTAATTGGGAAGCAGAGGTTAAAGGAGTTCTTCAAGGTAATGGAGCATTTTAGTTTTGAATACAGACTAGAACCCAAGTCTCTGATTCCTTGGCCTACACACACACACACACACACACACACACACACATACACACACTACACTGCTCTGTTAACTGTCACACATGGTGGATGTGGTAGATGGCTCTTTATAAGAATATGCCAAATTGAGGTAACAATTAAAATCTTCAGTCTAGTAATTGGAATGTGTGGACTAACTGTCCTTCGTCTTCGTGCTCTAAGAAAGGTTGGACCAACTTATGAGATGAACAGGAGCCTCCTGGATTTCACCATCTAGAAAGAGAATGACAAATGCTGAGTGGGTACTGGATATTTTATTTGTTTTTAAGTTTTTATTTATTCATCTGAGCAATCTCTACACCCCACATGAAGCGTGAACTCATGAACCCAAATCAAGAGTCCTATGCTCTACCAACTGAGCCAGCCAAGGGCCCATGGACTTCTTTTAAAGAACTGTTAGTATTTTTGTGAAGTGACAAAAACTGCCATTTGAAGTTGAGTAATTTCTAGTTCTTTGATTCTAAATATCTTTGTCTTCTGTCTACAAGTATTTACTCCATTTGATAGTGAAGGAAATTGAGGTCTCAGAGGTAAGGGACTTGCCCAATAAGTTGGCCAAATTAGAATCAAGGTCTCCTGCCTCAGTTCAGAGTACTTTCTATCCTGTGATAATTCCTTAGATTAAAAAAAGACTTTTTTATTTTTTATTGGTGTTATACATTCTATGGGGTTGGACAACTTTATAATGACCTATATCCATCTTAACAATGTTATAGAGTATATTCACCACCCTAAAACTCCTCTGTACTCTGCCTATTAATCCCCCCTTCATGGCAGTCACTGATCTTTTTTTTTTATCTCCATAATTTTACCTTTTCCAGAATTTTGTATAGTTGGAATCAATCACGCAATATGCAGTCTTTTCAGATTGGCTTCTTTCACTTAGTAATATGCATTTAAGTTGCCCTCATTTCGTTGTGGGATATTAGCTCATTTCTTTTGGGCACTGAATAATATTCCACTGTCTGGATGTACTATTGTGTAGCCATTCATCTACTAAAGGAAGTTTTTGTTGCTTTCAAGTTTCAGCAACTCTGAATAATGGGGCTTTAACTCCCATGTGCAGGTGTTGTGTGGATGTAAGTTTTTTTTTTAATATTTTTTTAATTTATTTATGACAGTCACACAGAGAGAGAGAGAGAGAGAGAGAGAGAGAGAGGCAGAGACACAGGCAGAGGGAGAAGCAGGCTCCATGCACCGGGAGCCTGACGTGGGATTCGATCCCTTGTCTCCAGGATCGCGCCCTGGGCCAAAGGCAGGAGCCAAACCGCTGCGCCACCCAGGGATCCCGGATGTAAGTTTTCAACCCTTTTAGGTCAATACCAAGGAACGCAATGGCTGAACCGTGCAGTAAGAGCACGTTTAATTTTGTACGAAACTACCAAACTATCTTCCAAAGTGGCTGTAGCCCTTTGCATTCCTATCAGCAATGTATGAGGAGTTCCTTTCACTCCACATTCTTGCCAGCATTTACTGCTGCCTGTGTTCTGGATGTTGGCCATTCCAATAGGTGACCCTTTTATTTTTCTTGCCCTTTCAGATGTGAAATTCTTTAATAATGGAGTTAGATACATGATGGTCTCTGAAAAGTATTTGAGACCATGTTATTCAGCTATCTTTATTCTTAGCAAATGGTACCATCAACCATATATATTTATAAATATATATTTCTATATTATATATATTATCTAAGTATACATGTTATATGTATTTAGAGATACAGATTCTGCATGTTTTGGAATATAGCTGGCCGGTGACCCAGGTTCCTTCCTCTCTATCCCACTCTGCATGTCCTGCAGATGTAAGTCCCTATTTTGTTCTTTTGGGTCTGCCTCTTGGCCTAGCTTTCAGCCCACAGGGTTTTAGACTCCACTTAACCCTTATGTTCCTGCAGTTGATCCCATTTGTTGTAGGATGTTGAAACTCCTCAAGGGCCTTTCCCCATATGTCTAGTTTTCCTTCTTGCTCAGTTCCTGACTGACTCTAAGCTTGTGCCCTGGAATCTGTGTCTTGTGCTTCCTGCTTCTAGTATGGGGAACTGACTGGTGATTTCTAGGACTTCCTCCTATCATCATAAGGTAGCTGATCCTGTTATCCTCCTGATAGGAGTTCCTAGAAATGGTCAGAGGAACTTGATGGTATCTCAGGGCCAGGCTGACAACAGCAGAACTATGCTGAGAATTATAATAGAAAGCATATGTTTCATTGGAGCAACCAAAGGCTTGTTTTAACCAAGAGATTGGGAGTAATGCTGCCACCATATAGATTGTAGACTCCTGCAGGATAGCTTTACACAGGACTTCATTATTGCTCAGTGAAATGGAAGCCCAATCAAAAATACCACTAAACAGCACTTGCCGGAGCTGAGCAGGCTCCAATAATATTTCATAATCTGGTTCTTAGAATTAGCAAATCTTTGAGTGAAAATTACACATCATTAATATGATAGAAAGTGGCAGCGTGAAACCTGTTGCCTTGGCATCTTTTCTTCCTGGCAGCTGGAGGTGAGGGCTAAGGGGGAGGGATTCTGTGTCTGGCCTTTACTCTGCTGTGTGACCTTGGGCCAGAAGGAGTGGAGAAGGGAGGGAATAGAACTTTTTGAGGAGGGTCTCTTGGAACTTTTTGTTTCCATCTATATGTAAATCATTTTACATTATGCAAATTGTTTCTCTGAAATTCAATTAGACTCCCAGGAGTAAACAATTTCCACTCCCACTACTGTACTTTTTGCCTGCTCACCAAGTTTTCTTGTTTGTAAAAGGAAGTGAGCTGTTGTACTCTATGTCCTTCAAGAGAATAGGAATGGGACAAATAGCCAACAGGTTCTCACTGAGGCAGACAGTTTTGGACAACCATACTATGAATTGCTGCTCATGTAGCCAGGGAAACTTGAATAAACCCTGCACCCCCAGGCACCCCCCACCGCCCTGGCATACAGATCACTAGACATACTGCTTTCTCTGGATTCCATTCTCTTAATGGTTTTAGGGGACCCATATTTCAGGTAGGAGGACTAAGACTACAAATACTTCGAGAACTAAAGGTCAATGGTTCCTTCTTCTCCCCTGCCCCATACATACATGCATGCACACACAACATAGCACCCACAGAATTTGTTACCTGAAAGTTCCTCTTCACCTGCATCTGCTTCTCTTAGTTTGGACATAATCCTGGAGAGCTGGAGCCAAGAATTGATCATCCATCCATCCATTCAATCAATCATCCACTGATTCATTCAACAAATATTTGAGGGCTTACAGTTTGCCAGGCACTTTATTTGGCACCGAAGGAGGATATAAAGATGCTACAAAGAAACATAAAGTAATATGATAATATAGGATACAGGGACCTAATATTCCCCAAACTTCACATTTTACCTCTCTTATCACCCAGGCTCTGAGGTTCTCCTACCCTTCTATTACCTCCCTAGTCCCTAAGCCTTAATTGAGAGGAGACTACCAGTGTCCCAGGTACAAAGGTGGCTGTGCAAATGATGACCATGGTATCTGTCCACTTTACCAAGGAGGAACTGTTTAGATCTTGTTGTTTTAGAACTGGCAAGCCAGAGTACTGTGTACACCATGGGGTGTCACCTTAGAGGCTGGAGCTCTGTCTCATTTTTGTGAAGGAAAAGTTCTTCAGGTTCTACTAAGAAAACACATTTATTTTGTGTTCGAGCCATCACCTCTTGCCTCTGGATAATTCAAAGAGCTTTCATTTTTAAAGATCTAAGAGAAAAATAATGGGATCAGAAAAGGAAAAGCCCAAACAGTGGTCTTTCCACTAGGCATTAAAGTCTAATAAAAGTCTTTTCACTAAGCCTATCACTGGGTGCCACGTGCTAATCCTCTGTAAAATCAAGTCCTTCTCTTGGAGTCCTACTGGCACAGTAGGCATGTATTTGTCAAGAGACTAATGAGTCATTCGTCTTAAACTTGATGATTGGGAAGGATAGAGGAGTTAAGAACTTCAGCTTCTGGACTCTCTTTTAGCTCACTGACAGACTTTTAGGACCTCTTAAAGTTGCCAAATTTACTGAACAAAGGTAAAATGCTGTGTTCAGAAAGTAAGAAACTCGGAGTGCTAAGAGCCAAGAGGGACCTTAGATAGATGGAGAAGGGGTTTCTCCGGGGCATGCTTTGAGGATTTCCCCTTGCAGAAAATGTCCTTTACCAGGCTTCAGCAGGAGTCTGATATTCCATAAACCAAGCAAATTACTGGAAGTCCATTCACTCAAAGTCTATTTACTGAAAACTATCTTGCTGAATGGTTGATTGGCCAAGTCACCAATTGACTATTTTTTTGAAGTTTTGCAGGCCTTTGCTGAGCCGTCTTGCAGCCAATATGGGGTGAAGGAGAGGAGTGAAGTAGAAGCAATAGGAGGGGGGGATCCCTGAGTGGCTCAGTGGTTTAGTGCTGCCTTGGGCCCAGGGCATGATTCTGGAGACCGGGATCAAGTCCCACATCGGGCTCCCTGCATGGAGCCTGCTTCTCCCTCTGCCTCTCTCTCTCTCTCTGTCTCTCGTGAATAAATAAATAAAATCTTTAAAAAAAGAAACAATAGGGAGATTCTGTCCCTTCAAGATAGTAGTGTACCTCTATTTCCTCAGAAATTGTTTATTTTTTAAAAAGATCTAATTTTTAATTTTTTAAAAATAATCTCTCCATGCAACATGGGGCTCAGACTCACAACGATATCAAGAGTCACGTGCTCTACTGACTGAGCCATCTGGGCACCCCCAAATTGATTATTGATTCAGCACAGACCTGTTTCAATGAACGATTTAACGTTAAAAAAAATAACTTGTGCTCCATGGGATATGTATTAGCCAAAAGGCTCAGCTATGCTATAGTAACTACCTCAAAAATCTGTGTCCTAACACAGTAAAGGTCTATTTCTCACATATGGTTGGTATTAGTGCAGCTTGTGGGGTTTCTGAAAAGGCTCAGATACCTGGGGACCCAAGCTGCTGGAGGATGAACCCAGGCTGATGGTGCAGCTACAAGATGGTGGAGACTATTTGGAACATGTGCCATTGTAAGAGCAGCAACTGGAGAGTCACACTAGGCTTTTGACTGTTTCAGGTAGGAAGTGACACGTATCCTTTACTTCTGTGTTTGATTAGCTAGAACTAGTCTCCTATATCTACCTAACTGCAGGCAGCCTAGGTCCCTTTTACCAAAAGGAGAACAGGAATTGGTGACCACTATAAATATTGACACATGGACTTAATCATTTTGGATGCTTTTTCTGAAATTTTAGGTTTACTGAGTTTTGTGAATGTTGTTTTCATGCAGCTGGAGGTGGGTGATGAATGAGGGTTGGCAGGGGAGGCTGTGTTCCGTGGCAGAGACTTGGGCATCCTTTTCTGCCCTTGGATGTGGAGCAGGCAAAACTTAGTATTTGGTGACCTTGGTATCTAACTGCTTCCCCCCTCCCACCCCTGCCGTGCAGCTCACACACACATACATACCATGCATGCTCTGGGTGGGGGGCAGGTGGGGAGGGCAGAAAGATGGGTTGTTCTGAAACTTGATGGCAACTAACGGGCTTTGATAAACCAATTATTTCGTAAGATCAATTTCAGAGAATTGGGTGTAGGTGATTTTAATTTTATTTTTTTGTGAGTTACCTTAGAGGCCAAAATTCTAGCCTAGCTTTTTTTGATGTTTCTCCATTTTAAAATCCTATTTTTTCCTGCTTTGAGTCCTAATCAACAAATCTAATATAAAGTGTAGAACATGATGATTTGATATATGTATATATACATTGTGACAGGATTCCAACTACTAAGTTAATCATGTGTTGTTTTTTTAATTTGAACATGAATTTATCATAAGAAAGAATGGATAATTTTATCAGCCAGCTGATGACAGGCTGTAGTTTGGAAAGGGTTCAGAAAACCAGTATGAGGGTAGCCAGTATTAGGAACATTTTGGTTCTGGCTGTAGAGGGAGGGAGCAATGGGCTGGGCCATGCTACTAGAAGGAGGGCACAACTTTGTTGATCGCTCTTCCTTGATCTAGGGCCTGGTCTATGGGGACTAATTTTGAAGGCCCAAGGGACTGGGCTTCTCTTTTTTAGGAATGCTGCTTTATATTGGAAGCTATAAACCTATTTTCTATTCTATGTTCACAATAAAATAAATTAATAGTTCTTATTTATACCAAGCTAAAAGCACTTCTTTATGACAAAAGATTTTTTCAAGATTTTATTTTTAAGCAATCTCTATGCCCAAAGTGGAGCTTGAACTCACAACCCCCAAGACCAAGGGTCACATGCTCTATTCACTGAGTCAGTCAGATGCCCCTTACAACAAAAGATTTTTATTAAGACAATTTTTAAAAAAGATTTCTTTTAGAGCAAGAAAGTGGGGGTGGGGGTGGGGGCAGAGGGATAGAGAATCCTCGAGCAGGCTCTGCACTGAACGTGGAGCTCTACTCAGGCTCCATCCTAACACCCGTAAGCTCATGACCTGAGCTGAAAGCAAGAGTCAGACACTCAACTGACTGAACCACCCTGGCACCCATAAGGTGATTTCATATTATAATAATTAGGGTTGGTATATGTTTATTCTTACTAGTTTATTTTACTTTTTAAGTAGAAATTGTATGTATTAAAAGGTATACAACAAGATTTGATATACAAATACATAGTGAAAAAACAAACAAACAAAAAAAAAAAACAAAAAAAACCAAATACATAGTGAAATGATTACTTCAGCTAAGCTAATTAACCTATTCCCTCACCTAGTTGACACTTATTTGTCCGTGGTAAGAGTACCTGAAATCTGCAGTCTGAACAAATTTCTAGTGTTTAATACAGTCGTATTAGCTATAGTCCTCATGCTTGAACATTAGATCCCTACATTTATTCATTTTATATAACTTGTACCCTTCGATTTAACATCTCCCCATTTTTTTCACTTCCCCATCCCTGGTAACTGCTGTTCTACTCTCTGCTTCTAATGTGTCTGACTCTTAGATACCATATATAAATGAGATCACAAAGTTATGTTTCTTCTGTGTCTGGTTCATTTCACTTAACATAATGCCCTCCAGTTTCATCTATGTTGTTGCAAAAGATAGGATCTCCATTTTTTAAGGCTGAGTAACATTCCATTTTGTTACATACACAATACACGCAGTTTTTAAATCCATTCATCCATTAATGGACACTTTGATAGTTTCCACATCTTGGCTATTGTGAATAGTGTGCTATAATGAATGTGGGGGAGTAGTTCTCTCCCCAAGGTATGATTTCCTTTCCTTTGGGTATATACCCACTAGAACTACTATCTTTTTTTTTTTTTTTAAGATTTTATTTATTTATTCATGAGAGACACAGATAGAGAGGCAGAGACACAGGCAGAGGGAGAAGCAGGCTCCATGCAGGGAGCCCTACATGGGACTCAATCCCGGGTCTCCAGGATCCCACCCCGGGGCTGAAGGCAGCACTAAACCACTGAGCCACCGAGGCTGTCCTAGAACTACTATCTTATCCAACAATTATTATTTTAAATTTTTGCAAAACCTCCATACCATAATGGCTGTACCAATTTACATTTCTACCAACAGTGTATAAGGGTTTTCTTTTCTCAACAACCATGACATCTTTCATAGAAATAGAAAAAACAACTCTAAAATGTGTGTGGAACCAAAAAAGATCCGAAATAACCAAAGCAATCTTAAGAAAGAGGAGCAAAGCTGGAAGGCCTCACATACCCTAATTTCAAACACTACTACCAAGCTATAGTAATCAAAAACGGTGTGGTGCCAGCATAAAAGCAGAAACCTAGTCCGTTGGAACAGAAGACACTGAGAAAGAAACCCAAGCATATATGATGAACTAAGTTTTGATAAGGGTACCAAGAATACACAATGGGGAAAGAATGGTTTCTTCAGTTAATGGTCTTGGGAAAACTGGTAATCCATGCAAATAAATGAAATTGGACTCCTACCTTACACCATACACAAGAGTCAACTTGCAAATGATTAAAGATGGAAACATTATATCTGAAACCACAAAAATCCTAGAAGAAAACTCTGGAAAAACTCTTTGATTTTGGCTTTGGCAAAGATTTTTGGGATATGGCACTCAGGTAACAAAAGCAAAAAAATAACAAGTGGTTATTGGTCAAACTAAAGAACTTCTCCACAGCTAAATGAAATGGGAGAAAATATTTGCAACCAATACATCTGATAAAGGGTTAATATCTAAAATATGTAAAGAATTCCTACATCCTAAGAACCAAAAAAGCCCAGATAACTTTGTCTTTAAGACAGTAGGGAATGTTTGCCCTTAGGGTGGTTTTTTTTTTTTCTTTTCCATTTAAGTAATTTGTATGCCCAATCTGGCGCTTGAACTCACAACCTTGAGATTGAGAGTTACGTGCTTTACCGACTGAGCTAGCCAGGTGCCCCAAAACCCAAATACCTTGATTGGAAACAAGGGCAAAGGACTTAGGGAATTTTTTTCCCCAAAAAAGACCTACAAATGGTCAACATGTATATGAAAATGAGTTCAACAATGCTAGTCGTCAGGAAAATGCAAATCAAAATTTAATAATAGGAAGGCTATTAGCTGAAAGTACTTGTGCTCATAGTATATTTAGAAGAGACCTTCATAGCAATTTTGTCCAATGTTTATACACAGATTTAAGTGAAATTATATGTTTGGATCCCCTTTTTTTCTGAATTATTTCAAAATCCATTTTTTAGGTTACACTGGTTGAAATTGCTGATCAATTGTTTAAGCCCTTATTGTCTTGGGGCTCATCTATCTGTAGCTTTGTATAACGAAAAGATCAGTGGATGAGGAATCAGGAGACCTTGTTGTAGTCTGAGATCTGCCTTTATTAAGCTACATGACTTTAGACAAGTTAATTAACTTTTCCGACAAATAGAAAGGGGGTGAACTTTTTACCTATCCTACATCCATTCTTTTAACAGTTGTTCATTGAATGCCTGCTTCCAGGCACTGTGTGAGACACTGGAGAAGTGGTGAGACCACTGTGGGCCCTGTCCTCCTGAATCTGTGAGCCTTGTGGTTTTAGCATCGGAATATTTGTACTATCCTCTACAGTGAGCTTTCCAAAGATCTCTGCTGTTTTCATGAATTCAGGAGAAGTCTGGTGAATGTACTTTCCAGTTAACCAAACTAGGTTAACTAAGAGGAGCACACTGATGGAACACTGGTATTGGCATGAGCCAGTTGAAAGGATCAAGTCTGATCCATACCACTTGGCCTACAAGCAGCAGCTGTTTTGCCATCTGCTCCAGCTTTGGTATAGCCCCCACTGCCTCTGTAGTGATCACCTAGAGCTCTCTGCTTGGCAGTAGGCCCTCCTTTAAAGTAACCACTCACACATGAAACTCCAAGAGATCCCTTTGTGCTAGCATGCTATGGGAGTTGCCCAAGGAAGGCTGAGCTTGACTGCAAAGTGGAGCCAAGCCTTGAGAAGGATGCTTCTATTAATTTGTTGAACCTGAAATTTGCCTAACTTTGAAAGTATGACGAACAAATGACAGATCTCAAAAAGTACAAATGGGTCTACAATGAAAATTAATTCTTTGAATTCTTGCCCCCCACCCCCACACTGCCCCAGCCTCCTTAAGTCTGTCCTCAGAAGCAACCACTGTTAACAGTATGGTTGGCTCTTTCCAAAGATAGCCTATGAACATGCAGATACTCCTTTTAAATCAAATTTAGTGTGTTTTACTTTTTCAGTTATTTAGCAAAGAACAGTTAATCTCACCAGTTGACTTTGGAGCCTTGTCTGTTCTCCTAGCTGCATGCATTTCCTGAGTTGTTCCCCACTATGCACATTTCCTGGATTCCTAGTGGGAAGACTGCTCTTCCCTAAGACCAAAGAGAAATCCAAAGTGTCTTAGCAGGAAGTGACAGTGGATTCCTAATACACAGGGAGTATAAGGCACAGTGATTCTTAACCCAGTTCCCTGTGGAGAGCATTTAAAGAAAAATTGTAAATATTTCTAAGTATCCTTAATTTTTGAGGCTGGGCTGGGGCACTGTAGGTTGCAAGGGTTTTCTCTAAACTGTCTTGGGAAGGTGCACAGTGAAGAGGGGTGAAGCTGCCTTGCCTTGAAGAGAAGAAATCTTGGTATCCATGCTTCGTTTCCCTAGGAGTCCTGAGAAAGCCAGAAGTAGAGTGAAGATGTAGTCAGTTAATGACTTCATAAATTATTCTGTGCATGCTTTTCAGAAGGATTTGGAGTTTTTGTGATTCTACTTAGTGTGTAATGAGCTTATTTTCCTGAGCAGCCCTGGGGTCTTGGGTTTGTGTCAGTAACCCTGGAATACTTTAATAGCTGCAAAGACCTACTGGCCACCTTGGACCCCTGCTCTTGTGGCTGAGGGTTAGAGCCTCATTTAAAGACTCAGCCCTACCCTAGGATTTGAAACCACCATTGGTTTTTTATTCTTTTGGGCAAAGTTAGAGGAGCAGCTTTTGGAGACTCAGCATCATCAATCTGGGTGCCAACCCTTGTCTGCCTTTGTACTGAAGATAATGCTCATGACCAAACCCTCCTTGATTTGTATTTGGGGTTGTGTCCTGTTTCCTCCACTGGCACTACAATTGAGATTCTTTGCTTTCCTGACCAACATCCCATTTCGGTCTTTTATTATTTTTAAAAGATTTTATTTATTTATTCATGAGAGACACACAGAGAGAGACCTAGGCAGAGGGAGAAGCAGGCTCCTTGCAAGGAGCCCGATGTGGGACTCGATCCCAGAACTCTGGGATCATGCCCTGAGCTGAAGGCAGATACTCAACCACTGAGCCACCCAGGCATCCCCCCATTCCAGTCTTAAATGAGTCATTCATTCATTCATTCAAAACAGTTTGGGATCCCTGGGTGGCGCAGTGGTTTGGCGCCTGCCTTTGGCCCAGGGCGCGATCCTGGAGACCCGGGATCAAATCCCGCATCAGGCTCCCGGTGCATGGAGCCTGCTTCTCCCTCTGCCTGTGTCTCTGACTCTCTCTCTCTCTCTCTCTCTCTGTGTGTGTGTGTGTTTGTGTGACTATCATAAATAAATAAAAATAAAAAACAGTTTATTGTTTTTATAATTATATTCCCCATGGGTTAGACACTGTGCTAATTGCTGCCCAGTCCTGATGGAGCTTATCTTCCTATCAAGGGAAACCATAAGTGAACAGGTCATTGTAATTCAGATGATCTATAATAATCCTATATTATTAGAATGAGTAGAGGATGTTCTCTATTGGAGCACCTAGTAGAGTATGATAATTCAGTGGGGCTGGGACTTTATTGAGGTGACAGTCAATTAAAGGTTTTGAATATATAAGAGATTGGAATAAACTTCTACTATTTAGGTGTTCTGCTGCCCATGTTGAATCTTGGTGCCTGCCATAATATTGTGTAGTTTTCCTTCCTCCCAGAGCATCCTCTTGGCCCATAGATTAGTACCTTCATGAGAAGGTCCACATATGAGGACTTTTTTCCAAATATGTGCCCTGCGGGTCTCTCTGGTCTTTTGGCCTTAGCCAGCCCCACTTTGTCCAGCACTGGTTAGAATAGCATAGCATGGATCCATCTTGTGCTCCTGGACAAAGGGGCATTTGTAACTCCTTAGAAATCGTGCTCATAATGTCATTTAGGGTATGGCAAGGAGGCAGTCTTCAGATGGGTCCCATTAGTGGTGGTATAGGGAGTTCCTGTGGTTGCTGCCTGCACCAGAGCCCAGAAGAAAAAGAAACTTAAGATGGATTTGAGGAGGAAGTAATGGCAGAAGGTCATGGACTTAGGCCTGGGAATTGGGTTGGCAGGATGCTGGCAAGAAGCAAGGCAAAGACCAGCTGATGCTAGCAGGTGTGGATAAAAATGGCCAAGACAGAGAAAGAGGGAGTTGGATTCATGGCCAAAGCAGGATCATGAGCAGCAGTCATGTCCAAATTCTTTCCTGGAGCCGGCAGCCCAATGTGAAATGCTTTGAATTATAAACTGGAACAGACAGATGATGAACAGCCAGCCAAGGAGTTGGGAAGCCAAGGTTGGTTGTTACTAGGGAAACAGAAGAAGTGCAAAGAGGTGAGGTGTTTGGATGCAACACAAGGAGTTCAGCCAGGGAGTTGTATTGGCAGTGCTTTTGGAGTTTTATGGACATAACTCAGGCTTTCCTTTGTCAAGTTAGGGTCTTGGGAGGAGCTAGTGCCCCTGACCGGAATTAACTTGACCCTTCTTTTTGCCTGGCCTGAAGTTCTGCTTCCAAAGGAAGGCAGACTTGATCATAAGGACCTGATCTGAGTGCCTCCCTGGAAGAGCCCCTTTGTGAAACATTCAGCTCTAATTCTTTTCATGTGCATAGCTTGACATTAAGATTTCTAAGGGCAGGAAGTAGAAACCCACAATTCCCAAAAGGTGGATTGATGCTGTCTGTGATTAAGCCTTTACTGGTCTTCACAAAATGTGGAAGAAAAGAGATCAATATGAAGTGAGGCTTTTTCGTTTTTTTTTTTTCCGGGGGGGGGGGGCGGGGGCAGGGTGAGATTTATCCATATTGATATAATGTAGATCAAGTATATTATGTCTTCACTTTGAAACAGTTTTATGTGTATATGTCTTCACTTTGAAACAGTTTTATGCGTATATCATAAAATATGTTAAGTATAGTTTAAGGGAAAAAATTACCCTAGATAAACAAATAGAATATTTCTACTACCTTAAAACTCTCCTGATGGGTCCCATCTCAAAAGCACCTCCTTGCTTCCTCCTGTCCCAGGGAAAGGCCTGTGGAGGACATGTAATAATCATTCTTTGCTTTTCTTTATCGTTATAGTAATGGGGGATGTATTCCTAAATATGTGTATTGTTTCGCTGTTTTTAAAGCTTTGTATAAATAGAATCCTATTCCATATATTCTTTGCCTCAATGTTATGTTGGTGAGTTTTATCCATGTTAATGCATGTTGCTGTAGTTTATTTCTGTGTAATACAACAATTCTTTTAGGTGGTCTATTTTTTATAGATATTTGATTTTTTCCAGCTGTTTTTATATTACAAGCAAATACCATTACAAACTTTATTTTTCTTGTCTTTTAGTACATGTGTGTGCGGCTTTCTCTTGGGTATTTACCTAAGAGTGGTATTGCTGGGTTAAAGAACATGTGGAAAAAAAAATAAAGAACATGTGGATGTTCAACTTCATGGAGTAATGCCAATCTGTTTTCTAAGGCTTCTAGAATTCTCTCAAGTATCTAAGAAATACCAAAGCATCACATACTCAGTAGTTAGTATTGTGTTGGGCTTAATTTTTTTTTTTTGCCAATTTGGTGACTATTTGTGGGCATATAATTAGAATTTTAATTTTGTGTGATGCTGATTTACTATTGAGGTTTTCATTAAGTTTTTCCCTTCTTCCTAAAAGTCTGTTACATCCTTTGTTGTAGGATTTTTTTTCCATGTGGTAGGTGGTTGGTTTCATACTCCTTTTTAGATGTTTATACACATGTAGTGTTATATGTTGTAGATACCTTTCATTTATTTGCTTTATTGTATCTCTGTGAATGGAAGTTCTTAAGTGTAGGCAAATATTTCAGTCTTTTCCTGTATGACTTGTACTTTGGATTTTAAGAAGCCTTTCCTTACTGGGATATCATAAAAATAGTCTCCTTTTTTTGTGTAATAATTACTCTGATTTTATTTTTTTGATTTTTAATGTTTAATCCACTGGGAACTTACTTTTTTGTGTATGGTTTGAGTAAGATTCAGGTGGTTATTTTTTCCAAATGTATAATGCTTTGTTCCAGCACTAGTTTTTATTTTTTTTTATTTTTTGTATATTTTTTATTGGAGTTCGATTTGCCAACATATAGTATAACACCCAGTGCTCATCCCATCAAGTGCCTGTCACTCAGTCACCCCAACTGCCTGCCCACTTCCCCTTCCACTACCCCTTGTTCATTTCCCAGAGTTAGGAGTCGCTCATGTTTTGTCACCCTCACTGATATTTTCACTCATTTTCTCTCCTTTCCCCTTTAATCCCTTTCACTATTTCTTTTTTTTTATTTTTTTCACTATTTCTTATATACTCCAAATGAATGCGACCATATAATGTTTCTCCTTTTCCGATTGACTTATTTCACTCAGCATAATACCCTCCAGGTCCCTCCACATGGAAGCAAATGGTGGGTATTCATCCTTTCTAATGGCTGAGTAATAGTCCATTGTATGCATAGATCACAGCTTCTTTATCCATTCATCTTTCGATGGACACCGAGGCTCCTTCCACAGTTTGGCTATTGTGGACATTGCTGCTATAAACACTGGGGTGCAGGTGTCCCGGCATTTCACTGCATCTGTATCTTTGGGGGTAAATCCCCAGCAGTGCAATTGCTGGGTCGTAGGGCAGGTCTATTTTTAACTCTTTGAGGAACCTCCACACAGTTTTCCAGAGTGGCTGCACCAGTTCACATTCCCACCAACAGTGCAGGAGGGTTCCCCTTTCTCCACATCCTCTCCAACATTTGTTGTTTCCTGTCTTTTTTTTTTAATTTTTATTTATTTATGATAGTCTCACAGAGAGAGAGAGAGGCAGAGACACAGGCAGAGGGAGAAGCAGGCTCCATGCACCGGGAGCCCGACGTGGGATTCGATCCCGAGTCTCCAGGATCGCGCCCTGGGCCAAAGGCAGGCGCCAAACTGCTGCGCCACCCAGGGATCCCGTGTTGTTTCCTGTCTTGTTAATTTTCCCCATTCTCACTGGTGTGAGGTGGTATCTCATTGTGGTTTTGATTTGTATTTCCCTGATGGCCAGTGATGCAGAGCATTTTCTCAAGTGCATGTTGGCCATGTCTATGTCTTCCTCTGTGAGATTTCTCTTCATGTCTTTTGCCCATTTCATGATTGGATTGTTTGTTTCTTTGCTGTTGAATTTAATAAGTTCTTTATAGATCTTGGATACTAGCCCTTTATCTGATAGGTCATTTGCAAATATCTTCTCCCATTCTGTAGGTTGTCTTTTAGTTTTGTTGACCGTTTCTTTTGCTGTGCAGAAGGTCTTGATGAAGTCCAATAATTCATTTTTGCTTTTATTTCCCTTGCCTTCATAGATGTATCTTGCAAGAAGTTGCTGTGGCCAAGTTCAGAAAGGGTGATGCCTGTGTTCTCTTCTAGGATTTTGATGGAGTCTTGTCTCACATTTAGATCTTTCCTCCATTTTGAGTTTATCTCTGTGTATGGTGTAAGAGAATGGTCTGGCCAGTTTAATTCTTCTGTATGTGGATGTCCATCAGCACTAGTTTTTAAAGAGTCTATCTGGGGATTCCTGGGTGGCTCAGTGGTTTAGCACTGCCTTCAGCCCAGGGCATGATCCTGGAGTCCCAGGATCGGGTCCCACATTGGGATCTCTGCATGGAGCCTGCCTCTCCCTCTGCCTGTGTCTCTGCCTCTATCTCTCTCTGTCTCTCCTGAATAAATAAATAAAATCTTACAAAAAAATAGAGTCTATCCATCCCCGAGGGAGGGGGGCTGCCTGGCTGGCTCATTCCATAGAAATGGCCACTTTTGATCTTGGGATCATTAAGTTTAAGCCCTGAGTTGGGCAAAGAGCTGACTTAAAGTCCATCCATTACCTTATGGATCTGCATTAACTCCACTGTCCTATGTCATTTACCCATGTATACACATTGTGTTTCTGGGCTTTTTGTTGTGTTCCATTGATGTATTGGCTTGTCCCTTTACCATGTTTACCAAGATCTTAATTACGATAGCTCGATGGTAACTCTTGATTTCTGGTAGGGAAATTTCCTCTGCTTGTTCTTTTTCATCGTGTGTGTCTTGGCTATTTTTGGTCCTTTGTACTTCTTATTAACTTTAGAATTAGCTTGCCAAGTTTCAAAAAACAGAAATGTTGGGATTTTGATTTGGATGTTACTAAAGCCCTTGAAAGTTTGGGGGAAAAAAAAGCTAAAATATGGGGGGTGAGAAATAAAGCAACAGTGTACAGTACATTCTGCTAATCTGCCTTAGTTGGTACAAAGGTTTCCTTCTAAAAAAAAAAAAAACAGACAGACAAAACCCCTCATCCCTGCTTGACTTCTCTTTAGCATTTTTTTAAAATTTATTTATTTATTTTTTTTTATAAGAATACGTTATCTTTTTTTCATGATTTTTTTTTAATTTTTATTTATTCATGATAGGCACACAGTGAGAGAGAGAGAGAGGCAGAGACACAGGCAGAGAGAGAAGCAGGCTCCATGCACCGGGAGCCTGATGTGGGATTCGATCCCGGATCTCCAGGATCGCGCCCTGGGCCAAAGGCAGGCGCTAAACCGCTGCGCCACCCAGGGATCCCGCATTTTTTTTTTAATTAAAAACTTTTTTGGGGGTGGGTAAAGTTGACAACCAAGTTGTTACATTGGCTTCAGGTATACCACATAGTGAGCAATTTAACTTCTCTACTTATTATGCTAAGCTCACCACAGGTGCGTTTGTTTTTCTTAGCAGGGAGTCTAGAGTCTAGCCTAACTTTTTTTTTTTAATGTAAAAAGGAAAGCCTTTATCATTCTTTTTGAATGATAATATTTGCACAATATGAGATGTCATCAATTAGGTTACTTATCCACTCAAAAATTATTAAAGGTTTAAGAAAAATGTACCTTTTAAAAAATTTTTTATGTATTTGATAGAGACAGTATGAGCATGGGACAGGGGTGGGGTTGAGGGGCAGGGGAGGGAGAAGCAGACCTGGAGGCAGCTGCTTAACTCACTGAGCTACCTAGATGCCCCTACCTGTATTTATTTTTACCACCATGGTAATAGTTCCAGTGGAAGAAATAAAAAAGAAACATATGGACAAGAAACAGAGAAAGTCCAGTTTACTACTTCTACCTCCAAAAAATATCAAAAAGGTGAAAAAGAAATGTATGCAGGTTACAAGCAAGTCTATACCATTTAACTAATTACCTTAAGTGTGCCCCCAAATAAATACCTTCATTTCTTAAACACTTGATTGAAAGATTTCTTCCTGGAACTCATCCAGAGTTGATCCTCAGTAAATGGCTTGTTCTTAATTGTGATGCCATAAAAGTTATTTTGTTTCATCAGAATCTCGACTCAATCAAGTTTTCATTAGTCTGTTTACTGTGGAAAATCCCATCATACTTGACATGATTTCAAATTCATCTGTAATCCTCTATTATGTTCTTTTTTTTGATTGAGCTAAAGTATTCATCAACAGAAAGGATTCTGGTATATATCATTCGCCATCTGAAATACGTTTCACATAAAGGGTTTGAAAAGCCCATCTTGGGTCATCTTGTTGGAGTGTTTGCTCCATTTCATTAATAAAAAATAACACAGCTTAAGGAGAACATCAATAAATAAAATCTAATATACTTGTCTTCAAATTAGAAAAGTTGAGGTTTGTCTCGTACTTAATATTTATAAAACCTAAGTTCTCCATTCAGGAAAGTATTCTTTCATTTGCAAATAAACAAAAGCTAGAATTTGCTTGGCTGCCCCACCTTTTGGCAGAACCAGTCTGCAGCAGTGAGTTAACATATCAGAAACATATGTATTTATCCTATGCTGACTTTAAGGTCAGAGGACAAAAAAAAAGTTTCTTAAATGCTATTGGGGAATGGACTCAGCTGTCTGTAACAACCTCACTTTGCTATTTTCCATGCCTACCCCAAAAAGCATCCTGTCACTTAAGCCTGGGCCTCCAGAGCTGGTTATCTTGTAAGGAAGTGGTTTGCAGACCTTTGGATTGATGAGATCTGTGACCTCCTATGTCAAAATGAAGATGGAGGGAACCTAACATGGATTGCCAGTTTTTAGAGACTATTACTAATTCCTCTCATTTTTTATATGAATGACATGTTATAACATGATCTTAAAGTATTAAAGACATGATTTCAGGCTAAACCTAGTCCTTCAGATAAACTTAACTGTAGGGGAAACCCAATATATAGATTTTTCTGTTTTGAGTCTTAGGTTAAGCAACTAGACCAACTTTCCTTTTGAAAACAAGTAAATCCTGGACAAAAGTATCTTGTAAAAGTCCCCTTAAATTCATCCATGGCAAGCAAAAAAAAAAAAGTATTTTTTAGGTCAAAAAAGATACATTTGGAGTCAGATCCTGGAACGGTAAGCCAAGCTGCAAAGTAGCATTCACTCTGAGAACAGCTGTTCTCAAAGAAAACTGCAGAATGGGTCTTTATCTCTCTGAATATTTTCTGCCTTGGGGTTTATTTTGCTGGATATGAATATAACAACAACCTCTTAATCTTGTGTAGAATTCGTCTGGCATGTCTTTTCCATCTTTTTATTTTCACCCTTTTTAGATTCATGTGGTTCACATATATTTCTTGTGAACAGCATAGACTCAAGATTTCTGATTTTACCAATCTGACAATGTTTGCCTTTTAACCTAGAACATTTATTTTTTTATTTTTTTATTTTTTAAAGATTTTATTTATTTATTCATGATAGTCACAGAGAGAGAGAGAGAGAGAGAGAGAGGGAGAGGCAAAGACACAGGCAAAGGGAGAAGCAGGCTCCATGCAGGGAGCTCGACGTGGGACTCAGTCCCGGGTCTCCAGGATCGCGCCCTGGGCCAAAGGCAAGCGCTAAACCACTGCACCACCCAGGGATCCCAACCTAGAACATTTAGATAATTTACATTTATTATGACTGATAAAGTTTAATTTATATCTGTCCTTTTATTTTGTGCTATCACAGCCTGCTCCAAACTTTTACTGTGGTAGTCAAAAATATGTATCTTAGCTATCCTTGATCGATTCTTGAGCCAACAAGAAGTGCATTTGATGATAACTCCTTGTTTATCCACTCTTGTCCAAAGAAGAATATTAAAGAATTTTTAAGTACAAATAAAACCTGTTCGCCTGGACTCCAGCCACTGGAGTAAGAAAAACAAAGGCTGAGGGAAAGGTCCAGCCTCATGGCCAGATGAGCTTTCCTGGGGGAAACTTTTGTACCAGCTGTGGTTCGTAGCAAAATGTGTTGTATGCTATTGCTTTTTATATAAGTGACCTGTTGTGCTTTGTGTCTATTATTTTGTCTCTGAGCATGAATAATTGTTGATAGTAAAGGCATCTATCTTGTTTGTTATCAAAGCCAGTAGTTTTTGTCAAGGACTATAATAACGATTTTGTTTCCTGGTTTGGACTAATATTTCATTTATTTTTTTGAATACAGTATTTCTACTTTTTTATATTAGTGAACACAGAATTATGATAAGATAACTTTGAGACAATGGCTTCCATAAATGATGATATGGGATACAAGAACTAGTCATTTAAATCTTTCTAATGGGGAAAAATGTTTTCTATTTTTTTTAAATCAATTGAATTTAAAAAGTATAAGGAAATGATTAGGTGAATCAGTCCTTCATGCCTCTTTTCTACCTTGAATACAGCCAGCTAATCGATAAGCCAAGCATGTACTACCGACATGCTGTGGGATTTCAAGAATGCTGGATCTAATGCACAGTATAGAGAATATAGACATCAGTGTTCTAATCAACACACTTAATAGACCAGATCTTAATTATTCTGAGCATTAAAAAGGAACAGTAATCATGTGACATGATAGAGGTGCGAATTATTGCTATATTGGGAGTTACATTACAATATATAAGTGTATCAAATCAATATGTTATACAGCTTAAATTTTCAATGAAAAACCCAACTTGTAATGTGTTTCTAAGAATCCTACCTGCATCCTGCATTGAAAACAGTGTTGTGCCAGTCAATAGTAGTTATACCCACTCTGCCAGATGCCTGGATAGCTCAGTGGTTGAGCATCTGCCTTTAGCTCAGGGTATTGTCCTGGGGTCCTGGGATCGAGTCCTGCATCGGGCTCCCTGCATGGAGCCTGCTTCTCCCCCTGCCTGTGTCTCTGCCTCTCTGTCTCTCATGAATAAATACAATCTTAGAGAAGTTATGCCCATTCTGCAAAGTATGTACAGAAGTGTTTAAGAACAGTTGTGATAAAGATGTTTCAAAGAATGCTAACAAAAACACTGAAGATCCTTTCTGCATCAGTCTCTTGTGTAGATGTTTGAAATTCAACCATTAAGAATTATTTTTAGTTTATGGGGCACCTGGCTTACAGGGCACACAGAGGGGTGTGTGACTCTTGATCTCAGGTCATGAGTTTGAGCTGCACCTTGAGTGTGAGATTATTTGAATGAATAAAACTTTAAAAAAATTCTTTTTAGTTTAATGTGGCTCGTGTGGTCCTCTTTTATGATGAAATGATCCCCCTGGAAGATGTGACACTTGGTGTCTCTGACACCTATTGATTTATTGGACCTCTTTTTAATTTTATTTAAAATTTTCTTTTAATCTTATTAGAGCATGTGATGAGGGAGCGGCAGAAAGAGACGGAGAAACAGATTCCCCATTGAGCAGGGAGTCCCATGTGGGGCTCAATCTCAGGACTCCAAGATCATGATCTGAACCAAAGGCAGATGCTTAACCAACAACTGCCCAGGTGTCTGTATAGGACATCTTTTGTGTGTGAGCAGTAGCTGATACCTAAGTATGCAAACTCTTTGGGTACATGTGGGGCTGATGGAGGAGAGGTAAAAGATGACAAGTTTGAGGAAAATGAAGACCAGCTCCGTGTACCATATAATGTTCGAGAGGACTAGAAGGGCCTGCCCACTAAAATTGTCCTTCAAATTCGGTGGAAGCCTGGTGACATGGGTTATTCTGATACAGTAAGGGGAATGGGCAAGGAGAAAGGCAGTAGGGTGCTAACCGGGATGGTGCAAGTGTAGGGCTGAGTAGAAAACCAGATGAATGGAAGTGTCAGGCTTATAAAACTTCTGTAGTATTGTGGTAAAGGCCTAAATACCAACATCATGTTCCTGCTCTTTTTATAGCAATACGTGCAGGGTCAATGAATTTGCAAAATGAAGCTCTGACTATGTTGCCTTTAGAGCTGAGAAAAGGTTCTAATGCATGATGGCAAATCATGCAATTTCTTGGTTTGAATTCTGTTAAGAATGATGGTTACTTTAACTTCTGTGGAAGATTTTTATAAACAGGCACAAAGCAGGTGAAAATCTAATAGAATGCTATTACGCCTGCAGTAATGTTGCTAGGGTACACTCATAAAATCCTACAGTAAACAAATTTGTAAAACCCACATTGCAAATCTGAGATCTAAATAGACCCTGGAATGAACTGTGGGCTTGTGAGACAAGAGTTTAGGGATGGGTGGCACAAAGGCCTATATTTTGTATGTTCAGAAAGTGCATGCTAAATTCATACGTTTAGGCAGGGACAGCCGAAGAGTCCCTGCCTTAGCTAGCAATTGTGAAATCATTCCCTAATAGTAGTGATTAGCTACCGCTGAAGTGGGCATTTGGCTTTATGAACAGTCATTTTAAGATTGAGGTGGGCTTTCATCCTGCAGGAGCATTTAGCTAGAGACTTTGAAAAGGGCATCATTTGGTCTTTCTTTAAAATGTCCAGGAACCTACCACTTAAGTGGGCCTAAGTGACCTGGGCTGTGTTCTTCCAAGCAACATAGAGGTTTAATCTGTGACAGTGCCATATATGATGGAATTGATGGAAGGAAAAGAAAACTGGGGGCTATGTACAGAGCTCTTTCACCTCCCTTTAATTGAGAGATCACTATGACCGGACTGTTTGAGCCCTACAGAAGGAAAAGCTCCAGCATCCTTCAGTGTCCCAGCAGGAAGAAGGTGGTACATGCAAAGAAAGTGACTAAAGGGAATTGAATTAAATGCCTAAGACTGTGTGGGCAGGGTTAATGGAAACAAATAAGGGATGGTGAAGCACCCCCAAGGAGCTGATGCCACTTTTCATTCTGAAGGGCTTTGGGGAAGGAGTCATTGCTGAAACTCCGTAAGAGCACTAATTGCAGCACTAATTGCAGGGTATGTGGCCTGTGATAGTGGGCCACTGCCACTGCTACCCCACTGCCTGACAGGAAGACAGCCAGGTCTCCTGGGGGGCCCTCCTATTGGCCATACTCAGCAGGAAGCCAGAGGGCAAGAGAGCTCATTTGATGGAATCCATAAAGGCCAGTCTGTTGATAGTTGTGTTCTTCACCTTTCCCTACCTTCATCTTTTTTTGAAAAAAATGTTATTTAATTATTCATGAGAGAGAGAGAGGCAGAGGGAGAAACAGGCTCCACGCAGGGAGCCTGACGCGGGACTCGATCCCAGGACCCCAGGATCACGCCTGGGCCGAAGGCAGGTGCTAAACCACTGAGCTACCTGGGAATCCCCCCTACCTTCATCTTTATCCGGATGGGCAAACAAAATAATCTTGTGTTTCCTTAACAGTTTTGAGGGAGTGGGGAGTGCCTCTTTTCTTCTGGCCACCTCCACCTTGGAGCTAGTTAATTCTTTATTTCCAGCAGTGGATGCCTGAGTGGGCCCCCAAGAAACCACCGAGAGTGAACAATGTTCCTCTGTCTTAAGGAGCTCAGCTGAGAAGGTCCTAAAGCTTATGGAGAGGTAGACACCTTGAGGTTCTGGTTTCTCATGGGTGACCATCACAGCACACCCAATCAGCAGCAGCGATTTATGAGCCATTTTTTATCATCCCACCTTCTAGTTCATTGTGCATAGGATATTAAGAGATCACTGTCTACAGGGGAAAGAATACTTCCCATACAGTTGAAAAAGGCCTATTTGTTATGAAGAAATAACCCCCTTTAGAAGGTAGTTGAAAGTAGGAAGGTAGACAATGACATAGACAATGACTTTAATTCTCTCTTCCTTTCTTTTCTCTCACACTTTTCTCTTACTATCCATCCCTGTTCTCCTTGACTAAATCTATTCATTAATGGCGCTTGGCCCAAATGAACATTATATTGTCTTATTATGAGATCCTTCTATGTGAGAAACTTGAGTTCTACTAAGCCAGATGTTTCTGACTTGGACCAAAAATGTGTATGTAATATAAGCTTTACTGATCTATAATTCACGTACTATACAGTTGATACGTTTATTTTTTTAAGATTTTATTTATTCATGAAAGACAGAGAGAGAGAGACAGACAGACAGACAGACAGGCACAGGCAGAGGGAGAAGCAGGCTCCAAGCAGGGAGCCCGATGCGGAACTCGATCCCGGGACTCCAGGATCACAGCCTGGGCCAAAGGCGGCACTAAACCGCTGAGCCACCCCAGCTGCCCCAGTTGATACATATAAAGTATACAATGGGGGAGCCTGGGTGGCTTAGTTAAGCGTCTGCCTTTGGCTCAGGTTGTGATCCCAGGGTCCTGGGATTGAGCCCCACGTTGGGCTCCTTGCTTGGAGGGGAACCTGCTTCTCCCTCTGCCATTCCCTCTGTTTTCTCTCTCTGTCAAATAAATGAATAAAATATTAAAAAATAACTATGCAACCAAGGGGGGCCTGGCTGACTTGGTTGAGGGAACGTGCCACTCTTTATCTCAGGGTTGTGAGTTCGAGCCCCATGTTGGGTATAGAGATTACTTAAAATCTTTTAAAAAATAAAAAATATACAATTAAATGACTTTTGGTATATTCATGTAGTTAGGTAACCACCATGATTATCTAATTTCAGGACATCTCATCAATATTCCAGTATATACTTTGTTTATCCATTCATCACTTAGTACAATTTGGATAGTTGCCACTTTTCGGCTACTAGGAAGTGCTGCCATGAACATTGCCGTACAAATCTTTTGCATGGACATAGGTCTTTATTTCGTTTGGCTATGTACCTAGTAGTGAGCTTACGGGGTGGTATGGTAACTATAGGTTGAACATTTTGAGAGACTGCTAAACTGTTCTCTACAGATGCCATGCCGTTTCACATTTCCATGAGCCATTGCATGAGGGTACCAGTTTCTCCATATCCTCACTAACATTTATTGTCATCTGTATTTTAGATTGTAGTTATTCTGGTGGGTGTGCAGTGGTATCTCTGTGTGGTTTCGATTGACATTTCCCTGACAGTTAATGATGAGGAACAGCTTTTTGTGTGTTTGTTGGCTGTTTGTATATCTTCTGGGAAGAAATGTCGGTGCAGATACTTATTCCATTTTGTAATTGTGATATTTAGCTTTTTGCTATTGATCTATAGTAGTTGCTTATTCTAGTGCAATTCCTTTATCAACAGGATTTTCAAGTATTTTTCTCCCATTCTCTTAGTTGAATTTTCTCATCCTTAATGGTGTTGTATGATGCAGAAAATATTTAATTTTGAATAAATAGAATTTGTTGATTTTTCACTTTCACTGCTTCTGCTATTGGTATCCTATCTAAGGGAATCCTGCCAAATTCAAGGTCCTGAATGTTTACTCCTATGTTTTCTTCTGAGAATCTTGTAGTTTTGGCTCTTACACACAGATCGTTGGTTCATTTTAAGTGAAGTTTTGTATGTGCCATGAAGGGCCTTGGGTCTGAGGAGTTTTTTTGTTTTGTTTTGTTGCATGTGGATATCCATTTGTACCAGCAAACAGATATATCTGTTTTTGTAGACTTCATTAAAAATGTCTGTATTGGGGCACCTGGGTGGCTCATTCAGTTGGGCAACCAATTCTTGGTTTTGGCTCAGGTCATGATCTCAGGGTCCTGGGATCCTGATGGGGCTCTGTGCTCAGTCAGGAGTCTGCTTGTCTCTCTCCCTCTGCTCCCCCACCCTGCTCTTGTTTTCTCTCTCTCAAATAGATATCTTTTTAAAAAAAGTCTAGAACATACAGGGAGTTGAGGAGCAGGTTGTTTCTCACAAAGACCTCATTTTAGGAGGGATAATATGTGGTACTCACAACTACATGGCAGTAGATGGTTCTATTCAATGTCCGTGTTACACCTCTTGGAAGATAAAGTGATGAGGATGAATTTAATGGTATGAAAGGGTTAATATTACCTGGAATATATTTGTACCCAGACAATAGTTATTTAATCTCACATGCCCTGACTGTAGAAGTTTACCTGTGATGCAACCAGATGCAGATCATTTGGAGAGGTCTAAAAAAAAACAAAAACAAAAAACAAAAAACAACAACAACAACAAAACCCACAATGATGGGGCCCCTGGCTGGCTCAGTCAGAGAGTGTATGACTCTTGATCTTTGGGATCGTGACTTCAAGCCCTACGCTGGGTATAGGGGTTACTTAAATATATATATTTTAAAAAACACACAATTAAGTTTGGTTTGGGGCAAACTTCCTGTATTTAAATGGAAAATTCTATTCCAGGAGTGTAGGGAGGTCAGAGGAATGGGGTAACTGGGTGACGGGCACTTGGTGGGATGAGCACTGGGTGCTATATGTTGGCAAGTTGAATTTAAATAGAATATTTAAAAAAAATGGAAAATTCTAAGTCCCCTGTTATGGGGAAGATACAGTGAAGTAACAAAAGGACTCTTGATTTCTTGTGTGACGGCCTCGCTAGGCAGGTGATAGGCTTAAAAAAATCATATGCTGCACTGCTAAAAAGGAAGCATCCCTCTTTTCTTCATCAAAGACAACGAGTATATATGATGATGAAATGGTATTTGGAATGATGAGAGAGTAAAAGCCTACGATATTTACATTAATATCCCACCCCCCGCCCCAAGAATTCTCCTAATTTTATCCATTTCATCCCATGAAGACTTTTCCTGATGAAGTGAAGGAAACTGTTTTCCTCAAGGCTGTGACAGATTGCCCAAAGCCCACTCCAGGCCCTGCTCTGCCATTTTGCAGTTCCTGCGCCCTGTCTCCTCAGGTGCGAGACAAGGTTTCCGCAGCTGCTGGCTTTGGATAGAAATCATGCCCACTGGTTACCTTACAGGATCATAGGCTTATGGGGTCATCAGTATTGGTGTGACTTGCATTGAAGCTGGGATAACCCTATGTTCTTCTTTTGAAAACTTCATTTTCATGGTGTTGGTATTGTTTTTCTGAAAAAACCAGACAGCTAATTTGAGTTGTGCAAAACCCTCAAATCTGATGTTATACTTTATTGTGGTTATTTACATTCTCCTTGTATAATTAATATAGCACATTTGGGTCCAAATTAACATTGTTTTCTAGAGCTACTCTGATGTTTGGCTAGGTGACATTTTCTTGACACTGTTGCCAAAAACTCCAGTGCTTTTTTTTTTTTTTCTCTTTAATTTGGCAAGTGGTTCATGTACACACTAAAATACTCTCCTCCTCTAATTTAGAACCAAAAGATGAAGGCCATCATGAAGGGTACTATGTCTAGGCACTGACAGCTCTGACACCACAGCTGGCCCCACCTCAGTTATGCTTTTAAAATCATAGTTACTGGCGACTTAGGGACAGTCTCCTGGGTCTCTCTGCCTGTGTGGCTTGTGGGAATAGAAAACAAAATCCCTCTCTTTTTCATGAGGAAGCCTGTGCAGAATGGGATTTCTCTACTTAACATGCAAGTAGAGTTGAGTCCTCTATTCAAGCGTTCATATTCGTCAGTGTTGGCAATTGAATTTTTCCTCCATTCATACATCTTCAAAAAATGATTAAAAGTAACGTTCGCCATGAGGAAATACAGAAGATCTCCTTAGTAGCATTTGGTGAAATGGGGGCTCGTGTATTTAAGTTGGCCTTCTCTTTTGGGGTCACGTATTCAGAGGAGAGAAAAATCTTCCATTAAACACTTACCATGACATGGTGTAAAATCAAAATCAAGATTTTGATAGGATTTTTAATAGAGCTGGTTAAAGCTGCTAAATAAGAGAAACTCTTTTGATTTGGTGGATAGTTTTGGATGCCAAGGAAATTCGTATCCTTAGCAAATGTATCCTTTTTTTTTTCCCCACAAATATAATGGATTGTTAGTTGTCTCAGCAGTGAATCAGTTGGGGGCTACCTCATTTGGCATTCTGTTTTTATTAGGGAGGGTGCCCAAGACACTGGTAATGCAAACATTGCCTTCAAATATAACAGGTATTCAGTTTCTCAGCATAGCATTTTGCCTGTGGTAATTTATCCGTTCATTTCCAACCCCCTCCAAGTAATGCATATGAAAATGATTAATGATTATACCTTTATTTTTATTTCTTTTGGAACTGCCAGCCCTGACTATTTACAGAAGATCATTATATTTTTATAGATCTTAAGCACATCTGCTGAATCAGCAAAGCAGAGAGTTCCAGCAATTTCACTGATTATAGCTGCATCTTTCGGATATTGCAAACAACTATTACCAAATCACTTGAGGTGGGGGGAGGGGAAGACCCTGGGTGTTTTAAAGGCGAGTAAATACCGTGGTAAGTTTTAAAAAATATTGCTGTTATAAGCTGTAATAAAATGGAGCATAACAGCAGCCCCAACTCCTTAGAAGTCCTCCAAACACAGTACTTCCCCAAATGAGTTTTCACTGCTACTTTAACTTTAAAACAGGAAGCCAAGAGTTGGGAGGGGTGTGTGTAGGCTTCTCTTCCAGGGATGTTATTCTTTTTATTGTGTTTTTAAAGATTGTATTTTGGGGGCGCCTGGGTGGCTCAGTCAGCTGAGCAGCCGACTCTTGGTTTTGGCTCAGGTCACGATCTCCCGGGTGGTGAGATGGATCCCTGCATACTGCTACACCCTCCGTGGGGAGTCCACTTGAGATTCTCTCCCTCTGCCAGTCCCCCACTCTTACGTACTCACTCCTCAACCTCTAAAATAAATAATAAATCCTTAAAAGAAAGATTTTATTTTTAAGTAATCCTTAACACCCATGGGACGTGAGGCTCGAACTCGCAACTCTGAGCATCCAGAGATGCATGCTCTACTGACTGAGCCAGCCAGGTACCCCACTGTTATCTCTTTGCTTAAACACTGTTTTTCTTGGAGGTCTCTCCGCTTTCTCTAGTGCATTCCCTGGGGTTGCCAGTTTCTCCGGCCCAGCCTCAGGTGTGTTCCACTTCATCTGTGATGATCACAGCCCTTCCCAATGAATGCAACTGCTCTGTGCAGTAAATAACCCATCTTGCCCTGAAATCCCTCAGCACCATCTGCCTTTTTGTATCGAAACACCAAAGACTTCATGTTTTTTACACTTTTTTTTTATCCTATTGATTTCAGTTTGGGGTTGGCCACTTGGGTGGTATTATATATTTATACATATGCTAATGTTACACTCTGCCTGAATGGAGTTGTTTCAGCAAGGAGGGCTTGATTTGATTGATGGTAGACAAGTAGGCAGTGTGATTATGTAGGATTATCTGCGGATAATTATCTAAATGCAGGCTTCACCTCAGGCTACCTACCCCTTTAAGTCTGGGCTGGGAAAAAAGAACATGCTCTGGTGTCGCAGAGGGAAAACCTGCTTGGACTCTCTTCTCATAGAATCTTCCTTCTGGACAGGATCTTCCTTGGCTTAGAAGGGAAGGCATACTGGCAGATGGTCTCTCTGGTCCCTTGGACACTTAACCTTGGATTTCAGGGAGATGGTTGATTATAAGGCTGTGGCTGGTCTAGCTCTGGAACCCATCCAAGTAGGTGGAGTGTGACCTGTATCCCAAGTGTAGATGGTTGAGGGGTAGAAAGGAGGCTACTTAGAGAAGAGACTGGAAATTTAGGTAGGCAGCTGTGCTCTGAAGCTAAGAGAGTGTTATGGTGCTTAAGAGTGGTGCTGGGAAGCAGGGCCAGTTAGGTCTGTCCTCTGCTGTGCCCTGTAACCATCCCTGTCAGATACAGCCTGTCTTGGGACTATAGAGGTTTCTGTGGCCTCAATGAGGTCAGAGACTTAGATCACCAATTCTGTTCCAGAAGGAAGCATTGACAAATGACAAATGTGAGAATTTTCTCTGGGCATTGTGTCATGCCACATGAACGATGTACCTGAATATAAGACCAACTGTTCCCCACCTCCTCTATCCTTTTCACTTGGAAGTCTGGCCTTCCTTAGGCTGAAGATCATCTTCTGACCCCCTCCCTGCCAAGGGAGATTATCAGGCTAATGGGACATGGATCAAAAGGGAGGTGGCATTTTAAGAGTTGCATGGAACCATAGAATGCTTTGATCACCTGATGATCAAGAATTAAACCTGGGGAATGGCCCAAGTCCATTTTGTGTGGGATGAGGTGGGTGGAGGGAACTTGAGAGACTCCTTTGGCAACCTCTCTGGTTTTGATTGTTCCTACCTGTGAGTAATTCTACTTTCAGAGAAGTATTTAAGTATTTCATAGAGGTAGAAAGGGGATGAGAGACATGGCCCTGTGCCACGAAGAAAACCTAGGGCCACAGTATTTACCTAGCATTGTAAGTCATCTGGCCCTACCTCACTCATCCAGAGGTGCCCCTGTGCCCTGTCCTGGTGACACATTGAATCTCATCTTTCTCACTAGTTGCTTCTTTTTTTTGTTGTTTTACTTACTTACTTACTTACTTACTTACTTACTTACTTATTTATTTATTTATTTATTTATTTATTTATTTATTTATTTATTTAAGAGAGAGAGAGAGAGAGAGAATGAGAAAGTGGGATGGGTGGAGGGAGAGGGAAAGAGAACCTCAAGTTAGACTCTGTGCTGAGTATGGAGCCTGACACGGGGCTTGATCACAGGACCCTGAGATAACCACCTAAGCTGAAATCAAGAGTTGATGCTTTAACAGACTGAGCCACCCAGGCACCCCCCTTAAGTACATCTCAAGTCCTTGGTGACACTGTAGATCCCTCAAGGATGGGAAAATATAACTTTGTTTTTTTGTGGCCTCTATATAGTCCAGCACCTTGTAAGGACCAAATGGTCCTCAGATTGACAAAACGGATTAACCATTCATCACTTGTTAATCTAATTTTAAACAATCTTAGTTTTTTTCCCCCTCTTTTCAGTATCTTCTTTCTGATGCCAGGATCATTTCCCAATGAAGTCTTAACTCTCCTGGCATGGTGTTTTAATTCCTGCTATCTTGAAACCACATGCAATTCAGATGACAAAGCCATCCAGACAACCACATGCTGCATCGTTAATTTCTTATACTCATTTTAAACCATTCTCTTTTCAAGTCTCTGGGAATGCACGAATTCTATTTATGCACTGAATCTGGATGTTTCTTCCCTAAGGAAACTTGGTATTCCTGAATGCAGCTTTATAAAGTCTGGTTTGCATTCAGAATTTCAATGGGATGGCTTCTGAAAATGAACAGACTATTCCTCAACTGTTTAGAAATGATGGTGTTTAACACTTCTTAAAGAATAATGGAAAGGTGTCACTTATCAAGAGATATAGTTTGCTTTTGATCTTGCTGGCAGTTTCTGAGACTCTGAGATGATGAGTCTTGCTGATTTGAATTACTAAATATTCACTCCATCCATTCCTCCCGATGCCGATTACCATTTGTCTAGGTTAGCCCATCATTGTCTCCTCTGTCCCTGCTATCTTGTCCCTCTAAATTCTGACTACCTGGGAGCTACCAGAATGGTATTTCTAAAACACAACTCTCGGTCATCCCTGCTGAAAATCTGTCAATAGTTCTCCTATGCCTACAAGATAAGTAGAAAGCCTCCATGGTCTGTCTCTTTTTTCTGTCCAGCTTTGCAGACTGCCACTTGTCAACTGTCCTACTGTAGTGAGCCTTGGTGATTAGAACAGAGTCCCACTGTCTGTGACATTTAGCACCTTCCCCTGGATCCGAAGCACTCTTACCTCTTCCTCTTTGTGTGTTTAATTTCATTTATGATTCATCTCACATGCCTCTATCTTTGGCTCCTTTCCTGATCTATACCCTCCTTTAGGTGCCTCTATGGGACTTTATCAACATTCACCATCAATTGACTATGTACCACTTGAGGCCAGTGTCCATGACTGAGGCAATGTAGCACAATTCTTGCTTTTTTTTTTCTTAAAGATTTTATTTATTTATTTGAGAGAGAGAGAGAGAGAACAGGAACAGTGGGAAGGTCCAGAGAAAGAGAGAGGGGGAGAAGCAGACTCCCCGCCGAGCAGGGAGCCCAATGTGGGGCTGGGTCCCAGGACCCCAGGATCATAACCTAAACCAGAGGCAAATACTTAACCGACTGAACCACCCAGGCACCCCCAATGTAGCACAATTCTTTTTTTAAGATTTTATTTATTTATTATTAGAGAGAGAGAGAGAGAGAGAGAGAGAGAGGCGTGCAGAGACACAGGCAGAGGGAGAAGCAGGCTCTATGCAGGGAGCCCAACATGGGACTCGATCCCAGGTCTCCAGGATCATACCCTGGGCCGAAGGCAGCGCTAAACCGCTGAGCCACCAGGGCTGTCCTGTAGCACAATTCTTAAATGCACAGTCTCTGTGGCCAAACTGGCTGGTCTAAATCCTGGCTCCACTGCTTATGAGTTATAATATCTTGTGCCAGTTACTCAACCTCCCGATTCCTCAGTTTTCTCATCTGTAAAATGGAATAACAGTGTTGTCCACAGAGCAGTTGCTGTAACAGAGAAATTAGTTAATATGTATGCAGTGTTTAGAAGGCTTTCTGGAATCTTGTAAGAACTCAACAAACATTTGTGATGAGTATTTGTCCACCCAGAACCCTAGCACAATCCCTAGCACACAGAAGGGATGGAGCACAGGCTCCTCTGATGCAAGGCATTGTCTTTTTTTTTAAATAGATTTTATTTATTCATGAGAGACATAGAGAAGCAGAGACATAGGGAGAGGGAGAAGCAGGCTCCCTGCAGGGAGCCCGATGCGGGATTCCATCCCAGGACTTCAGGATCACACCCTGAGCCAAAGGCAGACACTTAACTACTGAGCCAATCAGGTGTCCCAGCATTGTTCCCAGCATTTTTTAAAAAATTGAAACTCACATAATGTGAAATTAACCTTTTGAAAGTGTCTAATCCAATGGTATTTGGTATATTCACAGTGTTGTACAACCACTACCTCTGTCCAGTTCCAAAACCTTTTCATCACCCCAAAAGGAAATCCCACAACCACATACCCATGAAGTAGTCGCTCCTCATTCCCTCCTCCCTCTAGCTGTCATGTAAGTAAACTTTGTGACACACTTTCTACAGACAATACCACAAAAATATGATGCAGCAAGAGCATAATACAAGTAGAGTTGCACCTCAGAAATGCAACATTCATAACCCATCAACCGTTGGGATTTTAGCTCATCCCCACTGGGCTGGTCAGGTCTCCTGAAAGGATTTTCTCAGGCCACCAGTGTGGGCACCAAGTGTTCTACTGTCCTTTCCTTTAAATAATACAAGATTTCTTTGAAAGGGCACAAAAGTAACCATTTTTCTTCAATCGGGGACTTTAAAAAGAACGCATTCCACATTGTATACGATGTGCTTAATGCAGTCTGGCCTTTTGAAGGCCACCATCTGAAGTATGTACTGACAAGAGAGAAGAGTCTAGAGCAGGTGCTGTTGACAGCAGAGTTCCTATGTGCCATCCCTGGCTCAGTGACTCCAGAGTGACATTGGGTCTCTGTTGAAAGAGCCATTCACGCGGTCTGCTGCCTACCAGCTCAGGCCATGCATATTCATAATTGAGAACAACACTGCCTTAATAAAGGACTTTTTGACATTTATTGGGACCAAGTTATAGCTATTGATTTCTCCCTCTTTGCATTGCCAGCTGCTGCCACTTTTCTGACCCTTTCAAATCCAGTTCCACTCATACATTGAGACTGTTTCCTGCTTAGTCTGGGGTGTGTGTGTGTATGTATAAGTAAAAGATCTCTGGCAAGGAAACTCTACTCCAGTATCAGGCTTGTATGAGTCTTTGTATGTAATATGATTCCTAGTATTTTTTCCCCCATCAGACCTCCTAGAATCCAGCCTATACAGCCCTACCTGTTCCCTCCGTTTTGACCTTCTAGATATCTGAACCTCAATTTACTTCTGTTGATTTTTGCCAACCATGGGGGATTTCTCTCTCAGCCTGCTGTTCCTAGCCTCAAACCACTGTCTGGCTTTTTCATTGTCCTCAGAATCCTGACTTTGGCACTGCCCGTATCCTAACATTAGAACATATTTTAGATTTACATCTGACAGGTGATGTTGTGACACTCACATTAAAGTAGTATTTGCTTTAAAGTAGGTTATACAGATCTGAATGTATATGCGAGGGATAAAAATCAAAGAAATTTATTGTGTGTGAAGGGTAGTATCATTTAAAAATCTATTATCAGATTCACTTTTATTTTCTAATTACATAGGGTGATAAAATTCAATTAGCGCTTTTATTTAATGCCTCATTCTAGGAAGCTTTTTTTCAATGAATATAATGGATATATTTCAGACCAAAGGGATTTTTCAGACCTTGAAAGAAAAAATCTACCCTTTCCTTAATTAGATGAGGAGCCCTGTAAAAAAAAAACTCCTGTTGGAGCTTTCAGGCAGTGGGGATTTGCCTGCCCTGGTGGCTGTCTGTTGTGCAAAATACATGAAAAGGGAAAAGCCAGAGCTTGCCTTTGTACACTTCAGATCTGATCAGGGTACTTACTGCTGCATGATTTATGTTTGAGAGAAAAATCCGTCTCTTCTGCAGACAGGCCAGAAAACTGGGGTGGTACAGAAAGCAACCACAGGCATGCAGAGAGAGTAGAGACGGTACTCAGGCACACACGTTGGCTGATTTTACAGGGTATGATTGGCTGGACTGTGAATGCAGTCGGCTCTTGTGGGTCCTGCAGGTGTTGAATCTCTCCCTATGTGTGAGGTTAGGAGGGAAATGTCAAAAAGGGAAGGCCAGAAGTTAGTGACCTCCTCCATTTCATTCCATCGTCTGCCCCTTTCTGGGATGGTTGATCACCCTACATGTGCCCCGGGTAGGTTACTGAGCCACACTGTGCTTCTGTTTCCTCACCTACAAAAATAATAGATCAATAACATCATCTACCTCAGGTAGGATACCTGCTATAAGGCAGGTGTGCAATGCATTTTAACTGGTATGACTCTGATGATTATTTCCTGCTGCTACAAGAACTAGTGTGTGGTGTGGGGGCTCATACATGAGTCAGGTGTTACAGTAACTGGGCTTCTGTTCTGGTCCCAGCACATACCAGTTTTTTTGTGGGTTTTTCATTTGTTTGTTTTTGTTTTGTTTTGTTTTTTACCTGGGCTAAGTTGCTTAACTTTTGTGTCTCATTTTTCTCATCTCTCAAATGGGGTGAATAGTAGTAATACTTGTCTCCCAGAATATTTGCAGGAGTAATGAGATTGTATACAGAAAGCAGCTAACCTATAGTGCCTTGCAAATAGTGAGCACTCAAATATGAGGTGCTATTTGAATTATCACTGATGAACCCATCATGACAATTAACATTGAGTTGTACCATGTGATGTGATTTCCAGTGTAATGGCATAGGAGCTCCAAGGGGTTCCTGTCTGAGTCTCAAACCGTTGCTTGCTTTCTTGGAGTGTTTTAAGAAGATTCTCTGTTAGGATACTGGGTAGAGAAGCACAAAGGGGGAAAACTCATCAGAAGTAAACTTTTATGCAGCCAGGGTTCTATTAGCCAGAATTGCTTTTGTCTGGATAGCTTCTCAGACTGGGATGGATGTTGAACTTTTATACATATATATATATATATCTATACCTACCTATATAAAATATATGTAACTTGTAATTAATAATATACAGTTAGTAGTATCTCCCCAAATACATAATTTCTTTTTAAAGATTTTATTTATTCATGAGAGACAGAGAGAGAGAGAGAGAGAGGCAGAGACATAGGCAGAGGGAGAAGCAGACTCCCTGTGAGGAGCCCAATGTGGGGTTTGATTCCAGGACCCTGGGATCATGACCTGATCCAAAGGCAGATGCTCAACCACTGAGTCATCCAGGCATCCCTCAAATACGTAATTTTTATGAAAGCTCTATTGAGCTATAATTCACATGGTATAAAATTCATTTTAGCAAAAGTATAAAATTCAGTGCTTTTTAGTATGTTCACACTGTTGTTTGACCAGCACCACTACTTGGGAAGTGTTGTTGTTGTTGTTTTAATCACTCTGCCACCCCCGCCTTCAAGAAACCCAAACTCCTCAGCGTTCACTCCTCATTGCCCTTCGCCCTTCCAGCCCCTGGCAACCATTAATCTACTTTCTGTGTCTATGGATTTGCCTACTCTAGACATTTCATTCATTCATTCATTCATTCATGAAAATAGTTTATTTTTTTTAATTTTATTTATTTTTAAAGATTTAATTGAGGGAGAGGGAGAAGGGAGAAGGGAGAGGGAGAAGGAAGAGAGAGAGAGAGAATAGAGGAAGAGGGAGAAGCAGACTCCCCACTGAGCAGGGAGCCCAATGTAGGGCCTCCATCCTAGGACCCTGGGATGATGGCCTAAGCTGAATGCAGACACTTAACTGATTGAGCCACCCAGGCACCCCCGAAAATAGTTTAAGTAATCTCTGCCCCCAACGTGGGGCTCGAACTCACAACCCTGAGATCCAGAGTCACACGCTCTACCGACTGACTGAGCTGGCTGGGCACCCCATCTGAATGGTTCATTTAAATGTAACCCCGTCGTATGTGGCATTTTGTGTCTGACTTCTTTCACTTAGGGTCATGTCTTCAAGGTTCATTTGTGCTATGGCATAGAACTTCATTCCTTTTTGTGGCCAAATGATAGTTCATTGTCTGGTGCTTTCCCATGTTTACATGATAACTGCATGAAATCTTCAACTGGTTTACCGTCCTGCCAGTTGTCCTTCCTTCTCTTCCCTGTTCCTCATCGAGGGGTTTTCCCGGAGTGCCAGGCATTGTGAGGCACGTGGGCAGGAGTGGATACCAGGGGTTGTTCAGCGTGCATTACCATATCGGTTGCTTGGATCTTAGTGACTGCGTACAGTCACAGACCTTACAGACCTACCCAATCATTTCTCTCTCATTCATAGCTCAGATAGAAGAGTCATTGTCCCTTAGGCACAGACATGCAAAAAAATCTTACAGCTTCCTGTTCGCACAAAGATGGGCAGTGTCCTCTGCCTGCAGAGAGCTCAAATAAAAGGGCTAGCTTACAAATGTTGCCTTGCCTTCTACACCATTTCAGTTCTGATGGCAGGGCATTCGCCGCCGCTCTGGAGCTCTCGCTTGACTGTATGTACATAAAGGAGCAGGGTAGTGACAAGTGTCTAAACCAGGTTAACGTCTAAACCAGGTTAACGTTAGAATTGAGATAATTCTAAAAATGTGATAGTTGGCATTGTGGACGGAAATACTACTGGTATGATGATGATTGGATGCTCTGGATGAGTCTTTAGGCCCTCTCTTCCTCAGTGTACTCATCTGCAAAATGGCATAATAGTACCTATCTGAAAGGGCAAGGCTGAGGATGAAGAGCATCTAGTCCCGTTCCTGGCATCTAGTAAACTCTATATAAATGGCAACTTCCATGGTTACTCACACTGGGGTATCCATGAACAGAACATCTTAACTTTTTTTTTCAAAGATTTTATTTATTTATTCATGAGAGAGACAGAAAAAGAGGCAGAGACATAGGCAGAGGGAGAAGCAGACTGCAGATTCCATGCAGGGAGCCTGATGTGGGACTCGATCCCAGGATCATGATCTGAGCCAAAGGCAGAGTCTCAACCACTGAGCCACCCAGGTGCCCCCAGGACATCTTACTTTGTGTATCTATTAATCACTTTTGACTTTGGACTCAGACAAACAATAGGTTTGAATCTTGGCTTCACCACTTATTAGCTGTGACCTTGGGTGAACTCTTTGTTTCCAGGCTCATCTAGGGAACAGTTACACTTTACAGGGTTTTTGAGAGCTTTAAACTAGAGATTTTCTAAAGCATCCCAGCCCATGGGAGTGGTCTGATAGCTACTGCTATTGATAAAAAGGCAAATATGCCTTCAGTTATCATGTTTACATCCATCCCCACCAGCTCCTTGCCTTCTTAATATCATTGTCCCAGCCCTTTCTCCACCACCTAGAGAGTTCTACATAATCTGGCTCTGCCTACTTGACTGAGCTCCTGTCCAGCCACTCTCCCTGACTCACTCTGTGTTATAGCCATCTTGACCTTCTTTTTATTTCTCAGCCAGATGAAGTTCTTTTTTTACTTCGGGGTCTTTGCATTTGCTATTTCCTCTCCTTTTGGCTCTGGACCTTTCAGATGGTGGCTCCCTCTTGTCATTCAGGTTTAAGTTCCAGTGTTACTGGCTCTGAGAGGCCTTTCTCAACCACCCAATAGTGTTTCTCCCTCTCTGAGTCGCTCCGCTCTATTACCCTGTTTTATTTTCTTTGTGTATTTATTGCTATCCAAAATTACATTCTTTGATTTTGCATCTCTTGTCAATTTCCCCCACAAGGAGACAAGCCCCATGAGGGCAGCCATTTTCTGTGTTTGGCTCATTGTTGTATCATGGCAACTAGAATAGGACTTTGGGGGAACAGTAGAATAAATAGTCATTGGATGGATGGATAGATACAGCAAAGGTCTCACTCTAACTTTTGGAATTGTCATTATGTCGGAGTGTAGTATCCCACCATGGTATGGAACTGTCTGCAGGTTATGTGACAACAGCTTATTAGAATAGATTACAACTCTAACGAAAAGAAATCCTAATGTACTGTCCTCCTACGCAGCATTTCCCTTTAGAAGCTGCATCAAATACCTAAAATTATGTTCTATGTTTGGCAACAACATGTGAGGTAATTTTTATTTGTATTGAATTCCTCAGATAGTTTCCAATGCCTCACCTTGAATATAGATAGAGCTTTGGAGTTCTAAGTTCAGTTAAGCAGGTTCTAGGAGGCATTAGGAGTATTAGACACCTGGCTTGATCAGTAATAATGAGCTAGAGTTGGGGAGGGAGTTTGCCTGTAATCCTCTGGGTGCAGATGGTGTGTCTGCTGGCATAAATTAGCCAAGTCCATAGAGGAGCCTGGGCTTGACAATTTTATTGTATATGGGAGGTTATTAAGAAAATAATTGAAGGTCTCTGGAAAAATAAGCGATGGCACTCTGCTGTTCCCGCAGAGTCAACAAAGGCAGCATGCCCTTGACTGAGGCACTTGGTTGGTTTGTTTCTTCTGTTTTTTTTTGGTGAGCAGGGAAGGTGTTTAAAAATACTAAGCAGGAAATGATTGGACAATAAACCCAGATGTGGTGATCTCTGTTGATTGGGTTTATCTGAATCCCTCTAACCCAGTAGAGAGATTGGAACTTCCCCTGAGCCTCCATCATCTCCTGGTCACAAATGCTCAGGGCTTGTGCTACTTGTTCTTCTCTCAAAGCTCTTTGAATCAGCATGATGACAAGGTGGAAGAGTGAAGAGTTGGAACCAGAGGGGGAGCCTATCTGGTGCTGATGCTTCCAAATGTTGGGTATTGGGCTCTGAGATTGTGACAGACGGAGATGTCCATTTTTTGAAGCTCCCCAGGTGTTTCTAATGCAGAGGTTTCTGAACCATACTTTGAGAAACACTGAGTGTTTTCACCTCACAAAGCTTTGGTATTTTAGCCTTGCCCAGACCTTATACCTCTCCCCACACCCTCCTTCTGTCTTCTGACTGCACAGGCTCCATTAGGTAGTTGCCTGTTATTTGGGCAAGAGAAGGCCCCATACTGGACATCCCTCCCTTACTTTACATGTGCAATTCTCTATTTGGCAGTCTTTTGGGCTCTTCTTGATTCCTATTCTTCCATCCTTAGAGGAACATTAAAAAGCCTTCTCAACTGAAGTTGCTAGAGGGTTGCAATTCACTGTGCTCACCAATCAGCTGCTCCGTGTAGGTGCTCTCCTCAGGAGTCTTGTGTTGAAATGCAAATCCCCACGGCAGTAATATTAGAACGTGGGGTGTTTGGGAGGTGATGAGGTTCATGAGGTCCTAGCCCTCATGACTGTAATGAGTGTTCTTCCAAAAGAGATCAGGGCCCCTTAGCCCCGCCTACCGTGTGAGGGTGCACTTGGAAGTCTGGAGCATGGAAGAGGGCCCTCACCCGACCTTGCTGGCACCCTGACCTCAGCTTTCAGCCTCTGGCCTCCAGAACTGTGAGCAATAAAATTTCTGTTGTTTATAAGCCAACCAGTCTGTGGTGTTTTGCTACAGCAGCCCCAAGAGGCTGAGCCAATAGGCGTCCTAGCTCCTGGTTTATGCAGTTTGAATCTCTCCTAGCAACTGAAACTCAGATGAAGGAACTCAGACACAGAACAGCAGGGCAAATTTCAGAGCCTTTTCTCAAGCCTCAGACTAATGCACATGGCACTTACCTCTCTGTATCTGTGCTTGCCCAAGTCCTACCCCATGGCAATAGGGGAGCTGACATCCGTTGAATCAAATAACGAAAGGTTTCATAGTCGAGATGAAATTTGAATCTAGAAATACAGGAAGGACAGCTAAAGATAACATTGCAGGTGAAAGTATAGTCTAGGAAAAGGTGGATAGTATGGACGTAATCACATGGGACACAAAGCATTTTTCTACCCTGTTAAATATAGATTAAGACTGTTTGGGGGTGAGGGGCAAGAGATGTGTTAAAAATACAGATTCCTGGGCCCCAGCCTCTGAGTTTTCTATTCCATAGCACGGAAGAAGCTTAATGTTAATAGCTACCACCCCCCAACCCCCACTCAAGTGATTTTGATCCAGGTGTCTCATGCAGCATGAGAAACGCTGGCCTGGTCCCTGATCCAGCAATGGCTTTGTACAGACAGGCAAACCGAGGCTCTAAGACGAGAGTGACCTATTGGGGAATAGCATCTGTTCTGGGGGTGCTGTAAAAGGTTCTTTCATCTCAGGTGGGCTCTGAGCCATGCTCCTTAAAGTCTCTCCTAATTTGTACTTGACTATAAATTTAATACCCTTTTTATGATACTTGAAAGAGCTGTGTAATTTCATGGTCTGGCTGTGACTGCTGGCATTAAAGAAATGACTGTTACTGGTACTTAATATATCTTCCCCAGTTTCTTCATGACTTTTGTGAAGCACCAAGCGCCAGAGCGACCCTGTTTGCATAGAGAGCACATATGCAGAGGGCGAACACCTGTTCTCCTGGGGTGGGTTCCACAGGCCCTGGCTTGCCTCTTCCTTCAGGCATCTGAACTTCCCTCCCTCCCACCATCTTGCACCATCTGTTTCGACCACATGAAAAAGGGGACAGTACCTTTACCTCTAGAGGTATCTACCTCTCTTCCTCAGACCCCCATGGGTCTCAGATACCCTCAAGCTCTAAATTTCAAGTGAGCTAATTCTTGGAAGACTGGGTGGGAGGAAGAACACACCAATTGGGGCTCTAGAGAATATTTTAGAGGCTGAGGTAGGGAAAATCATGGATGCAAATGCTATTATGAACTTCTCTGTCCATCCCCCTCTTCATAGAGGAAGAGTGTGGAAGGTGATGTTGCTGTGGGAATTGGTGCTGCTTCCTATTGCTTAACTATTGGTTAATCACCACCCTAGTTCTGGCTCATTATCCCCACATTTCATGAAGGATCATGGTATGGCAATCAGAGGGAAAATGCACTACAGTGTAGCTTCATACTATTGCATTGTCTGCTGTTTTTTGTTTTGTTTTTGAGTTCAGAATGCTTGAAGTAGATATGCCACAGAAAATGGCTTCCATTTCCTTTCCTCTATAGTCCAGAATAGGAATGTCAAGGCAGTGAAAACATCTTCAACTTTTTCTTCCCACAGGTCTGGGTGGCGTTGACCAGTGAGTATGAGAGTCAGAAAGAGGCAGAGGGGGACCTGGGTGGCTCAGTGGTTGAATGTCTGCCTTTGGCTCAGGGCGTGATCCCAGGGTCCTGGGATTGAGTCCCGCATCAGGCTCCCCATAGGGAACCTGCTTCTCCCTCTGCCTGCGTCTCTGCATCTCTCTCTGTGTCTCTCATGAATCAATCAATCTTTTTTTTTTTTTTTAAAGACAGAAACTGGAATAAGCAGGATGAAGCAACTCAGCCGATTAGGAGCAAGAGGGTGTGTATTATCCATTTTCTTCCCTCTACTTTAGTGAGTGGTCAGGAGTATCAGCTCCTTTGATTGAATTCTTTCCTGTCCTGTATGTTATGCTGAAGCATCTCTTCGGAAGTTTGGGGGAGGGGGATGAGTGAACAGGTGAATAGATTTAGTGATTTTTGGTATGCGAAGCATGTTGCTAATTCTTTTGCCTAAACAATGTCTAAGATCCACAAAGACTTGGTTAAGTCCCCTGCATGCTGACTTGCTACAACCTCCAAGGGAGCTACTTCTATAAACAGATGATGGACATCAGCATGGGGGAGAAACTTCCAGCATATAGATTGAGTTAAGAACACTCATTTAGATTTAATAGAATAATTATTGAGATAATTATTGAGATAAATGGCATGCCATGTTAGTAATTGAATATCGCATAAACAAGATAGAGTGGCTATAGTTAGAGTTCTACAAATACATTAATAGATATATTAAGAGAAGTCAGCGAGCCACAGAGTATTTCACCAAGGGTCATATTTTACACAATCTAGATTATGTCCCAGACTGCAAATAATGATCACTTTCCCTCTAGGATGTATATAGTAAATAGAATTATGGTCTTGATGGTGCCACTTTTTTCTCAATTGGTCTAATGAGATCTGTCAGCTAACAGCATGTTTTGGGCGTTGTGTGTTGGCCTGTGCTAGGATCTATGGAAAATTGAAATTTTTTGGTATTGGAGGTTAACTGAGTTATAGTAAACACTGACTAGACGCCCTAAACATGGAAGTTGTGGTCCTTGGATATTAAATGGTTTAGAACTTTCTTTGCTTTCTAGGTTGCCAGGATATTAGATGACACACCTCAATAATAACTGTTAGGAGATACTTGTGTTATTATAGAAGCCTGTATAACCTCCAAATGTGTCCAACACAAGCCACTGTGGTACATGGTAAAACATCCAGACTTGGAGTCAGAACTAAGCTCTGCTGGTTGCTCCTTTGTGATGGGGAGCCAGGTACTGCACCTCTCTGTTTTTCTCCGTTTTTTCACCTGCAAAATGAGGATGACAGTGACGTCTACTTCTCTCAGAGCCCATGTGTCGGGGATGGGACAAATCAAATAAGGAACATGAGAGCACCTGAGCCTAGTGGAAGCCCAGTGAGCATTTCCTTTTCTTTTACAAATGCAATCCAGTTTGCAAATAAGTGATTGAATTCGGTACCTTGATTGAAGAACCAGATCCTAACCTTATTCAGATTTACCTGTTTGAATCTATCATTGTCTTTTTCATATAGTGATAGTGTTTTTTTTTTAAATTTTTATTTATTTATGATAGTCACACAGAGAGAGAGAGAGAGAGGCAGAGACATAGGCAGAGGGAGAAGCAGGCTCCATGCACCGGGAGCCTGACGTGGGATTCGATCCCGGGTCTCCAAGATCGCGCCCCAGGCCAAAGGCAGGCGCTAAACCGCTGCGCCACCCAGGGATCCCAGTGATAGTGTTGTTAAGAGAGTGAATCTTGAGGTCATGCTTCCAAGTCGGCCTCACCAGTTTTGTGGCATGTAGGTCAGTTTATATGTTCTCCGTGCTTTAAGTTTCCTCATCTGTAATTTGTAAGAATCCTAGTTCCTGCCCCACAGGACTGTCCTAAAAATCATATCCTATATGCAGTATGCTTTGCACAGCACCTGTCCAAATCAAGTATCCAATCAATGTTAGCTCTTGATCTTGCCTTGAAGTAAGAGGTCCAAGCAGGTTTATGCAGATTGCATGCAATTGGACTGACCATTTTTGGGGAGCTAATGGTGTGGGCCATGGAGCTTTTCTGATGTCTTACTCATTCTCCACTTCTCCAGTAGTAGTTGGTACCTGGAAGCATTTATCATTAGTAATAAAGTTCTAAGGCTCATTCATTTATTCGTGCACTCAACAACAAATGGTCATTGGGTGCATAGTAAGTACTACAAAATTTGCTGGTATTGGATAGACAGCTATGAATGAAAAAGTCACGATCTTTCCTTTTATTGAGTCGGTAATTTTGGTCCTTTGTAGAGTACTAGCCTTGGTGCTAGAAGAGTATGCAGTATGGCCTTGAGAGGTTTATAATCCAGTTGCACCACCTTAAATCCTTTCTGGAACGAGACAAAACTTAACTGGAAAAATAATCCAGGCTATCTGAGTGGATTGGGTATAGGTACATAAAAATAAAGTATGCACATGTGAATGACACAGATTAGGCTAGAAGACTTCAAAGGGGGAAATGATAAGTGAGGGTGATTGATGATCTAATAGGTTCCATGATGGTGGTGGGGGTGGGGTGAGGCAGTGGGCCTGGTGAGTGGAACACAGGCAGGATTTTGTAGTACAAGCCAGAACTCAGATGTCTAGGAACCAAGGGGATTGTAAATAAGGAGGAGAGGCAAGGAGGCAGACATGTGTGTGATGTGTTTACAGAGCATAGACTCCTTTGACCAAAGCAAGGATCTTTACATACGATGTTACATGTAGTGGGCATCATATAGTTGAAGGAGCTAGGGAGCCTATTTTGGAGGGACTTGAATATCAGGTGTGCAATTTTGACTACTCTGGAGGTTGTCTAAACTGGAAGATCATGTGTACAAAGTGATGGTTTTGGAAGCTAGAGATGGCAGTGTGCAATACTGAGTTAGTGGCTCTTTATTAGAGCAGATTTATCAGTAATGAACAATTGCAACACTAGCTGTCCAAGAGGAGGAGGACACAGGTGGTAATAGTTGTAACCCAAGAAGTGTTTCAGCCACACCACCTCCCCAAACAGCCTAGGGGATTAAGTAGACAATAGTGCCAAGATGTATGTCCAGAGATGTTTATCCCAGCAAATCACACATTCTTCAAATCAAACATCAAAATGTGGAGGCACCTCGGTGGCTCAGCCCTTAAGCATCCGACTCTTGATTTTTGGCTCAGGTCATGATCTCAAGGTTGTGAGTTTGAACCCCACATCCAGTAGAGAGCCTGCTTGGAGGTTCTCTTCCTCCCTCTCCCCCTACCCCTCCCCACCCTCTCAATCTCTAAACAAACAAACAAACAAAACATCACAAATACTGTTCACATCTGAACCTATCCTGTCCTATACCCCATTTGACTCTTTGCCTACTCCATAAGTGCTCTCATGAGTTGGGTGGTAATCCTTTCCATGAATATTTTAATAGTTTTTCTACCATGAATGCATCCTCAAATAATATGAAGTGTTGTGCACAAGGGTTTAACTTTATCTGAATGGCATCCGGTATGTAACTTCCTGTCACATCCTCACTTTTGAAATTTACTCAGTCAATACATGTAGCTCTAGCTGAGAAGTTCTCATACTTAAGCACCTATCTGAATCATCTGGAGGGCTTGTTAAATCGCACCTTACTGCCTTGCACTGGCAGGGTTTCTGATTCACTACATCTGGGTTGGGTCCTGGCAATTTACATTGCTGTCAAATTTCTGGGACTGCATTTTGAAGAACCATTGCTCTAATTCCTTCAATTTAGCTAAGGAAAAACAGTTCACTGTCTGAATGTTGCACTATATATTTACTCTTGTGCCGATGGACATTTGTCTTCAATTTTTCACCCTTATAAACAATGTCATAGTAAACATTGTTTGTCATACATGTCTTCCTATGCCCTTGTGTGAGGTTTCTATAGTGTATATAGGAGGGAATGCAACTTTGTCCTCAACTTTGAGATTTTATCAAATTATTCTTCCAAGTGCTTACACCAATTTATACTCCTCCCCCACCTGCAGTGCACACATGCATGTGTCAAATTTTCAGGTTTCTACATCTTTGCAAATATTTGATAAGGTCAAATTAAAGAAATTTGGCAGTCTGATGCATATTCTCATTTTAATTTACATTTTCCTATTCATTGGGATGTTGAGTAACTTTATATTATTGGCCTTTAGGGTTTATATACATATTGAATTGTTTTAGATCAGTGCTGTTGAATTAAAAAGAAACAGGTGAGCTGATTTTAATATATAAAAATTTTTTTTTAATTTTTTATTTGTTTATGATAGGCACACAGTGAGAGAGAGAGAGGCAGAGACACAGGCAGAGGGAGAAGCAGGCTCCATGCACCGGGAGCCTGACGTGGGATTCGATCCCGGGTCTCCAGGATCGCGCCCTGGGCCAAAGGCAGGCGCCAAACCGCTGCGCCACCCAGGGATCCCTGATTTTAATATATTTAACCAAATGTATCCAAAGTAGTATTTCAACATTCAGTCACTATGAAAATTACAAATAAGAGAGCTTACAGTATTTTTTATACTACATCTTAAAAGTTTTAGTATTTCACAGTAATAGCACATCTCAGCTGGGAGTAGCCACATTTCAAATGCTCCACAGACATGTGGCTAGTGGCTACCATATCAGAAAGTGCAGTTTTAATGTTTGTTGCCTATTAGGATAGAGAAGTTCCAAAATAGTTTCACTTCCTCTGTAACTTATCTTTTTACTCTGTACATATTGATTTATATTGTATAAAGCTGTTTACTTTTAATGTAGTTATATTTATTATTGGTTCCTTTATGATTTGTGCTTTTTTCATGTCTTCTCTAAGAAAGCTTTCAAACCCTGGGGTGCCTGGGTGGCTTAGTTGGTCAAGCGACCAACTCTTTTTTTTTTTTTTAATTTATTTTTTATTGGTGTTCAATTTACTAACATACAGAATAACCCCCAGTGCCCGTCACCCATTCACTCCCACCCCCCGCCCTCCTCCCCTTCCACCACCCCTAGTTCGTTTCCCAGAGTTAGCAGTCTTTACGTTCTGTCTCCCTTTCTGATATTTCCCACACATTTCTTCCCCCTTCCCTTATATTCCCTTTCACTATTATTTATATTCCCCAAATGAATGAGAACATATAATGTTTGTCCTTCTCCGACTGGCTTACTTCACTCAGCATAATACCCTCCAGTTCCATCCACGTTGAAGCAAATGGTGGGTATTTGTCATTTCTAATAGCTGAGTAATATTCCATTGTATACATAAATCTTCTTTATCCATTCATCTTTCGATGGACACCGAGGCTCCTTCCACAGTTTGGCTATCGTGGCCATTGCTGCTATAAACATCGGGGTGCAGGTGATCCGGCGTTTCATTGCATTTGTATCTTTGGGGTAAATCCCCAACAGTGCAATTTCTGGGTCGTAGGGCAGGTCTATTTTTAACTCTTTGAGGAACCTCCACACAGTTTTCCAGAGTGGCTGCACCAGTTCACATTCCCACCAACAGTGTATGAGGGTTCCCTTTTCTCCACATCCTCTCCAACATTTGTTGTTTCCTGCCTTGTTAATTTTCCCCATTCTCACTGGTGTGAGGTGGTATCTCATTGTGGTTTTGATTTGTATTTCCCTGATGGCAAGTGATGCAGAGCATTTTCTCATGTGCATGTTGGCCATGTCTATGTCTTCTTCTGTGAGATTTCTGTTCATGTCTTTTGCCCATTTCATGATTGGATTGTTTGTTTCTTTGGTGTTGAGTTTAAGAAGTTCTTTATAGATCTTGGAAACTAGCCCTTTATCTGATATGTCATTTGCAAATATTTTCTCCCATTCTGTAGGTTGTCTTTGAGTTTTGTTGACTGTATCCTTTGCTGTGCAAAAGCTTCTTATCTTGATGAAGTCCCAATAGTTCATTGTTGCTTTTGTTTCTTTTGCCTTTGTGGATGTATCTTGCAAGAAGTTACTATGGCCGAGTTCAAAAAGGGTGTTGCCTGTGTTCTTCTCTAGGATTTTGATGGAATCTTGTCTCACATTTAGATCTTTCATCCATTTTGAGTTTATCTTTGTGTATGGTGAAAGAGAGTGGTCTAGTTTCATTCTTCTGCATGTGGATGTCCAATTTTCCCAGCACCATTTATTGAAGAGACTGTCTTTCTTCCAATGGATAGTCTTTCCTCCTTTATCGAATATTAGTTGACCATAAAGTTGAGGGTCCACTTCTGGGTTCTCTATTCTGTTCCATTGATCTATGTGTCTGTTTTTGTGCCAGTACCACACTGTCTTGATGACCACAGCTTTGTAGTACAACCTGAAATCTGGCATTGTGATGCCCCCAGATATGGTTTTCTTTTTTAAAATTCCCCTGGCTATTCGGGGTCTTTTCTGATTCCACACAAATCTTAAAATAATTTGTTCTAACTCTCTGAAGAAAGTCCATGGTATTTTGATAGGGATTGCATTAAACGTGTATATTGCCCTGGGTAACATTGACATTTTCACAATATTAATTCTGCCAATCCATGAGCATGGAATATTTTTCCATCTCTTTGTGTCTTCCTCAATTTCTTTCAGAAGTGTTCTATAGTTTTGAGGGTATAGATCCTTTACCTCTTTGGTTAGGTTTATTCCTAGGTATCTTATGCTTTTGGGTGCAATTGTAAATGGGATTGACTCCTTAATTTCTCTTTCTTCAGTCTCATTGTTAGTGTATAGAAATGCCACTGACTTCTGGGCATTGATTTTGTATCCTGCCACGCTACCGAATTGCTGTATGAGTTCTAGCAATCTTGGGGTGGAGACTTTTGGGTTTTCTATGTAGAGTATCATGTCATCGGCGAAGAGGGAGAGTTTGACTTCTTCTTTGCCAATTTGAATGCCTTTAATGTCTTTGTGTTGTCTGATTGCTGAGGCTAGGACTTCCAGTACTATGTTGAACAGCAGTGGTGAGAGTGGACATCCCTGTCTTGTTCCTGATCTTAGGGGAAAGGCTCCCAGTGCTTCCCCATTGAGAATGATATTTGCTGTGGGCTTTTCATAGATGGCTTTTAAGATGTCGAGGAATGTTCCCTCTATCCCTACACTCTGAAGAGTTTTGATCAGGAATGGATGCTGTATTTTGTCAAATGCTTTCTCTGCATCCAATGAGAGGATCATATGGTTCTTGGTTTTTCTCTTGCTGATATGATGAATCACATTGATTGTTTTACGGGTGTTGAACCAGCCTTGTGTCCCAGGGATAAATCCTACTTGGTCATGGTGAATAATTTTTTTAATGTACTGTTGGATCCTATTGGCCAGTATCTTGTTGAGAATTTTTGCATCCATGTTCATCAGGGATATTGGTCTGTAATTCTCCTTTTTGGCGGGGTCTTTGTCTGGTTTTGGAATTAAGGTGATGCTGGCCTCATAGAACGAATTTGGAAGTACTCCATCTCTTTCTATCTTTCCAAACAGCTTTAGGAGAATAGGTATGGTTTCTTCTTTAAACGTTTGATAAAATTCCCCTGGGAAGCCATCTGGCCCTGGACTTTTGTGTCTTGGGAGGTTTTTGATGACTGCTTCAATTTCCTCCCTGGTTATTGGCCTGTTCAGGTTTTCTATTTCTTCCTGTTCCAGTTTTGGTAGTTTGTGGCTTTCCAGGAATGCGTCCATTTCTTCTAGATTGCCTAATTTATTGGCGTATAGCTGTTCATAATATGTTTTTAAAATCGTTTGTATTTCCTTGGTGTTGGTAGTGATCTCTCCTTTCTCATTCATGATTTTATTAATTTGAGTCTTCTCTCTCTTCTTTTTAATAAGGCTGGCTAATGGTTTATGTATCTTGTTAATTCTTTCAAAGAACCAACTCCTGGTTTTGTTGATCTGTTCCACAGTTCTGGTCTCGATTTCGTTGAGTTCTGCTCGAATCTTTATTAACTCCCTTCTTCTCTTGGGTGTAGGATCTATTTGCTGTTTTTTCTCTAGCTCCTTTATGTGTAAGGTTAGCTTTTGTATTTGAGTTCTTTCCAGTTTTTGAATGGATGCTTGTATTGTGATGTATTTCCCTCTTAGGACTGCTTTTGCTGCATCCCAAAGATTTTGAACGGTTGTATCTTCATTCTCATTAGTTTCCATGAATCTTTTTAATTCTTCCTTAATTTCCTGGTTGACCCTTTTATCTTTTAGCAGGATGGTCCTTAACCTCCACGTGTTTGAGGTCCTTCCAAACTTCTTGTTGTGATTTAGTTCTAATTTCAAGGCATTATGGTCTGAGAATATGCAGGGGACAATCCCAATCTTTTGGCATCGGTTCAGACCCGATTTGTGACCCAATATGTGGTCTATTCTGGAGAAAGTTCCATGTGCGCTTGAGAAGAATGTGTATTCAGTTGAGTTTGGATGTAAAGTTCTGTAGATATCTGTGAAATCCATCTGGTCCAGTTTATCATTTAAAGCTCTCGTTTCTTTGGAGATGTTGTGCTTAGAAGACCTATCGAGTATAGAAAGAGCTAGATTGAAGTCACCAAGTAGAAGTGTATTATTATCTAAGTATTTCTTCACTTTGGTTAATAATTGATTGATATATTTGGCAGCTCCCACATTCGGGGCATATATATTGAGGATTGTTAAGTCCTCTTGTTGAATAGATCCTTGAAGTATGATATAGTGTCCCTCTTCATCTCTCACTACAGTCTTTGGGGTAAATTTTAGTTTATCTGATATAAGTATGGCTACCCCTGCTTTCTTTTGAGGACCATTCGAATGGTAAATGGTTCTCCAACCTTGTATTTTCAGGCTGGAGGTGTCCTTCTGTCTAAAATGAGTCTCTTGTAGACAGCAAATAGATGGGTCCTGCTTTTTTATCCAGTCTGAAACCCTGCGCCTTTTGATGGGGTCATTAAGCCCGTTCACATTCAGAGTTACTATTGAGAGATATGAGTTTAGTGTCATCATGATATCTATTCAGTCCTTGTTTTTGCGGACAGTTCCACTGAACTTCTTCTTAAAGGGGAATTTTAAGAGTCCCCCTTAAAATTTCTTGCAGAGCTAGTTTGGAGGTCACATATTCTTTTAGTTGCTGCCTGTCTTGGAAGCTCTTTATCTCTCCTTCCATTTTGAATGAGAGCCTTGCTGGATAAAGTATTCTTGGTTGCATGTTCTTTTCATTTAGGACCCTGAATATATCCTGCCAGCCCTTTCTGGCCTGCCAGGTCTCTGTGGAGAGGTCTGCTGTTACCCTAATACTCCTCCCCATAAAAGTCAGGGATTTCTTGTCTCTTGCTGCTTTAAGGATCTTCTCTTTATCTTTGGAATTTGCAAGCTTCACTATTAAATGTCGAGGTGTTGAACGGTTTTTATTGATTTTAGGGGGGGATCTCTCTATTTCCTGGATCTGAATGCCTGTTTCCCTTCCCAGGTTAGGAAAGTTTTCAGCTAGAATTTGTTCAAATACATATTCTGGCCCTCTGTCCCTTTCGGCGCCCTCGGGAACCCCAATTAAACGTAGGTTTTTCTTTCTCAGGCTGTCGTTTATTTCCCTTAATCTATCCTCATGGTCTTTTAATTGTCTCTTTTTTCCTCAGTTTCCCTCTTTGCTATCAACTTGTCTTCTATGTCACTCACTCGTTCTTCCACCTCGTTAACCCTCGTCGTTAGGACTTCTAGTTTGGATTGCATCTCATTCAATTGATTTTTAATTTCTGCCTGATTAGCTCTAAATTCTGCAGTCATGAAGTCTCTTGAGTCCTTTATACTTTTTTCTAGAGCCACCAGTAGCTGTATAATAGTGCTTCTGAATTGGCTTTCTGACATTGAATTGCAATCCAGATTTTGTAACTCTGTGGGAGAGAGGACTGTTTCTGATTCTTTCTTTTGAGGTGAGGTTTTCCTTCTAGTCATTTTGCTCAGTGCAGAGTGGCCAAAAGCAAGTTGTATTGGGAATAAGAGAAAAAGAGAGGAAAGAAAGAAGGAAAGAAAAGAGAAAGAGAAAAAAAAGGGAAGAAAAAAAACGAAAAAAAAAGAGAAGAAAAAGAAAGGAGAAAAAAAGGGGGTGGGGGAAGGAAACAAATCAAAAAGCAAAACAAAACAAAACAAAACAAAACAAAACAAAAAGAACCACCGGGGAGTATCTTCTGATTCTGTGTTCTTTAAGTCCCTTGGCTTCTCCTGGAAGTTGTCCGTCTAGCTGGTGTTCTGGGGGAGGGGCCTGCTGTGCTGATTTTCAGGTGTTAGCAGTTGGGGGAGCTGCTGTGCCCCTGCCTGGTGCAGGGCTCGGTGGGGGTTGTTTACCCCGTGAGGCCGCAGGAGGAACAGCCCCAGTGGCGGGGCAGCTCTGGAAACCTGGATTCAGCTCCGGCAGGAACTCCGTCTGCAGGGCCTGGAGGCTCCGGGGCGGGGCCGCTGATCTGCTCAGCTGGGGCAGGAGCGTCCTCGCTGTCCTGGGCCCTCCCGGCCTCTGCCTGTCCCGGGGGAGGCGGGATCCTGGGCTGTGTCCCGGCGCCCTGTGCTCCGGAGCCTGCACTGGTGGATTCGCGCTCCCGGGCCGCGCAACCCCCTCCGCGGAGCTGCCGCCCGAGCCCCTCCGAGCTGCTCCTGGAACCGCGCAGCCCCCTCCGCACGGAGCCTCTTCCTCTGCCCGAGCCCCTCCGAGCTGCTCCCGGGGCCGCGCAGCCACCTCCGCTGAGCCGCCGCCCGAGCCCCTCCGAGTGCGCGCTGCAGCCCTTAGGGAGCTCGGCGCACTCTCCTGGGCGCGCAGTTGCTCTGTTACTGTCTCAGGGAACCTGAGGGCACCCCCGCCCTCCTGGGTCCTGCTCCAACTCCCCGCGAGCCCCTTTCCCCCGGGAAGGTCGGTGCAGCTCCTGCGTCTCCGGGACGGGGCTCTCCTGTCCTGGGGACACTCGCCCCGGCCTCAGCCCGGCTCCTCGCGGGGCCCCTCCCCCTTGGATGCCTTTTGTTTCTTTATTTCTTTTTCCCCGTCTTCCTACCTTGATAGAAGCGCGAACTCTTCTCACTGTTGCATTCCAGCTGGTCTCTCTTTAATTCTCAGGCCGAATTCATAGATTTTCAGGATGATTGGAAGGTTTTCTAGGTAATTTGGTGGGGACAGGTGATTTGGGGACCCTACTCTTCCGCCATCTTGCTCCTCCCCCTAAGCGTCCAACTCTTGATTTCAGCTCAGGTGATGATCTCAGGGTTATGAGACTGAGCCCCACATTGGGATCTGCTTTCATTCCCCAAGTCCTAAAAATGTTCTGTGAAATTTTCGTTGCCAAGTGTTTAGCTTCTTTTAGTGTTGAAGATTTTAATCCCGTGGCAATCTACTTCTATGAATGTTGTCAAGCGAGGATCTAATTAAAAAATTCTCTCCACAGAGTGAAACAATAGTGTCAGAACCACTTATTGAATAGCCCCCTATATTCCATTACTTTTAATGGCAGCTGCCTCATACATCAAGTTTCCATAGAGTATGGGTTTGTTTCTGTGTTCCTTGTTCTGTTCCATTGGTCCACCACTGTGACAGTATCTGTGTTTTAATTTCTAGAGCTTTAAAAAAGTAAGTTTGGTATTTGTTAGAGGGACTTTCTCTGCTTTGTTTTCTTTAAAATATTCTTGGCCTTCTGCCCTTCCATGTGAATTTTCAGATCAGCTCTTAAGTTCCGTGAAAACTCATTTTAGAGATTTTGATTGGAATTGTATCAAATTTAAATACTACTTAGGGGGAATTTAAGATCTTTATGATAGTGAGGTTTGGCCATCCATGGTCACGTTTTATTTATTCACGTAAGAAAGTCTTTTGTACTCTCAACAAAATTTTGTAATTTCTCCCAGAAAAGCATGGTATTTATAGGTACCTGAGACTTTGTCATTATTGTTGCAAATGGGATATCTTAAAAGTTAAATTTTTTTAAAAGTTTTTAAAAATTAAATCTCTACCCCCAACATGAGGCTCAAATATAACCCCAAGATCAAGAGTCACATGCTTCACCAACTGAGAGAGCCAGGTGCCCTTAAAAATTTGCTTTCTGGGGGCGCCTGGGTGGCTCAGTTAAGCATCTGCCTTCAGCCCAGGGCATGATCCTGGGGTCCTGGGATGGAGCCTCGCATGGGGCTCCCTGCTCAGTGGGGAACCTGCTTCTCCCTCTCCCTCTGCACTTCCCCTGCTTGTTCTTGGTCTCTGTCAAATAAATACATAAAATCTCAAAAAAAAATTTTGCTTTCCAATTTTTGTTTGCTAATGTATAAGAATGCTCCTTTATAATTTTATTTAAGACGAGGGGGAGAGGGGCAGTGGGAAAAGGAGAGACTCTTAAGCAGGCTCCATGCTCAGTGAGGAGCCTGACTCAGGGCTTGATCTCACAACCTTGAGATCAGGATCTGAGCTGAAATCAAGAGTCAGATGCTTAACCAACTGAGCCACCCAGGTACCCCTGCACAGGACACTTTTTAGACTGTCCATTCTTTTCCTTTAATCTGTGTGGCTTTCTCCAATACCATGCTGCCTTGATTACTGTATATAGATTTATGGTAAGTCTTATGCATGAGGCCTCCAACATTGTTCTTCTTTGGAATACTTGGTTTTATTATTCTAGTTGCTTTGCTTTCCCATCCAAATTTTACAATTACCTTGTCATGAATGTTTATTAGTTTGTGCTTTCTCGTGTATAATTGTTGTAGATAGTCCTATTGTTGTGGGACCTTTGAGCACGAAGGTCATGAAAAAGATTTTTTTTAAGATTTTAATTTATTTATTTGTGAGAGACCCAGAAAGAGAGGCAGAGATAGGCAGAGGGAGAAGCAGGCTTCCCACAGGGAGCCTGATGCAGGACTTGATCCCAGGACCACAGGATCATGACCTGAGCCAAAGGCAGATGCTCACCAGGTGCCCCAAGAAAGAATTCTTGAGCTTTTTACAGTGCAACTTAGTTTGTTTAAGTAGCCCAGAGATAGGACCCATGGGCAGAAAGAGCTGTGCTTTTGCTGTATGAAGCTGGTGGTTATATGCTTAGTAACCAAAGGGGTGGGGGTACGGATCATAAATGGCATCTTCAAATTTCTACTGGTAAAACCACTTTTGCAGGATGTCTCTGGTGCTTTTCATTTGGCCTGATACTATCGATGAGATGCACAGGCAGTCATGAGACCCTTTAAGAATGTAGGAAACAGGGGCGCTTAGGTGGCTCAGTGGGTTAAGCATCATCTGCCTTAGATCAGGATCCCCAGGTCCTGAGATCAAGCCCCACATCTGGCTTCCTGCTTAGCAGGGGTCTGTTTCTCCCTCCTCCTCTGCTCTTCCTCCCTGCTTGTGCTCTCTCTTGAATAAATAAACAAATTCTTAAAAAAAAAAAAGAATGTAGCAAATAGTACATTGGTCCTTAATTGGAATGATGCAGGCTACAGGTTAGCCTTCTGGGCTGATGGTAAACATTTTTCTGCTTCTATCCCTCATCTGTATCACATGCAAAGGTAAACAGTTTTGCTTCTTTTCCAACTTATAAACCTTTTTATTTTCTTATTACACCTGTAGGGTCCTCCAGAAGAATGCTAAACAGAAGTATGAGTAGAGGACATCTATGTCTTGTTTCTAAATTTGAAATGAATGCTTCTAATATTAATATTGAATGAGACTTTTGGTAGACCTCTTTTATCAGGCTAAGGAAGTTCCTTTCTATTTCTGGTTTAATACAAATTTTGATCCCCCTTCCCCAACAAAGTATTACTTTGAGCTCTTCTGTGGCTGTATGCAGATTTTTATCTTGTCTATCCTTTTAATGAAAGGCTGCCAGGTTTATCCTAAGGTCTCATTTTCAACTCCTTTCCTTGGATGAACCCTGACCTTGTCTTCTGTATATATGTGACCATTAAAATTCAAGCTTCTTGTTAAAGGATACAAACAGATCTCTTTATGACTGAGCTAGCTAGCATCAGGTCATATGCCCCTGCCCTGGTTTTTCAGGTTTCTCTTTATTTTTGGTCTTTGGTGGCTTTTTCCCCCCTTACCTTCACGAAAGTTTGGCTAAGTATTTAAAATCTTGACTTTTATTTTTATTTTTAAAATTTTTTTAAAGATTTTATTTTTTCATGAGATACACAGAGAGAGAAGGAGAGAGAGGCAGAGACATAGGCAGAGGGAGAAGCAGGCTCCATGCAAGGAGCCTGATGCAGGACTTGATCCCTGGCCTCCAGGATCATGCCCCGGGCCAAAGGCAGGCATCAAACCACTGAGCAACCCAGAGATCCCCTAAAAGTTTGACTTTTAAATTAAATTCCTCATTTCTAGATATTATTACAGCAAAAAGGTTTTGGGCATTCCTAGTCCTACTACTTTATTGAAACCTGAAGATTTTTACATTGTCTTCAAAATGGAAAGAATGGAAACAACTCCACTATTCTTCTAATGGATTACCCAATGGCTTGCACATGTTTGGCATTCAATAGATCTTTGTTGAAGAAATCAATGTTTTCTGAGCACTTCATCATTCACAGCTCATGAGGAGGAGGAAGAGAATGGAACAAACAAGTGTACCAAGATTTTGAGTCCAGGAGAGTGAAGATGCCTCCGACAGACAAGAGAGAAGGCTAGGAGGGGTGATAATTTATGGAAGAAGGAGTTTGATTTCAGTTATATTGAGCTGGTGTGTGTGTGTGTGTGTGTTGAGATGGTAGAAGAACTTGTCAGTTGAGATTTTTGGCCAGGTATGTGGGAACAAAGCTCTGGAAAAAGGTCAGGTCTGGATGGATAAATTAGGGAGTCATTTGCAATAAGGTGATGATTGAAAGTATGACATTAGTTGCTGTCACTGAGGTATAGAGCATAAAATAAGTAGAGGGGGCTTAAGGTTTATCCTTGATTGGGGCGGAAAGAGAAATCACAACCTATGAAGGTATACATAAAATCTATAGTCAAAGCAATAGAATAATGAAGACCACGCACTATAATCAAGAACATGGAAAAAGATTATAAAGAGGAAAGGCTTAAGAAGTTGGTCAATTGATTCAGGTACTGTGTAGAACTCAAGACCCCTGGATTTACCTCCTGTGAATGGCTTTATCCCACCAGTATTATAACCCCATGGGAATAAGTATGTTAAATAATTCTTTTTCTATCTATAATATAATTTTCAACCTGAGTCTAATCGAAGAATCATAAAGAATGGTTGATTTCTTTTTCACGTGTGTCTGTTTGTGTTTCTACCTCTGTAAACACCTATAAACACTTATTTGGAAGTATAGCTTGTTATAAACATCTCTAAATGTGGCTGTAGAAAAGCCACTTACAACTTTCCTGCTGTTGAAAAGCCACAGTATACTGCTTAAATATTTTTTTAAATTGTTCAGAGAAAAAGGACTTGGCCCCTTAAAAATTAAATGGATTTGGAAGAAGCATTAAGTCTGTTACATAAGTTTCTAAGGAAACCAACCATGTGTTAATGCCAAGTAAAAGTCACTGGAAGCATGCTGTGAACATGTGCAGGGTATGACCATAATCTTCTCCCCGTGTCCCCCCTTTTCTTCCTACTAACAAGGAAAGAGAATTTAGAGGCTAGAAACTTGGAAAGGAAAATAGGGCTTTTTTAGAAGGGTTGTAAACTTACAATTACAGGTCTGACCTGCCAGTGGGGGTATCAACGATTGAACGAAAACTATTTGAAAGAGCTTTTTTATGATAAGCTGCTCCAAAGCTTTAAAGTGCTAGAACCATATACAGGAGATATATATAGATAGATAGATATTCCTATAAATTTGTAACTCTAAAAATAAAAGGTATTCAGGGTGAGTTAGAGTCATTGTTTACTTTAGGAGTGAAATGCACAACTGAAATTGAACTTGAACAACCATGGTGGGTCCTTCTCCCAGGCCACCTCATTTTAGGTAGTGTTAAAGTCTTAGTATAGATTATCTATCACATTATTTTATGTTGAAATTAGAAATTATTTTATTGTTTTTAATAGTTTCATTTATAGGTTTCTATTTGTAATGAAGCTTAAATGTCTGTCTGTGTTAACATAGGCACATGTACACCGAGATTCCTCTAAGCTATCTATGATGGGAACCGTCCTGTTGAACTATGGGGAGCAGTTAATCAACACTAGAGGGCTCAATATTAGGATTTGGAAAGCAAAAGATGTGGTTGTAAGTGCACCGAATTAATCTGCATTTCTGGTCTTGAATGAGGGAGGATTCTGAATACGGAAGTCAATGTCAATGGAATGGTAGGGATCCAGAAGCTGACATAGCAACAGAGCTACAGACCACATAGCCTTTTATTCTTTTCAGGCTGTAGCACAGAACAACTGGCTTCCCAAGCAGCAGTCAGGCCAAGGCTAGAGGTTCATCTGCTGCTGCAGTGTGTCATTTCTCCTGCCTTCGCCATTCTTCCAGCTGGAGCTGATCCTGATAGAATTCTTTCTACTTGGGTCATGAGGCCATAACTTAGCCAGCCTGTCCAACTGATGGCAGCACACCTGATCTGTGGGCCTCAGATCCTGAAGAAAGGCGGATGCCTGGTTGGCTCAGTTGGTAGATTGACTCTTGATCTTGTGGTTATGAGTTCCAGCCTGTTGTTGGGTATAGAGATTATTTTTTTTTAAATGCAGGTGGGGGGATCCCTGGGTGGCGCAGCGGTTTGGCTCCTGCCTTTGGCCCAGGGCGCGATCCTGGAGACCCGGGATCGAATCCCACGTCGGGCTCCCGGTGCATGGAGCCTGCTTCTCCCTCTGCCATTGTCTCTGCCTCTCTCTTTCTCTCTCTGTGTGACTATCATAAATAAATTTAAAAAAAATGCAGGTGGGGGGGTGGGGGTTTGTAGGAGGAAGGTTCCAGGTAGTTAACCCTGCAAACCCAAACCTACAATGTGATGGCAAACATTACAGAAACAGTGTTTATTTTTTTGTTTAAAATTATTTTTAGTAACACTTTATTTCTTAAACACTGTATTTAAGATAGAAATTTCCCAAATAGCATATATAATGACAGTGAAAGGTAAAACTATGAACTAGTTTGGTAGCCATTTGGTTTTTATTTTTTTAAGCCATATGGATTGACAAGACTGCAAAATGAGATGGAAAGAATATCTTTCCATGTGTAAACAATTGATTTTGTGTATGATAAAGCAAATCTATGTAATAAAACCATTGTCTGAAATTTTGTTTTTATGTTAAAGGAATAAAATGGGTGATTTTTAAATAGTTATTTCTAAAAGCTTTAATCGAATTTGGAAGCTTTTTCTTCTGTTGCTGGAAATTTTTCACGTTTTTGGATATCTTGTTATAAATTCAATGAACCGCCCCCCTACCTGACTTCTCATAACTTAATCATGGAAACTCAAAGGATCACTTGGTTTTCTCGGCTATAAGACATCAATATGGCTACAAATATTTAAATCCCTGGTAAGTAAAGTCTTTGTTTCTCCTCTTAAGTTACTTGAATCACAAAGCAAAAGTCTAGTACACGACTATAATTATCTGGCAATGTGTTTAGATTAAAATCTTTGTTACCTGTTCTCTTTATATGGGAAATATTTCATCAGAAGGACCTGTTACATACTGGTTCTCATACTCCCCACTGTTCATCTGAAATGTCAGTTGATTAAAATTTTTGAAGGGTCTGATCTGCTGTAATATAAGAAAGGAATGAAATATTTCTGTAGCTGTGGGCTGCACTGGTCTTAAAATAGTCAGTGGCCAGAGTTGTTTATAGGAGCTAGCTGGAGCAAAGCCACCTGGTTTCAACCTTGGCTCAGTTCTGTGGAGTAAACACCCCTGACCCTCTCTGGAGGGGTTCCCCTGCTTTATCTCACTTCAGTGGCTTCTGCCAATGCTCAGGTGACAATCATTTTCCTAGGGCTGGTCTTTTCTCCATGGGAGCTTGCTTGGGTAGGTGTGAGTCTCCTCCTTGATGCTGTATACACACCTGTGCTCAAAACCAGCCTCCTCTGATCTCTTGGCTAAGTGGAACACTGAGAGAGTTGGGATAGCAGGGGTAGAATTTGGTCAGAAGTTGGATTACATAGTCCAAACCCTCCTTATGCATAGATACCATAGGTGGTCAATTAAGTGGTATTATTTGGATATGGCCTCACTCTACATTATCCTTAAAATATCTGTCTCATGAGACTGTCTTGGTGCCTGGTACTCCACTACTGTAGATGGATTCCTCCTCTAGTTTAAAGCCTTCTCTACAATGCAAATATTGGTGCACAGCACAGTACTGAAACACTTAGTAGATCCCCAAATGTTAATTGAATAAATAAATGAATTGGAGGAATTATCTCTTACAGTAATTCATGATGAAGTGTGATTAAGGAGTAGTAGGTTCCCAGATGACTCAACCTTTTAAAACAATGCTTCTCAAACTTGAATGTATATAAGGATCACCTAGGGATTTTGTTTTAAGACAGATTCTGGGGGCGTACCTGGCTGACTCAGCCGGTAGAGCATGAAACTCTTGATCTCAGGGTTGTGAGGTCGAGCCCCACATTGGGTGTAGAAATTGCTTAAAAATAAAATCTTAAAAAAGACACATTCTAGGGCTGGACAAGACCTGAGAATCTGCATTTTTTAGAATCTGCATTTCTTTTTTTTTTTTAATTTTTTTTTTTATTTATTTATGATAGTCAGAGAGAGAGAGAGAGAGAGAGAGGCAGAGACACAGGCAGAGGGAGAAGCAGGCTCCATGCACCGGGAGCCCGACGTGGGATTCGATCCCGGGTCTTCAGGATCGCGCCCTGGGCCAAAGGCAGGCGCCAAACCGCTGCGCCACCCAGGGATCCCCAGAATCTGCATTTCTAATAAGTTCTTAGGTGATGCCCTTGCTACCTTGCGCTTTTTGGCTAGTAAGGATTTAGAAGACCTTACTTGGGGTAGGGTTTCCCAACTTGCCTGATCAAAGAATCTCTTGGGGGTATTTGTTAAACGGTGGGAAACAGAATCTCTAGGGTGTAGACTTGGGAACTGTATTTTGAACAAGTCCTTCAGGTGATTTGCATGATTGGAAAAATCATCTTAGGAGGAATTATAGGCTTCTAAAGGTGTGGGCATTGTGGTGGTCCATGGGCCTCTTGGGAGTACATGAGAAATTTAGAGAGGGCATTAGGACAGAATAGAAAACATTGTTTAATTTGCTTTGGAGCCATTCCTACACATGGCCCAGAGTTAGAGGGTAGAGAGAAAATGATCTGATTTCCCACCCTGCCCCCCATAGGTAGCACTGGTATCACTTTTTATCAGCACAAGAGTATCAGTGGGCTTTCTGGGCTTTTGTTTTGCTCCTGGAGTCCATTTAGTTTCTTGCAAACAGCCACATCAATAGACTAATTTTGGGGTCTTTTAACTTCAGCTTTCCTTACTTTTGTCTCTGTGAGGTTTTAAACCCTCTCCTTTTCTTCATCATAGGTTCTGTGAAACGTTGCAAAACCTTATTTTCTTAAACTCATAAGACAGAGATGGTAGGGAATAGTCTATTAAGCAGGGTTGCCTGAGAGACTGGCATTTCTTTAATATCCATCCACCGAGCCACCAGGCCGCGGGAGGCAAGCAGTGGGATGTAGTCAGTGGTGCGCTTCAGTCTGCAGCTATTCTGGTGTGATATTATTTCTGGCATCACCAGCCACTGAGGCGAAAGCTTCTCAAATAAGACATTCTGAATGGGATGTACTGCAAGTGTGCAGGAGGAGTCAGTGGCAGATAGGAGTCAGGGAAGTGTGGGCACAGTGAGAATATCCCTGACTTGCCAGAGGCCACATTTCAGGTTGGTGGCCTGGCTCCTATTTGCTTTAAAGTTTTATTTCCCATCCTGGTGCTGTAGCCTTTGGGCTCTCGATGTCCTATGTATTTATTTATCTATCAAATTGTATTTCTTTATTCATGAGAGACACAGAAGCAGAAGATATAGGCAGAGGGAGAAGCAGGCTCCATTCAGGGAGCCTGATGTGGGACTTGATCTGGGACCCCAAGATCATGACCTGAGCCAAAGGCAGATGCTCAACCACTGAGCCACACAGGTGGCCCAATGTCCCTTGTTTTTAATCTGTCCTTGGAAAAGATCTGATCCCCTTGTTTGCATATTTAGGGTTCTCTTCCATTTTCTCCTTCACATCTGTTTGTTGGAATTGGCAGCCAATCTGACGAGCAGAGTTTTTCAGTTAATTGAAGGCCAGAAAGGGACTACTCTGTGCGTATGCACTAGACCTGTTTTTGTCAAGCTGCCTTCCAAGAGGGAAAGCTACAGGGGAACCAGGCCCTATTCCTAGCCCTGGATCCTCTTTGCTCTATCTTCTTGGACTTTATGCCAGATGTTTCCCACATGTCTCAGAACCTTCTGGTGAGGGCACTTGTGACCTTCCAGTGTCACTTTGCAAGGGTTGGGAGTAGAAAGTTTAAACAGGTAAGATTGACTCCGTTGCTAGCAGGTGCTAGGATTGAATTTTAGGGGGCTGCCACCAGGTTTATGGCAGTGCCTCATGGAGGGCATATCTGTGGTTGTTTGGCTGCCCCAGATGTATGCTTGAGGAGTTTAAGTATATGACACACATTCTTTTTATGGCTTATCTACATAACTCATTTGAATTTCTAACTCCTACATGATGAATAAAATGATATACGAATGGTCAGATGGTCTGGAAGGACTCAGGCACAATCTTCTCTGCTGCCTAAAATGAAGGTGTTCGAGGTACCAACCCTGTATGGGGGAGGTCCAGGGGTGCCAGAAGGGCCTGGTGTGCCCTACAGTTCAGGGATGCCAGAACAAATCTGGATTAGGGAAGCTGGGGGAGGTATCTGGAGGTCAAGGACACTAAAATGTCCAAGGATTCAACAAAATCAAGGGTAATTTTTAAAAGATTTTATTTATTTATTCATGAAAGACACACAGAGAGGCAGAGACATAGGCAGGGAAAAGCAGGCTCCCTGTGGGGAGCCTGGCATGGGGCTCGATCCCCTGACCCCGGGATCATGACCTGAGCTGAAGGCAGATGCTCAACCACTGAGCCACCCAGGTGTTCCAAGGGTATTTTTTTAATGTGGAGATTACAACCAAGGATGTGAAGTACGTTGAGAGAGCCTTAGGCTGTTTCCAAGGCTATGTGTAGAGGCCTGTGAGCGAACACGAAGTGTTGGGGTTAGGGGAGAGGTAGTCTGCATGTCCTCCATACTTACTACAGTTGTCTTCCTTTAACACTATCTCCAACATAATGAAAAGGTTGGCATTCCCAGAAGCCTGTTATCTAAGGTCAACGAAATGGCCTTTTGTGTCGGCATGCAAGTTTCTAAACATCTTTTATGTTTGTGAGGCAAGGATGTATGTCCAAAACAGAAAAAGAAAGCATTTTTGAAATCTCCAGTGTTGGTTGTAGAAATTCACAGCTCCTGCCCTAGAAAAATTGCCATTTACCATAAAAAAATATACCCCCAAATTCCAATTAAATTCATTCTCATCCCTTGTCTCTAACTTTGCAGGGGAAATTAGCTTCCTATAGTCTCCAAAGCATTTCAATTGACACTAGTAAATACAAAAGAAAAATAAATCTTCTCCAGCTTCTTTGATACCTGTTTGAAATGCTAATTGACCGGCATGTGTCCAATCAACCTACAGTTCATAGCAATCCAATCCCTCCCTAGGCAGGTTTGCATATTTGATGAAATTAGACTTGATGCCACGAAAATAGGAACCAAAGTAAGATGGAAACTGAACCTAAATGTGACAGTACAGGAAGATGGGCAGCTCCTAGGTTTCTAGCTTTCATTTCCTCCCAAAGGTCTCTCAAAGAAGACCACTGCCTTAAAAAGCTACAGTAAATGTTAAGCAAGTTAACTTTCTGCTGAGATGGGGATGACGTGAGGACATGCATCTGAGAGACGTCTGAATGCTGAATGGTTGCCTCCTAGGGTGGCAGGTAGGCAGACTCACAAGTATTGTTAGCCAAAACCAGCCAAAAAGCAACCAACAAATGTAACGTGTGCCTGGACTGGTGTGTGCCAAGTAGTCCGTGGGGGCTCGGGTTGGTACACCTGATATGAGAAAGTCTGAGGGATGACAGTTGGGGTAGTCAGTATATCAGAGAATTGGAGTTCCAGATGAGGACCACTGTATGGGGAACAAGATACAGGCCTGGTTGGCTACTGGGATTTTGGGGTCAAAGGTGATCATTAAATCAGGAATACAACAAATTAGATGCTAAAGTACTGGTTTAGGGCTCTTTATCTTAGCATGTGATCAGTACCAAAGTGATCATTTTTCAAATCCCTCTCATGTTCTAGAAGAGACAATAGGCCTGGGGAGAATTAATTTGTGTAAGGTCACAGCTAAATTGTAACAGAGCAGACACTAGGACTCAGGTCTTCAGATGCCCAATCTACTTGGTGTTCATTCTTTTTTTTTAAGGGTTTTTGTTTTTATTTTTGTTTTTTTTTAGTAGAGTTGACACACGATGTTACATCAGTTTCAGGTGTACAACACAGTGATTGGACCAGTGTGCTGGTGAGCACATTCTAGTGTGCTCAACACAAGTGTAGCTACCATCTGACACTTGGTGTTCTTTCTGTCATATGCTACACTGCCCTTTGGCCTTGACCTAGGGTTGATCTTGGACTGTGGGTAGCAGCTGAACATGCAGGTAGGAGGTCAAGTAAACCTAGCTGATGATTTAGAGGGTTGGTGGCAGGCTCGAGGTCCAACCTTGGTCTCTTAGGGCGAGAACTTATGTCTGGGGTCTGTCCCCACCCTCAGCATCCTGCTGTTCTGGATAACTATCCCATGGGTAGAGCTACTACATCAGCTTTAGGATAATCACTTTGGGCTGTGTTGCTTTGAACTTAAATAAAAGAAGAATCAGGACCAGACTTTTGTCTGCTTAAATAACATCACCTAGAATGATACATTACAGGAAAGTACAAAGCCACCACAGAGAACAATTAATAGATATCCCAGGATTCCATGACACTGGAGAAAAGAACGGTTTTACATGGGTGAGGAGTTAAGGGTGGTTGGGTTTTTCTTCTTCTTTCTTCTTTTTTCTTTCTTCTTTCTTCTTCTTTTTTCATCGGTGTTCTCCCATTCATAATGCTACCCTTTTTGTTACTTTATATGGGGCCTCGGCGGACTCAAACCAAAAATGGGTGGCCAGTAAAAAAACAAAAAACCAAAAAAACAAAACAAAAAAACAAAAAACATTACAAATGGACAGTTGCAAGGCAAGAGGATGAATGAGTTTGTTTAAAGAAGAGGGTGGCAGGCTTCTCCTAGGTTTGTGTGTTGTAACTTATCTGCCAATCTTTCCCTAAAGACCATGCTCACCACCCCCAGGGATGCGCTTGTCAAAAGGGGATGCTTTTCACACAATTTAGTCCACTTAGCAACAAATAAAGGTACTTGGGTAAAGAAGATAATAATTGTGTGTGTGTGAGTGTGTGTTTTTGTTTTAAAGATTTATTGATTGATTTGAGAGAGAATGCACTGGAGTAAGCAGGGGAAGAGGGGCAAAGGGAGACGGAGAGAGAGGGAGGGAGAAAGAATATCCAGCAGACTCCCTGCTGAGCATGGTGCCTGACTTGGGGTTTGCTCCCAGGACCTTGAGATCATAACCTGAGCCGAAATCAAGAGTCGGACGTTTAACTGACCGAGCCACCCAGGGGCCCCTATAATGTGTTTTGTGGTAATTGGAAAAGTCCATTTAAAGCCCTCTTCACTCCATGTGCTTTAGGGAGCTCCTAGTTAGTGCAGCCTAAGTGGCCACTGCACAATTTGAGTGGTGAGTTGAGGTCGTCTTGTCTTTTTAAGCCAGGAAGAAAAGCACTCTAGATCTTGGCTGGCTGTTGTCTGGGGCCTTACTCATTTGAACACACCATGAGCATAGGCCTTAGTGATAATTGTGGGATATAACCTGGATCATTTTGAGCTTATGAAAATCATTTCTAAGGTTCTATGCCTTTGTATTTACTGGGGTATTTAATATGGCATTGCATTTCATTAAAGAAAAATTCCCCTAAGAATTGACCATGTACAATAGGTCTTCTGAATTCACAAATTCTCAAGGAACATGTCTCATGTGGCTTTAAAAGCTGCTTAGATATAACATAGTCAATTATTTGATTTGATTCTTCTATGCATTTAAAAACAGGAAGTAAGAGGTGATTTTCTGAAGAGATTTGGCTTTTCATTGTTGCTTACCCAGTGATGGCATCTAGATGATCGCTGGATATAAATGAATAGCTGTTTGAATCACTGGGAGGTTGATTGCTTCATGGTTGTCATATTTATACTCAGACTTCTATATGTTGTACGTTGAAAAGTTTTTGACTTTGGAGTTAATACACCTTGATTTTTGAGTCAAGAAAATTACATGAGTTTCTTCTCACACCTCTCTCTGGTAACTCTAAAAATATGGATAATGGTCCTAGCTAATGTTTATCAAGTTTTTTTTACATTTATTTGAGAGAGAGAGAGAGAGACAGAGACAGAGACAGAGAGAAAGAAAGAAAGAGATTGAGAGAGATTACATTCAGGGGTTAAGGGCAGAGGAAGCAGCAGGCTCCCTGGGAGCCTGATGTGGGGCTCAATCCCAGGACCCTTGATCATGACCTGAGCTGGAAGGCAGATGCTTAACTGACTGAGCCACCCAGGTGCCCTTATTAAGTGTTTTTGTGTCACAGATGCTTACTGTGACACAAAGAGCTGGGTGACTTGCTCCGGGTGAACTGGCTAGGAGTAGGAGAGGTAGGTTTCCAACCCAGGCAGCCTTATCCCAGAGCCTGTGCTTTTTTGACTCCTAGCTTCCTATCTTGAAAGGGTTTTGAGGCTCAAATCCAATTTAATCATATGTAGGAAAGTGCTTTGAAAACCATAAAATGCTAGATAAATATAAGGTATTATAAAAGTTACTGAGCCTAACAGAAGGCTTTGGTTTCTTTTGAGGAAGCATCCTCTTGGCAGTGCTGGCATGATAGGGAGGAAGTTACAATGTGCTTTGAATGATGCCTTGGTTTCAAATAACTTCCTGGCCCAGTGTAGCAGAAAGGTCAACAGACTGAAATGAAGTAAACCTGGGCTCTAATATACTAGGTGACCCTGGCTAAGTCATCTAATTGCTCTAAACCTTAAGTTTCATTAAGCATGAAGCAAGACCATTGGTATCGACAATGGGTCTTAATTTTGTAGGACCTGAGAGCCTCCTGTGTATTAGCTTATATACACTAATAACAACCATGGCACCTTTCCACAAATTCAGTGTACAACTTTAGAGTTTCAGAGAGCCCCAGAAGTCCATCCATGGTTTCAGAGACTGTAGGTTACAAACTCCCATCTAGATGTCAAAAGTTCCTTGCACCTCTCAGATTCTAAGATTGGAATCAGACTTTGTAAATTCATGATTTTAAAAAGTTCTTCACAGGAAAATGGACTTCATAAATCATGGAAAGTCTGTATGAAACAGTGTGCCGAGATGGTCCGAATCACATGATGTAGAGTTTACGAATGGCTCACCATTGATAGCAGTGAGGTATAGCTATAACAGCTCACAAAAGAATTCTATTTTGCTGAGGAACTTATTTTTGAAGGGGGAGGAGAGAATCATTGCAGCAAAATCCAACTCGATATATTAATCATACATTCAGCTTTGCTCTGCATTTAGAAAAGTGCTGGACTTACTGCTTTTAGTTCTGCTATCAGCAAAAGATAACAGCACTGTTGCATGCTGGTCTATGGGGAACAGCAGTATTTTTTATATGAAGCAAGCTTTGGCATGGAAGCCATAAAGAATTTTATACTTTTAAAAGTAGGGAATATAAGCCCCAACTGGGTGTAAGATTTGTGGGTGGTCTGTTCGTAAAACATTTCTAATTATTGTGGTGAGTCCTGCTGTGGTTGTAAAAATTAAGTGTCTGTTGTATCCATTTCCTGGTATTTAGAAACAGCTGTAAGAACTGTCAAAAAAATTCTGGACTATGAAATGGTAGAACAGACAAGAGGTATGTTTAGTAATGAACCAATTCACCCTCTCATTTCACAGGTGAGAACTACTGAGGTTCTGCCTTCGATCTGGTCCTTTGTAAGCAGACAGGAAATGTCCTGAACGGTCAGGAACAGGTTCTGCCTTAGATCTGGTCAGGAACAGGTTCTGCCTTCGATCTGGTCCTTTGTAAACAGACAGAAAATGTCCTGAATGGTCAGAAACAGATGCATAGGAACGTTGACTGAAGCAGGATCGGAGAGATGGAGCAACTGAACCAGGATGCAGTGGAAAGAAAGGCCTTTGTCTATTCTGTAGGGACCTCACAAACTGAGATGTTCCTTCAGAGCTGTCTCCAGTTCAGGCTGTGGGGGAAAGACCACTGAACACCTGCATTGTCCAGTTGGTGCACGTGGGCTGCCCATTGGAAAGAGCCATAACATCAGACAGGTAGGCTCCCTGTGGCTGGGGGCAGTTTCTGGAGAGGGATTCAACTGTGAACCTTCAGCAGCCAATATTGCTGGCAACTAGGGAAGTGAGTGCCTTGGTCCTAAAGGTGTACAGGGTGATGTACCAGAGCTTCCCCTATAATTTCAGGGAGTGTAGTTTGACCACAGTCATATCTCCACCTAGATGACTGTAGTAGCCTTCAAACCAGTCTCCTACTTTCCGTTTTGCCCACATTCAATCTATACTATACACTGCACCTAATGTTATCTTCCTAAAATGCAATTCCTATCATATTGCAATGGCTCGCAACCCTCTGACGTCTCTTCATGCCTTCTGGTTAGTCTAAACATCTTAAGATAGCTTTCTAGGCCCTCCAAGTTCTGACTTTTATTTTTAGCCACAGCTCTTGCAATTTCTTTCTTGATCTCCATTGACCAGCCATGGAATTCCTTCTGTTCTAGGAACATATAATGCTGTCTCTTACTTCTGAGCCTTTGTATGTGCTATTCCCTTTGGAACACTCTAGCATACACACATATGCCTAGGTAACTTCTAGTTTAGATGCCTGCTCTTTAAAAAAAATTCTGTTTGAAAGAGAGCTAGCAAGCATGAGTGGGGGGAGGGGCAGAGGGAGAGAGAGAATCTCACTCAGGCTCCATGCTCAGTGCAGAACCTGACATGGGACTTGATCTTAGGACCCTGAGATCATGACCTGAGCCAAAATCAAGAGTTGGATGCTTAACCAACTGAGCCACCCAGGTGCCCTGGATGCATGCTCGTTTAAGATGCCTTCCTTGACTATTTCCACAGTGTTCTATAATTACTTCTACTGTAATTATCTTCTATTATGCTGTACTTAAATTCCATGTTTACTTGATGGTCTCCTCTGCACTGTAAGTTCTTTGAGGGCAGGAAGAGTATGTTTACTATGCACCCCCTGAGCTTATTAGCACAGTGATTGGAACTTGGAAGGTACACAGTAAATTCTTGTCAAGTATACAAGTGACTTGTCCAAGGTCATACCCTGAGCATGCCCAGAGATGGTTTGTTTTTGATGTTTTGTTCATTTCCCACGAGCATAAACCATCTGACCACCAAGTTCCTATGTTTGTGTTCACAGGGGAATTTTATTGAAACCAGGCCATGGGGATCCATGAGTAGCTCAGCAGTTTAGTGCCTGCCTCCAGTCCAGGGCGTGATCCTGGAATCCCGGTATTGAGTCCCACATCAGGCTCCCTGCATGGAGCCTGCTTCTCCCTCTGCCTGTGTCTCTGCCTCTCTCTCTCTCTCTCTCTCTCTCTGTCTGTCTCATAAATAAATAAATAAATAAAATCTTAAAAAAAAACCAGGCCATTGCAAATATAAAATAGAACCACATCAGAGATGAAAAAACGTTAGCTGAAGTGAGAAATGTAACATCTCTAAAATGGATATGACCTATATGTCAGAATATTCTAGCTCCTCTGAAAGAAGATTTGAAAGAGACTGTAATCCTGTGAGAGATGTGTGGTGACATGTGGAATCATGACATAGCATTGGGAGCTGATAGGCTGGAGTATGGAAGTGTTAATCATGGTCAATAGGATTAATCGTTGATTATAGACGTCTTCCTTCTGACAAATTTTTAGACTCTGCAGGGATTTGCCTGTAGCAGATTTTAGCAGCACTGCTGCAGAAGCATGGCCAGATTAAAATTGTGGTGCTTGAAAATTATTGCCAAGTGACTTTAAAATTTTCATAAGATTTCCAGCAAGTCAAAGCCTTCTGGGTAATGTGTCAATTCCATAGAAGTGGTATGCCATTGTTCTGGCTGAAGATGGTCTCTCTAATGATGTAGCTAGGCCCTGGTACCTCCATTACATAAGCTGACCTTTACAAATGTTATAACAAGGCATAAATCAGGGCCACCCTCTCCAGAGCCAACGAGGATTAGACAGGAAGAAAGATGTTGCTACCCTTTGTGTACAATCATGTTGGGCCTGCTCCCAAGAACAGGCCTCTCTGTGACCTGTCTTTCATCAATCTCGTTGTTTTCTCTTGGGTGCAGATGCTCAGCAAAACCAAATGTTGTAAGCAGAGGTGAGTATAACATTTTGACAGGACACCCACAATTTGTGGTAGTTGCCACAATCAACACGGTCACATACAAATCCGGAATTAAGGAAATGCCTCTCAAGCAGTGAGTCTTAAACTTTGGAGGTGGTTGAAGACCACTTAGGATTTGCTAAAAACTAAGGGCTTTGTTTTGGGAAAATGAGAGTCCACAAAATTAAGCACTCCATTATGTGAGGACATGTACTCGCCAAAGCCCTTCAATGAACCAGTGATTAAAAGCCATTGCCGAAAAGATTTCTCTTTTAAGGCTTTTTTAATTGAGTGCTGACTGTGTGCCAGGTACTGTGCTTACCCCTTGACATTCATTATCTCATTTAATCCACACAAGGACCCTATGGGGCATGTATGCTTATTATACTACCCCTGACAGGTAGTTAAAACTGAGATTCAAATATAGGCTGGAGGGGATCCCTGGGTGGCTCAGTGGCTTAGCGCCTGCCTTTGGCCTAGGGTGTGATCCTGGAGTCCTGGGATCGAGTCCCACATTGGGCTCCCTGCATGGAGCCTGCTTCTCCCTCTGCCTGCGTCTCTGCCTCTCTCTCTCTGTGTGTGTGTCTCTCATGAATAAATAAATAAATAAAATCTTTAAAAAAAAATATAGGCTGGTAGGCTCCGCTTGTGGCCTTCATGTTTATGCCATTCAGCCTCTAGTGAGTCTTATAAACTTAATTTCTGATTGAACCTTTGTACATTGGGAGTGTTGACCATCAATCTTCTCTTTCCTTTTTGTTTTCAGAGGAACCCTACTTTAAATAGTTGTTGATAGACTTTGAGTTTTAATATTCTGCCCTTTCAATTCTGTTGATTGTCAGTATAGCTCAACCCACCATTGGTCTAGTTAAATGGCTATTAGAGAAATAGAATGTCCTATTTTTCATTTGTATTTCTGCAGCGAAATGGCAGAAAGTCTCTTGCAGGTGAACTGGAAACCATTATCTCTACCCTTCATTCTGTGTATTTTAGGAGTATGACAGGGCTGTTTGTGTAGCAAAGCTCAAGTCATTATTCCTTAACTGTGGTAGAAATATCTGGTCCTTTTTTTAAAAAGATTTTATTTATTTATTCATGAGAGACACACAGAGAGAGGCAGAGACACAGGCAGAGGGAGAAGCAGGCTCCTTGCGGGGAGCCCGATGTGGGACTTGATCCCAGGACCCCAGCATCATGACCTGAGTCAAAGGCAGACGTTCAACCACTGAGCCACCCAGGTGCCTCTCTGGTCCATTTTTTAAAACCAGTCTCATTGTCCTCAAGCACAGACAGAGTAACCAATAATCGGATGGCATGATTTCAGGATTTTGTTATATGATGAAGGACATTGCAGATAGGGTGACATTCTAACCATGAATATTTTGGTAGGCATCTCTAAAAAATAAGAGTGCTTTTCCTCCAGAAGCAAAATAACATCACACCTAGACAATTGTTTAATGTTATTCAATACCCAACGCATATGCAAATTTCCTCAGTGGTCCCCCACAGGTTTTTTCCTGCCTATTTATCGAAACCAGGATTTTTTTTAAAGATTTTATTTATTTATTCCTGAGAATACACAGAGAAGAGAGAGAGAGGCAGAGACGCAGGCAGAGGGGGACGCAGGCTCTACGCAGGGAGCCCGATGTGGGACTGGATCCTGGGTCTCCAGGATCAGGCCCTGGGCCGAAGGGGGCACTAAACCGCTGAGCCACCCGGGCTGCCTGAAACCAGGATTTAGTATAGGACTATACATTTCATCCGATTGTCCTAAATGTCTTTTTCACTTAGAACAGTTCGTGTTTTCCATTAGAAGAACTTGCTGCAGAGGCGAGGCCCATAGTTTTATAGGCTGCTTCAAAGTACCATTTCATTGCTTTCTCTATACCATTTATTTCTTGTAAACGGAGAATTGGATGGGAAAGCTTGCTTGGATTCAAGTCAGACATTTTGACAAGATTATACCTTAGGCATTGTTAGATAAAATTAGAAAATTGTCCACCATTAATGGTGCTGGGGCCCAAGATTAAGGTCATGATGGCTTAATTTCAAGAATTTGGGGCAAGCTTTCCATTTATCTAAATCCTTTTTGCGATCCTAAATTCCTCTCTTAACTCTTCCTTAGTGCCTCCCCTTTTTCTCATAGGCGTCAAGTTACTTAATTCCACAATCAGATAGAGAGCCAAGTAAATGGCTGATTTTAGAACCTTTAAATCCTTTCTTTAAGAATTCAAGTCGTGAGGGGGGAAAACATAGCATTGCCTGGAATGGAGAGCCCAGAGATGGGCTGCCGGCGAAAGTAAAGGAAACATGATGAGCTTTTACAGTCTGTGAGTGATGGCCTTGGCCTAGGGACTATCAAGCTTGAGACACTCATTTCAGGAGGAGATTTGCATGTTCCCCAAGAAGACCTCGAGTTTGCAGCATCCTTCCTCAACTATGCGGCACACTGATGGGTTTCCGATGCTTGAGAGGAAATGAGTGAGCCTGGCTGCTTTCAGGGTGGTGCTTGAGACTGGGCAGTGCAGGTGCTCTCACTGCCACTCACACACCTGTTTCTCTTCCTTTGATGCTGTGTACCTGCTTGAACTGTTTCTTCTCCATCCCTGCAACATAGAAAAGCACTCACACATTTAGGACTCTTAGATTTCCTTTTCCTTCTTCCATATAAAGACTGTCCCAAATCAAGACTCTCACCACCTTCTTTGTAGGCAGTTAGAACTTAGAGATTCCCTTTCTACCTTTTTGAATTTTGATTAGAAAGGGTGATGCAAAGATGCCTGGGTGGCTCAGTGGTTGAGTGTTTGCCTTTGGCTCAGGTCATGATCCTGGGGTTCTGGAGTAGAGACCCATATCAGGCTCCCTCCCTCTGCCTGTGTCTGCCTCTCTCTCTCTCTGTGTCTCTTATGAAAATAATGAATAAAATCTTTTAAAAAAAGGTGATGCATGGCTGGAAGCTAGGGGAAAGGATTGCTAAATGGTGGACTCGCAGGTGGTACCAACATTGGGAGGGAGGTTGTTGAGGATCCACTTTCTTGATGTTCCTTTAACGCAACTATGTTCATTGCTATTTATCTTGCCAGTAAGACTGGTATTGGTTGAGGAAAAACAAACAGTCTCAGAATAGTTATCTATCTAAAACACTTTCTCCCCTTAGGTGTGTTTGCATTATGAATCGGCTTCTGCAGGAACACATTTCTGACTAGGATTTCCTAATTAGTAGGTATGAACACTTCATCTGTTCCAACCCATTAGTTACCAGACCAATATACTTGCTGAAAGGCACTCAATATGTAATATAGGTACTTGCTCTCTGCATATTGATTTTTACCATTGAAATTGGTAAAACAAAACAAACGAAACCAAAAGACAAAAACTTCTCTGATGAGTTTTGGAAAACAAAGTTATCTGTCTCAATAGAGATACTATAAATTTGGTCACTTTTGATGCATAAAGAGGCTACTAATTATTCTCTAGTAAATGCCTACAATACACAGTGACAGGTTGTATTGGAAGTTGGCAGCCTTTCAGAACTATGTGCCAGGACTCTATTTATTCACACTCTTGGGAGTGAGGAGCTGCTTCAGTGAGAGCAGGCCTCGCTATAGCCTATTAGCGATGCCAAGGCTGAGGACTGCAAGTCTGAGAGAGGGTGGCCAGACACAATCATTGGACTCCTTTGTCACAGGCTTTGTTCTGTAATTCCCAATAGCTATGCTTAGGGTTAATCTTGTCAGTGGGTCTCTTTCTCTCAGATATGAGCTAAATTAAACACACATTCACCAATTACCTCATTCCCTACATACATATTAAGAGTACAGACTGTGGCAGATGCCACAGATACCATGGTACACAGAGCTGACATATTTTCATCGAACTTACTGTAGTGGGGAGGATAGACAGTACACATAGAACTAGAGAATTATCAGTTGTAGGTGCTGTGAAAGAAAGACACCAGAACTGTGATTGAAAATAGAATTAAGCTGAGGCTCGCTTTGACAAGGCAGTCGGCAAAGTGTCTACATGTGCCCAATACTCCCGTGGATGCTTAGTTAACAACAACAACAAAAAAGGCCTCAGGTGAAAGATGGTCCTTGTTCATGGGAATTTATCAGTTTATAATTTCTTTTTTTTTTTTTTTTTTAGGTTTATTTATTTATTTTATTTATGATAGTCACACAGAGAGAGAGAGAGGCGCAGAGACACAGGCAGAGGGAGAAGCAGGCTCCATGCACCGGGAGCCCGACGTGGGATTCGATCCCGGGTCTCCAGGATCGCGCCCTGGGCCAAAGGCAGGCGCCAAACCGCTGCGCCACCCAGGGATCCCCAGTTTATAATTTCAATAAGGAAAGCATGTATGGAACATAATGGAAACCAAGAAGAAGGAGTGAATGATTTTGCCAGGAATTGGTAGGGATACAGAATGGGTGGCATCCTTGGAGGGAAACTGGAGCAGTGCTGGGTGAAGATGAAGAGTCTGGGTGAAAGGGAATCTGGATAGAGGGAACAACAATAGGAGAATTACTGACGTGTTTGAGGGAACGAGGTTCATTATCCTGGAGCCCTGGCCCCAGAGGAACTTTTCTGCAGGGCCCCAGTAGAGACGATGGGTCAGTGCAGAGCTGTTCTGTTTGAAGCCCCATTGAGGGTAATGGAGGAACTAGAGTAGTTCTCTGTGGCTGCCATAGCAAATGTCCACATGCTTTGTGGTTTCAAACAATGCAAATTTGTTGTCTTACAGCTCTGGAAGTCAGTGCTCAAAAATCAAGATGTTATCAGGGATGTGTTCTTCTCTGGAGGCTCAAAGGGAGAATCTGTTTCCTGTTTTTTTTTTTTTTCCAGATTTTAGAAAGTGCCCACCTTCTTGGTTCATGGCCCCCTTGTGTGATCTTCAGAGCCAGTAACAGCACATCTCTCCTGCGACGTTGCCCCTTCTTGTCTCTCCTCTGACCATGGCTGGGGAAGGTTCTACATGTTGAAGGTCTCATGTGGCCCAGTTGGGCTCTCCTAGATTATTCAGGACAAACTCCTCCTCTCAAGATCCTTAATCTTAAAATTATAGCTGCAAAGTCCTTTTTGCCATGTAAGGACACTTATTTATGGGTTCTGAGAATTTAGATGTAGACGTTTTGGGGGGCCATTATTCTGCCTACCACAACCCTAGACTCTGTTGCCTTAGGCTTCTTTCATTTCTCATACCTTCCCCTGAGACACTTCCAAAGTCTCCTAGGACTTCAAAGACATTTTTTAAAAGATTTCATTTTTACGTGATCTCTACACCCAATGTGGGGCTTGAACTTATAACCCCAAGGTCAAGAGTCGCATGCTCTACTGACTGAGCCAGCCAAGTGCCCTGCCTTTAAAGACAATTTAAAATCACTTCTGTGGAGTGTCCGTTATTACTTATGAATTACCATTCATGCACCTACATTTGGAAGGGAGATGGCATAGATGGGGTTAGCACCTTTGTGTCCTGGTCCCAGGACTTAAACAGTATTTCTGCAGAGAGATCTGCCCTAATAAACTCCTATTAAGCTAGTGTTCCCTGTTAAGCTGAGGCTTAATAATTCCATAGCACCTTGTGTTTGCTTTGTGTTTGCCTGTGAATAGGTGTGTAGAAGCAGCCAGAAGGATTAGAGTAAGCCAGGCTGTGAAGCAACTTTTATTCATTCATTCAGCAACCATTCTTTAGAGCAAGGCACAAAAGAATGTATCAGTAAATGAAAAAAGCACGATCCTTTCCCATATCCCTATTCTCCTACTAGGGAGACAGACATTGAAGAAATGGTTCAGAATGCATAGCAAATGTTTTAAAAATAGGACCTGGCTGGGAAGAAGTTGGAAGTTTTCCTGAAAGCCACTGAGAGCCTGCAGACCTGGAGGGGCCTGTCAATCATTGTGAGAGGGGACACCAGGGTGGAAATAAGCGGAAGGTACAAGCCCTGAGGCCAGATGGGCAGATGTCTAAGTTAGAAGAAGCTAGCATGGAAAGGGAATGACATTCGAGAGCTCGATTAGGATAGTCTACCAAGCGTTTGGTAGAGGATGGCTATGGACCATGTACCACATGACCTGTGTGGCTCTCATGTCATGAAGATAAGTGAGCTCCTTGAAATAAGATGGATCCTAGTACAAAGTGGAGGAACACAGAGACGTGGAAAATCTTGAATTGAGTTGAAACCTAAAATGGCTGAGAAAATCCATATGGAATTGAACTGACGTGAAATTGGTTGAATTGAGTTTTTTGCTTTCTGGTGAAATGTGCTCTCAACATAGTGATTCGGCTGTGCTATATATAAAACAACAATCTTGCGTTTTTCAGACCCGAGAATGGAGACTATAACATTCATACCTGGGATATGTAGTTGCCTAGCTGTGGAACTTGGACTTTTTATAAAGATTTTATTTATATGTTTGGGGGAGAGGGAGAACAAGCCGGGGAGAGGCAGAAGCAAAGGGAGAAGGAGAAGCACACTCCCCGCTGAGTAGGGACCCCCCAATGTGGGGCTCTATCCCAGGACCCTGAGATCGTGACCTGAGCCGAAGGCTAACACTTAATGGACTGAGTCACCCAGGTGCCCTCAGGGTTTGGGTTTTATTCTATCCAAATGTAGCTGGCTATAGGGGCCATTAGGGGTTTTAGATAGGAGAGAGACAGAACTAGGTGTACTTTAGGAAAACAACTTCAGAGCAGTTTGGAAGAAGACCTGGAGGGTATAGATGGCAGGAAAAGCAATGGAAGTATATTGCAGTCATCCAAGTGAGTGAGAAGGATTTTCAAACCTAGTCATGCTGCATCTTATGCTTCAGGACTAGTGAGGTACCTGAGACCCTTTGGTTCCATGTACTTTTGGGGCAGGAGAGAGAATTCAGTTCTTACATGGGAGGTAGCTGGGGCTCACAGGTATCAAATGAATTTCAATTGCCTAAGATTTAGGAATAATTGTTTTACTAATTTTACTAATGTCTGGTATCCATCAGGAACTTGATTAAACATTTGTATTTTTAAAAAGATTTTATTTATTTATTTATTTAATATTTTATTTATTCATAAGAGAGAGGGAGAGGGAGGGAGGGGGAGAGAGAGAGAGAGAGAGAGAGAGAGAGAGAGAGAGAGAGAGAGAGAGATTGGCCCAGGCAGAGGGAAAAGCAGGCTCCTCGTAGGGTGCCCGATGTGGGACTCAATCCCAGAACTCAGGATCACACCCTAAGCCAAAGGCAGATGCCTGACTACTGAGCCACCCAGGGATCCCAGGTTTTATCTATTTATTTGAGAGAGAGCACAAGCAGGGGGAGTGGCATAAGGAGAGGGAAAGCAGGCTCTTAGCACTGAGCCAGGAGCTCAATATGGGACTCCATCCCAGGACCCTGATGATGACCTGAGCTAAAGGCAGACCCTTAATCAACTGAGCCACCCAGGTGCCCCTTAAGATTTATAATTCTTGAAATGTTGCTCTGAAGTTATGGCTTGGTACATTTACTGGAGTTTGCTCGTAATAAATTGTAATAGTTGTATTTCCTGTGTGAAAAACCATAAGGAAATAGCAATCTCAAGGGCCTTTCTCATGCCTATGAGGAGCCTTGACCAGAAATAAGCCCAGGCAAGCATTAAAGTCCTGGTCCTGGACCTGAATTATGGACATAGAGCCTAAGGGTAAATAAAGCAGACATGGGTATTGAGCTTTAATGACCAACCACAATTCCCACTGTGCCCAGCACTGAGCTGGAAGCTTAATGAATTTGGAGAATGAGGGTGGGGATGTGGTTGTCGCTACATTAAGAAAACAATCCAGTTCATTGCTCCTGGAATTTACAAAAAAATTTGTCACATGGCAAGTAGCAAGTTCATGCTGGGGAGCATAAGCAAGTTTCAAGAGGCACAGGGATTGAATGGCAAGAGCAACACTGCCCTGGAAGGGGCATCTGAAGGGCAGGAGACACCCAAGTTGGATTCTGGGGTTGGGGTAGGGGTGAGCTGACAAATAAGTAAAACTACTTCTCTGTCATTTCATGGAGCTTAGGGTGCACCTCCAGTCCCATAAACTTTGTTAATTGAGTTAAATATCACCAGGACTTTGTGACCTCCTCCTCCTCCTCCTCCTTTTCTGTCCTTTCAGTATTTTAAGTGCAACAGTTTTGATTGGAAGAAAATAGATTTAGTCTCTCAATACACTGATTTAGCAGCAGCTTCAGCTTTTTTATAATCTGTTTCTCTGAGCTTGATGACGTCACTGAGCACTTTTAATACTTCTTTTTTTAAGCTGGGAATTATGCTCTCTTTCTTCCTTTAACAAACATACTATACTAATGATAAATAAATTTGAAAAGGGGGAAAAATCATTGAGTCCTAGCAGCTTAAAATCAAGGACAAATTTACTCATATTCTGTTATGCAGATAACATACAGTGTTTTGCAGATGGGATCATACAGTTTGTATGTTCTATTTTGTTCCTTAGCAATGTGTCACACATGTTTCTACATTATTACATAGTCCTCTTAATCAATGCAAGGTTTTCAAGGTTTTGAAACTACCTCTTTTCTATGTTCTCTAGTCTTTTTTGTTTTGTTTCAATTTGCCTAAATTTTGAGGGTTAGATTTTATTCTGCCCACCAGGTTTATGCTGCTCATCAGAGGCAACTTTTAGCTTTGCATTTTGATCAGGTCTCTTTCAAAGTGTTGTGTCAATGCAGTTGAATTTCAATGGCATCAATTTCAGTTACTGGATTGGAGATTTGTATTAGGGCATTTTAGAAATGGTGGTTTCCACTTCTTTCCTGTTGCGGTAGTGCCAGATAACGCAGCTTTTACTGTAATAGGTCTGCCCAGACTGCAGCTGGCATGCCACGTGGGGCTGGAGAATTGTGAATTCAGTCACTTTCCTTCATTCCTTTGATTACCACAGACAGAGCTTGTCCCTGGGAATTACCAGCAAATTCAGTGACACAGACAGGACAAGAGTCAGGAAAGAGGGCTTTTCGAAGGCTGTGGGTGAGAGAGTGCCTTTGGAGTTGGACCAGAGTAGTAGTTGAGATCGAAGAAGAGAAGCTAGTTGGGTGATGACAAGAATTCTTTAGATTTCTAGAAAAGATTCATTCATTTGAAAAGATCCTTTCGTCTTTGTCAGGGACTCCTTTTTGCATGTGATAAACAAGCAATGTCCTTTACTCTTCCCTCTCCTCAGATGCAGACTCTCATAAATGCAAACAGTTGTATTTGATTCCTCATAAACTATCCATAGCAATGGCAGAGTGAAGAACTCATTCTGTAATGGAAGACCTAGTCAGAGAGAAATGGTTGTGCCAGTATTTCGGGATACTTCCCCTCTGATTTGTTAATTTCCTTCTAGAGAGCAATTTTGTGTTTTATTAGGGATCTGTAGCCTTATTTACATAAATGGTGGTGGGGTTGGATCACAGTGACATCCCTGGAAAGTGGAAAATCCTAGAGGACAAGTGTCTTGGGAAAAGAGCATGGATCCCAGAGCCAAGTCCAGGAATGATGTGATGAGGATTACTGGGGGAAGAGGCAAAACCAAAATGAAAGAGAAATTAACATTAGCCTTTTCCTGAGTCTTAGAGCTGGTTTTTAATTATATGTCTAGTTGTCTTTGTGGACAAATTGTAACTGTTAGGATGTTTATGATCCTCAGCAAGTTACTAAGGCCCCAAATTAAGTGCTTGCCAGTGTCTTGAGTGGTTAAGAGTCTAGGTTCCCTATTCCATCCATTTGGGCTCAGATTCCTGCGTAAGGATCTCCTTTCCAAGCATCAGCATTCTCATCTGCAAAATGGCAACATTCATTCTTCAGTGTGAGGATTCAGTAAGATCGTGCTTTGGAAGCACGTTAACACCTGACATCCATTGCATGTTCAAGTGAGTTCCTAACATATCACCAAAGAGCATCATCTCTCTATATTGCCCTTGTCTTGTTGAGGTCTTTCATGCTCTTGCCAACATTTATGAAATTTAGTTTGAGAATTTAGAGAATGTGTTCATTTTACATCCATATTTCATGGGTGTTATGTAGATTTCAGTTATGGAGGTTTTCAAAGAAAGGAAAGTGTGACCAAAGCCTCCATTTCATTAATTGTATGTTGCAGGAACTGTCTAGCAAGAGAACCAGGGTTCAGTGTCATCTGGAGGGCCAGGCAACTATTTATTATCCAGTGAAAATTATAGCTTAGGAAAATCCATTTGTGCCTGCGTGACCAGTTTAATTCAATGACTCGGGCCTGAATGACGATGACGACCCTGATGCATGTACAAAATGGAGGTCAGGTTATTCCACCAAAGGGTGAGTTGTGGTGTTGACTTTCCATTTCAGAGATGTCTTCTCTGTGATTGCCTACGATGTGTTCACCATTGCAGCAGTCACTCACCCTCTTACTGCCTGTTTCACCGTCTTCTCTGTTAGTGCAAAAGCACTGTTTGGGAGTGACTGGCTCTCTTTTCTTTAACCTCCTTGAACTTGCCCATCTGTAGAATGGTGACAGCAATAACTAATTCATAAGATCATCATGAATGTTAAAGAAGATAACGTATTTAATGTGCTCACAATTGCATGTGGTAAATATTCCACAAATTGTAGTTGTCATAGTTTTGGTTTTTATCCTTACTGTTAATCAAAATGCTTATGGTTGTTGATTGAATTGTTTGACAGGAGGAAAGCAAAGCTTGAATAAATGGTTTGACTGTAGAACACTGCAAAGACTGTCCAAAAGTCTGAAAAGACTGAAAGTTGATTGAGATATTCCACCGGATGGGGTGCCTGGGTGGCTCAGTCAGTAGAGCGTCGCCTTTGGCTCAGGTCATGGTCTCAAGGTCCTGGGATTGAGCCCCATTTCGGATCCTCTGCTCAGCAGGGGGCTGCTTCTCCCTCTCCCTCTGCTCTTCCTGCCTCTCCTTGCTTGTGCTTGCTCTCTCTCAAATAAATAAAATCTTTTAAAAAATATTCTACAGGAATAGAGGCATCTGAAAGGACATTTAGGGCAGCCCTGGTGGCCCAGCGGTTTAGCGCTGCCTTCAGCCGGGGGTGTGATCCTGGAGAACTGGGATTGACTCCCAAGTCGGATTCCATGCATGGAGCCTGCTTCTCCCTCTGCCTGTGTCTCTGTCTCTCTGTGTGTGTGTGTGTGTGTGTGTGTGTGTGTGTGTGTGTGATGCATAAATAAATAAAATCTTAAAAAAAAAGAAAGGACATTTAATTGGGTTAAATAAAATATTATTCCTATGAATTATGGTACTCCCAGGTCTGAAAGTGTTAACTAAATATGACCAAGGAAGTGCCCGATTTTACTCAAGATATGTTCATCCCAATCATGTGGCAAAAGTTTATCCCACATGCATTAGGGAAGACTTCTCTCCTTAATTCATTACACGTCGCAGTCAGAGAGCTAGCTGTCATATGTTGCGAATGTTACTGAATTTTGATAGACAGCATTTGAGTCCCCATAGAAATTCCTTCTTAACTATAAGGGCTTGCATTTCAGTTTTCAACGTATTCAGACTCTTTCTCCCATTTCACTCACTAAGGCCCTTTCTACTTTGTGGGAAGACAAATTGTCTAGAGTTTTGGTTGTATTTAGAGCTCCTTTGTTCCTTCATTCAAAAAGTGCTTTGGAGTGTCCATGATTTGTCAGGCCATGGGTCCCTGTCCTCCTGGACCTCACATGGCCTTAAAGCCTAGAGGGACTTCAGAGAGCCCTGACTCTATCAATGCATCTTACAAATTGGGAAATGATAGCACAGAGAGGGTAAATGACTAATCTGAGGTCAAAGTGCTTATATAATGATAGTGCTGGGGCTAGGACCTGGCCTCTGATGTGTTATCCAGTCAGTGGATTTTGGATAATATTAGAATTTGAAAAATGGCCCATTAGTTCCTATTATACAGCCTTGTTTTCAGTTACATGTTGCAAGTAGAAAATGCTACACCATGCAAATGGAAGGGAAAAATCAACCATATATTTCTAGAAGGGCAGTGATTACTTGGGTCAGCCCTGAGAGACTGTTAGACACAGGATTGGCTCAAGATGATGAATTTGAATGTGTATAAAATGGTAGGAAGAACTTAAAAATTATTTGGTTGGATTTGTTGGCATTTCTGCAGGTTGTTTGCCAAGTACAGAATTTAAGCAAGAGGTTTAGGCAGATGATTGGAAGTTGCATGTGCAGGATATATACAAGTCCATGAGAGAGTAATAGAGGTGTAAGGTTGTCTTAATGTCACCATGCAGAATGTCTTCTGATATTAGGTTCATTCATTTATCCCTCCTTTTAAACATATACTTACAGAACACCTACCATGAACTCGACTTTGGACATACTGTGGATCTAAAGATGAGTAAGATAAGGGAGGCCCTTGTTATCACTGGAACTTAGAGTCAGGATTTCAGGATAGGAGCTTCTAGGTGATGGTGGCTTGGGTTAGTGTTCCATGACATACTGAGGAAAGGTTGCTGGTGACTACGCTATGCATGTGAAAACCTGAAATTATTGCCATTCATGATCGCTCTTGAAAACTTAAGATCTACTCCCATTATTAGCCTTATAGATGAGGAAGGTCTCTTGAATGCCTTCAAGGGCTAAAGGATCATACTAACATGAGGGTAGGTTAAGCAAATTAAATTTTTTCCTATTTTGGAACAATTGGTCATCCAAGGAATTTGTGACTTGGCTAAGAACTGAGAGGGTTGGGGATCCCTGGGTGGCTCAGTGGTTTAACACCTGCCTTCAGCCCAGGGTGTGATCCTGGAGTCCCGGGATCGAGTCCCACATCAGGCTCCCTGCATGGAGCCTGCTTCTCCCTCTGCCTATGTCTCTGCCTCTCTCTGTGTGTCTAATGCATAAATAAAATCTTTAAAAAACCCATGCAGATCAATATTTATGGTATAAAAATATATGATACCCTTGTCCAAATTATCTCTTGCCTTGGAGAATACCAATAACCTCCTAGATCGTGTACAATCTATTCATCACTCAACATTCAGAGCGATCCTTTTTAAACATTCATCAGATCATGTCATTCCATTACTTAAAAGTGTCCAGTGGCTTCTGATCATGCTTTGAAGAAGTCCACCACCCTTTCCATGGCCTACAATCCCTTCTTGGCTTCTGACTCCCTCTGTTGTCATGGCTGTTGTCACTCTTCCTTTTGCTTTCCCCATTTTTTAAAGACTATTTATTTATTTATTCGTGAGAGAGACACAGAGAGGCAGAGGGAGAAGCAGGCTCTGTGCAGGAAGCCTGATGTGGGACTTTATCCCAGGACTCCAGGATCACGCCCTGGGCGGGAAGGCAGGCTCTAAACCGCTGAGCCACCCAGGCATCCCTGCTTTCTCCATTTTAGCCCGACTCCTTTTCTGTTCCTCAAACAACACAGGCATGATCCTGCCTCAAAGACTTTGGCTTGTTCTCTCTCTTAGGAATACTCGACACTTAGATATTCACTTGAATTGCTCTTTTACCTCTTTGCGGTATCTGTGTCACCCACTCTTGTATGTAAAATAGCACCCTCTCTTGATACTGTCTGTTCCCTTACTCAATTTTTTTCTTTTTAAAAATATTTTTATTTATTTATCAGAGGTAGAGAGTACACAAGCAGGAGGAATGCCAGGCACAGAGAGAAGCAGGCTCTCCACTGAGCTCTCCACCCAACGCGGACCTCAATCCCAGGACCCCACGATCATGACCTGAGCCAAAGGCAGATGCTTAACTGACTGAGTCACCCAGGTTCTCCTCAATTTTTGTTTGAGGAACATTTATCCTTACCTGACATCATACCATATATGTGTTTTGTATTTGCTTGTTGTCTGTCTCCTCAAAGAGACCATAAACTCTATAATAACAGAGACTTTGTTTCTTGTGTGCTGCACATGGTAAATGCTCAATAAACATCTGTTGATTAAAATGTTCCAAAAAATATAAAACTCATACATGTCATTTCAGAAATCATTTTTATTTATTTAGTTTAAAAAGTTTATTTATTCATGACAGACACAGAGAGAGGCAGAGACATAGGCAGAGGGAGAAGCAGGCTCCCTGTGGGGAGTCCGATGTGGGACTCAATCCCAGGACCCTGGGATCATGCCCTGAGCCGAAGGCAGATGCTCAACCACTGAGCCACCCAGGTGCCCCTAGAAATCATTTAAAAAATTTAACCACATATTGAGCTCCACCTGTATCTGAAAATACTGATACAACATAACAATTTTATGCTTGTAGTTTAAAAATATTCTTAATAGGGGTCAAGCGTTATCATGCAAGGGGATAATTTGCCTGAGATATATGGAAAGATTTCAAAACCATGTCTTGTCATCTAACTGGAGTCAGAAAACGGAGAGGACTGTAAAATGTTGAGATGGCCTTTCTCCTGTGTCAGAAGGTACTCTCTAAATGGTGTTTCAAGCAGGTTTTGAGCAATGAAATATGTGGCACCTTCAAAGTGATTCCTTTGAAGAGAAAGATGCTCATTATGAGGAAACGGGTGTATGATATATTAGATTAAAATAGTCATATTACTTTATAATCACACTTCTTTATAAACAAGAGATGACACAGAAAGGAAGAGCACATTTGATAGCTCCTGTGAAGGTATATTGTCAGAATATGCGACAGCTGCCAATGGTACAAGCCCCAGTTACATGTTGATGTTATTTCACTTAATAATTTGATTTTTCAATCTTTTTTACACCTTAAAAATTGTTTTGAAATGTTTTTTTTTTGAAATGTTTTTATGGCATATGCTCTCCTAACAACAGAAGGTAGGCTGCATAGATCATGTTACTTGCTTCTTGCTGTCAGATTCTAGAAACCCAAGAGGTTCCAGGAAAATTTCTGGTCTTTATTCTCTGTTTGAATCTCATGTGCGGACTCAGAAGAAAGGCTCTAGGGCATAAGCAAAAGAGGCTTAATGAAAAAATGATCCTGTTGGGACAAAATGCAGTCTTAAAGGTAGCATGCCCCTAGGTAAAGGAAGAGTTTTGCCTTGACGAAAGTTTGCATATCTGTTTGGAAGCAGTGGTTTCTTTGATGTGTTTTGTAATTTAATAGACCTACAAACAAGCTTTTAAGCAGACCCAAATATACAGTGTGCTTCAATAAAATGTATACACACTTTCAAAACCAATATGTATTTGTAAGGAATCTTAGGATGTTAACATGCTGCAGTATTGTAGCTTAAGGAAGCAAATATTTACCATCAGCTTCTACTCATCTTTGAGTGTGACCTGTACTCACATATGTTTTTCTCTACTTTGCTCTACTGTCTTCCATAGATACGGATCTTTTCCTCCAATTTATGTTGCTTTGAAATGGCTGTGTATGTATTAGTTTATGTTAAATATATGTCTGCATAATGTTAACATTTTAAGTATCACTTCCCAGTGAAGTTTGCTTTTTATTGATTTTGGTTTATCACAGAAGCACTCCTAGTTCATTATAGAAATAACAGAAATACAGAGAAAATCAAATCCGAAATATTCCCAAATCTGGATGTCTTTCTTGGGAAGGGATTTAGAATTTATGAGGTCATCTCATACTCCAGAAAAATGTCTTAGATCTCTGGGATTTATTTATTTTTTTATTTTTTCCAAAGATTTATTTATTCATGAGAGACACAGAGAGAGGCAGAGACATCGGCAGAGGGAGAAGCAGCCTCCCTTGCTGGGAGCCCAATGAGGGACTTGATTGCAGGACCCCAGGATCACAATCTGAGCCAAAGGCAGACACTCAACCACTGAGCCTGCCCAGGTGTCCCGATCTCTGAGATTTTAATTAGTTACTAGACACACTAAACATTTTTTTTTCTATTCGTAAGAAGGCTATGTGGCACTCATTTGAAGCCTTTAGAAAATGCATAAGTGTTCAGGGAAAAGGGTAACAATTGTTCATAATTCCAACCCATCAGAGAGAAATATTGCTAACATTTTGACCTATGTTCTGATAGCCATTTCTTGATAGAGCTGAGATTCTATTATGTATAGGGTTTGAGATTGTACTATTTCCTTTTGAAGATTTTATTTTTAAGGAATCTCTTCACCCACAGTGGGGCTTGACCTCACAACCCGAAGATCAAGAGTCACATGCTACACTGACTGAACCAGCCAAGTGTTACAGAGATTATACTTTTTCATTTGATACTATATTATAAAAATTTTGCATATTATCAAAAATTCTTCAGTATAATCTTTAAAAATGCATACTTTTTATATTGTAGAAGTCTCATAATAAACTATTCTTCAATAATATTTAGGGTTAGAAAATTTGTCACCATTGTAATTAATTTTGCAATGAACAGCTTTTCACGTAAAATTTGAATAAAAAAGTAATAGAAATTAACATCACATGTATCAAACATTATCAATTTTATCTGTCTTCTTTCAGTATTATACAATGTATAATCATTATTCTATATATGCATACATTTATACATAGTTGATTATTATTATTATTCATGGATTTCATATTTGCAAATTTTCCTGCTTGTGAAAATTTATTGTAATCCTGAAGTCAATACTCCCATTGCTTTCATTGTTCATGGACATTCACCAAGCAGCAGAATATTTGATTCCTTCAATACACATATATCTCCAGCTGAGCTTGGGCAAAGCAATGTTCTTCCTTCTTGTTTTAGTTCTTAGACTGCAAAAGGGATCATTGTTTCAATATAAGTGCCATGTTTTAAAAATTTTGTGGTTTTCTGTTGATGTAAATATGTGTATATATATAATATGTAGTGTTGTATGTATCATATACACACCCAGAATATTGTATCCCACTCTTCCAGTTTTTAAAAAATTATTTAAGACCTTTTTTTAAAGATTTTATTTATTTGGAAGAACATGAGCAGGGTCTAGGGCATAGAGGGAGAGGAAGAAGCAAGCTCCCCACTGAGCAGGGAGACCTATGTGGGGCTTGATCTCAGGACCATAGGATCATGACCTGAGCCAAAGGCAGACACTTAACTGACTGAGCCACCCAGGTGCCCCATTTAAGATCTTTATTAACACATGCTTTGTATTTGTTTACATTTTTGAAAAAAAAATAAAGTTGTAAGCTTTTATTATAAATTAAAAATGAGGTTCTTAAAAGTTTTTCCTATCTGCTCAACTTGAGATTTTAAAAATCTTTAAAGATGTATTGAGGAAAAACAGACTTAAAAAAACAAGCTGGCCATTTCCAAAAAGAGGTGTTTAAGTACAAGTAATAAAATCCCCAGGTCTGTGCTACATTGATAATGCAGGTAGTTCGAGTTATCTGGTCAATGAGCAAAAGCAGGGGCAGAAAAGTCTTTAGCTCTAGTCTTTTATATCTTATTGCTGGAATTTCATATTAATTTTTTCTTGTTGGTTGACTGAATCAGATGATGGTAAAGATGGTATGTAGCATTTACTCAGCCCTGCTCTGCCCAGCTCTGGGAATGGAAAAATTTTGAGCTAGGGGATCTGCTGTTTTTGTCTCTTTGCCCTCTTGTTTGTTATTTAGGGTTTTCTGGGCATCTGCTTGCTCCTTCCATTTTTATTATGTTAGCATTTTCTCAGGTTAGTAAATATTTTTGAAAACCTGACTAATATCTGCCTAATATTCCATCCTAATGATATACTATGTTTTTATCAATATTATAATATTATGGGACATTAGGTTTCAAAATTGTTGCTGACAATTAATGTAATCCATCATATCAGTAGGCTAATGAAGAAAAATCATGTTATCATATAAGTAGATGTAGAAAATAGCAGTTGCCAAATCCAACATCCATTTATGATAATATTCTCAGCAAACTCTAGGAATAGAGGAGAACTTCTACAAAGTGGTAAAGATCATCTAGAAAGTCTACAGCTGACATCCTACCTAATGGTGAGAAACTAGATACTTTCTTTCTATAATTAGGAATAATACAGGGATGTCCCTGCTTACCACTCCTTTTCAACATTGTACTGGAAGGCCTAGCTACTTAATACGTCAAGAAAAAAAAAAGAAATATTGAAAAGGGAGAAATAAGTATGTCTTTATTTGTAGATAACATGAGTGTCTTTGTAAAAATTCTAAAATACTCCTGAAGGTAATAATTAATT